>NW_006256756.1:12022934-12362609 GCF_000478725.1 Eutrema salsugineum | reverse complement strand
CAGCGGTGGAGCATGTGGTTAATATTATAGACTTTTTTATGATTTTGAATTTCTAAATTAAAAAGGGGGTTTTAAATTTAGGATTCCAAAAAAAAAATGTTTTCGTCGATTTTCAAATGTTTTCAAATGTTTTTTCCTCAGTACCTTCAAATTTATTTTTAAGGGATAAAACGTAGGGCAGAACGACCTAGATCCGAGTCAGTCTTATTTGATTCTCTAGGTTGAAGATCTGATCCGAGTGTTTTTCCAAGATGTCAAGACCTTAGTGCAACCGGAAAGAAAACTAGGGAAAGTCGAATTATTAGAGTCTGTGCAATATATCCGTTGCGATGTCACGATGAAGGACGCGAAGATGGGGTCGATATTCACAGTGGGATAGAAGTTACCCGCAAATTAGAGGACAAATTTATTTTAAGTTGGGGAGTTTGTGACATCCCAAGAATCTCATTAAGAAATTTTAACTTTCGGCGATCAGACATAGGGTTTTCTCTTCCACTCTATAAAAAGATGGAGAACGTGGCAGAGAGGAAACAAAGATATCAAAGTGGCGAAGCCTTGCTGGAATGACGCTTGACCAGCCACCATCAAAACACCTTGAAGAAGAAGCTATTGCAGAAACCTAGAAGGCTGATCCGATGTGTTCTGCCGTGAGACATAATCCGGTTGTCAATCTGATACGATCCGAGGAGATCAACTCTGAAGATAAGGCAACAGGCGAATTCGAGATCGTGACTTGGAGGAACAGATGCGATGATATTGGTGCGATGAAGCAGCGATGGTGGCGCGATGAGAGATCGATGGTGGTGGACGGATCGAATCGATGGTTTGAGATGGTGGTGTGATGCGGCGGATCGAGTGAGATGAGAAGATGGACGTGGTGTGATGATCGATTAGGTGATGATGGATAGATAGAAGAATCTCTTGTAAACTGATTAGTTTTTAAGAGATTCGAATTTCAGAGTTTTTAGTTCTCAGAAATCAAAGAGAGAAGAACACGTTAAAAGTTTGATCAAAATTCTTCACTGAATAATACTTAGGCGATTTTCTCTCTTAAATAGACTTAGAGAGAAATCGCAGCCCTAAGAAACAAACTACATGAAGTCTGAAATAAAAACAACAAGAAGTTTGATTTAACAAAATAAAACAGCGAGGCATCCCTAAAATCCTAAGTGGTGCGCCAAAATACTAAGTGCACAAGTCATTGTGACTTTGCACATTATTACCCATTAGTAACAACTTCTAAGTAACTCGACGTAGCAATGATTTCTGCCTCGTTAAAAACCTTGGAGAAGAACCTCCTTGCCTTCCAAAATCTTCACCAAGGAAAAGAGTACAGAATCATCACCTAAGTTACCTAGTCATTGTTACTGGGTTCTTCATTCTTCAAGATAGAGATGTTGAAGATGTGAGCTCCAGCCTCCTGGTGATCGCTGTCCTCTGTGGCAATGAGTGCGTGAGCCTCCTTAGCCATCTCTCTAGCTCTGGAACGAGTAATCCTGCCAGCTACCTCTGGTTTCCTCCTCCTCTGAGCTGGTCACAGATCATATCATCCTCTCCCTCTTGAAAAGGATTTGTCCTCAAATCTGACACTGCAACATAAGGAAGCAAGTCAGAAACATTGAAAGCATCAGAAACATCATACTTACCTTGAAGATCAATCTGATAGGCGTTGTTGTTGATTCTTTTGATGACTGCGAATGGTCCATCAACTCTGGGCATTAGCTTGTTCTTTCCCTCAGCTGGAAATCGCTCCTTCCTCAGATGGATCCACACCAGATCTCCTTCTTCGAAAATCAGCTCCTTTCGTCCTTTGCTGGCATGCTTCTCATACTGCTTTGTCTTCTTCTCGATGTTCTCCTTAGCCTTAGCATGTATTCTTCGGACCTGTTCAGCTTTCTCCTTGCCATTCAAGCTGCATTTTCCACTTAAAGGCAAAGGGATCAAGTCTAGAGGTGATTGTGGATTAAACCCATATACAATTTCAAAAGGAGAAAAGAGAGTAGCAGAATGCTTAGCGTGATTGTAAGCAAATTCGACATGAGGCAGGCACTCTTCCCATGTCTTGAGGTTACTTTTCACCAAAGTCCTTAGAAGTGTGGACAACGTTCTATTCACCACCTCGGTCTGTCCATCGGTCTGAGGATGACACGTAGTTGAGAATGAAAGCTTTGTTCCCAGCTTAGCCCAAAGCGTTCGCCAAAAGTGTCCTAAGAACTTCGTGTCTCGATCTGAAACGATAACCTGTGGCATTCCATGCAGTCGTACTACTTCCCTGAAAAACAAGTTAGCTACATTCACAGCATCATCTGTCTTGTGGCTAGCGATGAAGTGAGCCATCTTGCTAAACCTGTCAACAACTACAAAAATAGAATCTCAACCATTTCTGGTGCGAGGTAAGCCAACTACAAAATCCATAGAGATATTAGTCCAAGGTTGAGAAGGAATAGGCAAAGGAGTATACAAACCGTGAGGTTGAACTTTACTCTTAGCCATCTTACATACGACACATCTAGAGCAGATTTTCTCAACGTCCTTCTTCATGTTCGGCCAGTAGAAGTGCTCTTGTAGCCCAAGAAGTGTCTTTGTGACGCCGAAATGTCCAGCTAATCCACCTCCATGAGCTTCTCGTACCAGTAACTCTCGAATGGATCCTCGTGGTATGCACAATCGGTTACTGAAGAACAAGTATCCATCCTGTCTATAAAATTTCTCACAGGCAAACTTATGACATTTGGCATAGCTCTCAGAAAAGTCAGTGTCAGATTCATAAAGATCTATAATATGCTCAAATCCAATCAACTTTGATGTTAAAGTCGAAATAAGAGTGTACCTCCGGGATAATGCGTCTGCGACCACATTATCTTTACCTTTTTTGTACTTAACAATGTAGGGGAATGTCTCAATGAACTCCATCCATCGCCCATGTCTTTTGTTAAGTTTCTGCTGACCCTTGAGGTGCTTTAGAGACTCGTGATCGGTATGAATGACGAATTCCTTAGGCCATAAGTAATGCTGCCACGTCTGGAGAGCTCGAACCAATGCGTATAACTCCTTGTCATACGTGGGATAATTCAACGTTGATCCTCCTAACTTTTCGCTGAAGTAAGCGACGGGCTTCTTATCCTGCATAAGAACTGCTCCAATACCTACACCAGAAGCATCGCATTCAATCTCAAAAGTCTTAGTAAAATCAGGAAGTACTAGTAAGGGCGAATTGATAAGCTTCTCTTTAAGGGCTGTAAAAGCCTGTTCTTGCGCCTCTCCCCACTTGAACCCCACGTCTTTCTTGATTACTTCGGTTAAAGGCGCGGCTATGGTGCTGAAATCACGAACAAAACGCCTGTAGAATCCTGCTAAGCCATGGAAACTTCGGACTTCTCCAATATTCTTGGGGGTTGGCCACTCCTTGATAGCTTTTATCTTCTCTTCATCTACTTTAACTCCTCCTGCACTTACTACAAAGCCTAAGAAAACAATCTCGTTAGTGCAGAATGAACATTTAGATAAATTAGCAAAGAGAGATTGAGAGCGAAGAACATCAAGAACCGATCTGATGTGATCTAGATGTTCTTCCAAACCTTTACTGTAGATGAGGATATCGTCGAAATAAACCACTACGAACACGCCAATGAATGGTCTCAGGGCATGGTTCATTAGTCTCATGAAGGTGCTGGGAGCATTGGTGAGGCCAAACGGCATAACTAGCCACTCGTAGAGTCCCTGCTTTGTCTTGAATGCCGTTTTCCACTCGTCCCCTTCCTTCATTCTGATCTGATGATATCCACTCTTCAAGTCGATCTTAGAGAAGATTGTCGACCCACAGAGCTCATCCAGCATATCATCTAGCCTTGGGATCGGATGCCGATACTTCACAGTGATGTTGTTGATAGCTCGGCAGTCTACACACATGCTCCAGGAACCATCCTTCTTTGGCACCAACAGAACTGGAACCGCACATGGACTCAAGCTTTCTCGGATATGGCCTTTGCTCATCAGCTCCTCCACTTGCTTTTGCAGCTCCTTAGTCTCTACAGGGTTGGTTCGGTATGCTGGCCTGTTAGGTAAGGCTGATCCTGGTACCAAGTCAATCTGATGCTCTATCCCGCGAATTGGAGGTAGCCCTGGTGGAATTTCTACTGGAAAAACGTCCTTGTATTCCTGCAAAATCTCAAACATAGCACTAGGAAGCTCATGTGAAGGGTTAGTACTAACAAGGGATTCCTTGTACACAAACATAAAAGTAGTCATTTCAGGATCAAAGAGTTTAGAAAATTCACTGTGGTTTATGTAGAGGCTGTTGGCGACTTTCTCCTTCTCTTTGAGCTTCATTTGAACTTGATCTTGATAAATCTCGGTAGGCGTGAGAGGTAGGAGGGTAATTTTGCGACCTTTGAACTCAAATGAGTGCTTGTTGGTGTAACCGTCGTGTATCACCATACGATCTGATTGCCACGGTCTGCCTAGCAACACATGACTCGAACCCATGGGAATGACGTCACATAGAATCTCATCTTCATACTTCCCAATGGATAGAGAAACCATCACTTGCTGAGATACGGTCAAGGCTCCACTGTCATTCAACCACTGAAGCTTATACGGCCTTGGATGAGGAATAGTCTTGAGCTGGAGCTTCTTAACCATCTCTTCGCTTGCAGCATTAGTACAACTTCCTCCATCTATGATCAGGCTACAAACTTTTCCTTGAATGAAGCATCTCGTATGGAACAGGTTCTCTCGCTGACAAGTCTCTTCAGGTTGACTCTGAACACTCAAAGTCCTTCTGGCAACCAGCATCTCGCCCACAGCAGCAGCTTCTTCCTCTTCCTCTAATTCATATTCGGCCTCTGAATCCTCTTGAGGAACTATCTCTCCTCCCTCATGTAACAAGAAAACCTTCTTGTTTGGGCAATCTCGAGAGTAATGTCCCATTCCTTGACATTGAAACACCTCACATTGCTGATAGAAGTGCCACCTCGAGGCTTGAACTCAGCTTTAGCTTCTTCTTTAACTCCAGTAGATGGCGGTTTGATGTCTCTGGAGTAAGCTGGCTTGCTGATCTCCTTAGGCTTAGGCACACTAGGCGTGAATGTGGACTTGAAATTTCGCCTCTTGACTTGAGATTCCACCAATTCAGCCTTATGCACCATCTCTTGTATATCTGCGAAATCCTGAAGTTCCACCTTGTCTTGAATTTCTCGGTTAAGTCCTCCAAGAAATCTCGACATTACCATTTCTTCGCCTTCTCGTAAATCTGCACGAATGAGCAAAGTTTCCAATTCTTGATAATAATCTCGAACAGACTTCGTACCTTGGACGAGGCGCCTAAGCTTGTTGAGTATCTCGCGCTGATGATGGGCCGGAACGAACCGCTTCCTCATCTGTATAACGAGCTGATCCCAAGTAGTAATCGGAAGTTCCCTCAAGCGATTTCTGGTGACTCCGAACTGCTCCCACCATAGAAGCGCATACCCATGAAATTCCGAAACTGCAATCTTCACCTTGTTGAGCTCGTAAGTTCCTTGGACCAGAAAATTAGACTCCATCTTCCTTTCCCAATCTAGATAAGCTTCGGGATCATTAGTTCCATGGAAAGGAGGATACTGGATTTTGATATGACGCAGCTGCTGTCGTAGAGGATCATAATCTCGACCATGTCCTCGGCCTCGATCTCGTCTCACAGTTTCTCTGCTATGATCAGAAGCTTCGTCCTCCTCATAGTATTCTGGGTCTGATTCCAGGGTAACTCGATGCCCAGCAATATATTCCTCTCGGCGGTGCTGACGATCTACCTTTGGGCCATCTCGTTCTGCACCAGTAGGATTCCTCCTCGGATTAAACGTAGTCTCTCTGCCCCCAATTTGGCTTCGGTTGGACTTAGCTTTAGTCCTGGCTTCGGAAGGTGTTGGGTGGCGTGGAAGTTTCCGGGAAGATCCTATGTGCCCTTTACCCTTTGCTAGTCGCATTGCTTCCGAAGGAGTTGGAGTTTGAGACGACTCTTCTCCACTTGCACTGAGATCTTTGAGCAGATCACTCATCTTGGTCTCGAACTTGTCGTTGAGTTGTTCGATTTGTTGGGTGAGCTGAGTTGTTATGGCTTGATTCGCTTCTTTGATTTGTTGAGACATTGCTCGGTTCAGAGCTTCCATTGTCTCAGCCGAAAGCTCCATGGTACCTGAAAAAATTTAAAACAAAAACTCGCAGTAACTTGTTCTAGAAGAAATCACAAAACAGCAAAACTAAACTCATCATAAAAATTAACCGATCTCCACGAAATCTAAAACAAACTCAAAGAAACTAATGAAATTTAACGAAAAATTTTTTTTTTTTTTTTAAAACCTAACTAACGAAAATACAAGACTCTCTTATCAAATCTAAACGAAACAGCCGAAAAATACAAAGATTTTAGGCCTAAACGCAAACGACAACTCGAAGACTCCTAACGAATGCGAAACACAAAGACTATCAAAACCCTAGACACGATACGAAACAATGAAACTAAAACTAACAAAATTTTGGACACCACACGACACAATGGATAAGCAGCAAAGACCAGATCGATGCAACCTAACGACGATATAGAAGTGATGCAGCGAACTAAAACGAACACGATCTAACAAATATCAAAACAAAACGAATGATACGATTCGATAACTCTTAACAAACCTAACGAAAACGATAACGAAACAAACCCTAGACACGAAACAATAAGAATCGACCTAATCAAGAATTCAAACGATGAAAGCAGAGATCGACACCAGCTAATCTAGGTTTAGAATCGAAAATTTCAAAGCACAGAGATTAGGGTTAGAGTTCGCTCAGCCTTTGGTTCAGAGTTGGCTCTGATACCACGTGATACGATCCGAGGAGATCAACTCTGAAGATAAGGCAACAGGCGAATTCGAGATCGTGACTTGGAGGAACAGATGCGATGATATTGGTGCGATGAAGCAGCGATGGTGGCGCGATGAGAGATCGATGGTGGTGGACGGATCGAATCGATGGTTTGAGATGGTGGTGTGATGCGGCGGATCGAGTGAGATGAGAAGATGGACGTGGTGTGATGATCGATTAGGTGATGATGGATAGATAGAAGAATCTCTTGTAAACTGATTAGTTTTTAAGAGATTCGAATTTCAGAGTTTTTAGTTCTCAGAAATCAAAGAGAGAAGAACACGTTAAAAGTTTGATCAAAATTCTTCACTGAATAATACTTAGGTGATTTTCTCTCTTAAATAGACTTAGAGAGAAATCGCAGCCCTAAGAAACAAACTACATGAAGTCTGAAATAAAAACAACAAGAAGTTTGATTTAACAAAATAAAACAGCGAGGCGTCCCTAAAATCCTAAGTGGTGCGCCAAAATACTAAGTGCACAAGTCATTGTGACTTTGCACATTATTACCCATTAGTAACAACTTCTAAGTAACTCGACGTAGCAATGATTTCTGCCTCGTTAAAAACCTTGGAGAAGAACCTCCTTGCCTTCCAAAATCTTCACCAAGGAAAAGAGTACAGAATCATCACCTAAGTTACCTAGTCATTGTTACTGGGTTCTTCATTCTTCAAGATAGAGATGTTGAAGATGTGAGCTCCAGCCTCCTGGTGATCGCTGTCCTCTGTGGCAATGAGTGCGTGAGCCTCCTTAGCCATCTCTCTAGCTCTGGAACGAGTAATCCTGCCAGCTACCTCTGGTTCCTCCTCCTCTGAGCTGGTCACGATCATATCACAATCCAGATCAGATCCGCACGAAACTTGGTAAGGTGATTCTAGACCCTAATATATAGCTGTAGCCACAAATGGATCATTATTTTTAGTTTTCTAAAAGTTATGAGTGCTTTCGTGTGCCATATTTCCAAAAAAATATAATCCGCGAGCAGCCAATTTGCGAGGTGTTTTGCCAGCGATCCAGGGAGTTCCAGAAGACGATCTACATACTGGCGTGAAGATATTCAATCCATATTTCCAAATCAATCTTCTGATATCCATTCCGAGCTGTGACCAGAAAGTTATGATCAAGTGACAAAGGTGAGGACTAGTTAGTAGATTCATTTGATGCATTAGCTGGTCTAGTGATAAGTGTATGCTTGGTATAGATATTGAATTTGAATGATAATTGATGATTGACAATTGATGATTGACAATTGATGATTGATGAGTGATTGCAATTTATAAAAAGTAATTATTAAGACACAGGATTTATTTATGAAGTATAACCTTTTAGGATATTAAATTTATTGTGTAACGGCCAACAACGAAAAACTGAATATTGTGAAGTTGTAGTGATCGATAAATTATTTGATGGCTACAGTAAAAGAATGAATATTGTGAAGCTGGTATGATCGAGAAAGGGCCGACAAGCCATAGTCAAGCCCTCTTGAGGGTGGTGGCACCGGTAACTTGTGAAGCCCAGAACGAGTGGTGGCAGAGAATGAGTATATTATCTGATTAGGAAATATTAGAAGTATATTATATAATAAAATTAGGTTTTATATTCTAGGTTGAATGTTGTATGGGTTCTATGTCTATATTATGAATACTCATATTACTATATCATATAATGTGTTTATGAATCTTGTGTGTGATGTGGTGATGTGTGAGGGTTGTCAAGTTTTACCCTAAATGAAATCAATAGCCGCAAGTGCACAGCTGATCGATTGTAGTACTTAGGGATCTTTCCTGCAAAAGCCTTTGAAAGAAATATAAAGTAAGGAAGTCTAGAACCAGGCGAGTTTTGTTAGGGTTTTGATGGTGTGTTTAAATTGTAAAAACGAAATCTAAAAAGAAACTACGGAAATTAAAATGACCTAATAACTAAACTTGATGGAAACGAGTAAAAATGAGAAAAACGGCTAACCTAATTGCTTGAATGAAAATCGATTGAAAGAGTAAATAAACTAGACTAAAGCTTGAATGAAAATCGGTGTAAATCTATAAGAAAAGAGGCGCTGGGGTTCAGGGACGTTTTCTCAGGGGTATGAACGATTCAAAACATTGCTAGAGAGTAAAATTGATAAGATCTTAGCTTAAACTTTTCGAACTGGAGTAACGGACGTATGAATACGCCACGGACGTATGAATACGCCACTGTCGTGATCATAGACAACTATCTCTCTCAACTCTGACCAGTAGGTTTCCACTCTGGCCCTGGAAAAGAAGAGATGCATTATGTTTAAGACTCGTCAGCATTCACAAATCGCCCATAGGTAGGTTTCCACTCCTATGTTTGTTTTGCTCTCCCAAACTAGATCTGACACCGGATGAACACTTTCGTGTCACCAAGCATCTGGATCAGATTGTACTTCATGACGCTACTCTCATACAGTAAAAACGAATTTAGAAGAAAAAGTTCTAAGATTCGGCTCAAAAGCTCATGGAATCCTCACCGAACATATAAATCCCCATCGAAAATCCCTTAATCCCAACAATAAAACTACTCAGACATGATGAAATGGGCCTTCGGGGTCGGAGTTAGCTGGCCATGGTCGGGATGAGTGACCGCGGGAAATGGGTGGCTGGCCACGGTCGGGATGGCTGTGACCGCGGAGATTGGTCTGTTGGCAGCGGGTGGAAACGCTTGCCGGCTGGTTTACGAGACATCTTGCTCTTCGTGTATCTTTTGATTGAACCGTTTGATTGCCAAGCTGTAAAGTGTGCTGGAAAGCTGATACTTCCATCTTTAAGGTCTCTAAATTTGAGCTGGATCAGACGGTGAGAAGGCCTTCAATCGGGGGTGAACTTCTGACGGTTTGACTCTGATCTGAAATCTGGTTTTCTATCCATTTTGTTAAGTTTTTCCCTAAGTTACCTGAAAAGAGTCTTGGAACTACAAATACTAGAAAAACATAAGAAAAGTACTTAAAAGCAATTAAAAACATAGAAAAAGTATTTCAAAACGATCCATAAAAGTGGTCAAAATACGGTGTTATCAACTCCCCCAGACTTAAACCTTTGTTTGTCCTCAAACAAAGCAAAAGCCTAAACTGATTAAGTGAAAACAAAAATAGGGAATGAACAAATCTCAGAGACATGAACTCCTAAACTAGGACCAAAGATAGTGCATCAATCCACAACTTAGTCTAGAAAATTCTCACCAATACACAAAAGATACTAGTCCACTTTTTCCGTCATGAAAAACTTAAACAATCTAAATCTTGATTCCAGTCAACTAGCTCTCTACATTCATTAAGTTCAATAGTGAGTTCTCATTAAAAACATCATCCAGGGTAGACGGCGTTTGGCATTAAATGGCTGTTTAAGTGGTGGAGTTAGAGTATTTCGGGTTACCTGAAGATCTGGAGGATGCAAGATAATATGCAAAACCGCAAGAGAGATAAGGACCAGTTGATGACCGCAATTTTCAATCACTTCTTCTTGCCAAATGTTGTTGCATAATCCTTCCTCCTTTGTTGTAAACAGTTATTCCCCCAGACTTAGATTCTTTCCGGGAATTAGAAAATGATCTCTAAAACTCCATAAAATCGAACTCCAGTTGCCTTAGGACTTCAAATTCGACCTCTCTAGACTCTCTAAGGCTTTTATTTCCTTTCTTTTCTTATCTTCGGATTTTTTTTTTTTTTTGAGAAGGAAATGCCTTTTAAAGAGAGAGAGACTAGAGGACGAGATTGTACCAAAATTTGAGATTCTTCTAAGGCAAACTGAGCTTCCTCTTGTGCTGAATCCTTCCGGGAACTTTTCTGGCAAATCGCAGGTCTCTGTCCTTGGTGACTGAAAACTGCGTCGTTCCTCTTTCTCTCCAACGTTTTTGCACTTATCTGCATATAAGGCAATAGAAAACAAGAGTGCATGTGGTTTGAAAGAGGATTGGTTAAGGTAGGAAACTAGCTAAAGATGAACTAGCCATTCAGGATCAACTGAGAGTGGTAAAAGGATAAAGGAGTCCTGAATGTATGATTCGTTTCCCTGGTCTAATGCTTCAATGAGAAAATTAAGTCCAAATTAAGTCCAAATAAAATAGAGCTAGTGTATTCCTTCATCTAAATCGAAATCATTCAAATTCCTCTGGGGTACTTCGTTTCAAATGTGCTTAGCTACAGCCTAGTCTAGTCCTAAATCATGAATGAGCATGTCACTAGGAACAGTCTAAAAGTACACAGTCAACTATCATTGATTCATGTTCACCATTCCCTTTAAAACATATTTTGTTTTGAAAACCGATTTTGAAAAATTTGAAGGAAAATGCAAAAAGTGTAGATAATGCAAGACTCATGAAAGAAAAGTGGTTAGAAAGGGATGAAATCCTCCCCCAGACTTAAATCACACTATCCTCAGTGTGAAACAAGTCGAGATTGGATGAGAAAAATTCTTAGATAATCGAATTGGTAAGGCCAAAGAGAACTTACCTGGATCCGGGATGCTGGTGGAGATGAACAGGATTCATTCGAAGAGGTTTGGGAAGGTGATAGGTGGTGATGAAGGTGGTGGAGGATGATGATGAGGTGGAGTGGGGATTGGTGAGGTTGAATGAGGTGAAATGGGTGGTTTGAGGTCGGGTTTGATCTCAACGACCATTTGCCGCGGTCAGGAGCCACGTGACCGTGGCAAACCGGTCTTCGGCCGCGGTCAGAAAAACGCCGCCGCGGTCGAACATGTGTTTCCCGCGGTCAGAGCATCTGCGACCGCGGGGGCTTATGTCGCGGCCTCTTACTGCTTCTCCTTGGTTCCTGCCGGGCCGAGAGGTCAGGGACCATCCTTCTTTTTGGTTTTTTTTTTCTGTTTTTTTTTTTGATTTTTTTGGTTTTTTTGTTTTATAAGAAACACCTGAAACTAAGAAAAAGAAAAAGATCAATAGAAAAAGAAAGAAAAATCCTAAAGAAAACAATACCTAAATGGGTTGCCTCCCATTAAGCGCTTCTGTTTTAAGTCATTTAGCTCGACTTTTGGTGTTGGACATGGCTTAGTCCAATGAAGAAGACTTTGTCCTGAGACAAGTCTTTTTCGACATCTCCAACTTTGCCTAGCAGGTTCTTCGTCACTCCAGAGTTCTTCTTCAAACTCTTCTGTTGCAGAACGTTTTCCTGCTTTGCTGTTGTATGGGACAGCTTCTGTGAAGACATCTTTGTCGATATTAGCAAATGAAATCCTTCGGTTTGGAAGTTGCTAGAAAAGACAATCCGAGAATCACTGGATATGTTGCGTCTCTTGTCTCGACAATGTAGAAGTCGACAGGCACTATGCAATCTCCTATTCTCAAAGGAATTTCATGAGCTATTCCTTGAGGCGTTGCATTGGAATCATCAGCTAGACTAATCTTTGCTCTAGTCGTGCGCAGATGTTTAATGCCAAGTCTCAAAGCAATTGCCTTGGACATCATGTTAAGACAAGCTCCAGAATCACAAAGCACGTTTTTCAACATTTCTCCTCTAATAGAACAATAGATGAGAAACTGACCTGTAGTCTTGACCTTATGGAGAATTCGAACTTGCCTTTCTCTGTAGGTGTTGGCTGGTGTTTCAAACGCAGAATAGGATTCACAAAAGAAAGCTGCAGCGTCGTATTCAATGATTGAATCAATGTATGGCATCTTTATCTTGCTGCATATCGGGTCTTCTTGGATTGAAGAGTCAGCTGAATCTTCAACACATTCCCTTGCCATCATACAAGGTAATGATTCCTGCCAATCTGTTTCTTCATCTGAAACTTGGTTTTCTTCTTCCTGAGTTGCTTTTTTAGGTGCTGGAGGTTGAAGTTGGGACAGAAGATGTACTATTTTTCTCTCAAATCCCGCAGTCAGAGGCGTCGCGACCGCGGGAAAAGGAGCCTTGGCCACGGTCAGGATGCTCGGACCCGCGGCTCCGGATATAACTTGCTCATAATCCGTTTCTTCCTTCTTGTACTTGACACGAACTTCTCCAGCTTCTTTATTGGGTAGGCCAGCATCATAGGAACTCATACCAGGGCGTTGTTGGTCATCTTCATCAGGATTTTTGGGAGATTTCTTAGAAAATCTCTCAACTTGCTCAATGTTGGGCATCTGTTCCATTCTTGCATCGATCTCCCGTGCTTTGAGCTCGAGTTTGTTCAGCCTGTGCTCGATCTCCTGCAACTCTTCGTCTGTCTTCTCTCTATACCAGGAGGCGGATTCCCTGACTTCTTTAATGTCCTGCTTCGATTCGACAATATCACTTGAGTTCTGTATGATGTCATACCCTTGTCTTGTCTGCTCTGTTGCGACTTGGTGGATCATCCCAGCTAGTGTTTGTGCGTCCTTGTGGGTTTGCTCTTCCAGAGCTTGAACATGATTGGCCAGGTCATCGAATTTTCTGTTGAACTCTCCAGAGATTGAATCAATTCTCTTGAGCAGGGTGTTTTCGGTGAGAATCTGCTGATCAAGGAACTGGTTTATCTATCCTTCGAGGCATCCCAAACGTCTGCTGATCCTCAAGTTGTCCTCTTGCTGACTAGGGTTCTGCAGTGGAAGATTATAGGCGTGTGGCTCGAAGTAGGTCGGAGGAGGACCATAAGGATCTTCCCGGCGTCGAACAGGCTCTCTGCGACGGTGGTATGGGTGGTTTGGCTGGCTTTATCGATCCATGTAGCTAAGATCTCGGGCTTGGTGTTCTTCTCTGCGTCTGGTGGCTTGAAGAGAGGCGCTGGAGTTCAGGGAAGTTTTCTCAGGGGTATGAATGATTCAAAACATTGCTAGAGAGTAAAATTGATAAGATCTTAGCTTAAACTTTTTGAACTGAAGTCACAGACGTATGAATACGCCACTGTCATGACCATAGACAACTATCTCTCTCAACCCTGACCAGTAGGTTTCCACTCTGGCCCTGGAAAAGAAGAGATGCATTATGTTTAAGACTCGTCAGCATTCACAAATCGCCCATAGGTAGGTTTCCACTCCTATGTTTGTTTTGCTCTCCCAAACTAGATCTTACACCGGATGAACACTTTCGTGTCACCAAGCATCTGGATCAGATTGTAGTTCATGACGCTACTCTCATGCAGTAAAAACGAATTCAGAAGAAAAAGTTCTAAGATTCGGCTCAAAAGCTCATGGAATCCTCACCGAAAATCTCTTAATCCCAACAATAAAACTACTCAGATATGATGAATGAAATCAAAAACATAGTACTAAAAAGTAGAATAGAAAGCGAAATTGAAAAAGAAAGAACAAGGGTTCAAGAGACAAATCTCTATCTCCCTAAAACCTAAAACTTAAAAAGTATTCTAAAACAATAAGAACATATGAAGGCATACGAATTAGGGTTCCTAAAACATGTATTTATAGTGCTCAAGACATCTCTAAGGTCTAGGGTTCCGGAATCAAGGCTGGGAAAATGATATGGGCTTCAGAAATGGGCCTTTGGGGTCGGAGTTAGCTGGCTGCGGTCGGGATGAGTGTGACCGCGGGTAATGGGTGGCTGGCCGCGGTCGGGATGGCTGTGACCGCGAGGATTGGTCTGTTGGCCGCGGGTGGAAACGCTTGCCGGCTGGTTTACGGGACATCTTGCTCTTCGCGTATCTTTTGATTAAACCAATAGATTGCCAAGCTCTAAAGTGTGCTGGAAAGCTGATACTTCCAGCTTTAAGGTCTCCAAATTTGAGCTGGATCAAATGGTGAGAAGGCCTTCAACTGGGGGTGAACTTCTGACGGTTTGACTCTGAGCTTAAATCAGGTTTTCTATCCATTTTGTTAAGCTTTTCCCTAAGTTACCTGAAAAGAGTCTTGGAACTACAAATACTAGAAAAACGTAATCAAAGTACTTAAAAGCAATTAAAAACATAGAAAAAGTATTTCAAAACGATCCATAAAAGTGGTCAAAATACGGTGTTATCAGTGTGCTCCATAAGGTTAGCCAAACCGGTCAGGCGTTTTTGGACTTATTTAATTTTTGAATCAATTTTTATTTTTTTTTTCCCGCCTGGGAAGTACGTTCGCAAGAATGAAACTCAAAGGGATTGACGGAGGCCCGCACAAGCGGTGGAGCATGTCGTTAAATTATAGACTTTTTTATGATTTTGAATTTCTAAATTCAAAAGGGGGTTTTAAATTTAGGATTTCAAAAAAAAAAATTTTCTTCGATTTTCAAATGTTTTCAAATGTTTTCAAAAGTTTTTTTTCCTCATTACCTACAAATTTATTTTTAAGGGATAAAAGGTAGGGCAGAACGACCTTGATCCGAGTCAGTCTTATTTGATTTCTCTAGGTTGAAGATCTGATCCGAGTGTTTTTTCAAGATGTCAAGACCTTAGTGCAACCGGAAAGAAAACTAGGGAAAGTCGAATTATTAGAGTCTGCGCAATATACTGTTGCGATGTCACGTTGAAGGACGCGAAGATGGGGTCGATATTCACAGTGGGGTAGAAGTTACCCGCAAATTCAAGGATGAATTTATTTTAAGTTGGGGAGTTTGTGACATCCGAAAAATCTCATTAAGAAATTTTAACTTTCGGCGATCAGATATAGGGTTTTCTCTTCCACTCTATAAAAGATGGAGAATGTGGCAGAGAGGAAACAAAGATATCAAAGTGGCAAAGCCTTGCTGGAATGACGCTTGACCAGCCACCATCAAAACACCTTGAAGAAGAAGCTATTGCAGAAACCTAGAAGGCTTATCCGATGTGTTCTGGCGTGAGAGATAATCCAGTTGTCAATCCATATCAGATCCGCACGAAACTTGGTAAGGTGATTCTAGACCCTAATATATAGCTGTAGCCACAAATGGATCATTATTTTTAGTTTTCTAAAAGTTATGAGTGTTTTCCCGAGCCATATTTCCAAAAAAATATAATCCGCGAGCAGCCAATTTGCGATGCATTTTGCCAGCGATCCAGGGAGTTCCAGAAGACGATCTACATACTGGCGTGAAGATATTCAATCCAGATTTCCATATCAGTCTTCCGATATCCATTCCGAGCTCTGACCAGAAAGTTATGATCAAGTGACAAAGGTGAGGACTAGTTAGTAGATTCATTTGATGCATTAGCTGGTCTAGTGATAAGCGTATGCTTGGTATAGATATCGAATTTGAATGATAATTGATGATTGACAATTGATCATTGATGAGTGATTGCAATTTATAAAAAGTAATTATTAAGACACATGATTTATTTATGAAGTATAACATTTTAGGATATTAAATTTTATTGTGTAACGGCCAACAACGAAAAACTGAATATTGTGAAGTTGTAGTGATCGATAAATTATTTGACGGCTACAGTGAAGGAATGAATATTGTGAAGCTGGTATGATCGAGAAATGGCTGACAAGCCATAGTGAAGCCCCTTTGAGGGTGGTGGCACCGGTAACTTATCAAGCCCAGAATGATTGGTAGCAGAGAATGAGTACCATTGACAGAGGTTCTTTAGGAATGTGTTATAGAATCTATAGGGCGATTGCTACGATTGAGTGATTATCTGATTAGGAATTATTAGAAGTATATTATATAAAAAAATTAGTTATTATATTCTAGGTGGAATGTTGTATGGGTTCTATATCTATATGATGAATACTTGTATTACCATATCATATAATGTGTTTATGAATCTTGTGTGCTCCATAAGCACACATTCACTTAGTATTTTTCCCTGAATACTCACCCTCTCTTCTTTTTTCAGGCGAGACCAAAGAGTAAAACGTGTGGCGGTCGTTGTGGTGTAATGTCCGGGAGCCGTGAGTGTATTTTGTTTTTTATATAAATTTTAATAAATATTTTACTAATACTATAATGGTATTTTATTTTCCCAAGGTTTAAAGATTAATTTATTTGTTAAAATGTTCCCTCTTTTCAGTTTATATTAATAGATGAATATTTTTCTCTATATTCTAAGTCAGTTCTTTACTATCTAAAAAGTTCTTAAATGAGTGTAATTCAAGTTAGGTTATATTTGCGAGATTAAGGTGTCTCGATTTGGTATCAGAGCGTAAGGTTAGCCAAACTGCTTCTGATCCGGGAGGCGTTTTGGGACTTGTTTAAATTTTGAATCAATTTTTTATTTATTTTTTAAAATAATTGACTTCTTTTATGATTTTGAATTTCTAAATTAAAAAACGGGGTTTTAAATTTCGGAGTTCAAAAAAATATGTTTTCTTTGATTTTCAAATGTTTTCAAATTTTGGTTTCCTCAGTACCTTCAAATTTATTTTTAAGGGATAAAAAGTAAGGCAGAACGACCTTGACCCGAGTCACTCTTATTTGATTCTCTTGGTTGAAGATCTGATCCGAGTGTTTTTCCCAGATGTCAAGACCTTAGTGCAACCGGAAAGAAAACTAGGAAAAGTTAAATTATTAGAGTCTGCGCACTATATCCGTAGTGATGTCACGGTGAAATGATTTTGAAGGACGCGAAGATGGGGTCGATATTCCAAGTGGGGGAGAAGTTACCGGCAAATTCGAGGACGAATTTAGTTCATGTGGGGGAGTTTGTGACATCCCAAGAATCTCATTAAGGGAAATTCCAACTTTTGTCGATCAGACCTAGGGTTTTCTCTTCCACTCTATAAAAAGATGGAGAACGTGGCAGATAGGAAACATAGATATCAGAGTGGCGAAGCCCTACTGGAATGACGCTTGACCAGCCACCATCAAAACACCTCGAAGAAGAAGCTATTACAGCAACCTAGAAGGCTGATCCGATGTGTTATGTGATGCGAGCTAGGGTTGATGTCGCAAAAGAGTTTTAAATTTATAAACCCTAGTGTCTCCAAGTGCACAGACGTGCGTTGTAGTACTTAGGGTGTCGATCCACAGGGAGAGTTGTCTTTCTGTAGAATCGAAGTCAAAGACCAATTGGGATTTTTGTGGGGTTTTTGTGTCACGATTTCTAAGCTAAACAAGAAATAAAATAAATTAAAACAAAGATGAAAAACGTGCTGTGTATTAGGGTTCATCTCTAGGGTTCGTAATCCATGACACAAGGAATCTAGGTAAGAATTTTCTATGATTCTGAAACTAAGATAGACACTTGTAAGATTAGCCAACTCTCGTCACCCTAATCATCTAATCACTCATTCATGGCAATTAACTCTCGCTCTCATGCCAGAATAAGATCATGCATTTCAGCTCGGAATCCATCTCGGCTTATGTATCCTCCGTAGGTACCTTTCGTCTCCTACGACAGTGACGTCCATAAGATCCAGTTCAGGTAACCCAGATACAACACTCTCGTGGCTCGGATTTAACCGAGGATCGGACACTGGTTATCTACTCCAGCGTTACCGCATTGAGATTTGGATGAATGGGAGAATCATTTGAAATTGATATCCTTTAACCTAAAAAACCTAGATGTCATCGGTTATGGGGTCCTTTTTCGATGACCCTCTTCACCCAGCAAGATGATTACTCAGACATGGCTGAGCTTGACAACATCATCATTGGTTTTGAATATCTCATTTATTTATATAGACAGATTGATAGACGGCGTTTACCTAGCCAACATTAGCTTTTTTGAAGTCTATCCGAACCGAATTAGCTTAAAAAGTAGAAAAGCAGTAAAGTAAAAGAGATTGCATAAACTGAATTGATAGATGAAGAGAAATAACAAAGGTTCAAGAGAAGAATCTCTATCTCCCTAATCTAAACCTAAGAAACAAAAATTTGGTGCCTCCCTATCAAGGGGAAAGGAGCACATACGAAATAAGGTCTTCTAAAATACATATTTATAGGTCTCCAAGTGTTTCTGGTCGTTCTTAGGGCTTCTTTTGCAGAGAGAATGAGTTGGGCTTGAAGACAGGCTATTGGGTCGTTTATGGACTTGTCTCAGAATTGGGCTTCTCCAAGTCTGGTAAATGCTGGTCCACCGTGGGTGGAGGCTCTGAGGCATGGCCAGGATGTTTTTCACCGCGGTGGTTGTTCTATGATGCCCAAACTTCATTCTTCCTCTTGCTTCTTTCGCAAGACTGCAGAACATATCTTCAGTAAATTGAAAATAACTTATGATCCAACCGTTAGGTTGCTTTGATTCCACTTGAATTGGACAGATGGTTGTGTCCAAAATTGAGCTTGATCAGACAGTGATAAGGTCTTCATCGGATGTAAATCTTCTAACAGTCCAAAATTGGCTAAAAGTGGATTTTTCTCCAATTTGCATTGTTTTTGCCTAAGTAACCTGAAAAGTCTTTTAAAACTCCAAAACATGGAAAACACTTATAAAACCTTAAAAATTGATAGAATAAAACTGCATAAGACACTGAAAGTGATCCATAAAAATGGTCAAAATCAGGTGTTATCAACTCCCCAGACTTAAATCTTTGTTTCTCCTCAAACAAAACTAAAGATCTGAACCTGGAAAAGAGGTTTGAAAATCGCAGGAACTAACAAAATCTCAGAGACCATGCTTCTAAACCAAAGTTAGTCATTATGCTCAGATCAGATATAGTCTAGAAAATTCTTACCAAAATACAGGCATAACTAATCCGTTGATCAATCATGCGAAAGTCTAGACACTTAGAGTCTTAGGGAGCACGAAATTTACCATTATGATTGAGCTTTTTGAGGCACCATTGAGCTTTGATATATTCTTGATGCTCCACTTTCCCAAATTGATATAATCATCAATGATAACTTGCTAGATCATGAAGAGCGTGCATTGCTTAGCGAGCTTAGAAAGTTCAGGATAGCAATAGTGTATTCTTTGGCCGATATTAGAGGCATCTCTTCGGAAATATGTACCCACAGGATCCACCTAGAAGATCAGTCTATGTCTTTTATTGAGCATCAAAGACGTCTTAACCCGAACCTTAAGGAGGTGGTTAAGAACGAGATACTGAAGCTCTTGAGGCAGGGATAATATACCCAATTTCTGATTCGAG
This sequence comes from Eutrema salsugineum, assembly GCF_000478725.1. Classification (NCBI taxonomy): domain Eukaryota; kingdom Viridiplantae; phylum Streptophyta; class Magnoliopsida; order Brassicales; family Brassicaceae; genus Eutrema; species Eutrema salsugineum. Next base: position 12,342,836 of record NW_006256756.1, on the reverse strand, counting down.
ATGGGTATCTCCTGTTCAGGTGGTGCCTAAGAAAGGTGGTATCACGGTGGTAAATAATGAAAAGGATGAGTTAATAGCCCAAAGAACCATAACCGGTCATCGCATGTGCATTGATTATAGAAAGCTTAACTCTGCGTCTAGAAAAGATCATTTCCCATTGCCATTCATAGACCAAATGCTTGAGAGGCTAGCTAACCATCCCTACTTCCGTTTTCTTGATTGGTACTCGGGTTTCTTCCAAATCCCCATAGATCCCCGAGACCAAGAGAAAACTACATTCACATGCCCTTATGGCACTTACGCATATAGACGCATGCCCTTTGGCCTTTGTAATGCACCTGCGACCTTCCAAAGGGGCATGATGCACATCTTTTCTGATCTCATTGAAGAGAAGGTGGAGGTGTTTATGGACGACTTTTCTGTCTATGGCTCCTCCTTCTCCGATTGTCTTTCTAACTTGTCTCAGGTTATAAAGCGATGTGAGGAGCAAAGGCTTGTCTTGAATTGGGAAAAGTGTCACTTCCTGGTTCAAGAAGGCATCGTGTTGGGTCACAAGGTTTCGGAGAAGGGTATAGAAGTGGATAAGGCAAAGATAGAGGTCATGGTGAATCTACAGCCTCCGAGTTTAGTCAAGGGTATAAAAAGCTTCTTGGGGCACGCCGGCTTCTACAGGAGGTTCATCAAGGAATTCTCAAAGATAGTCCGGCCGTTAACAAGGCTTCTGTGCAAAGAGGTCGAGTTCTTGTTCGATGATGAATGCATGGAAGCATTCTTAAAGATCAAGGAAGCTCTAGTTAGTGCACCGATGGTTCAAGCTCCCGATTGGTCCTGCCGTTTGAGGTGACGACAGATGCATCATATTATGCCCGTGGGAGCAGTCTTGGGGCAGAAAAAGGATAAAAAGCATCATTTGATCTACTACGCAAGCCACACATTGGACGCAGCTCAAGAGAAGTACGCAACTACTGAGAAAGAAATGTTGGCCATTGTATTTCCGTTTGATAAGTTTAGGAGCTACCATGTGGGATCAAAATTCCTAGTCTACACGGATCACACAGCTTTAAGGTACCTCATGACAAAGAAAGATGCTAAGCCGAGGCTTCTTCGATGGGTTCTCTTGTTAAAAGAATTTGATATAGAGGTGCAAAACAAAAGGGGAATTGAGAATGGAGCTGCCGACCATCTCTCAAGGTTAAGAATGGAATAAAAAGTGCCTCTAGATGATGCTTTACCCAAGGAGAACCTTATGTTAGTCAAATCTTACTTGGAGGTAGAAGAGGCCAATATGATCAGAGAAAGAAGCCTCCCATGGTTTGCAGATCTTGTGAACTACCTCTCATGTGGATTAGAGCCACCTGAACTAGATTCTTACCACAGGAAAAAGTTCTTCAGAAATGTGATGAGGTATCATTGGGATGAACCGTATTTATACTTGCTTAACAAAGACCATCTTTACAGGAGGTGTTTAGCTGAAGAGGAGATTCACCCTGTGTTACAAGAGTGCCACGGTTCTGCATATCGTGGGGACTTAGGGGCATTCAAGACAGTGCCAAGCTTTTACAAAGCGGGTTTTGGTGGCCGACGATGTTTAAAGATGCCCAAAGTGTTGTCTCAAGGTGTGAGTCATGTCAACGGCCCGGTAATATATCCAAAAGAAGTGAGATGCCTCAGAACCCGAATTTTGAGGTAGAAGTCTTCGACTGTTGGAGCATTGACTTCATGGGTCCTTTTGTAAGTTCATACGGGAACTAATACATCCTTGTTCCTGTGGATTATGTGTCCAAATGGGTAGAGGCCGTTGCTTCCCCAACCAATGACTCTAATGTGGTGGTCAAGCTTTTTAAAAGCACCATTTTCCCAAGGTTTGGAGTTCCGAGAGTAGTGATCAGTGATGGGGGCAGCCATTTCATCAATAAGACTCTTGAGACTCTGTTAAAAAAGCACGGTGTGAAGCACAAGGTGGCTAGCCCTTATCACCCACAAACAAGCGGTCAATCGGAGGTTTCAAACCGTCAAATCAAGGTTATACTCGATAGGACCGTGAACAACTCAAGAAAAGACTAGAGCAAGAAGCTTGATGATGCTTTGTGGGCTTACAGAACCGCTTACAAGACCCGTATTGGAACCTCACCGTTTAACTTGCTATATGGGAAAAGTTGTCACTTACCGGTTGAGTTAGAATACAAGGCTTTGAGGAAAGTGAAGCTATTGAATTTAGATATAAAGACAGCTCAGGAGAAGAGGGCCCTACAGATTCATGAACTTGAGGAGATTCGGTTAGACGCTTTTGAGAGCTCTAAAATCTACAAGGAGAAAACCAAAGCGCTTCATGACAAGAAGATACACAAGCGAGATTTCAAGGAATGGGACCAAGTGCTGCTATTCAACTCGAGACTTAAGATATTCCCTGGAAAGCTAAGATCTAGGTGGTCCGGACCGTTTAGAGTTCTTGAAGTGAGACCATATGGAGCATTATGAATGGTCAAAGGATCAAGCATTACTTGTATCTGAAACAAGAGAGGGGGCTACCTCAGTTCCTCTTCTTGAACCCGAAACCGCCTGAAAAGGTGAGTAAAGTCAAACTTAGAGACGTTAAACAAAGTGCTCTTAGGAGACATCCCAAGCTTATCCTTGTACATACTTCATTTTGACCTTTCTTTTTCTTTTTATTTGAAGCTTTTTGAAGGGTTTGTTAAGTACTTCAGGTCTAATCAGTGTTCTAAGTGTGAATCTTGACAGAACAAATGCAAGAAGACTTGTAAAAGACACGACCTTGTGTTTTAAGACAGGAATTTTTATGGCCTCGGTATCGACCCTCGGCATAATCATGCCTTGGTCACCTTTTACCGTGTAAATATTTGAGAACCTCGGCTAAACTCCTCATCTTGTTAACACCGAGGCCGTGTGGGAAGGAGAAAGAGAATGAGAGTACAAAAAGACTAAGTGTGGGGGAAGAACCCCGGTGTAAACATACCGAGGATCAGTGTGCAAAAGAAACGGTTAAAAGCCTCGACCGGAGGCCGCGACTTCTTTATACCGAGGCCGAGTCACTTATTCCCCCAAGCACCAAATTTTCTGTGTCAAAAACAAGTGCCCTCGGCATGATGCCCGTGTGGTGGAGCATGTCGAGGTGCCTGGTGACGAGAAAGAACAAGAACACGAGTACTTGGGACACTTAAGTCAAAGAAGAAGGTTTAAGCGGTCAATGGAAAAGACTTGAGGGCCAAGAAAAATTATGTGTTAGCAGAGCTCTAAACCCTCCGTCTGGTACCCTCGGGGTGGAACACACCGAGGCCGCTTGTGTTAACTCCAGAAAAATGAGAAAAGCATGTACGGCCCTCGTCTTATCCACACCGCGGCCACTTGGAGGCTTTGCGAGGCAAAACGAGTTTAAAGGCTCGGTCAAAGCATTTTTAGGCGCAATCAACGGCTGGAGTCTTTGAGGAAGGGGGGACCAGTGCCACAACAGTCCAAATTCCAGCTGGAAAAGAGACTCCAGCCCATACCTGCCTCCATACTGAGCCAAAACGCAGAGTTTGCCTTCTTCACTCTGTCTCTGCATTCATACGAGCATATCTCTCTCATTTCTCATTCGTTTCAAGCAATTTCAAGTGCTCTGAACTCATTAGAGTGTTGTCTATCATGCATACGCATATCACTGAGCTTGAATCTTGTGTTCCCAAAGGTATTTGCATCTTAAAGAACTCACTTTTTTCCATTATTATTTGCGAGCTCTATTGTTTGTAAAATGTGGAATCGATTCTTTTAGGTTGTTAAAAACTTTGGGAACAATTTTGAAAATTCCATCAGGATAGACAACACATGAAAAACCGTTTCTTGCACTGAAAATTGTTTGCTCTTGAGTTTTTAAAATTCATGAGAAATTGTGCTTTAAATCGGCTTTAAAGGTGAAATGGGTTTCTCAGCTGAGTTACTTGCTTTTCTCTGTGATCAGCAATTCTATTGACTCGTTACTTGATCACTTTGAGCCTGAGAAACCATTGAACCACTCGTATTTGAGAGAAGCCCTGTTCTTGCTTATTCTCTTGCACTTGAACTTATCGATATACTTGGTGCTTACTCTTTCTTTGAGGAATTATTTTGCAGATTACTCTTTCTTTGAGGAATTCTCTGAGGAATTCTCTGAGGAATTCTTTTGGTTAATCATACACATGTATATTCCAGTTCCATGCAAATCCCAGAAGATAGATAAGGATAAATCACCCAAAAGCTAATTGGAAATGTTTGACATCGATTAAAGTAAGCCGGAGAAGTCTAAATCTCCCACTATGAGTATAGAGTCCTTAGTTTGAGTGGAACACCTTTCAATTATTCTCTTAGCAAATCATTTGCATTGCATTTTATTTCCCGTAAATATTAGATTAGGTTAGTTTAGGATCCCGTAACCAAAAAACCCAAACCCCCATGAGTTTATGACTTTGCTTACTCTCCCAGTTTGGTGTTTCCTTGCAGATTAGACATCTTCCCTGTGGATCGACACCCTAAGTCCTACAACGTACATCTGTGCACTTTCAGACATTAGGGTTTTATAAATTTAAAACTTCGGACCAACGGGCTTGCAAAAGACGAGAAACCCTGAGGCCCATCACCATGGCAAGCCCCAAATGATTTTTCTTGTGAAAACAAGCTTGCCATGCCTAGAACAACCCGTGGCACTTCTCCCATGGCAATCATCGAATGATTTTAGCCAAGGAAAAGTCTTATGCCACATCTAGATCAAACTGTTGTTTCTTGTCGTGCAGACTGTGTACTTAGCTAATTTTTTCATTTCTTTGCATTTTTTCCAAGTGCACCTTGTTTTAAGTCACGAAATTTGACTTTTCTCACTTGTTTACTGAGATGGGGGATCATCTAAAAGAACTGAGGAAGCTCCCTCCTTGTTCTCATTAACCAGATAGGTCTTCAGTCTTTTCCCATTGACAACAAAACCTTCACCACTCTTGCCTTCAAGCAAAACAGCTCCATAGGGTCTCACTTCAAGAATGGGGTTCTGAGGTATTTCATGTCTTTTGGAAATGTTCCCAGCTATTTGAAAACATCACACCTGATTACAAACTCCTGGGCGTCCTTGAACATGCTTGGCCACCAAAATCCAGATTGTTAGATCTTTGCCGCTGTTTTAAAGGCAGCATTGTGGCCACCATATGGAGACCCATGGCACTCAAACAGTACTTCTTGAACCTCTTCCTCAGCTAGACATGTCCTATATAGATGGTCCTTGTTGAGAACATAGAGAAATGACTCATCCCAATAAAGTCTTTTGATGACTTTGAAGAATTTCTTCCTCTGATAATTGAATTATCTCAGAAGGCTCTACTCCACATGAAATGTAATTCACAATATCAGCAAACATAGAGAAATGGCTCTCCTTGATTGAGTTGATCTCTTCCAGCTTATTTAAGGCCTTCACTGTCATAAGTTGTTCCTCTGGTAGAGAATCATCAATTGGGACCTCATCTTCAACTCAACACTATTTTCTATTCCCTATTATCCTTGATCTCCACATCAAAATCTTGAAGAAGCAGGACCATCTCAGCAACCTTGGTATGGCATCCTTCTTGGCCATCAGATACCTAAGAGCAGCATGATCTGTATAGACTATCACCTTTGAACCCACCAATAGGACCCGAACTTGTCAAAAGCAAAGACAATTACCAACATTTCTTTCTCAGTTTTTGCATATCTTTCTTGGGCTCCATCCAATGTTCTACTTGCATAGTAGATCACATGCAGCTTCTTCTCTTTCTTTTGACCAATGACAGCACCAACATCAGCATTACTGGCATCTGTCATGATTTCAAATGGCAAAATCCAGTCAGGTGCTTGAACAATGGGGGCAGTGATCAAAGCCCGCTTGATCTCATCGAAGGCCTCTACACATTCCTTGTCAAACACAAACTCCACTTCCTTGCATAGAAGTCTTGTAAGTGATATATTCATATCTTTGCATGTTTAGGGTGCATTTTTAGTCCAAGAATAGAGTCTGATGCATGCATGTTAGATAGATTGATTGTATTTTACCTTTTTTTTAGAGTTCTAGGACTTTGCATTAGGTCCAAGTGAGTCTTGCATGTTTGGAGTGTCAAACAGGTGCTCTGGAGGTCATTTGGAATGGAAAAGGTGAAACCAGGTGAAGAAATGGTGAAATAAAGTGCAAAAATGATGAAATGGGCATTTTGGAGTCTCTCGGAAAAAACCTGTACCGCAGGTCGACTTTTCTCGGCTAAAAACCGTACCGCGGGAAGGAAAGCTCGGCCAAAACACGTACTGCACACATGAAACCCCGGCAAAAACTCTCTTGTGCCGATATGCCTGAAAGATCACGTTACCGAGAAGCCTTGCCGTCCGATTCAGTCTCCGGTGTCTTCAGATAACTTTGAGAAGATTTAGTCGACGTTCCATAACAGTTGGAATAAATGGATTTGGAACAGTGAGATGAAAGTTATGGCCAGAAGAAGACGAACCTGTCTCTAATCCATTCCAAACGGATCCGATGTGCCTCAAAGATTATTCAGGACGATGCCCTTCCCTTTCGATCCAGTTTTTGGGGGCTTCATCAAAATTTGAGAGCTTCAAGTATTCTTTACAGTACGCTTGGGATCACCCCATTTAGAATGCTGAGTGAGGAGATATCCCAATCAGTAGAGGCATGTCCCGTAGCAAGAAACTAGAGCTTCCGGAGCCAATGCAGAAACCTGTTTACCGGAAGGTCTTCATCTCTCCGAATGCACTCGCACTTTTTAGCAATATTCTAGTTAATTGAGCTGCATTCCCTATGGAGTTTGAATCAGGTAATTTGGACCAGTATCCCAAGATTTATGCTGCCTCAAACGTGAAGTGGTCCGAGAAAATAAGAAATGCTGCGACATGGGTGTACGACTTGGTTAACTCGCAGCAATGAAGGTTCATACTCTGGGAGCAAGCTGCGACTTGAGAGATGAGGGTAAGGAGACTCAGAGAAAGGTAGAGACTTCGTAAATCAAAATATGCTAAGTCCATAAGGCTGTTCGACATAGGAGTGCGAGTGGAAAGAGAAGTGAAACCATCTAGCACATGTGTTCGCAAATGAGACCGAGATGGGAGTGCGAGTGATGTAAGAACCAGGGGGTTCTCATGGGTAACAAGGTGGTGGAGAGGCAAAGCAGGCGGTCGCCCTCTCTTTGACTCGGTGAATGATCGATAGATGGGGATCTGACACACAGGCGGTCGCCCTATCGTGTGGGATCTAGAGATAGTGTGTTGGCGGAGTGAATACAGGACACAGAGGAGAGGTTACTCTCTGATACGGTGCAGGGGCTCACGCTTACTTGAATTTTCAAGGAAGCAATGAACAAGAAGAGAAGCCGCTTCTCAATAAACTTAGAAGAAAGTTCGTTCTTTTATTGATAATGGGAAAAAGGTTACGGACTACAACGCTGCGTGTGGGACTTCTTTATAAACAGTCTGTCAGCTTGAACCTTCTAGGGTTCGACTCGAAACAAAAATGGAAAGACTCAAAAGAATAGGACGTTTAAAGTAAAACTACAAGAAATGAACCTAGACGCCTAAAAACATAAACTCATCGTTTCATTAAACTCAAATATGGAAATTTTGTAACAGACTTTTGAAACTAAACTATTGATGCTGTTTTGATGTGATACTTAGTCGTTGTGGAGGCTGAGATCACCTGCAAGGACAATATAATAATTGAAAAGCTTACCTTGGTGTGAAGAGTTCCGGTTGGCCGCTTGTGAGGCTGTGGTGGCCGCGCTTGAGGCTGTGGCGTCTCTGGCTTGGAACCTACTCGTGAAGTCTTCTAAGTGCTCCTCCAATGTGGTTAAGTCCTTGTCTTTGAGTCCCCAAACTTTTTGGTGCTCTGTCCTAGTTACTTGGTCTTCTTGGGCTTTCTCGGGTCCGGGTGGCCTCCACTAAGTTCATCCAACATGTCGTCTAAACGCGGAATCGGGTGCCTATACTTGATGGTGATATTGTTTATAGCGTCATGTAGCGTCCTTCTTGGGCACTAGGATCACGGGCACGGCACAGGGGCTGAGGATTTCTCGTATATAGCCTTTGTCCATCAAGTCTCGCACTTGTCTCTCGACCTCTTTGCTTTCTTCCGGGTTCATTCGGTAAGCTGCCTTATTTGATAATGGCTGACCTGGAACAAGGTCTATCTGATGTTCTATTCCTCGTAGAGGTGGTAGCCCTGGTGGAATCTCCTCAGGAAAGACATCTTCAAATCGTTTAATTAAAGCTTTTACCTCGGTGGAAGTTCAAGTTCCTTTAAACCTGCACTAAGACATTCTTTGAAAAGCATTAATAACATAGTGCCATTGGCACTCCAAACCCGGTTTAATTCTCCAGTAGATATATATAATGCGGATTTAGGAGACTTAGCCTCTTGTTGCATTCGGCTATGGAGCTCATGGACCTCGGTAGGGCTGAGTGGTGCTAGATTGTATTTGCGGCCAAGATGTGTAAAGCTGTAAAAGTTGGTGCGGCCATTGTGCAAGGTAACCTTGTCAAATTGCCACGGCCGGCCCAATAAAAGATGTCCTGCTTGCATCAGCACAACATCACAAAGCACCTCGTCTTTGTACTAGTCCACACTAAAAGGAACCGTAACTTGTTCGGCTACTTTGAGCTCGGTAGCATCGTCAAGCCACTGTAGTTTGTAAGGCCTCGGGTGCTTGATCTTCTCCAGCCCTAACCTATCTACCATGAACTTGCTTGCCACGTTAGTACATGAACCTCCATCAATAACAAGATTACATACCTTGTTGTTAATGGTGCATCGCATGTGAAACAAGTTTTCTCGTTGGATCCGATCCTCGGGCTGAACTTGCACGCGTAGGACTCTTCTAGTCACTAAAAGATATTCACCAGTATCAGGATATTCCACATCCTCTCCGTTGTCCTCGGGCTTCTCTTCGGGCTCGTCTTGCGACTCATATCCTCCACTTGGAGTAATGATCATTACCCTTTGATTTGGGCAGTCTCGTGCATAATGCCCTCGTCCCTAACACTTGAAACAGGTTATATCGCGTGTTCTAGCTTGACTAGTGTTTTGAAACTTACCTAGTTCCGGTCTTTTGGTCTTTGGTGCCTCGGTGGGTTTTGATTTGAGACGTGAATCAGCTTCCACGGCGTTGCCCTTGTCAATGGTCCTACTAGAGCTGGCTTGCCACGGCTGGCTTCCTCGATTGCGGTTCGTTAACGAGGCTTTGCGCTTGATTTGTTGTTCCACTTGAACTGAAAGATGTAATAATTTGTGGAGGCCACTAGACTTGACTCTCTCCACTTTACGGGCAATTCTCTATTGGAGACCATCCACAAACTGAGCCATTAAGGCCTCTTCGGTCTTTTCAAGCTCTAGGGAGTTCATCAGTTTCTCAAATTCCTCGAAGTACTCTTCCACGCTCCTTGTTCCCTGAGTCAGCTTACGAAAACGCTTTTGTAAGTCACGGTGATAATATTCAGGAACATACATGAGTCATAAGAGGTACTTCATGTCGTGCCAAGTTTGTATCGGTCCAAAGACTTGGCGTCTCCTCTCAGCTACGGTGCGATCCCACCATGCTAAAGCATTATCGGTGAGTTGAGCCGCGGCTAAGGCCACTTTCTTGTTCTCATTAAAGCCATAGCAGTCAAAGATGTATTCTAGCCGCCATTCCCAGTCCAAGTAAACTTTGGGATTACAGTTTCCTGCAAAAGTTGGTGGCGTTAGTTTTATATCATGGTTAACTTCTCTCGGCTCTCGTTCACGCGACCTGTTACGTAGCAATGGGTCTTGTCTTCTCGGTTGTCGCCTACGCATGGGGTCAGGTGGAAGATCCTCATCGAGTTCAGGCATACTGTCTGAATCAGAATCAGGTGGAAACTCCACGGCCTGATTACGCATGTTCCTCCGAGCTTGAGGCAGCACAGGGTTCGGTGCTCGGTGAGCTGGTGGCTCGAGCCTCGCGACACGTTCATGCGTATCCCTCAATTCTTCTCTCATGGTGGCTAACATGAACATGAGTTTGTTGTGTTGTTGTCCATTGGCGTGGGCAGGTGCGGCGTTCTCGGTGTTATCTCCCATGGTTTCTTGTAATCTCACAAAAACAACAACTCGTCAAAGTACCAAAGGTAGAATGAAACTTAAGCGCAAGAGATAACTAAGATTCGAACTGAATTTTTTTTAATTTTCTATTTTAATGTAAACAAAATGCAACGATACGAAATGGTATGAATTAAGAGGACTTAGACAACAATTTTTTTTTATTTTCTTAAGGCGACTAACTGATCTAACAACCTATAAATGCGGAAACACAAAATAAGTAAAAAGGATATGAGTAAGAACACCGAAAGCAGAACTTTTGGCTCTGATACCAGATGATGTAAGAACCAGGGGGTTCTCACATGTAACAAGGTGGTGGAGAGGCAAAGCAGGCGGTCGCCCTCTCTTTGACTCGGTGAATGATCGATAGATGGGGATCTGACACGCAGGCGGTCGCCCTCTCGTGTGGGATCTAGAGATGGTGTGTTGGCGGAGTGAATACACGACACTGAGGGGAGGTTACTCTCTGATACGGTGCAGAGGCTCACGTTTACTTGAATCTCACAAGAAAGAAATGAACAAGAAGAGAAGCCGCTTCTCAATAAACTTAGAAGAAAGTTCGTTCTTTTATTGATAATGGGAAAAAGGTTACGGACTACAAAGCTGCGTGTGGGACTTTGTAAACAGTCCGTCAGCTTGAACCTTATAGGGTTCGACTCGAAACAAAAATGGAAAGACTCAAAAAAACAGGACGTTTAAAGTAAAACTACAAGAAATGAATCTAGACGCCTAAAAACATAAACTCATCGTTTCATTAAACTCAAATATGGAAAGTTTGCAAGAAATTCTTGAAACTAAACTATTGATGCCATTTTGATGTGATACTTAGTCGTTGTGGAGGATGAGATCACCTGCAAGGACAGTATAATAATTGAAAAGCTTACCTTGGTGTGAAGACTTCCGGTTGGCCGCTTGTGAGGCTGTGGTGGCTGCGCTTGAGACTGTGGTGTCTCTGGCTTGGAACCTTCTTGTGAAGTCTTCTAAGTGCTCCTCCAATGTGGCTAGTCCTTGTCTTCGAGTCCCCAAGCTTTTTTGTGCTCCGTCCTAGTTACTTGGTCTTCTTGGGCTTTCTCGGGTCCGGGTGGTGAGTTGTGAAGCAGCTCCAAATCTGCTTGTTGGTGGGGCAAAATTCCATGTTCGTTAGCTTCAGAATATGGACTTGGCCGAGAGATCTTACCTTTGTTTGAGGTTTCCAAGTCGTCTGGTGGTTCTAGCCCGGGTGTCTTTAAATTATCGGCTAAGTCTTGCATGGTCTCGGCAATCTCGTTATCCGCTCGGCCAAACTTGTTTCTGTCTTGACCGTTGGATTCAGCTGGTGATTTTGGTCCAACGATGTCAGCTTCAGTACGACAAATTCTGTCGTAAACTTGGTCTAACCGAGGTGGTACTGATTTCTCGGCTAAAATCTCTCGCATCTCGGCCAAAATTTATCGCTTATCGGCTATTTTTGAATCATCCCTTAGTTCTTCAAGTTTTAAGCCTGAAAATGAAATTCTGCTTAAACTGTTAGCATTTAAATCAAAATTTGGTCGAGAGATAACCAATTTGGCCTGAGAGACTTGGTCGTCCGATGGGTCATTCCTGGATCCCAAGTATTCGGCCCCGGTTTGGCCGCAAAGCTCGTTTAAGCCGTATATGACATTCAGGTCAGGTAACAACGGGTCGTCTGGTTCTAGCGAGTTGATAAAGATGTGTAAGGCCCTCTTGTATCTATTTCTGAGTTGTTTAATCTTGGAGCGTGTCATGGCCCCGTCTTGGACTGATGGCATTAGCTCCGGTAAGGTCTTAGGGTCGATGTCTACATCAGCGAGTTGGCCAGGGACGTGACCATCTCGCACAATAGGCACAAGAACCAACTGAACCGGGTCAGTACCCAGTTTGTCCTGGGCTGACCTGGTCCAAACTCTTAGCTATAAATATATTTTTGGGAAAAACCCTATGTATCTTTCATTCCATCTTTAGCTTCTTTGCCTCTTTTGTGTAAAAACCAGATTTTGGGAAAAGATATCTCGTTTTTAATCATTAAAGGCTGTTTCTTATGTATTATTTATTTTCATCATTCAAAGCTTCTAATCATGATTAACAACACATCTTGCAAAGGATTAAGTGTGTTAATCATGATCATTGAGTAGTCTTTTCATAAGGTTCTACATAGGTAGATTAGGGTGCAAAAATGTTTGATTAGGAGTTTCGAATTTAGATCATGCATTTTACTTTCTCTAAATAGCAATTCTTAATGCTGGGTTTCTGATAATCACTTAAATCCAGATTCTAGACATTTCATGCACCAAAAGTGTGTGAGGAAATGTCTAAACCAAGCTATGTTAGAGGTTTATGCATTAAAGCCATGAAAATGATTGTTTTATGCATAGATGACATATAAGAGATGATAACTAATGCTTATTGACTCATATTTCACAAGTAGGAATTTGTTTTGAAAGTGGATTAGTATAGAGATTAATACATTCATAAGAAGATTAGTCTACACTTGAGTTCTAAGTTGATTGAAATTGTTTCGTTGTTTGTCATTAGCTCTCTAGTTTAACATTGATGCAGCCTGATCAACTATCCTTTCTCGGAACTTTATTTCATCATCTTATATTCATCGTCATCATCTGTTTGCTTTTGTTTGTTGCTCTGTTTGTCTTTAATTTTGTTTAGAACTTCTTAGTGGCTTGTTTGAAAGACAAACCCACTTGTCTGGCTTGAATAAAGATGCAAAACACATAAACTAGTGAACTAGACCCACAAGCTGGATTGATATCCTTTTATACTACATCTGTTAAAGGGGTTGATAATCCTGAGAGTCCAAAAACTCTTTGTTTATCAATTGGCGCCGTTGCCAACTTGTGGGATTTAGCATTAGTTTCTGCTTTGTTCTTGAAATCAAGCTTTTTATTTTTGTTTACTGATAAACCATCTGAGTTTTGTCTTTGAGTTACAGGTGCATGCGAACAAGATCCAGGAGCTGTGATCCTCCCCTGGTAGAGAGAGCTGCTAGAAGAGCAAGGAAAATAGCAGCACATCTTGAGAGATTGGGCATGGATCACCATCCAGCCAGAGAAGAGCATCAGGCTCAGGCAGATGTTCAGGGTCAGGGAGTTGGTACTGGAGCTCATGGGAATGGAGTTCAGGTTCCACAGCTACAGGTCATCAGGGACAAGCTCAGGGACAACAAAACCAGCAAGGGCATCAGGTCAATCAGCCCCACCCAAAACCTTCCAGGCGTCAAGAGCCACAGCCAGTCTTTGTTTGAGAGAATGAAATGGATAATGTACATCAACACAGAGTAGGAATCCAAGCTCCACCAGTCCAAAACAACTTTTTGAAGTAAAGGCATTACTTCTCAATATGGTGCAAAATTCAAATTTTCATGGGCTGCCTATGGAGGATCCACTTGAGCACCTTGATCAATTTGACAAAGTCTGTGATCTGACAAAGATTAATGGGGTCTCAGAGGATAGGTTCAAGTTAAGATTTTTCCCTTTCAGCTTGGGAGATAAAGCTCATCAATGGGAGAAGAACTTGCCAAGGGGATCAATTCAAACTTGGGAGCAATGCAAGCTAACCTTCCTCTCTAAGTTCTTCTCCACATCAAGGACAGCCAAGTTGAGGAATCAAATCTCAAGCTTTACCCAACACAACAATGAGAGCTTTGGGGAAGCATGGGAAAGAGTTAGAAGCTATACAAACCAATGCCTTCATCATGATTTTTCTGAGGCTTCTCTTCTTATCACTCTATACAGAGGTGCTTTCCTCAAGTTCAAGACTCAACTTGATACAGCCTCAAATGGAAATTTCCTTGCTAAGGAAATCAATGCAGCAATGGAGCTGGTGGAAAACTTGGCTATGAGTAATGACACCTATGGAGAGGATTATGACAGAGCTTCTAGAGGAGAAGGTTCTACTGAAGAACATAGACTTCAAAAGGATATAAAGGATCTGCAATTCAAGATTGACAAGGTCCTAGTTGCAACTCAGAAGCCTATAAACTTTGTGGGAGAGTTTAGTGAGAAGAACTGCTTTGAGAATGTCAATGAGGAGGGTTTAACACAAGAAGAGCTGCACTATATTGGAAATCAGAACAAGTTCCAGAAGTATAAGACTTTGTGAGTATGTTCTCTGATCTCAATGAGGACATTGCGACAGAAGGTGGGAAGGCAGTTTGTTTTGCTAGGAACAAGAAGATTTATGTTGGTACTAAGGATAAGAGGCTGAAACGGATCAAGAAACTCCCAAAGATGGAATCTCCAGACTTGAATCAGCAAATTTGAACCTACATCCCTTCCAAAGTTGGGTAATCCAGGGAAATTCACTATCTCTTGCATCCTTAGCAACTTCAGAGTTGAGAATACTTTGTGTGATTCTGGCTCAAGTGTTAGCGTAATGTCTCTAGACATGATGGAGAGGCTAGGGATCAAGACTTTAAAGCACTACCCTTCTTAGTCAAAGAAACCTTCTGGGCTACTCGAGAACTATCCATTGAAGGTTGGTGAGTGCATAATCCCTACTGATTTTATAATCATGAAGATGAAGAAGACCATAGAGCTTCCTCTTTTGCTTGGGACTTCCTTTCTTAACACTACAGGGGCAAGAATTGACTTTGATACTAAAAGAGTGGTGCTCACAAAGGTGGATAAAGATGTCTCTTACATTGTTAAGCCTCCTTTAGCTGAGTTTTATGGAACTGTTGGTCAAGAGATTGATGAGCCCATAGTGCATGAGATGAAATATGTGGGAAGCATTGGTATCCTAGGAGGAGCTCAACCCCTTCCAGTTATGGAGATCAAGAAATAACCCCACATCCACCCTGGCTATAAGTATGAAGATGAGGAGCCCTTTATTGAAGAAGAAGCCTGCTTGATCTCTTTTCCCCTATACCAAATGAGACAGAGCTGAGCAACAACAAGAGTAATGGTTCTGAATCCAAAAAGGAGAATCCTGAACCTGAATCTTCTTCTCAAGACTTAACTCTCATGCCTTAGAAATGTGATGATGGAGCTATAAAGTAAAAGATTGAATGCAATGGAAGATCAAAGCCATATGCTGAGATCAGGGCAGTGTTCACACAAGCAATCATTGACAAGGGGTCTAAGGGTATTCAAGAGCTGATGAAAAAGGGTCTCAGGTTTGAATTCAAAGATAAAGGATCTGATGGTTTTCAGGAGCTGAACAGCACAGCCTTCATGCTTGATACCATTGACAAGACAAGGAGCATCAATGCTCCTCCTCTTCCTCATTGAGAAAAGAGTACGAAAAGTCAAACTTAGTGACTTAAAACAAAGTGCTTTTGGGAGACACCCCAAGATTATCCTTGTAAATAGATCTTTGAAATCTTTTCTTTTTCATGTTTTACAATTATGTGAGGAATCTGTTGTGCGACATGCCTGTGCGGGATGGCTAAGGAAAGGACCAAGTCTCACAAGTGTTCGCATTTGGCACCTACATGGCTGTGCGAGTCAGAAAAATCAGTTCCAAGTCGCACAAGTGTTCGCAAAAGGCATCTACATGGCTGTGCGGGTCAGAAAACCAAGGGCCATGTCGCACATATGTTCACTTGGTTCTGCTAGATGGCTGTGCGGGTCGGTCCAGGATCAGTCTATGTCGCAGCATTCAGAAAAAGGCAAGGCTTTCATGAGGCTGGAGTGTGCGAGATAGGTGTGTGAGTCAGGAAAAGAACAGGTCCCATCTCGCACAACAACTCGCAAATGAAACCTAGATGGTTGTGCGAGTCAGAACACCTCTCAGTCCATGTCGCAGCAACAAAAGAAAGCCAAGACTTGGATAAGGTTGGTGTGTGCGAGATGGAGCTGCGAGTGAGGAAGGAGAGCAGCCCACATCACAGAAATCAGAAGAAGGCCAAGGTTTATGTACGAGATGGGCATTGCGGGTTGATATCCTCTGAGGCCATAACGCAGCAAGGAGTGCAAGCAAACCCAAATCCACCTCCAGTAATGTCTAGCCTCATCTAACGCAGATAATCACTCCTCCTTTGCATAACAATACATCAGGTTTCACTCAAAAAACTAGTAAATGAGCATTTTACATTTTTCTTTATCTTTTGCATTTCATGTTTGTTTATCCTCTTTCTCATACTTTTATAACATAAGGGACTGTGTTATTTAAGTGTGATGGAGAGGCTTTGTGATTACTAATCATGTTTTTTATGTTCTTATTTTCTCTTTTGCATTTTGAGTCCCATTTGATAATGCATAGCATCTAAGTGTAAAAAAACCAAAAAAAATTGAAAATTTTAAAAATTTTCACACAAAAAATAGCTGCATTCACATGTTAAGATTGAGTCTAGAGTTGCATAATCATATAGGTCTGCATCATTTGCATGGGAGTTATGATAGATTTCTTTGAGAGAGCATCATCTTAAAAATTCAGTTCATGGCCCTAGTTATTAGTTTTTTGATGCTTGCAAGTGATGAAATGTGTGACATTGTTTAGACCTTGAGTGAATCAAGCTTTGAAATGAATTCAGCCTTAGCTAGTGGTACTTTTAACCTAACTTTGAATTATCATGTGATGCTTGTTTCAAATGGCAGGATTTGTCTCACCTCTCTCTATCAAAATTTTAGGATCAGGTTTTATCGGTTTATACTTCGGTTTTGTAAATAATAACCAGAAAAAAATCGGTTTATGTGGATATAGGTTTAAGATTTTCAATTGATGGAGATATAGGTTTCGAACTTTGTTTTGATGTGTATCTAGAACGAGGTCATAGTTTGATGGGGATCTGATGCTACATGATAGTTTTCGTGGGAAAATAGATCGTCAACATAATAAAAATACTTGAAAGCAATTAAAAACATAGAAAAAGTATTTCAAAACAATCCATAAAAGTGGTCAAAATACAGTGTTATCAACTGCCCCAGACTTAAACCTTTTTTTCCCAAACAAAGCAAAAGTCTAACCTGGTTAAGTGAAAACAAAAATCGGGAATGCAAAAATCTCAGGGACATGTACTTCTAAACTAGGACCATAGATCGTACATCAATCCACAACTTAGTCTAGAAAATTCTCACAAAGGCACAAAAGATACTAGTCCACTTTTTCCGTCATGCAAAACAACCTAAATCTCGATTTCAGTCAACTAGCTCTCTACATTCATTTAGTGCAAAAGTGAGTTCTCATCAAAGACATCATCCAGGGTAGACAGCATTTGGCATTAAGGGCTGTTTAAGTGGTGGAGTTAAAGTGATTTGGGTTACCTGATAAATCTGGAGGATGCCAGATATTATGTAAAACCGCCAGAGAGATAAGGACCTGTTGGTGACCGCAATTTTCAGTCACTTCTTCTCTGCCAAATATTGTTGCATAATCCTTCCTCCTTTCTTGTGAACAGCTATTCCCTCGACTTAGATTCTTTCCGGGAATTAGAAAAATGATCTCCAAAACTCTATAAACTCGAACTCTAGCTTGCCTCAAAGATAAAATCGATCCTCTTAGACTCTCTTAAGGTTTTATTTCCTTTCCTTTCAATTTTTTTTTTTAAAGGGGAAATAACCTTTTATAGAAAGAGAAAGTCTAAGGGACGAAAAATGTACCCATGTTTGGTGATTTTTCTGAGGTAAGCTGAGTTTTCTCCTTTGTTGAATACTTCTGGTAAAGTTTCCGGAAAAATTGCAGTTCTTCGTCTTGGTGACTGAAAACTACGTCGTTCCTCTTTCTCTCCGAATTTTTTTTCACATATCTGCATATAATACAATGGAAAACAAGAGTCTATATGGTTTGAAAGAGGTTTGGTTAAGGTGGGGAACTAGCTAAAGATGAACTAGCCATTTAGGATCAACAGAGAGTGGTAAAAGGGTAAAGGAGTCATGAATGTATGATTTGTTTCCCTGGTCTAATGCTCTTATGAGAGTATTAAGTCCATTTTAAGTCAAAATAAAACAGAGCTAGTGTATTCCTACATCTAAATCGAAATCATTCAAATTCCTCTGGATTACTTCGTTTCAAATGTGCTTAGCTACCGTCTAGTCTAGTCCTAAATCATGAATGAGCATGTCACTAGGAACAGTCTAAGAGCACACAGTCAACTATCATTGATTCATGTTCACCATTCCCTTTAAAACGTATTTTGTTTTGAAAACCGTTTTTGAAAATGCAAAATGGCACTGTCCTTAAAGAAAATGCAAAAAGTGTAGATGATGCAAGACTCATGAAAGAAAAGTGGTTAGAAAAGGATGAAATCCTCCCCCTGACTTAGATCACACTGTCCTCAATGTGAAACAAGTCGAGATTGGATGAGAAAAATGCATAGATAATCGAATTTGGTAAGCCAAAGAGAACTTATCTGGATCCAGGATGCTGATGGAGATCGACCGAATCCTTGCGGGAAGAAGTGGGAAGGTGATAAGTGGTGATGGGAGGTGGTTGGAAGTGATGGATGAGGTGGAATGGGACTTTGTGAGGTAGAATGAGGTGAAGTAGGTGGTTTGGGGTCTGGTGTCATGTGAACGACTATTGGCCGCGGTCAGGGCTCACGCGACCGCGGTGAACCTGTGCCTGGCCACGGTCAAAAAGACGCAGCCGTGGTCGAAGTGGGCTTTGCTGCAGTCCGAGCTCTTGCGACCGCGGGGGCTTAAATGCGGCTAGTTCCTGCTTCTCCTTGGTTCCTGCTTCTCCTTGGTTCCTGCTAGACCGAGCATTCAGGGACCATCCTTCTTTTTGTTTTTTTTTTTTGGTTTTTTGATTTTATTTGCTTTTTTATTTATAAGAAACACCTGAAACTAAGAAAAAGAAAAAGATCAATAGAAAAAAAAGAAAAATCCTAAAAAAAACAATACCTAAATGGGTTGCCTCCCATAAGCGCTTCTGTTTTAAGTTGTTTAGCTCGACTTGGTGTAGGACGTGGCTTAGTCCTTAAAAGGCAATGTCTTGGGACAAGTCCTCTTTGCTTCTCCTTGTCTTTCCTTTGTATATCCCTTATAACGTCATTCCCAATTGGAAATTTTGTCCTTAGGTTCGAGATGGTAGCCCCTTCCAGGATCAAAAATCAGTTTTGGAACTTCTTTGAGGTATGAGTCTTCAACACCACTTGTGATAGGAGAACGTCTTAGATGCTTGTATGATGAGGTGAATAAGGTCTCTCTCAAGTCATAACATTGGACCATGTTGCAAGACACAAGTACAAATGATTCTTTATCATCTGATGTGGTGGAGAAAGTTAAGCATCCAAGGTGAAGACAGTTTGCTTGGAGAGGTGTCCCCATGGTGGAGAATGTTAAGCATCATCTGATTGCTTACTCACTAATGGGAATTAGTCTTGAGTTGGTAATTAACAAAGGGATTTTTGTCATGAGAATTAATTAATCTGATTTGGAAGTCTAGACTAAATAATTGCAAGTGTTGCATTGTTTGCTTAGCATCATGAATTCACATTTAAAGCACCCTGAACAATGATCACATCTAGAGGTTTATCTTTCTCTTATTTTGAATTTGAGTCTTTGTTTTGTTTCTCTTGTTTGCTTGTTCTTAAGTATTGCTTGTTTCTTGTTTCTTTTATGTTATTAGATCACTTAATCACCAACCTATTTCTTAAGACTTTGATTAAGAATTGATCCTCATATTCTTAGTGCCTAGATAATCTCCATTTGGATTGACCCTCAAGTGCTACAACACAAGATGTTAATTGACCTTAGTAGGCTAAAAAAACCTACTATCAAGCTAACGACTTAAAACAAGCGCTTAGTGGGAGGCAACCCACTCGGTATTTTACTTATTTCCCTTTGATCTTTATTTTCTATTTTGTTCCTTTGTTTTTGTTTCATTTAATTTCAGGTTTTTTACAAAAAATAACGAATAAAAGACGAGCATAAATCATAAACCGGAAAACGGCCACCACTCCGGCCCCGTGTAAACTTCGACCAACGGTGCCATCATTCCAACCGCGACTCATTCTTCTGGCAAGGTAAGTACATCTAAACACTTCAAATTTCTATTTCCTTATCCATCCTTTCTTAGATTTTTTCACACTGAGGACAGTGTGAAATAAGTCTGTAGGAGGATGTTCATCCGTTACTAATAAAATTTGATTTGTTTTGAGTTTGTTTTGGACATTAAAAAATTATCCAAATAGTTTTCAAAAAAATTTTCAAAAATTTTTCAAAAGCATTTAAAACCAGAAACATAAGTAAACAATACTATGATGATTTAGACCAGTGTGCTTCTATGCTATTTCCTCGTTTTTTGCTTTTTTTGTGATTTAGGCCTAGATTAGGCGATAGCTATAGTACTTACACTACGAACTCCCATCAGAGGACTTCTATTCATGGAGATTCTTTCTGACAGAATATACTAGCTCATTTTATTTGGACTTAATTTTGACTTAACTTTCTCATTAAAGCATTAGATCAGGGAAACGAATCATACATTCAGGACTCTTTTACCCTTTTACCGCTCTTTGTTGATCCTGAATGGCTAGTTCACCTTTAGCTAGTTCCCCACCGTAACCCAGCCTCTTTCAAACCACATGCACTCTTGTTTTTAATTGTCTTATATGCAGATATGTTCAAAAACGTCGGAGAGAAAGAGGATCAACGCAGTTTTCAGTCACTAAAGACAGAGACCTGCGATTTCATTATAATGATTCAAAAAAAAGGAGAAAACTCAGTTTGCCTTGAAAAAACTTCAAAATCTTGGTACAATTTCGTCCCTTAGACTCTCTCTCTATAAAAGATTTTTTTCCCTTTCAAAAAAAAATCAAAAATAAAATTAAAGAAAAGGAAAAAAATAAGAAAGGAAGTGAAATAATAACCTTAAGATTGTCTAGGAAGATCGATTTTATCCTTAAGGCAAGCTAGAGTTCGATTATATGGAGTTTTGGAGATAATTTTTCGGATTCTCGGAAAAGATCTAAGTCTGGGGGAAAACCCAAGGATGAAAGAATATGCAACAACATTTGGCAAGGAGAAGTAACTGAAAATTGCGGACATCAATAGGTCCACTCTCTCTTGCGGTTTTGCATAATATCTTGCATCCTACAGATCTTCAGGTAACCCAAAACACTTAAACTCCACCACTTAAATAGCCCTTAATTACCAAACACCGTCTACCCTGAATGATGTCTTTAATGAGAATTCACTATGCACTTAATGAATGTAAAGAGCTAGTTTACTGGAAGTTAGATCTAAGTGTGTAGATTTTTGCATGACGGATCAACAGACTAGTTATGTTTGTATTTTGGTGAGAAATTTCTAGACTAGATCCAGATAGATGTTTTACGATAGGTTATGGTTTAGAAGGACGGTCACTGAGATATTGTTTAGTTCCTGCAGGTTTTCAAAGATTATTTCCTGGCTTGATCTATGTTTTGTTTGAGGACAAACACAGATTTAAGTCTGGAAGAGTTGATAACACCGGATTTTGACCATTTTATGGATCGTTTTAATATCTTATGTAGGTGTTTTAACTCTGTTTTCAGTGGTTTTTGAGTGATTTATATGTTTTAGAGTTTTAAAAGACATTTCAGGAAACTTAGACTAAAAATGTGCAATTTGGAACAAATAAGCATTTTGAATAAATGCAGACTGTCGCAGAAGTATGGCACTCGATGAAGACATTCTCACCGTCTGATCATCCCAAATATTTGAGACAACATAGAGGAGACAACCAGATTTTTAGTTCAATTAGTTTGGAGACAATCCAACTGTTAGATCTTCAGATATTTCTGATGCACTAAAGACAAAAAAAGAAGTCTCGAAGGAGAGCATAAGCCGCAACCGCGGCCAGACAAGGCTTCCCTGCGGTCAGGACCACCGCGACCGTGGTCAGACATCGTTGACATTCGAAAATGACCTAATTCAAGCCCAAGTTCAGCCCAATACTTATTCTTCAAACCCTAGACGTCTCCAACGAATTAGAAGGCTATATATACTCGTTTTAGGTCATTCTAATGACCAAGTCGTGGAGAGAGAGCAGAGAAGAGAGCCGCACAGCTCGGAGTTGCCATATTTGGGAGAAGGACTCTCCGAAGGAGCCATCATTAATCTCCATCTCCATCCTCTTTCTTCGTTTTGTACCTTTCTCTTATTTAATTTCCAGCAAACTACAATACTTCTGTGATGTTCTTATACACTATGATTGAGTAATTCCTTTGTTGGGTTTTAAGGGATTTTTCAAAGGGATTCATGAATTGATTGCTGGTTTGCTTGATCCTTAGTGTTTTACAACCTTTTTATTTCGATTGCTTTTAGATTTAGTGACACCAAAACCAAAAACCCCTATTTTGCTTGTTCTACTAGTCTTAAGTTTTGATTGATTCGTACTGAAAGCTCAAAATCTCTGTCGTTTGACCCCTAAGTACTACAGCACATATCTGTGCACTTGCAGATATTTAGGGTTACAAATTTAAAACGTGAAGCTAGAAGTAACCCTTGATTCTCTTAGCATCAAGTTTTTGGCGCCGTTTTTGGGGATTTGGATTCTTTTTGTTGCGAATCCTTGATTAATTCGGTAGAACTCTTTCTAATTTTTATTTTCCTTTGATTTTTCAGGTACTTTTTCTATGAGGGGTCGGGAGCATATCCCTGATCCTCTCGCTGAAGAGGACCCTTTTCTAGATGGTGATCCATCTGATGATGAGCTTAATGACCCAATCGTTGATGGCAATGAAACGATTGGAGAACCCGAATATGCCAGGAAGGGAGAACAGCTGATTGGAGAATGTGATGCAGCCCACAAACTTTTCGCAGATAGGCGAGCAATTCGACCACCTTTGCCTAAGTATGGTGACTCTGAAGCTAAGGTACAATACATTAGCTATCTTAAAAAGTATAATGGTTTTCCTACAGAACACCCAATAAATCATATTGAAAATTTTAAAGAGATGTGTTCAACCATAATGAAAAATACTGATTACCATATGTGTGTCATTTTTCCATTCTCTCTAACTGGTAGAGCTAGTAGCCTAAAATTTTGCCACCTGCGTCCATAAGGACGTGGAAAGAGTGTAGTGAGGTTTTCCTAAGTCACTTTTACACCAGAGATCGTTCCAACCTCTTAAGGGACAAGATCCAAAAATTTCATCAGAAGGACACAAAGGACCTCTATGATGCCTAGGAAAGATTCAGAGACTATCAAAGCAATTGTCCACCGATAACACCGTATTTTGACCACTTTTATGGATCGTTTTGAAATACTTTTTCTATTTTTTTAATTGCTTTTAAGTACTTTTATCATGTTTTTCTAGTATTTGTAGTTCCAAGACACTTTTCAGGTAACTTAGGGAAAAGTTTAACAAAATGGATAGAAAACCAGATTTCAGCTCAGAGTCAAACCGTCAGAAGTTCACCCCTGATTGAAGGCCTTCTCACCGTCTGATCCAGCTCAAATTTGGAGACCTTAAAGATGGAAGTATCAGCTTCCCAGCACACTTTACAGCTTTGCAATCCAACGGTTCAATCAAAAGATACGCGAAGAGCAAGATGTCCCGTAAACCAGCCGGCAAGCACTTCCACCCGCGGCCAAACACACATTCCCCACGGTCAGAAGCATCCCGACCGCAGCAAACCACTCATTCCCCATGGTCAGAGCACTCCCTAGCGCGGCCATCAACCTTCGAGCCCAAAAAGCCCATTTCTGAAGCCCACATTTGGAGAAACCCTAAGTGACGTCCAGAGAGGTCTTGAGCACTATAAATACATGTCTTAGGAACCCTAAACGAGGTGTAACCGAATACCAACTATCATTAATTCATACTTTTATTGTTTTTGCTTTAGCTTTTAGGGAGAGAGAGATTTGTTCTCTTGAACCTTTGTTCTTTCTTTTTCAATTTCGGTTTCTATTCTACTTATTAATACTATGCTTTTGATTTCGTTCATTATGTCTGAGTAGTTTTATTGTTGGGATTAAGGGATTTTCGATGGGGATTTATATGTTCGATGAGGATTCCATGAGCTTTTGAGCCGAATCTTAGAACTTTTTCTTCTGAATTCGTTTTTACTGCATGAGAGTAGCGTCATGAACTACAATCTGATTCAGATGCTTGGTGACACGAAAGTGTTCATCAGGTATCAGATCTAGTTTGGGAGAGCAAAACAAACATAGGAGTGGAAACCTACCTATGGGCGATTTGTGAATTAGGACGAGTCTTAAACATAATGCATCTCTTCTCTTCCAGGGCCAGAGTGGAAACCTACTGGTCAGGGTTGAGAGAGATAGTTGTCTATGATCACGACAGTGGCGTATTCATACGTCCGTGACTCCAGTTTGAAAAGTTTAAGCTAAGATCTTATCAAATTTACTCTCTAGCTATGTTTTGAATCGTTCGTACCCCTGAGAAAACTTCCCTGAACCCCAACGCCTTCTTTCCCATTGATTTACACCGATTTTCTTTCAAGCTTTAGTTCAATATTGTCTTTCCTTTTTAGTAGATTTTCATTTAAGCAATTAGAATATCCGTTTTTCTCATTTTTAGTCATTTTCGTTAAGTTTTAGTTATTACGCAATTTAATTCCTGTATTTTCTTTTAAGATTTCGTTTTTACATTTTAAACACACCACTAAACCCCCACAAAACCGTTTGGTTCTAGACTTCCTTACTTTATACTTATTTCAAAGGCTTTTTGCAGGAAAAGATCCTCCTTCCCTGTGGATTCGATCCCTAAATACTACAATCGATCAGCTGTGCACTTGCGGCTATTGATTTCAATTAGGGTAAAACTTGACAACCCTCACACCACCACAACATCAAATTTTTGGCGCCGTTGCCGGGGAAGGCACGCGTTTTCTTTTCTACAAAACCCCGAGAAAGGTTAGTAAATCGACTCTAGAACCCCCTTTTCTGCAATTTTCCATTTTTCGGTTATTTTGTTTCCATTTCAGAAGATATGGATCCTATAAATCGAAAATACAAAATAAGGAAGGTTTCTATAACACTCCTCAAGCCACCAGACGCAGAGAGAAGCATCTACACGATCTCTACGAAAAAACTCAAAGCGAAGACTACAGAACGTCCCAGAAGGAGCCCTACGCCCCTTAAATGGCCAACCCTGAACAACCTGCTTGTCGTTTGCCTCACAAGAATGAAAACGTCCAACTCATTCACCGATTGGAACTACTAGAATTGGCAGTCTCGCACTTACTCGACGTTCAAGCAAGATCCAGATCCACAATCGACGAGAAAATTGACGACTTGTCAATGCGCTTTAACTTTTCCCAGAACATCACCTGATGCTGCAATCTATTCAATCCACCTTCAAAGACCTGAAGACTGCAGCCACTACACCAAAAAAATCAGCAAAGAAAAGCTCGACGAATTCAATGATGTGGTTCGAAATTTGCCTGAAGGAATCACGTTTGCCAGAGCTTGCAAGGACTTTATAATAGGCCACTACTTTTGTGAGAGCAAAGAATCAATCCCTGAGATAGAAGACTTGTTCAATCATGCCAGAAAAGGTAAACCTGTTCGAACACTTCACAAAATCGAAGGTGTAGGTCAGTTTCTTATCTCTTGCTCTATTAGAGGAGAAATGTTTAAAAACATGCTATGTGATTCTGGAGCTTGTCTTAAGATGATGTCCAAGGCAATTGCTTTGAGACTTGGCATTAAACACCTGCGCAGGACTAGAGCAAAGATTAGTCTAGCTGATGATTCTAATGCAACACCTCAAGGAATAGCTCATGAAATTCCTTTGAGAATAGGAGATTGCATAGTGCCTGTCGACTTCTACATTGTCGAAACGAGAGATGCAACATATCCAGTGATTCTGGGATGGTCTTTTCTAGCAACTTCCGGAGCTATAATGGACTGGCCAAACCGGAGGATTTCATTTGTTTATATTGACAAAGATGTCTTCACAGAAGCTGTTCCATACAACAGCAAAGCAGGAAAACGTTCTGCAACAGAAGAGTTTGAAGAAGAACTTTGGAGTGACGAAGAACCTGCTAGGCAAAGCAAGGAGATGTCGAAAAAGACTTGTCTCAGGACAAGGTCTTCTTCATTGGAATAAGTCACGTCCAACACCAAAAGTCGAGCTAAACGACTTAAAACAAAAGCGCTTAATGGGAGGCAACCCATTTAGGTATTGCTTTCTTTAGAATTTTTCTTTCTTTTTCTTTTGATCTTTTTCTTTTTCTTAGTTTCAGGTGTTTCTTATAAAATAAAAAAGCCAAAAAAAAAATAAAAAAACCAGAAAAAACCAAAAAGAAAGATGGTACCTGACTGCTCGGCCCAGCAGGAACCAAGGAGAAGCAAGAAGAGGCCGCGATATAAGCCCCCGCGGTCGCAGATGTTCTGACCGCGGGAAACCTACCATCGACCGTGGTCGCGTGATCATGACCGCGGCCAAGCACTTGGTTGCCGCGGTCGTATAGCCCCTGACCGCGGCACTTGGTCGTTGACATCCAAACCAACCCAAACCACCCCTTTCACCTCAACACACCACACCATCATCCACAACATGGTTTCTCTGAGGAGAGCTTGATGACCATCTTCTACCGTAGAGTTAATAAGAACTGAAGTTTTCTTTTGATACCTCTAGCAATGGAGACTTTTTTACTAGATCTGTAGATGAGGCTCACGCCTATATCACTAATCAAGCTGGCAGTATCAGAAATAGAATACTTCTAACCCAATCTATATGTCCTAAGATCAAGGAAGAAGAATCATCTGTTGATAAAGAATGCCTAAATCAGATTAGGGAAGACATCCAGAAGACCCTTAGCATGATTGGTCTGATTCATAACTTTGATGATGGAAGTAAACATAACAAACCCTATATCGAGAAGATGAACAAATTTGAGGTGGAGAGGAATTTCCAAATCAGGAGATGATGCAAACCGCTGATGTCTACCAGATTGAAGAGGCTGAGCAGAATCAACTCCACCAGGGGCGGGAGCCTCTCAGCCGCAGCAAAACTGGTACCCACCGCGGGTGGGAAGCTTTTGGCCGCGGCCAAGAAGAGTTTTACCGCGGGTCACTTCACCCGCAGCCAGCCTGATTTTCAACCTCCTTTCCAACCTTCTTTCGAGCAAACCCAATCTGATCAATCTAATCCCACATTTCCTCCTTATTATCCTTTCTCCAAGATGGAAGAACTTGAAAAAGAGGTTAATAGACTCAAAAAAAGAGATGGAGAGTCAATCAAAAGACATGAGGATTCTATTAACAAGCTCTCCACCCTTTTTCTTCTTCAGATTAGTAATGAGTCAAAGGAGACAGATTCCTCCGTTACTGATCTTGATGAACTTTTTCTGAAAGAATAAATAAATTGGAGACCTCTGATCACTTAAAAGTGATCACCCTCATGAGTGGTTTAGCTTACAAGGAACCAGAGTATCCAAAAGATTTCGAAGAAGGAGAAAAAGGAGAAGTTTCGGCTGATAAAGAGGCAGATGCAGTAGTCGGGAAAGAGGGAGAAAAGGAGAAAGAAGACACTCCTCAAGAAAGTGCTGAAGAAGAACCTATACCACCTCCTCTTACTCGTGTCTACAAACCAAAGCACCATACCCACGAGCTTTGAAAGGACCAAAGAAGGAGAAAGAAAGGGCTAAGCTGAAAGAAATAATCGAGCACTTAAATGTGAGATTACTTTTTATTGAAGCTTGTGCAATGATACATGCTCTTAGGAAATACATGAAGAGCATTCTAACAAATTCTTTAGAATTATAAGAAGGCGTTATGATGATAACTCATGAATGTAGTTCCATCTTACAAAACCATGTCCCCCAGAAGAAAGAAGATCTGGGAAGTTTTGTACTCTCTTTTACAATCAGGAATATGACTTTTGAACGTTTTCTATGTGATTTGGGATTAAGCATTAACATGATGAATCTTTCAGTTGCAAAACGTTTAGGATATCATACTTTCCAGCCCACGAAAATCTCGCTGATTCTTGCCGATCGATGAGTCAGACAACCCGAAGGAGTTCTGGTTGATGTATCAGTCATGATTGGAGAAAACTGTATTCCGACTGATTTCGTAGTGCTTGAATTAGAAAGGGAACCAAAGGATCTTCTGATACTCGGTAGACCTTTTCCATCAACTGCAGGAGCAATAATCAATTTTCTAGAAGGAAAGATAGACATCTATCTAGGGACTCTTATTATGCAGTTCGATATAACAAAAGTCTTGGGAAACCCACTTTAGATGGCAGATTTTGCTGGGTTGATGAGCTTGATGAAATCACAGAGGAATTTTATGAAGAAATCTTTCTTGACGACCCTTTAAAAATCAGTCTCACCACCACAAATGATGATAGCAACCTGCTCGAAGAAGTTTCGAAAGAGTGTGCGCAGGTGCTTGATAAGCTGAGGATTATGCAAAACTTTTGAACTATCTCAACCTGATTGAGGAAACTCACATCCCTACCCCTCCAAAAGATACCTTGGCAGCCATAAACGACCCGTGGAGCTAACTCAAAGCCCCAAAAGTCGAGCTTAAACCTCTTCCTGATGGACTCAAATATGTTTTTCTTGGACCGAATTCAACTTACCATGTCATCATAAATTCTGGTCTAAGTAGAGTTGAAACTGCCAAGCTGCTAAATGATTTAAGGAAGAATAGGAAAACCATAGGTTATTCTCTTGATGACATACAAGGAATCTCACCAGACCTTTGTATGCGCAAGATAAATCTTAAGGACAATGCCAAAAATTCGATTGAAAATCAAAGGAGGTTAAATCCAAACCTTATGGAAGTAGTAAAGAAGGAGATCATGAAGCTCTTGGAAGCAGGAATCATATTCCCTATCTCGTACAGCACTTGGGTTAGCCCTGTGCATGTTGTTCCAAAGAAGGGAGGAGTAACTGTTGTCAAGAATGACAAAGATGAAATGATCGCTACAAGAACAGCGACGGGACATCGAATGTGCATCGATTACCGAAAACTGATTGCAGCA
Organism: Eutrema salsugineum; assembly: GCF_000478725.1. Lineage (NCBI taxonomy): Eukaryota > Viridiplantae > Streptophyta > Magnoliopsida > Brassicales > Brassicaceae > Eutrema > Eutrema salsugineum. Next base: position 12,313,887 of record NW_006256756.1, on the reverse strand, counting down.
ACTCGGAAAGATCATTTTCCTTTGCCTTTCATCGATAAAATGCTAGAAATATTAGCAAATCACAAATACTACTGCTTTCTAGATGGTTATTCCGGATTTTTCCAAATTCCTATTAGACCAGAAGATAAAAAAACGACATTCACCTGTCCATACGGAACTTTTCCCCATCGGCGAATGCCTTTTGGATTGTGTAATGCACCTGCAACCTTTCAGCGGTGCATGATGTCTATTTTCACTGACTTCATCGAAGATTTCATGGAAGTCTTCATGGATGATTTCTCTGTGTATGGATCCTCTTTCAACAAATGCTTAGCAAACTTAGGAAAAGTTTTGCAGCGCTGTGAAGACAAGCATCTTTTCTTGAACTGGGAAAAATGTCACTTCATGGTCTGCAAAGGAATTGTGCTTGAACATAAAATATCTAGGAAAGGTATTGAAGTTGATAAAACAAAGATTGAAGTCATGACTAGCCTACAACCTCCAACTAATGTGAAGGGAATCCGAAGTTTCTTGGGACATGCCGGATTCTATAAGCGATTCATAAAGGATTTTCTGAAATTGCTAGACCTCTCACACGCCTGCTATGCAAGGAAACGAGCTTCGAGTTCGATGATGAGTGCCTGGCAGCATTTCATAAGATCAAAAACTCTCTTGTTTCTGCTCTAGTTTTGCAGCCGCCCGATTGGGAACAACCATTTGAAATCATGTGTGATGCAAGTGATTTTGCTGTCGGAGCTGTGCTTGGTCAGCGGAAAGAAAAGAAACTACATGCAATCTACTATGCGAGTAGAACTCTGGATGAAGCTCAATATAATTACGCGACTACGGAGAAAGTGCTTTTAGCCGTTGTATTTGCATTTCAGAAGTTCTGATCTTATCTCGTCGGGTATAAGGTCATTGTCCATACTGACCATGCTGCAATCAAGTATCTCATGTCTAAGAAAGATGCCAAACCAAGGCTAATCAGATGGACACTCCTGCTGCAAGAGTTTGATATTGAAATTCGAGATCGGAAAAGAGCAGATAATGGAGTAGCAGATCATCTTTCTAGAATTCGAGTAGAAGAGAAACTCCTTTTGAATGATTGTTTGCCAGAAGAAAATGTCTACACTATGGATACAATACCTATCACCATGCAAGAAAAGCCTTCCCAACCTCCTATACGACGGTCAGATGCTTTTGACACCCCATGGTTTGGCATATAGCAAACTACTTAGCTGCAGACATCGAACCTCCAATTTTCTTTGGACATAAAAAGAAGAAATTCTTAAGAAAAATCTGGCACTATTTCTTCGATGAACCTTTTCTCTATTGGAGATGTTTAGATGGTTTATTTAGGAAGTGTGTCGCCGAAGAAGAAATGGAAGGAATACTGTTCGGATGCCATAGTTCAGCATCTGCAGAACATTTCGCAACTTCCAAAACAGTTTCCAAGGTCCTTCAAGCAGGATTTATGTGGCCTAAATCTCACGCTGTGATTCATGCCAACGAATGGGCAACATCAGTAAGAAGAATGAGATGCCTCAAAACTTCATTCTAGAAGTCGAAATATTTGATGTATGGGGAATTGATTTCATGGGACCTTTCCCAACTTATTTTGGAAACCAATACATCTTAGTAACGGTAAACTATGTCCCTAAATGGGTAGAAGCAATTGCCAGCCCTACTAATGATGCAAAGTGGTTATAAAGCTTTTTAAAGTAATCATCTTCCCTTGCTTTGGAATTCCTCAAAATGTGATAAGCGATGGAGGATCCCATTTCATCAACAAAGTTTTCAAAAATCTGTTCAAAAATAAGGGGTCACGCATAAAGTTGCATCTCCATATCACCCACAGACAAGTGGACAAGAGGAAATCTTTAACACAGAGATCAAATTGATTTTACAAAAGACAACTGGTGTAAATCGCAAGGATTGGTCTGAAAAAATCGACAATGCACTTTGGGTTTATCGGACGGCATACAAAATCCCTTTAGGGACCACGCCATTCAATCTTGTGTACGGGAAAGCATGTCATCTTCCTGTAGAGTTGGAGTACAAAGAACAATGGGCTATTAAGGAGATGAACATGAACTTTAAGGCAGCTGGAGAAAGAAGAATGCTTCAAATGCACGAGTTAGAAGAGATCCACCATAATGCCTACAAAAATTCCAAGATATACAAGGAGAAGACAAATGCATATCACGACAAAAGGATCATACATTGATCCTTTTCTCCGAATGATAGGGTTCTTCTTTTCAAGTCTCGCATTAAGCTTTTTCTAGGAAAGCTACAATCAATATGGTCTGGACCTTTCACAGTAAAGGAAGTAAAACCGTATGGAGCACTCATTCTTTAGGGCAAGAAGGGAGATACATTTGTCATTAATGGATAGCGTGTCAAACCATACCTTGCAGAAGAAGAAGGAAGAGAAGAAATGCTCTTGGCAGATCCACCAGGCTAAAGCTTCATCAAAGTCAAACTAATGACTTTAAGCAAGCGCTTAGTGAGAGGCAACCGACTTGATATTTTACTTATTCCCTTTGATTTGCTTTTTCTATTTTTGCTGCTTTGTTTTTGTTTTCTATGTTTTCAGGTTTTTAAGTGAAGAAACGAATAATGTATCCACAGATGACATCTAGGACATCTTCACCATATTGTTACCATTCTTTGTTGTCCTAGATAGCCAGTTCATCTTTAGCTGGTACCACACCCTTTACCCAAACATTTATGTTCAAACCTCATACATTCTCTCTTTAGTTTGTATCCACAGATAAGTGCAAAAACGCCGGAGAGGGAGGAACAACATACTTTTCAGTCACTCAAGAGAAAGACAAAGAATTTGGGAAAGTGGAGCATCAAGAATATATCAAAGCCTAATGGTGCCTCAAAAAGATCAATCATAAAGGTAAATTTTGTGCTCCCTAAGATTTTGTGTCAAAAGGCTGTTTCCCCTATCAAAAATAATAAAAAATAAATCAAAAAAAGAGAAAAAGAATGAAAAGAAAGGAAACTAAAAGCCTAAAGAATCTAGGATGGCCAAAATTATTTGGATAAGGCTACAAGTATTCATTGGTGGATTATTGGTTTTAAAACCTGGACAAAAATCTAAGTCTGGGAGAGTCATGAAGACTTTGAAGGAAGGAGATCAGAAATCTTGAAGCAAGAAGAATGTGACTGGAAACTGAAGGGGCATTAATAGTTCCATCCTCTCTTGCTGTTTTTGCATAATGTCTTGTCTCTCCAGAAAAAGGTAACCCTAAACACTAAGAACCTCACCCCTAAAAGAGCCATTTTGAATATCTAGCCTTGATTGCTTTACTAAAATCTTTTTGATGAGAACCACTGAAACTTTTGAATGAATGTTAAGAGCTAGCTGCCTGGAATATAGGTTTAAGTGTCTCGACTTTCGCATGACGGATCAACGAACTAATTGTGCCTGTACTTTGGTGAGAATTTTCTATATTATACCTGACTTGAGCATAATGATTGATTTTAGTTTAGAAGCATGGTCTCTGAAATTTTGTTAGTTCCTGCAATTTTCAAACCTCTTTTTCAGGTTCAAATCTTTGGTTTTGTTTGAGGACAAACAAAGTTTTAAGTCTGGGGGAGTTGATAACACCTGATTTTGACCACTTTTATGGAACACTTTTATTATCTTATGCAGGTGTTTTCACTCAGATTTAAAGGTTTTAAGTGATTTCCATGTTTTAGAATCTCAAAAGATCTTTCAGAATATTTTGACAAAAAGAATGCACTTGGTAGCAGAAAGCATAACTTTGGATAAATTCAGACCGTCGGAAGTTTAGTAACAAGTGGAGGTCTTCCCACTGTCGAATCATCCTAAACTTTTTACACAAGATAGAGCAGACAACCAGCTTTCCAATGCAAGTGTAATCAAAGCCATCCAACGGTTAGATATCCAGATATGGTCGATCAACTGAAGGCGAATCAACACAGTCCGAAGCTCACCCGCAGCAAAAAATCATCTGACAGGGGTGCAAATTTTTTGACCGCGGGAAGCTTATTTCCGAGCCTCAGAAGCCCATTTTAAATGCCAAGTCATTCCCGTCATTATTCCTGCAAGTCCTAGGCGTTCTCGAGGACTCAAGACACTATATAAACCCCTTTTAAGTCATTTAGAAGGGTGTGCCGCATTATCACCGGGAACCCGAGAGAGAGAGACTCACCGCGAAGAGGAGCCACCGAGAGGGGCACCATCGGCCCTCCTTCTTCAATCTGTTCTTCTTTTCTAATTTTAAGGTCTTTTGTAAGGGAGCCTCTTTCTTCTCTTTGGGAGAGAACTCATTTGTAGTTTTAGGTTTTATTTTTATGCATCTGTAGAAGCTCTTCATCGCCACTCTGTCTTCAATAAGAGAAGTTTTTCTACCACTTTTGTTCCTTTACTTTTCTTCTTTTTAAGTTCTAAACCGATGATGATGTCTATCTCAGCCATGTCTGAGTAGTCCCCTAGTTGGGTGAAAGGGAAATCCAAAGGGATCCCATGTTCGAATGACATTTAGGTTTTTAAGAAAAAGTATTTCGAATTGTACATGATTCTTTCATTCATCCAAATCTCAAAGTGGTAATTCTGGATTGATCACCCAGAATCTGATCCTACGTTAAATCCAAGCCACAAGAGTGTTGTATCTGGGTTGCCTGAACTGGATCTTATGGACGCCACCGTCATAGGAAACGAAAGCTACCTACGGAGGATACGTAAGCCGAGATGGATTCCGATATGCAATGCATGATCTTGTTCTGGCATGAGAGTGAGAGTTAATTGCCAAGAATGAATGATTAGATGATTAGGGTGATGAGAGTTGGCTAATCTTACAAGTGTCTGATGGGCTTGCGGGCCTAGGGTTGTATTTTAACATGCACGTTGGTCCTCCAAAAGTTTTAAATTTATAAAATCCTAGTGGCTGCAAGTGCACAGATTTACGTTGTACGTTGTAGGACTTAGGGTGTCGATCCACAAGGAGGATGTCTAATCTGCGAGAAACAACAAACTGGGAAATAAGCAAACTCATAAACCAATAAAAGTTTTGGGGTTTTGGTTAAGATCCTAAACTAAATCTAATCTAATATTCACAAGAAATGCAATGCAGGATGAATTGTTAAAAGAACATCTAAAGCATATCCACTCAAACTAAAGACTCTAAAACTCATAGGTGGCGATTTAGACTTCTCCGGGTTACTCTAATCGATGTATGATGGCATTTCTAATTAGCTTCCGGGCGATTTATCTTCATCTGTTTCTGGGAATCTGCATTGAACTAGAATAGACACATGTATGATTAAATAACTGTCGTCACCTTAATCAACAAATCTCTTAGATCTAGCAATTAATTCTCGCTCTCATGCTAAACTTAAGATCATGCATTAAACATTGAATTCGTCTGCTCACATCTTCTTTATAGGTAGCTCTCGACTCCTATAGCGACTATGTTCTTCTGAAGCCAGGTATGGATGATCTGATACAGCACTCTCGTGGCTCTGATCGATCCAAAGCTTAGAGAATAGGTCATGAATATACTCTCATGCTTGTCGACATCTTCAAACAACTTGACTCTCTGGGACTAATCTACATGATGCAATGAATGATGAAAGACATATAAGAATGCAAAAGAATGAAACAGAAAAGTTAATAAGATAAAAAGGAGAAATAACAATGGATCTGGGGAAGAATCCCCATCTCCATCGCCTAACCCTAGAAAAACAGAGTTTGGTGGCTCAAAATCTCATTACAGGAGCACATATCCATTTAGGGCTGCTAAACAATGTATTTATAGGTCATAAGGTCTTCCAGGTCTCATTTAGGGCTTCTCTGAAGAGAAATGGCGAAGTGGGCTTTGATGTAGGGCCTTGTGGCTCGTCCTAATGTCCACCGGGGGTGAGAGTCTTCCAGGACAGGTAAAACATGTGTTTCCCGCGGGTGAGAGTCTTCCGGGACTAGAGAACTGAGTCAACTTGTTCTCCATGAATCTTTTGATTGCACCGATGGATCTTCGTGATGTAAAGTGATATGGAAATCTGGTTGTCTCCTCTTGATTGTCTCCAGATTTGAGCTGGATCAGACGGTGAAAAAGTCTTCATTTGAGGCTGAACTTCTGATGGTCTGACTCTGAGCTTAAAATATTGATTTCTTCCATTTTGCCATCATATTCCCTAAGTTTCCTGAAAAGAGCCTTGAAACTACAAATACATGGAAATGATAATAAAATTTTCTTAAACAAAGTAAAACCTTTGAAAAAGCATATGAAATCAATGGTGAAAAGTAGTCAAAATCATGTGTTATCAACTCCCCTAGACTTAAGACTTTGTTTGTCCTCAAACAAAACAAGATCAAATCTGGAAAATATCATTCAACAAAAATGAGAGGGAACTCAAAAATATCAGAAACCATACTTCTAGACCTTAATTATGGACAATGCATCAATCAGATCAAGTCTAGAAAATTCTCATGCGAAAATCCACACACTTAGAACTAACTTCCAGTCAACTACCTTCTTACATTCATTAAACGTTTCAGTGTTCTCATCAAAAGGATATTAAACAAGGAATTCAAGGTTAGGTATCAAAAAATCTTTTTAATGTAAGGCTGATGTGTTTAGGGTTACCTTTTTCTGGAGAGACATGACATTATGCAAAACAGCAAGAGAGGATGGAACTGTAAATGCCCCCACAGTTTCAGTCACATTCTTCTTGCTTCAAGATTTCTGATCTAATTTCTTCAGGTTTTCTTTATAGTTCTCCCAGACTTGAATCCATAACTCCTTAAGTGAATACCTATTGCCTTGGCCCAAGTGATTCGGCTTCTAAGACTCTTTAGGCTCTTAGTTTCCTTTCCTTTCTTTTCTTTTTCTCTTTTTTCATTTTTTTTTTAGAAAGGAGAAACTGCCTTTTGACTTGGAGTCTTAGGGAGCACGCAAATTACCTTTAAGAATGAGCTTTTCTGAGGCATCATAAGATTTCTGACACACTCCCTTCTGGTCTCTTTCAGTCTCTCTCTTGTGTGGCTGAAAACTATGTTGTTCCTCCCTCTCCGGCGTTTTTGCACATATCTGTCGATATAAACTTAAGAGAGAATGCATGAGGTCTGAACATGAAGGTTTGGGTTAAGGGTGTGGTACCAGATAAAGATGAACTGGCCATCTAGGACAACAAAGATTGATAACAATAAGGTAAAGATGTCCTAGATGTATATCATGGTGCCTTCTTAAAACCATTGATGGGAAAATTAGATGTCAAGATTAAGTCCAAGTAAAATGAGCTAGTATATCCTGTCAGAAAAGATCTTCATGAATAGAAGTCCTCTGGTGGGATTTCATAGTATAAGTACTATAGCTACCGCCTAGTCTAGTACTAAACCTTGAAAGAGCTTTCATGGGTGATTGGTGTAGAAGCAAACAGGTTGGTTATTATCATCTATTTTTTCATTAGTCCCTCAAAATGTATTTGACTTTTGAAAACACTTTTCGAAACTCAAAAGACTTTTTGAAAAGTTTTAAGAAAATCGAAAAAATTAAAGAAAATGCAGAATGCAAAGGCGCGTGCAAGAAAAGGTGGTTAGAAAGGGAAGAAATCCTCCCCCAGTCTTAAATCACATTGCCCCCATTGTGAAATAAATCAGGCAAGGATGAGAAATAGAGTATGTGAAAAATTAAAAAGATTAAGGAAAAAGAAAACTTACCTGGTGTTGGTGATGGATTGTGAGGTGTTTGTGGTGGTGATGCTTGATCAAACTTGGATACTAGGGATCCAAAACAGATTTTTTCAAGGTGGTGGTAGAAGTGGCCAAGGTGGAATGGAGGTGGCCAAGGTGGCAGCTGTGCTGGCCGCGGGTCAGAGCATCGCGGCCGCGGTGGGAAGCATGCCGGCCGCGCGGCCAAACCTTCTTGGTCGCAGTAAACTCCTTTTCTTCTCTCTTTTTTTTTTATTTATGGCATACTAAGGCCTGTCTAGAATAAAAGAAGCAAAACTTTAATAGAAAAAGAAAGCTAAACAAAAGCAAATAAGTACCTGAAATGGGATGCCTCCCATCAAGCGCTTTGGTTTATAGTCCTTAGCTAGAGTTTGCAAAGAAAAAGACTTAGTTCAAATAGGATCTTGTCCTAAGACAAGTCTTTTTCGAAATCCTCCGGTTCTGTCGTGCAGGTTCTTCATCAGTCCAGAGTTCTTCTGGTTCAAATGCTTGGGCTATATGTTCTCCTCTTTTGCTCTTAAGTGGTGTAGCTTCATAGAAGATGTCCTTGTCGATATTGGCAAAAGAAACTCGCCTGTTGGGCCAATCCATGATAGCTCCAACAGTTGCTAAGAAAGGCCATCCAAGAATGACTGGAGAAGAGTTATCTTTGGTCTTCACTATGTATAGATCAACAGGTGCAATGCAATCTCCAATCCTTAGAGGAATGTCTCGGGCTATCCCTCTTGGTGTTGCATTTGAATTATCTGCTAAGCTAATCTTTGTCCTGGTACTTGAGATGTGCTTAATGCCAAGTCTCAAAGCAGTTGCTTTGGACATCATGTTAATGCAAGCTCCAGAATCACAAAGAATATTGAGGAATCTTTCACCTCTAATGTCACAAGAGATAAGAAATTGACCTTTGTCTTGAACTTTGTGCAGAGTTCGAACTGGTCTACCTTCTCGGGCGTGTGTGAACACGTTTTTCGTCTCTTGGATTGACTCTTTGCTGTCACCAAGGAAGTGGCCTATCATGTAGTCTCTACATGCTTTGGCAAACGAAATTCTTTCTGGCAGGGTCTGAACTACTTGGTTGAACTCTTCAAGTGCTTCTTTGCTGATCTTGTTTGTGTAAGCACTGGCTTCTTGGGGATCTTTTAGATGGATCCTGTAAAGAGCTGCATAAGGTGATGATCTAGGAAAAGATAGATACCTGGCTCTTCTGAAATATGTAGAGATGTTCTCCTTAGTCTCCTTGCTGTATTTGAAGAACACTTGAAGGCAGTGTTGCTTCCAGGCATCGTTGAATCTGACATAGAGAGGAATGGACTTCACAAACTTGTTGAATTCGATCAGTCTCTTTAGATATGCTCTGGGTTATTGATGTCGGTGTCAACTGCGTGAGGGAACAAGTTTTACCCTTAACAAAATCAAATGAAAGCCGCAAGTGCACAGCTAATCAGTTGTAGTATTTAGGGATCGAATCCACAGAGATTTGTGTGCCTGGTATTCTTCTACGGTTTTTAACTTTATGTCTAGACTAGATTGGTTTTAAAGGTTGGTTGTTTATCACGAATTAAACTAAAACTTAAAGAAAGCAAATAAATCTATCCTAGAAAGCAAGTAGAAAAATCGAATGGAAAGCAAGTAAAGCAAGTAAAATATCGAACTAAGGCAATTAAAATGCAGATCTAAATAAGCAAGTAAAAATCGATTGGTTTGTAAACTATGGCTAAAAACGCTGAGCTTTTGGGAACTCTAAGGGATCATAATCGGTTTTGACACTAGGGTAGATAGATTGGGATTGACGGATATCGATATATAGGGTTCTAGAGCTAGAGTACGATGGTATGACTATGTCATTGTCGTGATCATAACCAACTGTTTCTCGCAACCCTGACCAGTAGGTTTCCACTCTGGCCCTGGAAGGGAGAGAACGCAAGAGCTGCACAAGACTCGTCAATACTCACGATCTCGCTGCAGGTAGGTTTCCACTCCTACGGAAAAATCGCCTGTTTCATTCTAGGGCTGATACTTAATGAAAGCTTTCGCAACACTAACTATCTCGATCAGATACTAGGTGATCAATCAAGCATACATGCAATAAGAACAAGAATAAACAGAGAACAGGTCGAAATCCCAGATCTATAAACCTAGATGTCTTAATCGATTATGAGAGCCCCTTTCGGGAACCCTAAACCCAACTTGGGATCTACTCAGACATGGCTGAGGTCGACATCATCATTGGTTTTAATAAAAGTAATGAAAAACAGTAAAGAAAAGAGATGAAAAAAGCTTCTCTATTGAAGAACTCGGAGTTGAACAATCTTCTACAAAAATCGCATAAAAACGGCTAAAGGAAAAATGGTTTCTGTAAAATATGAAGGGTTGTTGCTAAAAACTACCTAAATGACAAGTATTTATAGTCTTCAATACTCCACGGTCTCTAGGGTTCCGGAATTGAGGCTGAGAATGACTTTGGGCTTCAGAAATATAGGCTTTAGTTCGGAGCTTGATGGCCGCAGTCGGGAGTGACGTGATCGCGGGGATTAGGTGGTTGGCCACGGTCGGGAGGCTTCTGACCGCGGGAAATAGGCTGTTGGCCGCGGTTGCGTGACTTGCTGGCCGTCTTCGAGTGGCTCCGGGGCTAATGGAATATAGATCCAACCGTTGGAATGTCTCCAAACCAAGTGCATTTGAAAGCTGGTTGATTCTTCTATAAGTTGTCCAATCTTGAGGGTGATCAGACGGTGAGAAGGTCTTCGTCTGTCCATGAGAGTTCTAACGGTCTGCATTTATCCAAAATAGTCTTTTTGTTCCAATTTGTGCCTCTTTATCCCAAATTACCTGAAAAGTCTTTTAAAATCCGAAAACATAGAAATCATTTGAAAACCTTTGGAAATGGAGTAAAAACACCTGTAAAAGATATTAAAGTGATCCATAAAAATGGTCAAAATCCGGTGTTATCAACTCTCCCAGACTTAGTCTTTTGTTTGTCCTCAAACAAAACAAAGGCTAAATCTCGGCGAGAGGTTTGAAAACGCAGGAACTAAACAAAATCTCAGAGACCAAACGTCTAGACCAATATCAATTAGTATGCATCAATCGGGAATAGCATAGAAAATTCTCACTAGTAATACATGCATAACTAGTCCGTTAATCCGTCATGCGGAAATCTATGCACTAAGATCTAACTTCCAATCAACTAGCTCTTAACATTCATTAAAAATCTCGGTGGTTCTCATCAATGAAAATCTAGGCAAGGCAATCTAGGCTAGGTGTCAAAAAAGATTATTCTAGGGGTAAGGTTAAAGTGTTTATGGGTTACCTGAAGATCTGGAGGATGCAGGATATTATGCAAAACCGCAAGAGAGATTGAAGCTGTTGGTATCCACAGTTTTCAGTCACTTTCTTCTTGCCATAGATTCCTGGTCTTCTTCCTCAGGTTCTCTCCTAACTCCCCCAGACTTAGATTTTTCTAAATCTTTCAAAAACTTAGCTCTATAAACGCTTAGTAGATGCTTCTTCCTCCACAAATTTCGACAATCTAAAACTCATTAGGCTTTTTTTGTTTCCCTCTCTCTTTTTCATTCGTTTTTTTTTTTTTTTTTTTGAAGAGAAGGAACACATTTAGATATATAGTCTTAGAGAGCACGAAATTACCAGTTAATATCTGTCTTGTAAAGCTTTATGAGGTTTCTGATACTCTTCCTTCCCAATTCCATTCAGTCTCCTTTGTGAGTGACTGAAAACTGCGTCGCTCCTCTTCTCTCCGACATTTTTGCACATATCTGCTGATATAAACTAAAGAGAGAATGCATGAGGATTGTAAACAAGGGTTTTGGGTTTAGGGTATGGTATCAGATAAAGATAAACTGGTCATCTAGGACGACGAAGAGTGGTAAAAGTAAGGGTAAAAGACGTCCTAGATGTGTATGTCGATGCCTGCCTAAAATGAATGATGAGAAAATTAGATGTCAATATTAAGGTCAAATAAAATGAGCTAGTATATCCTGTCAGAAAGAATCTCCATGAATAGAAGTCCTCTGGTGGGAGTTCGTAGTGCAAGTACTCTAGCTACCGCCTAGTCTAGTGCTAACCACAAATGAGCTATCATGCATAGTGTAGAAGTGTGCAGGTCTAAATCATCATAGTTTTGCGTCAAACATTCCTGAAAAATATTTAATGTCGAATAGGTTACATATTAAAATTTAAAAAGTACTTGAAATTTAAAAGCAAAAGCAAGAAAATGGTTAGTAGGGATAGACATCCTCCCCCACACTTAAATCACACTCTCCCTAGTGTGAAAAAGTTGGTGAGAAGATGGTGAATAAAAGCGAAATAAAATAAGATAAAAGAAAAGAAAATGATGATAGAACCGTGATGGTAGTGAAGTGCTGATCAATCACTCATCCTCCGATGTGTCTGCTGCGAACTGGTGCTGCTCCTGTAGGAAGGTGACAACGCGCTCAAAGCGTCGTCCCTGTCTCTCAACTCTGCGCTCCAGATCAGAGTGTGTGTGCGATGATGTAGATGATGAGGTGTGGCCGGTTGAAATAGATGGCTGAAAGTGAGCACGGGCCGCAGCTGCATCACGCTTTGCCTTGGCCACTATGTATTGGCCAATGGTGAATGGTAGACGAGGTACAGATGGCAGAAAATCATCGGGTTCCGGAGTCCATCGCGGACGTCCTCCGTTACACAATCTCCGAACTGATGGTGAAGGCAAGTTGACTCGGTGCTCCTTAGTGCCAGTGCAATACTTGTAACCAAACCTGTCTGGATCGAAAGCGGCACGAGAGATAGTGTGATCGCGAGAGAGATAAAGTAGGTCATACCAGACATCAGGAAGTGGCTCATCAGATGAGAAATCGAATCCTACAGCCTGTAGTATCGCTGTAATAGCACTCCCGTAAGCTGGAGTAGCGTCCTCGAAACCATGTAAATCATGCTTCACCTTTACCATGTTCTGTGCTATGATCCAGGCAAAGCAGGCAAGTCGTGGGTCGTCCATAAACGGCATCTGAAGTGTAATGAGCTCGGTCTTCAAAATACATCCCATGTTGGCTCTAGAGGAAATCGTGTGTGCTAAGAGTTTGTACACAACTCTCACTGCAGGATGAGTAAGAAGGGCTGACTTGGATCTCCCGCTATCATAGACTCCATGACCCATCTCTCTCCACAAGTTAAAATCGGGTTCATCTTTAAGATAAATGCCATCAGTGTATGGAAGCTTAAGAGCTTCGCAAAGCTCATAAATGGTGAGCGAGTAAGGCTGTCCGCGGATAGAGAATGACAGGATACCATCTGATGCTCTGGGGTTCCTCCTCTTTGTGTGGTGGAGTGTAATAGTTGCTAAGAACTCGCGGACTAGCTCAGGATAAGTCGGAAGGTTCAGCTCCATGTAGGGTCTCAGCTTAAGTGCATCGATGTACCAGATCACATCCTCTCTGATTCCAAGCATCTCAAGTGTATGATAATCAATGCAAGGTGTGGGTTTTATGTTCAGCTTCTTGAAACGTCTTGCATAGTCCACTCTCGGGTTTATCTCCCTGCCAATGTATCGAATCTGTAGTGGCTCAGGAACTGCTCGTGTTTCTCTTGAGTGCTGGAGTAATCTCATCACATAGTTTCTTCTTCTCGGTCTGGCTTGGTTCAGCATGTACTCTCCTAGAGTAGCATCATCGGGAATGTCCTCAGAGCTGTCACCAGTGCGACGGCTTCTTCGGAATCTGGTTTGTTCCATTTTTCTTGCTGGAAAGAGAGATTTGATGGCAGAATTGAAATCAGCTTTGAAAAAGAGTGAGGTTTGAGCCAGGAACCTCTTACAAAGCTTAAGAATTGAAAAATGTGTTCTATTTCCTAAATCTCCAAGTCTTTTGGAAGAGAAGAGAAAAAGGAGTTTTGATCCAAAAAGTGTGTTTCTTTTCTTTAAAAAGCGTTTTTGTAGCAAAAACGGAAAATTTCCGGGAATTTTTAAGTTTACGGGAACTTACCTTTCTTGTCTTGCATGCAAAGAAAGTTTAAAACTTACGGAGAATCTTAAAGGGTTTTACCGGGAATGCTCTGGGAATCACCGGGAATCACCGAGAATCACCGGAAAACACCAGGTAACACCAGGAAACACCAGGAAACACCAGGTAACACCGGGAAACACCAGGTAACACCGGGAAACTTTTGAAAAACGACGGAAATCCGAGTTCCTGTCTCAACGACCAACGGCCGCGGTTATGAGACTCGCGACCGCGGTGATTGAGGGCTCGGCCGCGGTCACATTCACAGTGCCGCGGTCGTTGCTCCCTTGGCCGCGGGTCGGTTGGTCGCGACTGCGGCTCTTTCTCCTGCGGCCTTTGTCTAACTTTCTGGTCTTTGCTGGGCCGAGCAGCTAAAAACCTACCCTTTTCTTCTTGGTTTTTCTAATTTTCTGATTTTTTTGTGTTTTTGTTTTATAAAATACCTGAAACTAAAAAGAAAAAGAAAGCATAAATTGTAAAAAGGAAAAGGAAACTAAAAGAAAGAATACCTAAATGGGTTGCCTCCCATTAAGCACTTTTGTTTTAAGTCGTTTAGCTCGACGTAGGCATGAAGAATCAGGCTGATTTGAATGGCACTCCACTTGATGTGCCCCTATCATTTCCGGTCACTGGAGGTTTTACTTCTTCTCCCTGAGGAGCCGTCTTCTTTCCTTTACTCTTCTTTCGGACTTTAACATTGTTTAAAACCCTTTTTGTGTTTTCGATCAGCTCCTGGAGTTGGTCCTCACTAGTTTCTGTTGCATCCGGTGGAATGATGATCTTGATCTTTGCAAAAGCTTTCGGCTTCTCCTTTTCTTTCTCTTTTTGCCGGTTTCCTTTGCTTGGAAAATCATCTAGGATAGTCGGATAAAACCTTCTGCGATCCACATTTAGGAAAACAGCATGCCGGTTTGCGTGATCGATTACTGCTCCTACGGTAGCTAGGAATGGTCTCCCGAAAATGAGTGGCCTCTCCATGTATTTATCCATCTCCAGGACTTGGAATCTCTAGAACAATCTTGTCTCCCACTAGAACTTGTAGATTATAAATCGCCCCTTCAGTATCTTTTTGAGATGAATCTCCAAAGACAACCTTAACCGTCGATGTCCTTAAGGTTTTTATGCCCAATTTTTCGGCAAATGTCGTTGACATGATGTTGACATTGGCTCCGGAATCGCACAGGCAGTCTGTAAACTTGATTCCTGAAATGAAACATTGGAAAACAAAACATCCCAGATCGTCGGCTTTTGTAAGCCTTTGAAACGGGGATCGTTCAGGTACCTTGAATGGTGGCTGCTTGGCATCGACATCCTTGTACAGTGGTACAAAGATTGGGGTTTCTTCTTTCTTTCCATCGGTTCTGGCCTCTTCTTCGGGCAATGAGGTTATGGCATTGCAAAACCTTTTAGGGTTATCTTCAACTCTTCCTGGAAGAACTCCACTTTGCCTCTTCATAGAGTCGGCTGTTTGGGCGACTTGCACGTCTAGCTTTTTGACGTGCGAAGATAAAACTTCAAACTTCCCGTTCAGATCATTGTACATGTAGTCAACTTTCACGTCCACGTCTTTAGATGCTTTTTCGTTCGTCATAACGAGCTGTTGGATAGACTGTTCAAGTCTACCGATTTGTGAAGCTAGCTGGTTTGTCGTGATTCGTGTTGTTGTACAAATTGATTGTTAAAACCTGTACCTTGGTAGTTATACGGCTGTCGCGGTTGATAAGCTCCTGTCCCTCCGAAGTTTCCACCTTGGAACTTGTTTTGGAATGATTTTTGCTGAGGTGGGTAGTACAGATCTTGAGCATTCTCCACATTTGGATTGCGGTAAGAGAGATTGTTGTAATTTGCATTCCGGAAGTTGTTGTTGAAGCCATTGTTGAAGCGATTTTGATATGGTACTAGCGCTCCTACATAGTTCACATCTTCTTCTTGAAAAGCTTAATTAATGTAATCAATATCACTAGGTCCTTCATCTTCTGTGCCATTGTTGATCTCATAAGCATGGATTGGGTGATTGTTGCTCTTCAGAAGCTGGCTCATCATGTTCTTCAACTCGGTTATCTCTTTGTTGTCTGTTCCGGTTTGCTTCGTCGATCGATCGTACTCAAGACAATCATTTCTATTGGCTTGAGCCAAATTTTTGATGAGGGCTCTTCCTTGGGCTATCGTCTTTTGTCCAAAATCTCCATTGCTAGCTGTGTCAAGTGAAAGTTTGTATTTTGGTTGCAAACCTCGGTAAAATGTGCTCAGCAGGCTTGATCCAGGAAATCCATGGTGAGGGCAATCACGTTCATACTCCTTAAAACGTTCCCAGACTTCATAGAAAGATTCAGTCGGTCCTTGTTGAAAGCTTGAGATCTTTGTTCTCAACTGGTTCGACCTTGACTTAGTATAGAAGTGGTTCAAGAAAGCAGTTTTACATTCTTCCCAATTAGTAATCGATCCTGCAGGCAAAGATTTCAACAACCGGTGAGCTTTGTCTGCTAATGAAAAAGGGAACAAATTACACTTCAAATAGTCTGGTGGAACTTGGTTTGTTCTCATCATGCTGCAGATTTCTTCAAAGAGCTCGATATGGTCCATTGGGTGTTCGGAAGGAAGTCCATGGAATTGGGTTTTTTTTACCAATGAGATGATTTGAGGCTTGACTTCAAACTCATTCCGGTTCGGAAATGGAACTTGAATTGCAGATCGGTTTTGAAAGTTTTGAGTAGGTGCATCGAAATCAGCTATGCGATGGTTCCTGGCTTGTCTTCGTTGTTGATTTGCTGGCTGTACAGGGCGGTTAACACGCCCATTCGGCTGCATTCTTTGGTGGTCACCATCGGCTGCATTGATAGGTGCATCAAGGTCTTCACGTTCTTCTCTCTCGCGGTTCTGGTGGTTTCTCGGAGGAACCTCATCCTCCTCTCCATCTTGTCGAGCATGATCACCTCCTCTGTGATCATTCTCTTCATTTTCTCCATGTACAGACCCGTCTTGGTCCATATTTAAACCTCGGTTAATAGGATCTCCAGGCTGGTTGTCGTTGGCCATTCCTTGCGTTCGTCTAAGTCTATGAAGTTCTCTTTCGTGTCTGTCTATCTCGTCTAGAATTGGAATGTTTTCTACAGGTCTGCGCCTGGTATTCATGCAATTCAGAGAAAAACAAAAGAAGGGAAAGATAATTCAGTAAAACTTTAAGAAAGAACTAGAGATCAGGTGTCTAGAACAGAAGTTAAAACAAGAAAAATAACAAAAGGCAGCGAAACAAATCCCCGGCAACGGCGCCAAAAACTTGATGTCGGTGTCAACTGCGTGAGGGAACAAGTTTTACCCTTAACAAAAACAAATGAAAGCCGCAAGTGCACAGCTAATCAGTTGTAGTATTTAGGGATCGAATCCACACAGATTTGTGTGCCTGGTATTCTTCTACGGTTTTTAACTTTATGTCTAGACTAGATTGGTTTTAAAGGTTGGTTGTTTATCACGAATTAAACTAAAACTTAAAGAAAGCAAATAAATCTATCCTAGAAAGCAAGTAGAAAAATCGAATGCAAAGCAAGTAAAGCAAGTAAAATATCGAACTAAGGCAATTGAAATGCAGATCTAAATAAGCAAGTAAAAATCGATTGGTTTGTAAACTATGGCTAAAAACGCTGAGATTTTGGGAACTCTAAGGGATCATAATCGGTTTTGACACTAGGGTAGATAGATTGGGATTGACGGATATCGATATATAGGGTTCTAGAGCTAGAGTATGGCGGTATGACTACGTCACTGTCGTGATCATAACCAACTGTTTCTCGCAACCCTGACCAGTAGGTTTCCACTCTGGCCCTGGAAGGGAGAGAACGCAAGAGCTGCACAAGACTCGTCAATACTCACGATCACGCCGCAGGTAGGTTTCCACTCCTACGGAAAAATCGTCTGTTTCATTCTAGGGCTGATACTTAATGAAAGCTTTCGCAACACTAACTATCTAGATCAGATACTAGGTGATCAATCAAGCATACATGCAATAAGAACAAGAATAAACAGAGAACATGTCAAAATCCCAGATCTATGAACCTAGATGTCTTAATCGGTTATGAGAGCCCCTTTCGGGACCCTAAGCCCAACTCGAGATCTACTCAGACATGGCTGAGGTCGACATCATCATTGGTTTTAATAAAAGTAATGAAAAACAGTAAAAAAAAGAGATGAAGAAAGCTTCTCTATTGAAGAACTCGGACTTAAACAATCTTCTACAAAAATCGCATAAAAATGGCTAAAGGAAAAAGGGTTTCTGTAAAATATGAAGGGTTGTTGCTAAAAACTACCTAAATGACAAGTATTTATATTCTTCAATACTCCACGGTCTCTAGGGTTCCAGAATTGAGGCTGAGAATGACTTTGGGCTTCAGAAATATGGGCTTTAGTTCGGAGCTTGATGGCCGCGGTCGGGAGTGACGTGACCGCGGGGATTAGGTTGTTGGTCGCGGTCGGGAGGCTTCTGACCGCGGGAAATGGGCTGTTGGCCGCGGTCGCGTGACTTGCTGGCCGTCTTCGAGTGGCTCCGGGGCTAATGGAATATCTTGAGATCCAACCGTTGGAATGTCTCCAAACCAAGTGGATTTGAAAGCTGGTTGATTCTTCTATAAGTTGTCCAATTTTGAGGGTGATCAGACGGTGAGAAGGTCTTCGTCTCTCCATGAGAGTTCTGACGGTCTGCATTTATCCAAAAGAGTCTTTTTGTTCTAATTTGTGCCTCTTTATCCCAAATTACCTGAAAAGTCTTTTAAAATCCGAAAACATAGAAATCCTTTGAAAACCTTTGGAAATGGAGTAAAAACACCTGTAAAAGATATTAAAGGGATCCATAAAAATGGTCAAAATCCGGTGTTATCAGTTATTGGTTCTGTGTTGTCATCCCATGAATCATCCCCAGGGTTTGGATCTTTTACAAACAAACCATACTCTTCATCTTCTGAGAATTGCTCTTGAAGCTCATTGTCACAAGTGTAAACCATGTTGCAAGATGCATACGTGTTGGATTCCTCCTTTTCCTTTGATGCTTGTGCAGTGATTGAGAAGACAGCTTGATCAAACAACCTAGGTCTAGTCACATGAGGTCGTTTTTCTGATGAACAGGCTTCAGAAAGAGGTTGAAAGCTCTCCCAGTCTGAGAAGTCGTGCTCCACCGCGGGTGAGGAGCTCGGAGCCGCGGTGGAAGTGGATTTGGCCGTGAGTGAAGTGCTCGCAGCCGCTGTCAGCTTCCTCCGGCTCTCCATGCTTGCTTCTTCAATCGCTTATTCTCCATTTTGTTCTCTTGCTTCCAGTGGTTGTCAGGCACGTCTTGGGTATCCAAATCATTGATTCCAGAGTTCAGATCATACTCCTTATGATCTATAGAAAGTTTTTCAACTTTCTCTTATACTTCATCTAAAGCATAGACAACTTTGTCTAAAGTAGCATCAAGCTCTTCTGTCTTGTTATCAACCTTTGCTACGCCTTGCCACAACTCCAATGTGTAGTCGTAGGTCTGGTTTTTGCTCTCATTCAGCTCCTTATCCAAGTCCTCGATCTTGAAGGTTAGGGTTTGCAGCTCCTTTTCGTTTTGCCGAATGCTTAACTTGTTTTTGTCTGGTTCTTCCCTGACAGACTATATTCTCTGATCTAACACGTCATTAGCTTTGGTTCTCTGATCCTGCAGTGTCATCACATACTCAGAGAATTCATCAAACCTTTTGTTGAGGCCGATGGTCACGTCATCTATCTTCGTTCGCAGGGCAGCATCGATGAGGGCTTGGGAGGCAAGAAACTGATTCAGCTTGGCTTCCAATCGATTAATCAGGATGTTAAGTCAATTATTCTCATAGTTCTGGTGCAGAATCTGATGAGGAAGAGGATGAGATAGTCGACGGTTTACCAGGTGTGGCGAATAGGGCTCATCTTGGTGGTGTGGAGGTCGTGAGTCTAAATGGTGGTGGTTCGGATTAGGGTTCCGAAGATGATGATCAAAATCACGCCTGGATCTTTGCTCGGGGTTAGGGTTTATTCTTGAATGATCCATGCTTCAAATGTTTCTGAAACTAGGGCAAACAGAAGAAAGAATGAGCAGAAAAATAAAAAGTTAGGGTGTTTATAAATTTAGTTTACTTCCTATGTTGCTTCGGCAAAAACTCGACATATATATAGTCTTCTGCGGCTTCAACCTACCAGGTTTAGACCTCTAGAGACTAAAATCCTCCCCGGCAACGGCGCCAAAAACTTGATGGGACTGCAGGCCTAGGGTTGTATTTTAACATGCCCGTTGGTACTCCAAAAGTTTTAAATTTATAAAATCCTAGTGGCTGCAAGTGCACAGATGTACGTTGTAGGACTTAGGGTGTCGATCCACAAGGAGGATGTCTAATCTGCGAGAAACAACAAACTGGGAAATAAGCAAACTCATAAACCAATAAAAGTTTTGGGGTTTTGTCTAAGATCCTAAACTAAACCTAATCTAATATTCACAAGAAATGCAATGCACGATTAATTGTTAAAAGAACATCTAAAGCATATCGAATCAAACTAAAGACTCTTAAACTCATAGGTGGCGATTTAGACTTCTCCGGGTTACTCTAATCAATGTATGATGGCATTTTTAATTAGCTTCTGGACGATTTATCTTCATCTGTTTCTGGGAATCTGCATTGAACTAGAATAGACACATGTATGATTAACCAACTGTCGTCACCTTAATCAACTAATCTCTTAGATCTAGCAATTAACTCTCGCTCTCATGCTAAACTTAAGATCATGCATTAAACATTGAATTCGTCTGCTCACATCTTCTCTATAGGTAGCTCTCAACTCATATAGCGACTATGTTCTTCTAAAGCTAGGTATGGATGATCTGATACAGCACTCTCGTGGCTTTTATCGATCCTAGGCTCAGAGAATAGGTCATGAATCTACTCTCATGCTTTATGAACAACTTAGAAGAGATGAGATCGATAATATGGCTAAGAACAATAGAAATCCTAATCGATATATATGCTTGTCGATATCTTCAAACAACTTGACTCTCTGGGACTAATCTACATGATGCAATGAATGATGAAAGATATAGAATAATGCAAAAGAATAAAACAGAAAAGTTAATAAGATAAAAATGAGAAAGAACAATGGATCTGGGGAAGAATCCCCATCTCCATCACCTAACCCTTGAAAAACAGAGTTTGGTGGCTCAAAATCTCATTACAGGAGCATACACCCGTTTAAGGCTGCTAAATAATGTATTTATATGTCCTAAGGTCTTCCTGGTCTCATTTAGAGTTTTTTCTGAAGAGAAATGGCGAAGTGGGCTTTGATATTGGGCCTTGTGGCTCGTCCTAAGGTCCACCGGGGGTGAGAGTCTTCTAGGGCAGGTAAAACATGTGTTTCCCGCGGGTGAGAGTCTTCGAAGAAATATCCACAAAGCAGAACGGAAGTTATTTCATCCGGCAGTCTGAAAAAGAGTTATTCCTCTAAGAAGCCAAGAAGGCCTGATCAAAGACAGCCCTCAACATTTAATAATCGGGCGCACAACTAACAAACCTAGATCCAGCACTAGGACAGGACTACACTTGCTGTCGAAGCTAAGAAACGCTACTAGCTCTACCAAGATCCTCCCGATGTTGGTCCATCGGAGAGAAACGAGCAAACATCCACAAATGACGACAAGACAAGAAGCCACCGGAGACAAAAACCTGTTGACACTGAGCAACACCACATCGAGACCGAGCTCTGAACACCGGTTTGGCACAGTGAGCCTCACGCTGCCACCAGAAGCACGCGCACAGCCACAAGGAAAGTCACTGCTTTGAAGAAACGCTGCAGCTACGAGCTAACCTAAAAAGCACGCCGAGCTCGCCACAAGCTTCGAGGGAGGAGTGGAGAAACAGATCTGAGCAGTGCGTCAAGACCCGTCCTCTTAGATCTCACAGCACGCACCACCAAAAGAATCCGTCTAACCGCACCACCTTGAGAGAAAATCTAGAGAGATACTATACCGAGCACCATGGATCTATCACTGAAAATCGTCGAAAAAACGAAGGAAGAGTCAAAAACTACACACCTCCTTCGATTCCACCCGCTGCACAGAGCCACCGAAGCACCACTCAATGCAATACCTCAGGCACAACGAACTGGAGAGAACAAAGGCCTCCCGTCGGTGGCAACCACCGAGAGAAGACAGATGGAGAAAATTAGGGTTTGGCGGCTGGAATTGGTTGGGAGAGAAAAGGGGTGGAGAGAGAAAAACACGTCCTATAAGTCAGACGTAAATCAATATATGTGGTCACTCACTTAATTATAGTTTTCTAAAGTTATTCATTATAATTTGACCAACTTCGGAATTTCGGAATATTCTAATATTCTAACACCTAAAGGTAAAAGCTGGCATTAAGATTTTATTGTTCAAACGTTTTAACTTTGGAGAAAAACAAAGGATAGTGGTGGTGTCAGCTTGCGGAGCATGCCTGACATGTGCATCTCATTAATTCACCTTTATCTTTGTATCCGCACTTGGATCCATATTGTTTATCTTCACGCATGGTTTATCTTTTCAATTATATATATTAATAATTAAAATTGAACAAAACGACAAAAAAAAAAAAAAAAGAAAAGTGATTTATGTGGAGAATATGGATAAATATTTAAAGACAAGACAGTTTTCATACCCATGAAATATCTCTAATGGCAAACTCAACTAAGTTTTACAAAGACAACGAGTCCGATTATGAGAGCTCCACAGCCGGACTGGAGTCAAGCCGCAGAACGAGCTGGCTAAGCAGCTCATTCACGGCCAGCACAAGCTGTAGTAGCTCCATATCTCATTTAAGTAACCATGGCGTCAACAGGTACAACCATATAAAGCCTCACAAAGCCAACCAAGTCGCATGGGAAGCTATGGCCAGGCTCCGCCAGTGCTGCGGCCGCGCGGTGGGGTTAGAACATTTCCGGATTTTAAAGAGGTTAGGCAGTGGCGACATTGGGAGTGTTTACCTCTGCCAAATACGTGGGTACCCTGCGGTGGCGCTTTACGCAATGAAAGTCGTAGATAAGGAGGCCGTGGCGGTGAAGAAAAAGTTTGGAAGAGCGGAGATGGAGAAGAAGATTTTAGAGATGCTTGATCACCCTTTTTGCCCTACTTTGTACGCAGCTTTTGAAGCTTCTCATTACTCTTTTCTTGTCATGGAGTATTGTCCCGGTGGTGATCTCTACGCCGCCCGCCTCCGCCAGCCATCTAAACGTTTCACTATCTCCTCTACTAGGTTCCCTTCTCATTCTTTAAATAGTTCGTAGTAACTGAAGATTCCAATTGATTGTTTGCGTTTGTAATTAATGTGTTGTATTAAGAGTAACCACATTTTTTTTTTTGTGTATGTTTATAAAAAAACTTACATATTAGCTGTTTATTGTCGGTATTTGTAAAAAAAGTATTTCACAAAAATATATATGGAAATTATATTATTTTCAAAAAATTTTATTTTTATGTACACTATTATCAATGTTTTTTTTCTCCTTGTTGGTTGAGAGATTTACATTTTCTTTTCGTATCCACTTAATTTACCCGACGGTACTGGATTACAATTTTCGGCTACAAAGATATAAAGAAACCTTTTTTTTTGGGCAAAATAGTTATACCAATTTTTAGTTACAAATAAAATGATGTCAGGAAAAATATATTAAATATATAGTTTCGGGTATCTAAAAACTAATCATCAAATGCTAATAAAATCAGGTTTTACGCAGCAGAAATACTTGTGGCCTTAGAGTACCTCCACATGATGGGAATTGTGTACAGAGACCTAAAGCCGGAAAATGTATTAATCAGGGAAGATGGTCATGTAATGCTCTCAGATTTTGACCTTTCCTTCAAATGCAACGTCATCCCACAGCTCCTTAACCACAACGACCTTGACCATCACCACGACGACGACGACGACGTTAGCGTCCGACATAAATGCTCCACGCCTTCCTGTACGACGACTCCGTTAAACCCAGTAATCTCCTGCTTCTCTCCCGCTTCGAGCAGAACAAGCAGATGCAAGAACATTATTACAACTACTATACACGAGAACGCATCTGGTAATTATGGCGGTTCGGTTAAAAGCAACGATGTTTCGATATCGATGTTCTCACGACAAACTTCTTCTTGTTCTCGAGTTTCAACCGGATCTCGAGACTTCTCTGGTGAATGTCCATTGGTTTTCGCAGAACCTATTAACGCTCGCTCTAAGTCTTTCGTGGGAACACATGAGTACTTGGCACCTGAGGTAATTTCAGGTATAGCTCATCTGGTTTTGTCCTGGCTTAAAATTGTTTTAGAGTATACATTTTTTTTAAAAAAAAGAATTACAAATAGTTTATCATTAGTCGTTAAATGTACCGTAAAAATGAAAGAAAAATTAAAACTAAAAGCTTCGAGAATGCATAGATATATATCTAGAAACATGTAATGTAACTTTGACAAAATAAACCGAGAATATGGTGTCGCCTGGTTTTTTCTTTCTTCTACATTACATGCATGCAACAGAATAAAGAATTATGTTACTTAAAAAAATAAACTAGGGGATACCAGACTATAACTCGGATTATTCTTATGTAAGTTATGGCGGCTATCCGTTGCTAAAAGAGAAACGACTCATTAATGACTAAGTTGTATATTGTCCCTGCCAAGCAACTCTATCCTTTTTATTTTGTGGCTATACTAGATTATATCTATACAATATATTGCTAATTGTTAAAGATGGCCTAAAGGCGATGGATATTGTCCATTGTTATTTCCACAAATAGCAACAAATTAAGTTCCATAGCAACCTATTTATATCCTTTTCTTTATTGATTTCTTGTACTGAAAATGATTTGTCTAACAACAGTAGATTTACTAACTGGTTAAATTTGTTTATTTGTCAGGCCAAGGACATGGGAGTGCCGTTGACTGGTGGACTTTCGGGATATTTCTGTACGAGATGATATTTGGTACCACACCGTTTAAAGGCGAGAGCAACGAGAGAACGCTAGTAAACATTCTGAAAACACCTTTGACATTCCCAAAGGTTATAGTTAATAACCAGAAAGAGTACGATGATATGGTAAGCGCTCAAGATCTTATTATTAAACTACTGGTCAAGAATCCTAAGAAGAGGCTAGGGAGTCTCAAAGGCTCTACCGAGATCAAAAGACATGAGTTCTTCGAAGGTGTTAATTGGGCACTTATCAGGTCAATAAAGCCACCTTGGGTCCCTAAAGAAGAGACTAATCACAAGACTACGAGTAATAATCGAAGCGCTAATTATTATTTGCCACCGAGGTTTATGATGAGTAGGAAGGAAAGGAATGAGCCTTACAATGTCTCTAATCATTTCGATTACTTTTAGCCTTAGGATATAAACCAATTTTGTTTTTTCTTTTTAACGATATTAGGGATTTACCTGTGTGGGTAGCGCAGAGGAATTTTTTTTACCTTCAATTAAGTTTAATAATTTTTTAAAAAACAGTTATTTTGTAAAAACAGTTATTATTATAAAATTTATGATACTATAGTGCTTATTTTTTTTAGCTGAATTTTAGAAAATAAGTTGGTCCGTATAGAATCATTTTTATTTTCTTAGGCTGAATTATAATAATTAGTTAATTTGTAATGAAATCATTTCAGCAGAAACCGAAAGTTTTATGGAATTATCTAAAATATATATATATATATATATTCTCTCGTAGATTAAAATTTTTTTTTTTTCATATATACATAATGATGATTACATTCTCTCATACTTTATTTTCACATATATGCATTCTTTCATAGATTAAAAAAAAATTTCCTAAAACAATTTTGGCCTAATTTACTATTATTTAAAACCTGCAATTACGGCCCACGAAATTTTCTATGGCCAGTCAATTAATCTATAAAGTTTAGTTATATAATAGGGCTTCTTTCAAAAATAACATATTTTAGAAGTCAAATACCAAACTAACCTCTTTTTTTATATTTCTTATTTTTGCCATTTTCTAACAATTATATCATTCTCTCTCTCCAGAATTAAAAAAATACCATTATATATCATTGATCTCGATTTTTAAAATTATTACACAAAGTCCCTTAGACCTCCTAAACCCCTCTTTATTACAAAAATGCCATCTTCTTCAATACTTCCAACAACCATGAACAACCACTTTCAAGATTTAAATGTTTCTCAACCAATTTTTAAAGCTGTAGTAACTACATATTAGAGCTCATACACTCATAATCTTTCTTATTCTTTTCTAATTTCATCTCCAAAATTGCTGGGTTGATAAACAATGTCATAAGTTATGCAGTTTTGGTGATTCTTAGATAACCATGATATGGGTTGTTTCTTTTCAATGAAATTCAGAGTTCTGAGTGCATGAGAGACCTAAAAACGAACTCAAAACCGATATAGGTAATGATACACTTCATTTTCAGTAATATCTATATTTGTATTGTGAAAGTAGACTTCATGTTGAAGTCTACTAGTAAATATAAGGTTAGTTTTGCAATTGCCTTTTTAAAAATTTGTAACCAGTAGACTTCAGGAGAAGTCTACTCGTTATCCTTTGGAAAAAAAAGCCTAGTAGACTTCGTTTGAAGTCGCAAGAAGTCTACAAAAAAGGTTATTTGTGTAGTTGACCTTAATTTGACTTTTAAAAAGTTGTTATCTTCTGAAGTTTCTTTAGAAGTTTGCTCTAGAAGACTAATTTTAAGTTATTTTTGTATTTGACCAAAATTATTGATGTTATTTTTGTGTTTTAAAATGAAGTAGACTTCCGGAAAAAGTCTAAAATTAATGTAGACTTCTTCCTGAAATCTACTTCAATTTTCCAGTCAAACACAAAAGTAACATTATTTGTAGTAGACTTCCTATTGAAGTCTACTATGAACAATAAACTGCAAAAATAACATATTTTAATCTGTAGACTTCTGATGAATCTAGTGGACTTTATTAGTAGACTGTCAGAGAAGTCTACTCATGAAGTCTATTCCAAAAGTTAATGGCCTGATCGAATGCAAAACTAACATTTTCTATTGGAAGTCTACAGGTGAAGTCTAATATGATATAGATAACGTTTTGGTCAATTGCAAAAATAACCTTTTTTAACAAGACCTCTTTCGCAGACTTCCACTTGAAAAAGTAGATTTTTCTTGCAGACTACTAATGAAGTCTAATTAGGAAGTCTACTTTTTGTATTTATTTTAAAAACTCTTTTGTAAAAAATTTAGATTTGTTTTCTAATTTTTAGGTTTGGACATGTGTATTAGCAAGTGGTTGAACTACTCAATGATTTTCATTTGATTTAAATCAATATTTATTGTGGAATCGAATTTTTTTGATTTATAAGCTAGTTAGCTTGTAAAAGTATAGACATCTCCAGCAGTCTACGGATGAAGTCTGCATATGAAGTTTGCTTGGTATCATTATTTTAAATGTGAATTTACAGTATATATATATATATAACGATTTTTTTTTAATTTTTAGGTTTTGAAATGTGTGTTACCAATTGGTCTAACTACTCAATGAGTTTTATTTGTTTTAAGTCCATATTTGTTGTAAAATCGAATTTGTTGTTTTACTTGCTAGTTAGCTTAGAAGAATAGACTTCATCTGCAGTCTACAAATGAAGTCTGCAGATGCAGTCTCCTTGATTGAAAATTTTTGTTTCTTATGTGTTTGTGATAATTTGGTTCGTAATTTTGTTTTAAAATATGGTTTATTTGTGTGTTTTATTACAGATAATTATTCAAATACTTATTGTTTGTGGAAGATAAATTATGGTATTTTGTGGTGTATAATGGCAAAAGAGAAAAATTGTTCTTTTGAATGATGGTTATAACTTTGGAAAACTTCCAACCCTAGCATTTACTACAAAACTATTATACTTCATAATTGTTGTTAAGATGGTTGTCTTTCTTATACACATAATTTCAGAATAAGCAATAGAACTCCTTGATAAAAAATACAACAGTGAATTCTGTAAAATCTCTTTTTTATTGTTGTTTACAACCAGAATCTAAAAATAATCCTAACAACATTTTCTCATTAATCACAAGAAAACTATACAAAGTTGTTTTTATTACAGGAACATCGGTTACACGCTTAGAGGAACTGATGAAATCGATGAAACCGATGAAACAGAGTTTCCTCTTGGCTCTTTGAGAACATCTAGCTTGATGAGCTATGAATAACATCAACAATTTCATCACAATAAAGCTTGAACAAGCATTTACATAACACATAGAGATCAAGAAACTGAACATCAAGAGAAAGTTTCAAAATTCAAACAAATTTCAAGCAGGGAGATTGTGTTCAAAGTCTCAATTGGATCTACATCTCCGATGTACGATGATACAGCTGGCAGAGGTAATGCTGCAGCTGGCGGCTGAGCTGGGATGAGCTGCAGCAAGGATGCCCTATCTTTGTTGAAGGCTTCCAACAGCAGCACAGCCTGTAGGTAGCAAGACAAAATATTTGGCTGTTAATAAATTACCAGACGAAACAAGTAGCAAAACATGTAATAACAGACCTGTAAGTCAGCCCTCTTAGTCATCTTCTCTTCACCTCGAGAGCTCTAATCTCCATATCCGTTTTTCCTTCAAGATCTACAATTAGATATCATTTCTATAGATTATATATAGCAGCATCCAATGATTTATACCACCACAACAATCATTACCAGAAGCTAGACATACAAGCCATTTAGTACAAATCATAAAAGAAAGAAGCTAATATGATTCTCCCTGAAATAGACACACACTAAACTGGAACAAAGGGGATAGCCTTGCACACAAACGAGTTGTATCAAGGTTTGTGGGGTTAGATAAGACTCCAAGGGTTGCGGAAGACCCTTGATGAATGGGTTTCGAATCAACTGAGGATATTACACACCAAAGATGAATTGAAAGGCCTTGAAGGATATTACACACCAACAAGAGGGTTTGATCTTACTTAGAAAAGATTTTGATTAAAAGATAAGATAGTCTCAAAAGAGAGTTTACAAGAGAATATAAAGAGAAGAACAGGCGAGTCTACAAAGCATCAAAGTGTCTAGGAACTAGTTCTTTGAAAGCTGGCCAAGTTTGAATTCAAACTCTTCTTCACACGCTCCTCTTCTTCTTTCCTTGGACTCGGCTGATGGGCTTAGGTGTGAGGTGATCCAAACTATGCCTCATTAAAAATCTATCTCAAGAAAACCCATTGGGACAAAACTTGAGATAGAGAAAAAGAGTACATAGTTGGATCACAAGCCCATTAACTTTCTCGGACTTGGATCACAACTAGTGTACTTGTACCCATCTCTTTTCCCTTATGTTCCATAAGCGTTCCTTGCTTAAGTATCTTTCCAACAGCTTCCTTGAGCTTCTTAGTCTTTGCTCGGGTCATGGGACCTTTTGTAATGAGCAAAGAGTCTTCTTGTTCCATTCCTTGATCTTTGTCTTTGCTCCTCAGCTCCTTAGCTCCTTGCGGCTCTCTTTCTGGTTCCAACTCTTCATTGATGCTATCCAAGAACATATCAGAAGCTTTATTTAAAAGGTGAAAACCCATCTCAAGCAATACCACAGATTCAGCTTCGGTAAAAAAAAAAAAACAGTAAAGATTTATTTTCCTGAAGATGACAAATTTAGTAAATATGCATCGTGTAGGCTGACAACGTGTGATTTTATATAATTTTGATTTGTGAAGGGTTAATATGGATTTAATGGAAAATGATTTTATAGTCATTGCTACCTTATTACTATCAGACACCAATTAGTTACTCTTTGGTTCTTCTAAATATAAGAATTGTTGTAGCTGGAAATACAACGTTTAAAATTTGTAAATAAGGGTTTATCTTATCTTTAAATAAACAATAATGTTGCTAATTGGGAACAAACATAATTAAAAAAGGGAAAACTATCATAAAAAGCATGAACTTACCGATTTGGGCTATTTAAAGCACAAACTCTAACATAGACAATGTGAAGGAGAAAACAGTCAATACCTGCCAAAACTCTCCTAAATGGTGGAGATTCATGCTTGCCAATTTGAAGTGTCCAAATTTATACCCAAACTTATAATTATGTAAAAATTCATATATAAATTATTTCATTTTTTGCCGATTCTAATATTGACTATTATTCTGTTAATCAATAGGTATATGCTTTTAACGGAAATGAGTCTCGTGCCACATCTGCTGTCACGTTGTCACAGTGTTATGAAATGAAGTCATTTTAAGGGGATCAAAAAATTTAAAACAAATTGGGTTCAATCTCAAAACAACGTTGTTTCGAGAATAAAATTAAAAATTGAAAAAAGAAATTATTTCATTGTTTTGAAGTGTTTTATCGCGATTGTGAGATAGAGATAGTAATAGAGTTTAGTGATTCTTCAAAATTCTGATTAAGATTGATGCAAATCAATTGCTTTGGCAGAAGGCAGATTCGAGTTTGGAAGTACAAATCAACTTCTGGATTTGTTTAAAATGAGATTTAGGGTTTTGAATTTGGCGTAAATGTTTGAATTTTTTTTAATAATTTAGAATTTTTCATCCTAAAAATGTAAAATTGGTGTCTAACAGAAATTTTATAATCGGTTTTCAGTGATGATTCGGATTGCATGTTTCACATCTATTATGGTGGCAAGTTTGATAAATTTGAGCTGTTTTCCCCCAATTTTGAAGAGTTCCACGAAGTAGAAGAAGATTTTTTGTTATTTTGAGATTAGGCCTAATTTTTTTTTTAAAACTCAGACAAAGTCCATTTGTTTCAAATTTTGTATCCCCTTAAAATGACGTTGTTTCAGAACTTCATGACAACGAGGCAGCAGACATAACACGAGACTTATTTGATGAACGGTATATACATGTTGATTAACTGATAATAGTAAATGTTGGGATCAGTCAAAATAAAATAGTTTGAATATTAATTTTCAAATAAATATAAGTTCGGATATTAAAATTATTAGGCATGAATCCACATCATTTAGGAGAGTTCAGACAGGTATTTGCTGTTTTCCCCTATTTAAAGTATAAGCTAGTTTCTGTTGACTTATTATTTCAATCATGAACTCATGTTGACTAAGCCAAAATAGGAACCATGTTAAGGTACTTAATAGGACAAAATAACAGGGCTAAGAATATGTTTAAAATTACGGTAAATTAAACGACTTGTCCAGCTTCTCTTCTTAAATCCCCAAAACACGAAAATATCCAATCTCAATGAAACCTAATTTTTTGAAATCAAACTCTCTCCAACCCTAATTCCCAAATCGATTCTCAAATCAAATTCTCTAAAGCTGTAAATCGAGTCAATTTGTCTCAGAGAAATGCATAAAAGGAATACGAAGAAGCTGCCTATTTGTTCAAGCACTCAGGGTACACGAGTCAAGGAGATGATGATGCTCGACGAGATGATTTGATTGATAGTACACCTGAAATCGAAGATGCAACTGATATTCGATTTAGAATTGATTTGGGGTTGATTTCCAAAAATTAGGGTTTATAGAGGTTGGGAATTTTTTTTGTTTTGAAGATTTGAGAAGAGAAGCGGTAAGATGTCGTTTAATAGAAAAGAAACTGACATTAGATTTATAATTCATTTGGGGTTGATTTGGAAAAAATCAGGGTTTCTAGAGATTAGGAATTTTTTTGTGTGTTTGAGGATTTAAGAAGAGAAGTTATAAGACGTCATTAGTTTTACCATAATTTCAATTTTTAAACAGATTCTTAACTCTGTTATTTCTTTCCGTTATGCAGCTTAACATGTTCCGTGTTTTGGCTTAGTCAACATGAGTTCATGATTTAAATAATAACTCAAGAGAAACTTGTGCTTTAAACGGTCTACACGAGAGTCTGTGTTTTAGACGGCCAAAATCAGTAATTTCATGCTTTTTCTGACAGGTTTCCCTTTTTGAGAATGTTTTTTGCAGAGTAAACTGTATTTAGAATTTTGATTATCAAGAGATATTTACAAGAACAAGAAAAAAAAAATGAAAAATGTTTCACTCTAGAGCTAAATTCTAGTAAGAAATAGTGTAGAGAGTTGGATTGTTATCATGTTCATTGCCCTTGCCCTAATTTAATACTCCAATATTGTGTTTAACATTAACGTACCTTCGGCCAGATTCGACATGAATTGTGGTTAATTCCGAGGCTCCGACCGTTGCATTCAGGCACCTTAACTCAACAGTTTGAATGAGTCTTTCAACTTGTCGGGACTAACTAACAGTTCTGCATTTAGTCTTTTTGTGGTCATAGACTTTCACTCTTGTGGATCTTTCAGATCACTAGTGAGACACCCTAATCTTACAAATTAAACCTAACTTGATTTACACTCGACTTTTAGAAAGAATAACAAACCCGTAGACCTTGCTTTAAGGTATTCATTATCTTTTACTTTTCCTTTCATTAATATCTGCAGCTCGTTAGCTGTTTGGCCCACTCATTGACGAATCCTTCGTGAAACCATGTCACTACACTTCTCATCATGTCTGTCGTGCAGCCAACAAACAATATCATGTTCCATGGCTCAACACCCATGACGCCGGCAGCAACCAATCATGCTAACACGTGTAGCAAACATCTACTTCACAGAATTATGCATTAACCATATCTATTACCTATAACTATTATCTATATCAAACATACAAATATTCCTACTTCAAATAAGGCATCTTAGGAATCCACATTTAGTCTTCACCTTAAAAACACCACAAAGACGAGTCTGAAGAGTAGAAACTGGTATCCAAACCCTGTGATATACACAATACAAAAACTAGGGTTTCAGATTTGCAAGTTCAAGCTGTTTCTTGGCCGATAAGGTTCAGTGATAACTTTTGCAATTTACCTGGGAAACTAGATCTGAAAGTTGATCTGTAAAGAACGATTCGAGATCTACAGATCGGTATGTGGATCGCTATCTGGGTCCTTCTGGATCGATGGAAAAATCTCTCTTAAGTTGGCTCTACGAAACTGGAAAAATCAAATTTGCAAAAACAAATGATTTTTCGCCAAATTTTGGCTCACGTAAAAAACAGAGCTTACCTCGGATTTATGATCTGCAAACTGCTATGGATTTCTTGCAGCGGGATTTTTCCAGAGGTATAAAGATCGGCACCTAGCTCTTTCTGAGTTGCTGGAAAATAACTCAGCAAAACCATCATTTGGACAAAAAAGTTTAAACTGATGCTGCAAAGGTTTTTTCGAGTTTCACTGCGTTAACTCTGTGTGGCTCTCAGAATAAAGTGGCTGGCATTTATATAGCGAGGGGGTCGAGCTCCTTAGGTCTAGGGTGGAGAAGAAACGACAAAAAAAATTTCTCTTTTCTTGGGGTTTAGGGCTTTGGGTTAAAAATTAGAGAAACCTTTCTAGAGACTGGCCGCTGGAAAAAAAAAAATGAGCCTCAACCCTAAGTTTGGGATGGCATAAACTCCTCCACTTGAAATGAATTAATCCTCGAATTCAGGATGGCTTATCCTCCACTTGGTTTTTGATCTCACCTTGGCGCGTCCTTAAAAAATATTTCCACCGTGACATCCCAACGGTTCTAATGCGCAATCAATTTCCATGCAACTCTTGGTTTCCACCCCATTTAATGCTGAGTTATATGATTTTGAAAACTGCCTTGAAACTTTACTACACCTTGTCCATATAGGGTTTACTATTCCATGTGTACCTCTCGTATCGAACAAAGTGTAAGCTTCAAATTTTTCTACCAGAACCAATTCTAAGCAGCTTTCTAACTCTAAGCAACTCAACATAGAAGATAATTGGCATGTATTTATTAAACAACCAATAATGCAATTTCTGTATGCTAAATGTTTGATATAGACTTACCCGCAATTAGCTAAGCATCCTCGCTATTCACGCCTGCGTACACACTGTATTCTGCATACTCCCCTCCAGTTGGATACTTGACTTCCGCAACATACACCCGTGGTGCTAGAGCATGTCGCTTTGGTGGTAGCTTCTGGTCTCTTTCATGTCCTCTTGCTGAGGTCCCATTCGTACCGTACAGTTTTTGCTAAAATGGCCCTTACGTCCACATTGGTTGCACGTGATCTCCGTGTTAGGACAGTACAACTTGCTGTGACCTGGATCTCCGCATCCAAAGCATCATCCTGTCGCTGCTAAACATGCTCCGGTGTGCATCCTTCAACACTTACCACATACCTCCATTTTGACTGTTCCTTGAGTGACTGCTCGAGTATCTTGTAACTGTCATGGACTGTCCTCTATTCTATTTCCCTAGACTGAGCACCTTTTACCATCCTTGCCTCATCTTTGATTCCTTTCACTATTAGTGCCCTTTCTCGAAGAGGTCAATCACTAATGCATAGTCCACCAGCTGACAACAGTTACAGATGTCCACCCTTAATCCCTCCATAAATTTCTTAACAAGACGATGTTAAGACATTTTTCCCCTAGCAAATCTTTTGAGACGGTTGAATTCATGGGCATACTCCCTCACGGTGCGGTTTTCCTGCTCTAACTTCAGAAATTCTGACACAAGTCGGTCTTCAGCCTCCTACGGAAAGTATTTTCGGTTGAACACATGTGTGAAATCATCCCACTGCATCACATACCCCTTTGGAAGGTCTGAGATCACTCCTTCCCATCATTCGTAAGCCTTGTCTCTCAGGTACTGAACTGTCAGCTCAACCTTGTACCCGATAGGACACCTGATCGACCCAAAGTTACACTCCAACAGTTTTCTCCAATGGTCAGCCCTCATGAAATCAGTCCCACAACTGTAAGTCTTCATGCCAAACATTCTCATAAGCTTCAGCATCTCATGGTGAGTAGGCATCTGCATTTGGTACCCATTCACTGCTGGTGGCATATGCGGCTGATATCCATTTACTGGCGGTGGCACCTGCATCGGAGGTGGAGGTGGCAAATCTGGTGCAACATTTCCCTGCACTGGTGGCTGATCTGTGGCCACACCTGGAACCGCTTCCGGAGCTACACCGGCAGCTAGAATCTGCCCCAACAATGGTCCAAGCATCTGCTGGAGTCCCTGCAACACGGCCGCACCTACAGCTGCACCTATGGCCACAGTATCAACTGCTTGAACTACCCCAACTGCTGGTTAACCATTTCCAGCAACATGCCCCTGGCCGATGACGGGTGCTTCTTCCCGTGGTTCAGCTGCATTTCGGTTATGGTTTCCATTTTCGTTGCGATGGGTTCTCGACATCCTGAAATATAGAATGCTCTGATCAGATCTTTCACCTAGAGAGTTAAAGAAGATTGACTCGGGCCACGGTTGTTGCTTCCATATTTACTAGCCCTTTTTTTTTGAAATCCAAAATTCAATTTTTTGTTTTATGCAAAAATCCGAAATCAGAAAAGAAGTTTTTTTTTTTAAACGGATCCAAAATTCGAACACGTCCGAAACGCTTCACGGATCAGAATCAGTTTAGCTAACCTTACGCTCTGTGATAACTAAGGTTTTCA
Source organism: Eutrema salsugineum (assembly GCF_000478725.1). Classification (NCBI taxonomy): domain Eukaryota; kingdom Viridiplantae; phylum Streptophyta; class Magnoliopsida; order Brassicales; family Brassicaceae; genus Eutrema; species Eutrema salsugineum. The sequence continues at coordinate 12,278,769 of NW_006256756.1, read as the reverse complement.
GGTCTTAGATAGGTTATCAATCCCCTTGTCAAGGTAGTATAAGGGGTGTCAATCCATATGTGTGGTAGTTAGGCACTAGTTTATAAGACAAGTTCTTAAGTCAAGTGAAACAAGAAAGATTTGGTGACAAGTAACAAGTGAAAATATAAACAAGGAAGAAACAAGCAATGATTAATGAACTAAACAAAGCAAGCAAACAAAACAATTGATGATGATTAAGCAAATGATAAAAGCTAAACCTCTAGATGTGATCATTGATTAGGGTGCTTTAGATATCAATTCATGATGCTAAGAACAATAATGCAATGCAAGTTACTCTTTAGTCTAGGCTTCTTAATCAGATTAATTCATTCCCATGACAATAATCCCTTTGCTAATCACTTAATCAAGTCTAACAACCATTAGATATAATCAAGCAATCAACAAGCATAATGCATCAAGCCTAATAAGTGACCAAACAATCTCTCAACCAAGAAGACTGAATCTTATACAGAAAGACAAAACAAGCAATCACATGATCTCAAACATTTCAACTTAGAACTCTAATCTAGACTAATCCTCTCATGAAGGCATTAATCTCTACACTAATCCACTTTCAAACCAAATTCTCATTTGTGAAATATGAACTAATGAGCATTAAGAAACAGTTCTAATATGTCATTTATGCTTCAAACAAACATTCCCGTGGCATTTAAAACATAAACCCTTAAGTTTGCTCTTTCAGGCATTTCATCAAACACTTTTGGTGCATGAAATGCCTATGAACCCAGATTTCACTTTCCCAAGGAAATCTGGCATTAGGAGCAGCTAACTAAGGAAATGAAATGAGAATATAAACCCTAAACATCACAAATCAAACATCTAAGCACCCTAATCTACACACCTAGAAGTTTAAAAAGATGACTACTCACTAATCATGAAGAACACATCTAATCTTTTGCAAGAGATGATGTTAATCATGATTAGAAGCATAAATGAGATGATGAGATGATAAGAAACAGCTTTGGAATGATCAAATCCCTTCAGATATCTCTTAATCAAAAACGTTTTTACACTGAAAAGGAAAGAAAACTAGAGAGAAAACTAAGTAGAAGATAAGATGTCTAGGGTTTTTCTCCAAAAAGCTATATATACTAAGTGCTAATGAACCGGGTCAGCCCGGAACAAACCGGGTCCTTACCCGGCTTTAGTGGGTAAAGTGGGGAATTTGCGGGTTGGTCCAGTGTCTCCCAGGTCGCATGCGGAAGTCGCACAGGTGAAGATCTTGTCTTGTGAGACTTAAATCGCTTGGTTTTAGCCGCACGCCCAAGTAGGTGTGTTTTGCGAGTCTTTATGCGGCTTAATCTTCTTCTTCTTCAACTTTCAGGACCAAGGCGGTTTCTGGGGAATGTACATGTGCGACTTGGTCATCCCTTAGTCCCAAGCCGCATGCCCAAGTCGGAGTAGATTGCGAGTGATTGTGCGGCTTAGTTTCAAGCGCGGCCAACTCGCATGCCTAAGTCGTATGATTGTGGACTTAGCATTTTTCTTGCTCGGGAGCCTCAGACCTTATCCAGTGATAGCTTACCCGCACTTCTCAACTCGCAGCATCAATTTCCAGGCATTCATCTTCAGGCCTGCGAGTTAACCAAGTCGCAAGACTATCTCGCAGCATTCAGAGCAGCTTGGACCACTTCGCATTCCGGGAGGCGTAACTTCCAGGATACGGGTCCGAATTGTGTGATTCCGGTTTCAGAGGACAGAAGACTCGTATATCTCCAACTTTGGTGAAGTAAGCGTCGGCGTTTGGGAAGTGGAAGACTTCCTGGAGGGCTCAATTTTGCAGTGCATTTACACGATCACAGAGAGGCGTCTAGACATGTGTCCATTCCGGAAACGTTAAATTCTTGCTCATAGATCCGAATTGAATGATCTTGGACGTTCTGGAAAGAAGACTCAAATATCTCTGATTCTCATGAAGGCCTTGTAAACCGAATCGGCCTGGAAGTGCGCCGTCCTTCGTATTCTTCGGAGCTCATCGGGTCGGTCCAAGACGGCAGCGAGACAGGAGTTTCTTCCGACGAGCTTAAATTTCTGCTCACGCGTCCTAATTCCATGATTCCACTTTCTCTGGAACCATGATCTAATATTCTCCAACTTTGATGAAGCCCCCGACAACTGAATCGAACCGGAAGGTTCCCCGGACAGGCGATCATTCAGGAGTATCGGATTGCTCCGGAATGGATGCGAGAGAGGTCTGTCTTCCGGTGACCGTATCTTTCAGTTCAGTGCTCCAAATACCTTTATTCAACCTGTCCTGGGTTCTTGACTCAATTATCTCCAACTTTTCGGAAGAACCTGTAAGCTGAATCGGCCGGAAAGAGCTTCCGGTGACGCGATTTCGGAAATGTATCTGCACCCGGGATTTTTGGCCGAGAGACTTGACCGCGGTATGTGTTTTTGGCCGAGAAAGCTATCCGCGGGAGGGATTTTGGCCGAGAATCTTCGGCCATCAGTACAGCATTTTGCCGAGAAACCCAAACTTGCTTCTTTTCACCATTTTTGATCATTTCAACTTCATTTCTTCATCTGAATCACATCCTCCACTCCAAATAGGCTCCAAAAGCACTTGTTTAACACTTCAAACCATGCAAAACTCTCTTGGACCTAATGCAATCTCCTAAGTCCTAAAACAATGCCTAAAGACCTAAAATGCATGAGATAAGACATGATTTGGACTAAAATATGTACACTAAAAGATGTAATTTATGAATATATCAACTCCCCCACACTTATCCTTTGCTTAACCTCAAGCAAAAAGAACTAATGAGAGAGAGAGGTTGAATGCATTGGGAGTTCATATTTACTTTTTGAGAGAAGTGATCACAATGAGAATTCAAGTCCATGCTCAATTATGCAATGCAAAGCCATACTCAGATATATATCAACTCAACAAGGAATCTCCACAAGTTCTTCTCTCTCTCAACTCTTTCACATTTATTAAGCTTTTATTAGGTGAATCTAATGATGCAATGTTTAAACAAGCTGGCTTGGCTAGGGAGAGGCTATGAGATTAAAATGATCTCATCACTGTTCAAGCGCGTTTGATGCAGCAAAGGGATCTCTCTATGAATGATCAAACTTTGGCAGAATGCTAAAGGTAAAAAGCAACCTATGCATACAAGGGCAAAGACTCATCACACCCCACACTCTACTCAAAGCTTTTTCACTTGCTCACTCTCTCAAGAACCTCACTTTTCACACTTATTTTCCTCTCACTAGGGGACTTACTTTTCATTTTCACTCTCAAGTCTTGGAGTTCAAACTTTACACAGCTTTTTTACTTTTGCAACCTCTAGCCTCTTTTTCTTTCTTTTCAAAACATTTGAGCTCTTTGGCTTCTTTTCTTTTCCTTTTACTTAGAGGGTAGACTCTTTCTTTTCAAGACACCAGAGCTCACTTTCTTTAACTCAAAACTCCAAGACTGATTTCTTTTTCTTTCATTCCCCTAGCTATTTCCACTTTCTCTTTTCCACTCATCTCACCTTTTTCCACTCACCAACAAGTCTTTTCCCCCACACTTATTCCTCGCCAACACTCTCAGTTCCTTGATGTTGGAACACAGCACTCAATGAGACCTGCCCTTGTCGCTCTAAACCTAACACTTTCTGCTAAGTTTGATCCAAGGTGGCCTTTCAATCACACACAAACATTTGGCTTGAAAGAAGGATGGGTTCAGGGTGAGGAAAACTGATCCAGATGTGGACTCAGCTTTTGAAGCTAAGGAAAAGGGTAGTAAAAAAAACAGGATTCTAGTTCAAATATATATATAGGTATCCACAAGCTTATTCAAACAATGCATCACAAGATAATTTCAAGTCAAGTTCAAGGTTTTCACTTATTAGAGTTGAGTTCAATTCAAACTTGCTTCTCAGATTCAAATCATTTCAAGCCTTGCAAGCACATAAGTCATTTCACAAGCATATTTAATCCAAATTCTCAAAGTGATGTACTCTCAAGGAAAGAACCTATCATTACTCCCATGCACAATGAAACCTATATGATGCAACTAGACTCAATCTTAAAATGTGAAATGCAACTAGAATGAACATTTTTTTTTTGTGAAATTTTTTCAGATTTTTCCATTTTTTTGGTTTTTTATATGCACTTAGATGAATGCAAAATGAGACTCAAAGTGAAAAGGAAAATAAGAGCAGAATAAACATGATTAGTAAACACAAAACCCCTCCCCCACACTTAGATAACACAGTCCCTTGTGTTATAAAAGCATGAGAAAGAGGAAAAATCAAACATGAAATGCAAAAGATAAAGAAAATGCTAAATGCTCATTTACAAGTGTTTGGAGTGATACCTGGTGTGGTTCTTATGCAAAAGGGGAGTGAGTATCTGCACCAGATGAGGCCAGACATCACTGGAGATGGGTTTTGCTTGGCCTGAACTCTCTTGTGCGGCATGGACTTGTCTTGGACCAACTCGCACACCCAAGTAGGTGTGAATTGCGAGCATGTGTGCTACTTGGATCAGGGGAGAACTGAATAGCACACCCAAGTAGGTGTGATTTGCGAACAGGTGTGCTAGATGGGACCTGACCTTGTCCAACTCGCACACCCAAGTAGCACACCAGGCGGCTCACAGTTTTCATTCCTTAAGACCTTCCTCAGCTTGTTCACAGACTCCTTTTCAATTTGTCCTTGGACCACAGCATTCCTAAGTCACCTTAGACCTGAAAACACTTCACAAAACCCATCAAAATATCCTAAAACATGAAAAAGAAGAGAAAAGATTAAGAAGATTATATACAAGGATAAGCTTGGGGTGTCTCCCAAGAGCACTTTGTTTAAAGTCACTAAGTTTGACTTTGAAAAACCTGTTTTTAGTTGGGGTGAGGTTGAGCACTGATGCTTTTCAGCACTTCAATGGTCCTGAGCAAGAAAGTTGAGTTGGTTTGCTGCCTTTGGGAACCATTAGACCCTTGTACTTGAGATCCCATCTTGAGACCTTTGTCCACCAGCTCTTGAATACCATCTGGGGTTTTATCAAAGATGGCCTTTGTGAGACAAGCCCTCACTTCAGCAAACAGACCTGGTTTCCCATTGCAATCCAGCTTATACTTCAGAGAACCATCATCATCAACCCAAGGAGTGAGATCAAAGTCTTTGGAAGAAAGAGCAGGTTCAATACTCTTGTCTTCTGATGCTGAGCCATCACTTTTGGTGTTAATCATCCTTAGATCACTAAGTGTAGGAGACCATGAGAGCAAGATATCTTTTTCTCTGATCAATGGCCCTCCATTCTCATACTTGTAACCAGAGTTGATGTGGGGTTCTTTCTCATTTTCCACAGCTGAAAGAGATTGGGATCCACCTAAAATCCCAGCACTTCCTACATACTTCATCTCAAGTACCTTAGGCGGTTCTATCTCTTGGACAACTTATCCACAAAATTCAGCTAAAGGTGGTTGAACAGGGTAAAAGGCATCCTTATCCACCTTTGTAAGCACCACTCTTTGAGTCTCAAAGTCAATCATTGCACCAGTGGTGTTGAGAAATGCAGTTCCAAGCAATAGGGGGAGCTCTTTGGTCTTCCTCATCTTCATGATGACAAAATCAGTGGGGATTACACATTCACCAACTTGAAGTGGATAGTCTTCTAAGAATCCATATGGTTTCTTGGAGTAGGAATCACCAAAGGTTATAGAAGAAGGGTAGGACGTTATAGACTCGAACTTTAGCTTCTCCATCATATCTTTAGACATTATACTCAGACTTGAGCCTGAATCACACAAAGCATTCTCAACTCTAAAGTTGCCAAGAGTGCAAGAGATGGTGAACTTCCCTGGGTTGCCTAGCTTTAGGAGGGAGGTGGGCTTCATCTGAGTTGATTCAGAGGTGGAGGTACAATCTGTTGGCTTTGCTTGATCAGTTGGCAGCTCCTTTGTTTCAAGAGACTCTGAATCATTCCCTTTCTGAACAGAAAAAAACTGAACCGGCTACCCCCTCACTTTCTTCCTCAATGTCCTCATTGAGTTCATTTAGGAAGCCCATGAAGTCATCTATAATGGCGTCCTCATCCACATGGGTGTGTGCATTCTCATTACAAACTTGACCATAAAGGAGGTCTTCAATCTCTTGCACAGCAGCTGATGCGATCCTAGGTGATCAACTCCGAAGAAAAGGCTACAGATGATGCGAGTTTATGGATAGGAGAAGAAGATGCGAGGCTGAAGACTCAAGGAATCAGCGATGGGGGCGCGAAGATGATTCGGTGGGGTGGTGATGGTGGTGCGATGTTTGAGAGATAGAAGAATCTCTTGTAAACAGATTAGTTTTAAGAGATTCGAATTTCAGAGTTTTTCTTGTTCTCAGAAATCAAAAGAGCAAAGAACACAATAAGGGTTTTTGACATAAAATTCTTCACTGATCGATGTCTTAGGCGATTCCCAAGTTATATAGCCTTAGAGAAATCGCAGCCCTAAAGAAACAAAACTACATGAAGTTTGAAATAAAACAACAGGAAGTTTGATTTAAAAATAAAACAGCGAGGCGTCCCTTCCAAAAGGACCTAAATGGTGCGCCTCAAGATACTAAACTAGTGCATTCTGAATGGCTCAGACTTGCACATTATTACCCATTAGCAACAACTCCTAAGTAACTCGACGTAGCAATGATTTCTGCCTCGTTGAGAGACTTGTGGTTCAAAAGTGCAGATGCCCTTGTTCTTTTAAATAGCTTTTATTTCAGCTTCTAGTGTCTCCAGGTCGGATACCATCTTTTGTTGTCCTATTAGGAGCTGTTGGAGAACAACACTGAAATCAGGACTTTGTTGAACAGGTGGTGGGGCAAAACCAGGAGGTGGTGGCCTTTGTTTTCAGCAACCAGCGGTTCAGAATCAAGGGAATAGCTTCACAAATCAAGTCAGCCTTGGGAGTTACCTTGGTACTGATTCTGTTGAACAAAGCTTTGAGGAGGGTATATTTGGTCTTGGGGGTTGGCCACATTGTTGCTCCTATAGGACAAGTTCTGGTGTTTATTGAATTTGTTGTAACCATTGAACTTGTTTTGATTCCCAATGAAGTGCAACTCCTCTTGAGTGAGACTCTCTTCATTTGTATTTGTGAAGCATCTTGAGTGAGACTCCCTGGATGTGACCGTGGCAAAGAGACCATGGCAAAAGCCGAAGGTTCTGCTGCCTTAAAACATGTTGCCATGCCTTGAATCTACCCGTGGCATTCCTCCCGTGGCAAAAGCCAAATGGTGGTCTATTCAAAATTCAACTTGCCACGGTTCAATTCTGGGCGTGGCAATCTCCCCATGGCAATCACCGAAGGTTGGCATCCAAGAAAAAGCCTCATGCCACGCTTGGGTCAAGCATTGATTCATGGTCGTGGCAAACTGTGAACTTAGCCAAATTTTGCATTTCCTTGTATCTTGTCCACCATTCCTTGAGGCTAAAGAACACCAGGTCATCTGTAACCTGAACACACTCCAAAAAACACATCAAAACATCCTAAAAACAGCAAAAGAAAGCATTAAAAAGAATATTTACAAAGGATAAGTTTGGGGTGTCTCCCAAGAGCACTTTGTTTAAAGTCACTAAGTTTGACTTTGAAAAACCTGTTTTTAGATGGGGTGAGGTTGAGCACTGATGCTTTTCAGCACTTCAATGGTCCTGAGCAAGAAAGCTGAGTTGGTTTGCTGCCTTTGGGAACCATTAGACCCTTGTCCTTGAGATCCCATCTTGAGACCTTTGTCCACCAGCTCTTGAATACCATATGGGTCTTTATCAAAGATGGCTTTTGTGAGACATGCCCTCACTTCAGCAAACAGACCTGGCTTCCCATTGCAATCCAGCTTATACTTCAGAGATCCATCATCATCAGCCCAAGGAGTAAGATCAAAGTATTGAGAAGAAAGATCAGGTTTAATACTCTTGTCTTCTGATGCTGAGCCATCACTTTTGGTGTTAATCATCCTTAGATCACTAAGTGTAGGAGACCATGAGAGCAAGATGTCTTCTTCTCTGATCAATGGCTGTTCAGTCCCATCCTTGTAAACAGAGTTGGTGTGAGGTTCTTTTTCCATTTCCACAGCTGAGAGAGATTGGGATCCACCCAGAATTCCAGCATTTCCCACATATCTCATCTCAAGTACCTTAGGCTGTTCTATCTCTTGGACAACTGATCCACAGAACTCAGCTAAAGGAGGTGTAACAGGGTAAAAGACATCCTTATCCACTTTTGAAAGAACCACTGTTTGAGTATCAAAGTCAATCATTGCACCAGTGGTGTTTAGAAATGAAGTTCCAAGCAACAGGGGAGCTCTTTGGTATTCTTCATCTTCATGATGACAAAATCAGTGGGAATTATGCATTCACCAACCTGTAGTGGATAGTTTTCCAGAAACCCATATGGTTTCTTGGAGTAGGAATCTCCAAAGGTGATAGAAGAAGGGTAGGACGTTATAGACTTGACCTTTAGCTTCTCCATCATGTCCTTAGACATTATGCTAACACTTGACCCTGAGTCACACAAAGCATTCTCCACTTTAAAGTTGCCAAGAGTGCAAGAGATGGTGAACTTCCCTGGGTTACCTAGCTTTGGGAGGGAGGTGGGCTACATCTGAGTTGATTCAGAGGTGGAGGCAGTATCTGTTGGCTTTGTTGACCAGTTGGTAGCTCCTTTGTTTCAATAGACACTGAATCATTCCCTTGCTGAACAGAAAAAAACTGAACCGGCTGCCCCCACACTTTCATTCTCAATGTCCTCATTGAGTTCATGTATGAAGCCCATGAAATCCTCTATAATGGCATTCTCATCCACATGAGTTTGTGCAGGTTCACTAGAGACTTGACCATAGAGAAGGTCTCCTATTTCTTGCACAGCAGCTGAATGGTCATCATTGCAGTAGATGGCTTTGCAGTAATCTTTTGAGTTTTAAAGAGCTTTACCAGGAAGAGATACTTGTGGTTCAAAAGTGCAGATGCCCTTGTTCTTTTTAATAGCCTTTATTTCAGCGCCTAGTGTCTCCAGGTCAGATACCATCTTTGGTTGTCCTAGTAAGAGCTGTTGGAGAACAACATTGAAATAAGGACTTTGTTGAACAGGTGGTGGGGCAAAACCAGGAGGTGGTGGCTTTTGTTGCTGGAAGCTGAGTTGGTTATTCAAGTTGTTCCCTTGTGGCTGAGCTGTTGGCTGCTGAAAAGCTTGTTGACCTTGGAACTGATTCTTTGGAGCAAAGCTTTGTTGACCTTGTTGGGGAGGGTATACTTGATCTTGGGGATTGGCTACATTGGTCCTTCTATAAGACAAGTTCTGGTTCTTGTTGAAGTTGTTGTAACCCTGAAACTTGTTCTGATTACCTATGTAGTTCAGCTCCTCTTGTGTAAGGCCCACTTCATTGATGTTCTCAAAGCAACTACTCTCTTGAGACTCACCTACATGGTGTATAGGCTTTTGAGTAGCAACCAGGGCTTTGTCAAGCTTGATATGCAGCTCTTTAATCTTCTCTTCCAACCTTTGTTGGGTACTAGAGTCCTCACATCTGTTAGCTCTATCAAAGTCTTCTCCATAGGTTTCTTGGTTCATGGTTAAGTTCTCAACAAGTTCCATAGCTGCATTGATTTCTTTTGCCAAGAAATTTCCATTTGATGCTGTGTCCAACTGAATCCTGATCTTAGGAACAGCTCCTCTATACAAAGTGCTAAGGAGAGAGGCTTCTGAAAAGCCATGATGTAGACACTTATTTGTGTAGCTTCTAAACCTGTCCAAAGCTTCTCCAAAGGTCTCATTAGAATGTTGAGTGAAGCTGGAAATCTGGTTCCTTAGCTTTGCAGTCCTTGAGCTTGAAAAGAACTTGGATAGAAAGGCAATCTTGCATTGCTCCCATGTGTGGATGGATCCTCTTGGGAGGTTCTTTTCCCAATGATGTGCTTTATCTCCAAGGCTGAACGGGAACAATCTCAGTTTGAAGCTGTCTTCAGATACCCTATTGATCTTAGTGAGATCACAAACTCTGTCAAACTGATCCAGATGCTCCAAGGGATCCTCCATAGGTAAGCCATGGAACTTCTGATTCTGATTTTGATCAAAGAGGCCTTCACCTCAAAGTTGTTGTTTTGGACAGGAGGTGGCCTGATTCCTGCTCCATACTGGTGTGCATAAGCTCGGTCATTCTCACCAACAAAGACTGGTGGAGGCTGATGACGTCTGGGTGGGTTTGGGTGGGGCTGTGGTGGATTAACCTGAGGTCGGTCTTGGTTCTGGTTATCCTGAGTGTGTCCCTGATGGACCTGAGCCTGTTGAACTTGAATTCCAATTCCATTACCAGCTCTTTGACAGTGATCAGCTTCTTGAGCCTGATGCTCATTCCCAACTTGCTGATTCATTCCTAACCTTTCCAAGTGAACAGCTCTTTCTCTTTGTCTTTTTGCTTGCCTTCTTGTGATCATAAACCTGAAAACAAAGACAGAACTTGAAAGGTGATCAGTAAAACAAAAGAAACTTGATCTCAAAAACTATATCAGAAACTAATGCTAACAATCCCCACACAATATGGCAACGGCGTCAATTGATAACTAAAAATTTTTCAAGTCTTAGATGGGTTATCAATCCCCTTGTCAAAGTAGTATAAGGGGTGTCAATCCATATGTGTGGTAGTTAGGCACTAGTTTATGTGATAAGCTCTTAAGTCAAGTGATCAAAGACAGGTTTTTGATAACTAGTAACAAATGAAATCATAAACAAGAAACAAACAAGCAATGAGAAGGAAGTAATTAAAGCAAACTCAACAAGATGATTGTGATAATAAAAATGATAAAAGCTAAACCTCTAGATGTGATCATTGATTAGGGTGCTGTAGATATCAATTCATGATGCTAAGAACAATAATGCAATGCAAGTTACTCTTTAGTCTAGACTTCAAAAGCAGATTAATTCATTCCCATGACAATAATCCCTTTGCTAATCACTTAATCAAGTCTAACAACAATTAGATATAATCAAGCAATCAACAAGCATAATGCATCAAGCCTAATAAGTGACCAAACAATCTCTCAACCAAGAAGACTGAATCTTACTCAGAAAGACATAGCAAGCAATCACATGATCTCAAACATTTCAACTTAGAACTCTAATCTAGACTAATCCTCTAATGAAGGCATTAATCTCTACACTAATCCACTTTCAAACCGAATTCCCATTTGTGAAATATGAACTAATGAACATTAAGAAACAGTTCTAATATGTCATTTATGCAATTAACAAACATTTCCATGGCATTAATGCATAAACCCTTAGATAGCTTTCATTCAGGCATTTCATCAAACACCTTGTGGGTGGAGATTTGCCTAAGCTCTAGACCAGAGTGATGTGCAAAGATCTAGCATTAGGAACAGCTAACTAAGGAAATGAAATGAGAATCTAGTCCCTAAACATCATAAATCAAACATCTAAGAACCCTAATCTACACACCTAGAAGCTTAAAAGATGACTACTCACTAATCATGAAGAACACATCTAATCCTTTGCAAGAGATGATGTTAATCATGATTAGAAGCAGAAATGAGATGATGAGATGATAAGAAACAGCTTTGGAATGATCAAATCCTTCAGATATCTCTTAATCAAAAACGTTTTTACACTAAAAAGGAAAGAAAACTAGAGAGAAAACTAAGTAGAAGATCAGATGTTTTTAGGGTTTTTTCCCAAAAAAGTATTTATACTAAGTGTTATGGACCCGGTCAGCCCGGAACAAATCGGGTACTGACCCGGTTTTGGTGGGTAAAGATGAGGTTTGCCATGGTCTAGCAGTTCTTGGTCAAGCCGTGGCAAGTGACCGTGTCAAGTGCCGAAGCTTCTGTTCTTGGATGAATCTTGGTGCCACGGGTTCCCTCTGGTCGTGATGCATGGCCGTGTCAAGTCCCGAAGCTCTGAAGGATCCCAAGTGTTGTCTTGCCACGGTCAAGTGTAGACCGTGGTGTGGAGACCGTGTCAAATGCCGAAGGATTGCATCAAGTGCCACGGTCAGATGTGGACCGTGGCAGTTCATCGTGACTTGGACCATTCATCTGTTAGAATGCTTCGGAGGTTGCCACGGCCAAGTCTAAAGCCGTGGTGTGGAGACCGTGTCAAACCCCGAAGAACCGAAATCAAGTGCTACGGTCAGATGTGGACTGTGGCATTCCACCGTGCCATCCTTACACGTAGCACAATTTCCACGCTCTTGGTGCTTGAAGGATATGTGTGTCTCTATCCTTCCGGAACTCACGCCTCACAACTCCAAATGGAACGATATCAAATGTTCTGGAAATAGGACTCAGTTATCTCAAATCTTGATGAAGGCTCTGTAGAATGAATCGGTCTGGAAGTGCATCGTCTTTCGCAATCTTCGGAGCTCATCGGGTCGGTCCAAAACGGTAGCGAGACAGGCGTGCCTTCCGGTGAGCTTAACTATCTACTCACGCCTCCAAATCCTATGATTCCACCTGTTCTGGAAACATGATCCAATCTTCTCCAAAGTTGATGAAGAACCCGACAGCTGAATCGGAACGGAAGGTTCCCCGGACAGGCGATCATTCAGGAGTATCGGATTGCTCCGGAATCGATGCGAGAGAGGTCTGTCTTCCGGTGATCGTATCTTTCATCTCAGTGCTCTAAATGCCCTGATTCAACCTGTCCTGGGTTCTTGACTCAATTATTTCCAACTTTTCTGAAGATCCTGTAAGCTGAATCGGCCGTCAAGATATTCCGGTGACATGATTTCAGAAATGTATCTGCACCCGGGATTTTTGGCCGAGAGACTTGACCGCTGGTACGTGTTTTTGGCCAAGAGGTCTACCCGCGGGAAGGATTTTGGCCAAGAATCTTCGGCCATCAGTACAGCATTTTGCCGAGAAACCCAAAATTGCTCCTTTTCACCATTTTTGATCATTTCAACTCCATTTCTTCATCTGAATCACATCCTCCACTCCAAATAGGCTCCAAAAGCACCTGTTTAACACTCCAAACCATGCAAAACTCTCTTGGACCTAATGTAATCTCCTAAGTCCTAAATCAATGCCTAAAGACCTAAAATGCATGAGATAAGACATGATTTGGACTAAAATATGTACACTAAAAGATGTAATTTATGAATATATCAGAGCTCGGTTAAAGGGATAAGGAGCTTTTTGGGACATGCCGGCTTCTATATAAGGTTTATCAAAGACTTTTCTAAGATAGCTAGGCCACTAAAAAGGCTGCTTTGCAAGGAAGTTTAGTTTCTATTTGATGAGGAGTGCATGGAGGCATTTCTAAAGATCAAAGAGGCCTTTGTTAGTGCACCAATAGTTCAGGCACCCGGTTGGACCCTTCCCTTTGAGGTGATGACAGATGCATCAGATTACGCAGTGGGAGCAGTCTTAAGCCAAAAGAAAGACAAGAAGCTGCACTTGATCTAATACGCAAGCCGAACCTTGGACTCGGCTCAAGAGAGATATGCAACAACTGAAAAGGAGATGCTGGCCATTGTGTTTGCATTTGATAAGTTCAGGAGTTATCTTGTGGGTTCAAATGTTATTGTGTACACAGACCATGCGGCTTTGAGATATCTAATGACTTAAAAGGATGCTAAGCCGAGGTTTCTAAGGTGGGTTCTTCTGTTACAAGAATTTCATATGGAGGTACAAGACAAGAAAGGCATTGAGAATGGAGCTGCTGACCATGTCTCACGGTTAAGGATAGACTCAAATGTGCCTCTAGATGATTCTTTACCCGGGGAGCATCTATTGGTGATCAGGTCTTACTTGGAGGTGAAGAAGCGAATATAATCAAAGAGAGAAGTCTCCCATGGTTTGCTGATCTTGTTAACTACCTTTTATGCGGTTTAGAGCCCCCTGAGATGGATTCTAACAAAGGAAAAAGTTCTTTAAAGATGTGAGGAGATATCATTGGGATGAGCCATATCTACATGTGCTCAACAAAGACCATCTTTATAGAGGTCCAGCCTGTATTACAAGAGTGCCACGGCTCTGTTTATGGTGGACACATGGGAGCTTTTAAAACGGTGGCTAAGGTGTTGCAATGTGGTTTTGGTGGCCAACGATGTTTAAAGATGCCCAAAGTGTTGTCTCAAGTTGTGAATCGTGTCAAAGGCATGGTAATATCTCCAAAAGAAGTGAGATGCCTCAGAATCCGATCTTTCAAGTGGAGGTCTTCGACTGTTGGGGAATAGACTTCATGGGGCCGTTTATCTCGTCACACGGTAACCAGTACATTTTGGTTGCCATAGACTATGTCTCTAAATGGGTTGAGGCGATCGCAAGCCCCACAAACGACTTAAAAGTGGTGTGTAAGTTGTTCAAAAGCATCATTTTCCCACGGTTTGGAGTTCCACGAGTAGTTATAAGCGATGGGGGTAGCCACTTTATTAACAAGACTCTTGAGGGCTTGTTAAAGAAGCATGGTGTCAAGCACAAAGTGTCGAGCCCTTACCACCCTCAGACAAGCGGGCAAGTTGAGGTTTCAAACAGGCAGATAAAAGCGATCCTAGAGAGGACTGTGAGCAATTCAAGGAAGGACTGGAGCAAGAAACTTGGTGATGCTCTTTGGGCTTACAGAACGGCTTACAAAAACCCTATTGGTACCTCTCCTTTCAACCTGTTGAATGGGAAGAGCTGTCACTGGCCGGTTGAGTTGGAATACAACGCCTTGTGGGCAGTCAAGCTATTGAACTTTGACATCCAGACCACTCAAGAAAAAAGGGTTCTACAGCTTCATGAACTTGAGGAGATTCGGTTAGATGCTTTTGAGAGCTCTAAAATCTATAAAGAGAATACTAAAGCGCTTCATGATCAGAAGAGACACAAGAGAGATTTCAAAGTAGGGCACCAAGTGCTTTTATTCAACTCTAGACTGAAATTGTTCCCTGGAAAACTCAAGTCTAGATGGTTCGGATCATTTAAAGTTCTAGAAGAGAGAACATATGGAGCCGTTGTTTTACAGGGAAAAGATGGCCAAGGGTTTGTTGTGAATGGTCAAAGAGTGAAACACTACCTGGTGTCCGAAATGAAAGAGGAAGCTACCTCAGCTCCTCTTCTTGAACCCCAAACCACCTAAAAAGGTATAAAATGTCAAACTTAGTGACAGTTAAACAAAGTGCTCTTGGGAGACACCCAAGCTTATCCTTGTATATATTTCTTTTTTATCTTTCTTTTTATGTTTATGTGGAACGTTTTGAAGGTTTTGTTAAGTGATTTCAGGTCTAAGCAGTGTTCTAGGTGTGTAAGTTGAAGGAACAGGTGCAAGAAGCCGTTTAAAAGCCATGACCTTGTGTTTTAAGGCAGGAGTTCTTATGGCCTCGGCGTAAACCCTCGGCATTTTCAAGCCGAGGTGCGTTTTACCGTGTGAAACACTCAAACCCTTGGCCAAAATCCTCGCCTTAATAACACCGGGCCGTGTGAGAAGAAGAAGAAAGGAGCACATAGACTAAGTGCTAGAGAGAACCTCGGTGTAATCCCTCGGTATAAGCTTACCGATGTCGATTACCAAAAGAAACTAGGCCAAACCTTGATCAAAGTCCACGGCCTAGTTACACCAAAATCTCATGGTGTTAAGTGCAAAAGACTAAGTGTGGGGGGAAGGCCGCCGGTCTAGACACCTCGGTATAAACACACCAACGCTCAATGTCCGAAAGAAAAGGTTGAAAACCTCACTTTGAGACCGCGACATGAACTAACCAAGGCAAAGCCGTTTATTCCCCCAAGCACCAAGTGTTCTACCCAGAAACAAGCACCCTTGGTGTGATTCCTTCGTGGTGGAGCATGCCGAGGTGCCTGGTAACGAGTATAAGCAAAAACAGAACACTTGGGACACTTCAGTCCAGAGAGAAGGTTTAACGGTCAATGGAAAAGGCTTGAGGGTCAAGTTAAAAGTTCTGTGTTAGCATGAGCTCTAAGCCCTCCGTCTAGTGACCTCGGGGTTGAACACAGCGAGGCAACTTGTGTCAAATCCAGAAAAATGAGAAAAGCATGTACTCCAGCCCATAACTTCCTCCATACTGAGCCAAAAGCAGAGTTTGCCTTCTTCACCCTTTCTCTGCATTTACACGAGCATAACTCTCTCATTTCTCATTCATTTCACGCGATTTCAAGTGCTCTGAACTCATTAAAGTGTTGTCTATCCTGCATACGCATCTCACTGAGCTTGAATCTTGTGTTCCTAAAGGTATTTTGAGCTAAAAGAACTCATCTTTTTCCATTATCGTTTGCGAGACACTGTGCTTGTTAACTATGGAATCGATTCTTTTAAGTTGCTAGATGCTTTGTGAAAAATTTTAGAAATTCCATCAGGATAGACAACACATGAAAAACCGGTTCTTGCATTGAAAATCGCCTGTTCTTGAGTTTTAAATTTTTTTGAGAAATTGTGCTTTAAATCGGTTTTAATGGCGAAATAGTTTCTTGGCTGAGTTTCTTGCCTCCCTCTGTGTCTAGCAATTGTTATGACTCGCTCTTGATCACTCTGAGCCTGAGGAGTCATTGAGCCATTGGTTTCTAAAAAAGCTCTGTTCTTTTTATTTCTCTTGAGCTTGTCTTTAGCGAAGTATACTTGGTGCTTATTCTATTTTTGAGGAGTCTCTTGCAGATGACTGAGAGAACGGCGAGCCTAGCTCAGAAGAAAGAAGTCCAGAAGAAACTTAACAAAGGCAAGGCTGTGGCCTTAGCAAAACCTGGAGGAACAAGCAAGATGATCTCAAAAAGCACCAAGATAACCGATGATGAGCCGTCTGCAAAGCGAGCAAGGAACGACGAGCTTGCACTTGTAGTGGTGCCTGAGCCGAAGAAGAAAGGAAAGCAGATAGATTTGGCACCTGAGGAGGAGAGAGCTGAGACCATGGTTGAGGGAGAAGCTGCCCCTGAACCCATTCCCGAGTGTTCTCAAGAGGCAAAAAAGGAGCCAAAAGCTGAGTTTGAAGAAGATCACTTGCCCACTACTGGAGAGTACTTGCACCAGTTTAATAAGGCACAAGTGGCTCAAGGTCGATTTCCTGATATTGAGCTATTGGGCAAGTTGGAGATTCTCGATGATGTTAAGCTCATCTTTCAAAATATGGGCTTAGCATCATTCTTTGAGATAAAAGACGTTGCCTATGAGGGGATCACTCAGCAATTCTTGGCTTCCTTGGACGTTTTCATATACCCCAAGAGAGACCCCAAGAGATTTCATGGGAGAGGCTTCGGGCACATTGAGTTAGAGATTGATGGGGTCAGTTATAAAGTGAGCTTCAAGGAGATTGATGAGATCTTCGGCTTTGTGAGGAAGGAGAGCTCTATGGAGAAGTTTGAGTACCCCAAAGAAGAGATTGCTGCTCTGTGGGATACCATGAGAGAAGAGGTTGGCGAGAGCTCCACAGCACGTGATCATGAGTTCCCACCGGGAAAAGAGGATTGGATCAACCCGGCCACCGCATTTCTCCTTGACTCACCTGAAAGCAGTCCACTGAGGGAGCCAACACCACCTTGCTCCACCTCCAATCCCTCGTATTACGTGGGATTCGACCTCAATGATTAAGGTAACTTCTCCAAACCTTTGTACATATGCATTTTGTTCATATCATTTTGCATCTTCCTTGTTTAGCTTTTGCTTCTCTCTTACGCTTTTATAACACAAGGGACTGTGTTATTTAAGTGTGGGGGAGGAGCTTTGTGTCTACTGATCATGTTTTCTCTGTTCTTATTTTCTCTTTTGCATTTTGAGTCTCATGTTGTTTACTCTAAGTGCATATAAAAACCAAAAAACCAAAAAATCGGTAAAATTTTACAAAAAAATGTTCATTTTAGTTGCATTTCACATTTTTAGGATCGAGTCTAGCTGCATCATATAGGTTTGCTTCAACGCATGGTAGTAATGATAGGTTTTTCCTTGAGAGATCATCGCTTTGAGAACTTAGATTTCCATGCTTGTTGGTTCTTTGTTGCATGCGAGACTTGAAACAATCTGAATCTGTGAAGCAAGTTTGAATTTGATCTCAGCTCTAAAAAGTGAGAACCATTGAACCTGACTTGAATTTATCTTTTGATGCATTGTTTGAGTGAGCATTGTGGATACACTATACATACTTGAGGTAGAACCCACTTTTACCACTCTTTTCCTTAGCTCAAGTAGCTGAATACGCATTTGGATCAGTTCTCCACACCCTGAACCCATCCTTCTTTTAAGCCTAAAGCATTCCGTGTGTGAATTGTGAGGCCACCTTGGATCAAAGCTTAACAGAAAGTGTTAGGTTTAGAGAGACAAGGGCAAGTCTCATGAGTGTCTAGTTCCAACATCAAGCAACTACTAGGTCTAGGCTGTGACTAAGTGTGGGGGAGAGGTGTCCTTGAGTAAGAGTTTTGAGAGAAAAGATCTTTGAGAGAGAAAAGAGAGAGTGTGTACATACGAGAGTGATGAGAAGTGAGGGTTTGAAAAGAAAAGAAATCGGTCTTGGGTCTTGTGATCTAAAAAAGAAATAGAGCTCTAAGTGTCTAAAAGAAGGTATCTAACCTCTGAGTGAAAAGAAAAGAAAAAGAAAAGAAGCCAAAATGGCTCATGTGTTTAAAAAGAGAAAATAAGAGGTTAGATAGCCAAAGTTGTGAAAAAAAGAGCTGTGTGTGATAAGAAGATCCCAAGCCGAGAGTCTAAAATAAAAGAAAACCCTTTTAAGAGATAAAAGTTAGTGAGAAAAGAGCTGTGAGGTTCATTGTGAGAGTATGAGCTTGATATGTTTTGGGATAAGGGAAGTGAGTTGAGTCTTGCTCTTGTATACGCCCATTGCTCTGAGTTGAGTCTTGCTCTTGTATGCGCCCAATGCTCTTTACCTTTAGCATACTGCCGAAGCTTTGATCGTTCATAGAGAGATCCTTGATTGCTTTGAACCTTGCTTGTGCATTTGCATTTTAATGAGATCATTTTCATCTCATAGCCTCATCCTTAGCCAAACTTGGTAAACGCTTAATGAATGTCAAAGAGCTGAGTGATAAACAGAACTTGTGGAGATCGTTTGTTGAATTTTTAGCATCAAAGTAGAGTCTTGCATTGCGCTTGGAATTGGCAACTTGGAATCCGAGTCTCTTTCTCTCATTTGATCTTTTTGCTTGAGGCCAAGCAAATGACAAGTGTGGGGGAGTTGATATGTCCATAATTTACATCATTTAGGCCGCATTTTAGAGTCCAAATCATGTGTTACCTCGTGTATTTTAGGTCCTTAGGCATTGATTTAGACCTTCGGGGTTGCATTAGGTCCCAATGTGTCTTTGCATGGTTTGGAGTCTTTATCAGGTGATTTGGAGGTTGTTTGGAGTTCAAAAGGTGTGGTCAAGAGTTGAAACGGTGAACAAAAGGGTTAAAAATGGTGAAAACGGCAAAAAGGAATTTCTCGGCAAAAGCATGTACTGGCTGGATCAGTTTTATCGGCTAAAAATGCTATGGGTGATTTCTCTCAGCCAAAAATCAGTATCGGGTGAAAATGCTTGATAACACCTGATTTTGACCACTTTTTACCATTGATTTCAAATGATTTTTCAAAGGTTTTACTTAGTTTTAGGAACTTTTATTATGATTTCCATATATTTGTAGTCTCAAGGCTCTTTTCAGGAAACTTAGGGAAAATGATGGCAAAATGGAAGAAATCCACATTTTTAGCTCAGAGTGAGACCGTCAGAAGTTCAGCCTCAAATGAAGACTTTCTCACCGTCTGATCCAGCTCAAATTTGGAGATAATCAAGAGGAAACAATCAGATTTCCATATCACTTTACATCACAAAGATCCAACGGTGCAATCAAAAGATACATGGAGAACAAGTTGACCCGGTTCACCAGTCTCGGAAGACTCACCCGCGGTAAACACATGTTTTACCTGCCCTGGAAGAGTCTCACCCCTGGTGGACCTTAGGACGAGCCACAAGGCCCAACATCGAAGCCCCTTTGCCATTTTTCTTCAGAGAAGCCCAAAATGAGACCTGGAAGACCTTAGGACCTATAAATACATTGTTTAGCAGTCCTGAACGGGTGTGTGCTCCTGTAATAAGATTTTGAGCCACCTAGGGTTTGGCAACGGAGATGGGCATTCTTCCCAGATCCATTGTTCTTTCTACTTTTTATCTTATTAACTTTTCTGTTTCATTCTTTTGCATTATTCTATGTCTTTTATCATTCATTTTATCATGTAGATTAGTCCCAGAGAGTCAAGTTGTTTGAAGATATATACAAGCATATATATCAATTAGGATTTCTATTGTTCTTAGCCATATTCTGGATCTCATCTCTTCTAAGTTTTTCATAAAGCATGAGAGTAGATTCATGACCTATTCTCTGAGCCTATGATCGATCTGAGCCACAAGAGTGCTGTATCAGATCATCCGTACCTAGCTTCAGAAGAACATAGCCGCTATAGGAGTCGAGAACTATCTATAGAGAAGATGTGAGCAGACAAATTCAATATCTAATGCATGATCTTAAGTTTAGCATGAGAGCTAGAGTTAATTGCTAGATCTAAGAGATTAGTTGATTAAGGTGAAGAGAGTTGGTTAATCATACATATGTCTATTCTAGTTCAATGTAGATTCCCAAAAACAGATGAAGATAAATTGCCCGGAATCTAATTGGAAATGCCATCATACATCGATTAGAGTAACCCGGAGAAGTCTAAATCGCCACCAATGAGTTTAAGAGTCTTTAGTTTGAGTCGATATGCTTTAGATGTTCTTTTAACAATTTGATCATGCATTGCATTTCTTTGTGAATATTAGATTAGGTTTAGTTTAAGATCTTAACCAAAAACCCCAAAAACTTTTTATTGGTTTATGACTTTGCTTACTTCCCAGTTTGTTGTTTCTCGCAAATTAGACATCCTCCCTATGGATTGACATCCTAAGTCCTACAACGTACATCTGTGCACTTGCAAACTCTAGGGTTTTATAAATTTAAAATTTTTGGAGGACCAACGGGCTTGTTAAAAAACAACCCTAGGCCTGCAGGCCCATCAAGTTTTTGGCGCCGTTGCCGGGGAGGATTTTAATCTCTAGAGGTCTAAACCTGGAAGGTTGAAGCCGCAGAAGACTATATATATGTCGAGTTTCTGCCAAAGCAACATAGGAAGTAAACCAAATTAATAAACACCTAACTTTTTATTTTTCTGCTTATTCTCTCTTCTGTTTGCCCTAGTTTCAGAAACCTTTGAAGCATGGATCATTCAAGTTGCAACCTGTGTGAAGCTCCCTGCGCATGTGAATCACCCTCCAGGCGTGATTTTGATCATAATCTTCAGAACCCTATTCCGAACCACCACCATGGAGACTCGCGACCTCCACACCACCAAGATGAGCCCTATTCGCCGCACCTGGTGAACCGTCGACCATCTCATCCTCTTCCTCATCAGATTCTGCACCAAAACGCTGAGGCTGATCGATTTAGGCTCCAACTGAATCGATTACACTACAAGAAATGTGGGTATTATTAGCGGTCCTTAACCGCTATGAATCGTATAACATAGCGTTTCCTTAAGCGCTCTGACAGCGCCCGTCATCGTAGTTCTGGCACTTTAGATAGCGGACTTGTCGAATGCTATATTTAAGTAAATGCCAATAGCGTTTATGACGCTGCTATTATTAATTTTTATAATAGCATGTATTAATTGTTATGATTTGGTTGTATCTATCTGAATTGTTTGACAAAGATAGCATATATTTTTCTGTTATTAAATTAATTTATAATGACCCGAATTTAGATTTAAATAATTATTTTTAATAATAAAAATTAATTTGGTTTTATTAAACTGCAAATTATTTTGGTGATAATAATTTCATAACAAAAAATACCATTCATTAATCATTTCCACGTTTACAAATCCAAAATCATCAGCAACCAAAACCAAAAATCATCAACATTTCCATGTTTATTCTATCAATCAACCACTAATAACCCTTCACAATCATCCCTAACATAAACACTATCATCATCAGAATGTTCACCATCGAGATCTTCAACTTCTGGTACAGGTAAATGTGCAGAACCTAAATCCTCCTCTGTTTCCAACTCATGATAGCCTCTAGGTGGTGCTCTCATAACAACATACCAATTTGAAGAATCATCTTCCCTAGAGTAGAATACCTGTTTCGCTTGAGAAGGTAGAATGAATGGATCTTTCAAATATGCTGCTTGGTTCATATGAAGGTTCACAAGAGTGAAGCCATCTTCTTCTTTCACACCATTCCCTGAGTTGGCCCAATTGCATCTAAACAGAGGTACTTTGAACATGTGGTAGTCCATAAGTAGAATCTCCTTTATCACTCCATAATATGTAAGCATATCAGCTACCTGTCTTGTATCTCGTGCACTTGATCTACACATGCTAAATGCTTCATAAGTGACTCCACTGTTTTGTGTCTTCCGCTTAACTGCATCTGTGTGAAATCTCTGCCCATTGACGATGAACCCTTTATGTGCTTGCGCAACATTTCTAGGTCCAAATGCTAACCACTTTATCTCCTTGGAATGTCCTACAGTTGCATCTGAATGAATCTGATCCAGGAAAAAACCACCAATTTCAGAGCAATCAGTAATCTAAAAATCTGAACATGAACATGAACTAACCAATCCGTACATTTACTGAAATGGTAATCAAGAAGAGTGAAGATGACAACCTTTGTTTTAACCCATTGTGCAAACTGCTCTGTATGGTTTTTCCACAACAAAGTTTCATTTTTCTCACATCGAGCATCAGTAGCTTGTAATTCTTCCAAATGCATCCTGAGTTTACAGTAAACAACAACTATGAAAATGAAATACAAATTTTAAATAGAGCTGAACTAAAAGGATATCCTCTTACCCAACATACGGTTCCATACAAGCCATGTTCATTAGCACATAGCGATGTGCATTGTCTCTATCTTTATCAGAAAGGGTGACCTGTTTACCCTTCTGTAGAGGTCGACCTTGAAGCACCATCCTATCATCCTCAATATCTTCATTACGATTCACTCTTTCTTGAACTGGTACTGAATCTTGAAGGAACTCTAAACAAAATTGATATACTCATAAATTGCATCATTTAGTGTACATATTTTAGTCCAAATCATGTCTTATCTCATGCATTTTAGGTCTTTAGGCATTGTTTTAGGACTTAGAAGAATGCATTAGGTCCAAGAGAGTTTTGCATGGTTTGGAGTGTTAAACAGGTGCTTTTGGAGCCAATTTGGAGTGGAGGATGTGATTCAGATGAAGAAATGGAGTTGGAATGATCAAAAATGGTGAAAAGGAGCAATTTTGGGTTTCTCGGCAAAATGGTGTACTGAAGGTCGAAGGTTCTCGGCCAAAATCCTTCCCGCGGGCAGCTTTCTCGGCCAAAAACACGTACCGCGGCCAAGTCCCTCGGCCAAAAATCCCGGGTGTAGATACATTTCCGAAATCGCATCACCAGAAGATCTTGCCGGCCGATTCAGCTGTCGGAGTCTTCATAGAAGTTGGAGATAATTGAGTCCAGAGTTCAGAACAGTTAGAATCAAAGCATTTAGACCACGGAGCTTAAAGATATGGTAATCGGAAGACGAACAGGTCTCGCATCCATTCCGGAGCAATCCGATACTCCTGAATGATCGCCTGTCCGGGGAACCTTCCGGTCCGATTCAGTTGTCGGGGGCTTCATCAAAGTTGGAGACGATTGGATCATGGTTCCATAGCAAGTGGAATAATGGAATTCGAACGCGTGAGCAGAAAGTTGAGCTCCTCGGAAGAAACCCCTGTCTCGCTGCCGTCTTGGACCGACCCGATGATCTCCGAAGAATTCGAAGGACGGCGCACTTCCAGGAAGATTCAGTTTCCGGGGTCTTCATAAGAATCAGAGATGTTTGAGTCCTATTTCGATAACGTCCGAGATCATCCAATTCGGATCTATGAGCAAGAAGTTAACGTCTCCGGAATGGACACATGTCTAGACGCCTTTCTCTGATCGTGTAAATGCATTGCGAAGATGAGCCCTCCAGGAAGCCTTCCA
Organism: Eutrema salsugineum; assembly: GCF_000478725.1. Classification (NCBI taxonomy): domain Eukaryota; kingdom Viridiplantae; phylum Streptophyta; class Magnoliopsida; order Brassicales; family Brassicaceae; genus Eutrema; species Eutrema salsugineum. The sequence goes on along the minus strand of NW_006256756.1, from coordinate 12,254,767 downwards.
CTTCCCAAGCGCCGATAGTTTCTTCACCAAAGATCGAGCTGAATGAGTTATCTTTCTCATGGAACTGGTTTCAGGTCATTTGGAGTTACGAGCTGAAAGTTACACTGAACAGAAGAGAAGCTGCTCAATTCGGGTTTTAAGAGATGCGACTGTAAGCTAAGTGTTGTGTCCTACCTCGGCGTGAATACCTCCGCATGTTATGCCTAGGAGGCATGTTTACGAAGCCTTGGGACTATACCTCGAGGTAGGACTTCGGTCTTTCAACACCGAGGCTCCCTTGATCACCAAAATGATCCCCAAACGACTAAGTGTTGAAGCAGACCTTGGTGTGAACCCTTCAGCATGCTATGCCGAGCTCCTATGTTACACAAACCTCGGGTACCAGGCACCTCGGCATGTATGCCGAGGTCCTCATCTCTCCAACCCAGATCACAAACAAATCCTCTTCACGTTTCAAAGCTTTAACCGGATCAAATGCCAAGTCTCATGCATGTTCTTCAAGTGTTCATCAAAGTTTCAACCCAGCACATGACCCCCTGGTGTATGGCCCTCGGTGTGAGACTTCTTCAGATGGCGAGGGGTGGTTCCAGCAACCCAGAAAGGGCGGGTCAGTACCCAGTTTGTCCTGGGCTGACCCGGCCCACACCCTTTTATATAAATAGTTTTTAGAGACTAAAACCCTAGTTATGCTTTATCTTATCCTCTAATCTGCTTTCTCTTTGTTTTCTCTCTACTTCTTAGTGTAAAAACGAGTTTGATCAAGAGATAACTAGCAGATTTAATCATCTTAAAGCTGTTTCTTATCATCTAATCATCTCATCTCTGCTTCTAATCATGATTAACACCACCTCTTGCAAAAAAAATGGTGTGTTAATCATGATTAGTGAGTAGTTATCCTTTAAGCTTCTAGGTGTGTAGATTAGGGTGCTTAGATGATCGGTTTATGATGTTTAGGTTCTAGATTCTCATCTCCTTTCCTTAGTTAGCTGCTCTTAATGCTAGATCTTTGCACATCACTCTGATCTAAACCTTAGTCATTTCTCCACCCACAAGGTGTTTGATGAAATATCTGAATGAGCTAAGCTAAGGGTTTATGCCTTTTTCATCATGGGAATGATTTGTTAAATGCATGAATGACATATTAGAACTGTTTCTTAATGCTCACTGATTCATATTTCACAAATGATGATTTGGTTTGAAAGTGGATTAGTGTAGAGATTAATGCCTTCATGAGAGGATTAGTCTAGATTTGAGTTCTAAGTTAATTGCTTTTGAGATCATGTGATTGCTTGTTGCTGCTTTCTGTGTAAGATTCGGTCTCTTTGAAATAGAAACCGTTTGGTCATTATTAGACTTGATACTTTATGCTTGTTGATTGCTTGATCTTGCTTAAGGTGAATTAATCTTGATTAAGTGATTTACAAAGAGATTATTGTCATGGGAATGAATTAATCTGCTTTTGAAGTCTAGACTAAAGAGTAACTTGCATTGCATTATTGTTCTTAGCATCATGAATTGATATCTACAGCACCCTAATCAATGATCACATCTAGAGGTTTAGCTTTTACCATTTGCTTAATCACCATCATCTTGTTTGGCTTAATTGTTTAGTTCACTAATCATTACTTGTTTGTTTCTTGTTTATATTTTCACTTGTTACTTGTCACCAAACCTGTCTTTGATTAGCTTGACTTAAGAACTTATCTTATAAACTAGTGCCTAACTACCACACATATGGATTGACACCCCTTATACTACTTTGACAAGGGGATTGATAACCCATCTAAGAGCCTCAAAACTCTTAGTTATCAATTGGCGCCGTTGCCATATTGTGTGGGGCTAGTTAGCATTAGTTTCTGATATAGTTTTTGAGATCAAGTTTAGTTTGTTTTACTGATTCTCTTTCAAGTTCTGTCTTTGTTTTCAGGTGTATGATCACAAGAGGACAACTTAAAAGACAAAGCGAAAGAGCTGCTCATTTGGAGAGATTGGGAATGGATCAGCACGTTGGGATTGAGCACCAGGCTCAAGAAGCTGCTCACGGTCAAGGAGTTGGTATTGGAGCTAATGGGAACAGAAATCACGTTCCACACGGTCAGGTCCATCAGGGACCAGCTCAGGGTAATCAGAACCAAGACCGGCCTCAGGTTAATCAACCGCAACCCTTCCCAAACCCACCCTGGCGTCAAGAGCCTCCACTGGTCTATGTAGGAGACAATGACCGAGCCAATACACACCAATACAGGGCCGGCATTCAAGCTCCTCCAGTTCAGAACACAAGTTTTGAAGTGAAAGCCTCTATGCTCAACATGGTGCAGAACTCTAAGTTCTATGGGCTGCCAAATGAGGATCCTTTAGAGCATTTGGATCACTTTGATAGAGTTTGTGATCTCACAAAGATCAGTGGTGTATCTGAAGACAGTTTCAAGCTCAGGTTGTTCCCATTCAGTTTAGGAGACAAGGCACACCAATGGGAGAAGAACCTACCTAGCGGTTCAATACAAACTTGGGAACAATGCAAGTTAGCATTCTTATCTAAGTTCTTCTCCACTGCTAGAACCGCCAGGCTAAGGACCAAGATTTCAAGCTTCACTCAGCATTCTGATGAGACCTTTGGAGAAGCTTGGGACAGGTTTAGGAGCTATACAACTCAGTGCCCACATCATGGCTTTTCAGAAGCCTCTCTCCTTAGCACTTTGTATAGAGGAGCCGTTCCCAAGATCAGAATTCAGCTAGATACAGCATCAAATGGGAATTTCTTGGCAAAAGAAATCACTGCAGCTATGGAACTTGTTGAGAACCTAGCCATGAGCCAAGACACTTATGGGGAAGACTATGACCGGTGCTATAGAGGAGAAGGTTCTAGTAAACAACAAGAGCTGGAAAAGACCCTAGAGGAGTTGAAAGTTAAGTTTGCAAAGCTGGTAAAGGTCACTCAGCAACCTATACACTATGTAGCTGAAGAGAAGAGTTGTTTTACTAATGTCAATGAACCTGGTCTTGCTCAAGAGGAGTTACACTTCATTGGGAACCATAATAAGTTTCAAGGGTACCCTCCTCAAGGCTTTGTTCAAAAGAATCAGTACCAAGGTCAACAATCTTATCAGCCACAAGCGGTTCAGGCACAAGGGAACAGCTTCACAAACCAAGTCAGTTTTCAGCAACAAAGGTCTCCACCTCTTGGATTCGGTCAGCCACAGTTTCAGCAGAGTTCTATGCCACAGCAAGGTCCTGATATTGGTATTGTTCTCCAACAGATTTTACAAGGACAACAAAAGCTAGATTCCAAGTGTATTGACCTGACTTCTAAGATGGAGACATTAAGCTCTGAACTTATGACTCTTAGAAAGAACAAAGGCATTTGCACTTCAGAAACTCAGATCCCTCTTGCTGGTACAGCTGTTCAAAACCCCAAAGATTATTGCAATGCCATCTACTCAAGTGATGATCATTCAGCTGCTGTTCAAGAGATTGAATACCTTCTTTATGGTCAAGTCTCTGATGGGTCCAGTCCTAATAAAGAGGAAGAGGACGCCATTATAGAGGACTTCATGAGCTTGTTACCTGATCTCAATGAGGACATTGCAAAGGACCAGCCGGTTGCTCAGGAACAGCCAAAGAATGATGTTCCAAGCCTAGATTCACCAAGTGTGAAGCCTACATCACTCCCAAAGCTGGGTAATCCAGGGAAATTTACAATCTCTTGCACCCTTGGGAAGTTCAGAGTTGAGAATGCCTTGTGTGATTCAGGCTCAAGTGTAAATGTGATGTCTCTTAGCATGATGGAGAGACTTGGGATCAAGAACTTAAAGGAATATCCTTCTTCCATCACTTTTGGCGATTCTTACTCAAAGAAACCTCATGGGCTGATAGAGAACTATCCTTTGAAGGTTGGTGAGTGCATAGTTCCAACTGATTTCATAGTCATGAAGATGAAAAAGACAAAGGAACTTCCACTTTTGCTTGGAACTTCATTCCTTAACACAACTGGTGCAAGGATTGACTTTGATACTCAAAGAGTGGTGCTTACAAAGGTGGATAAGGACGTTTCTTACCCTGTCAAGCCTCCCTTAGCCGAATTTTGTGGATCAGCTGCTCAAGAGATAGAAGAGCCCAAGGTGCTTGAGATGCATTATGTGGGAAGTGTTGGAGTTTTAGGAGAATCTAAATCCCTTTCAGCTGTGGAGAAAGGAGAACAAGCCCACATCAACTATGGTCATAAGGATGAGAATGGAGAGCCTTTGATCAGATTAGAAGATATCTTCCTCACATGGTCTCCTACACTTAGTGAGCTAAAGATGATCAACAACAAAGGTGAAAGTTCAGCATCAAAAGAAAAGAGCCTTGAACTTGAATCTTCTTCTCAAGATTTTACTCTTACTCCTTGGAAAGATTCTGATGGATCCACAAAATACAACCTGGATTGCAATGGGAAATCAGGGTTATTTGCTGAACTCAGAACAGGTCTCACAAAAACGATCTTTGACAAGGATCCTGATGGTATTCAAGCGCTGATGCAAAAGGGTCTCAAGGTGGAGCTTAAAGAACAAGGTTCTAAGGGTACTCAAAGGAACCAGACCTCGGCATTCATGCTCAAGACAATAGAAGTGCTCAAGAGCATCAGTGCTCATCCTCACCCAACCTAAGACAAGGTTTTACAAAGTCAAACTTAGTGACTTTAAACAAAGTGCTCTTGGGAGACACCCCAAGCTTATCCTTGTACATATATCTTTTTAATCTCTTCTTTAGTCTTTCAGAATGTTTTGATGGGTTTGCTAAGTGATCTCAGGATTCTAGAAAGTGTTCTTGCTCAATGGTTTGAAGGAAAAAGTGCAGAGAGGAGCTTAAAGGTGGCGGCCTTATGATTCTGAGACCTCGGCCAAGCACCTCAAGATGATCATTACCGAGGTCTCTTGTTTGATCTTCACGGAACCAAGTGCTGTGAGAAGCCTTGGAGAGCCAAAGCCGAGGTGTTCCTGAGCTAATACCGAGGTGCCCTTGCCACTTACCCAGAAACTTGTCCACCTCGGTGTAGAAGCCTCGGCATGGCTAGGCAGAGGGGTCCCTGAACGAGCATGAACAAGGAGGAACGCTTGAGAGACTTGAGTCCAAGCAGAGGGTTCAAAGCACCAGCATCCTCCTCCATGTCCAATGCCTCCATTCCATCATGAACAAGTCTGGTAACTCTCCAAACTCTTTGTACATATGCATCTAGTTCTTAATTTTTCATTTTGCATTTTTCTTGCTTTTGCCTTTCACTTCTCTCTTATGCTTTTATAACACAGGGGACTGTGTTATTTAAGTGTGGGGGAGGAGTTTAGTGTTTACTAATCATGTTTTCTTTGATCTTATTTTCCAATTTGAGTCTTCAGTCTCATCTAGTTGCATCTAATCAGAAAATTTTCACAAAAAAATGTTCATTCTAGTTGCATTCACATTTTTTAGGATCGAGTCTAGTTGCATCATATAGGTTACATCTTGCTGGGAGTAATGATAGGTTTTCTAAGAGAGTACATCACTTTGAGAACTTGAACTGAATATGCTTGTGAATCTTTTTTCTGTGCTTGCAAAGTCTGAAATGATTTGAATCTGAGAAGCAAGTTTGAATTGAACTCAACTCTAATTAAGTGAGAACCTGAACTTGACTTGAAAATATCTTGTGATGCATTGTTTGAATAAGCTTGTGGATACCAACATACATACTTGAGCTAGAACCATTGTTTTTACCGCCCTTTTTCCTTAGCTCAAGTAGCTGAATCCACATCATGGATCAGTTCCCTCACCTTGAACCCATCCTTCTTTCAAGCCAATGTTTGTGTGTGAATTGAAAGGCCACCTTGGATCAAACTTAGCAGAAAGTGTTAGGTTTAGAGCGACAAGGGCAGGTCTCACTGAGTGCTGTGTTCCAATATTGAGGAACTGAGAGTGTTGGCGAGGAATAAGTGTGGGGGAAAAGACTTGTTGGTGAGTGAAAAAAAGGTGAGATGAGTGGAAAAGAGAAAGTGGAAATAGCTAGGGGAATGAAAGAAAAAGAAATGAGTCTTGGAGTTTTGAGTTAAAGAAAGTGAGCTCTGGTGTCTTGAAAAGAAATAGTCTAGCCCCTAAGTAAAAGAAAAAGAAAAGAAGCCAAAGAGCTCAAGTGTTTTGGAAAGAAAGAAAAAAAAAAGAGGCTAGAGGTTGCAAATAAAAAAGAGCTATGTAAAGTTTGAACTCCAAGACTTGAGAATGAAAATGAAAAGTAAGTCCCCTAGTGAGAGGAAAATGAGTGTGAAAAGTGAGGTTCTTGAGAGAGTGAGCAGTGAGAAAGCTTTGAGTAGAGTGTGGGGTGTGATGAGTCTTTGCCCTTGTATGCATAGGTTGCTTTTTACCTTTAGCATTCTGACAAAGTTTGATCATTCATAGAGAGATCCTTTTGCTGCATTAAACCCGCTTGAACACTGATGAGATCATTTTAATCTCATAGCCTCTCCCTAGCCAAGCCAGCTTGTTTAAACATTGCATCATTTAATTCACTTGATAAAAGCTTAATGAATGTGAAAGAGTTGAGAAAGAGGAGAACTTGTGGAGATTTCTTGTTGAGTTGATATATATCTGAGTATGGCTTTGCATTGCATAATTGAGCATGAACTTGAATTCTCATTGTGATCACTTCTCTCTAAAAGGAAATATGAACTCCCAATGCATTCAACCTCTCTCTCTCATTTGTTCTTTTTGCTTGAGGACAAGCAAAGGATAAGTGTGGGGGAGTTGATATACTCATAAATTGCATCATTTAGTGTACATATTTTAGTCCAAATCATGTCTTATCTCATGCATTTTAGGTCTTTAGGCATTGTTTTAGGACTTAGAAGAATGCATTAGGTCCAAGAGAGTTTTGCATGGTTTAGAGTGTTAAACAGGTGCTTTTGGAGCCAATTTGGAGTGGAGGATGTGATTCAGATGAAGAAATGGAGTTGGAATGATCAAAAATGGTGAAAAGGAGCAATTTTGGGTTTCTCGGCAAAATGGTGTACTGAAGGTCGAAGGTTCTCGGCCAAAATCCTTCCCGCGGGCAGCTTTCTCGGCCAAAAACACGTACCGCGGCCAAGTCCCTCGGCCAAAAATCCCGGGTGTAGATACATTTCCGAAATCGCATCACCAGAAGATCTTGCCGGCCGATTCAGCTGTCGGAGTCTTCATAGAAGTTGGAGATAATTGAGTCCAGAGTTCAGAACAGTTAGAATCAAAGCATTTAGACCACGGAGCTTAAAGATATGGTAATCGGAAGACGAACAGGTCTCGCATCCATTCCGGAGCAATCCGATACTCCTGAATGATCGCCTGTCCGGGGAACCTTCCGGTCCGATTCAGTTGTCGGGGGATTCATCAAAGTTGGAGACGATTGGATCATGGTTCCATAGCAAGTGGAATAATGGAATTCGGACGCGTGAGCAGAAAGTTGAGCTCCTCGGAAGAAACCCCTGTCTCGCTGCCGTCTTGGACCGACCCGATGAGCTCCGAAGAATGCGAAGGACGGCGCACTTCCAGGAAGATTCAGTTTCCGGGTTCTTCATAAGAATCAGAGATGTTTGAGTCCTCTTTCCATAACGTCCGAGATCATCCAATTCGGATCTATGAGCAAGAAGTTAACGTCTCCAGAATGGACACATGTCTAGACGCCTTTCTCTGATCGTGTAAATGCATTGCGAAGATGAGCCCTCCAGGAAGCCTTCCACTTCCCAAGCGCCGATAGTTTCTTCACCAAAGATCGAGCTGAATGAGTTATCTTTCTCATGGAACTGGTTTCAGGTCATTTGGAGTTACGAGCTGAAAGTTACACTGAACAGAAGAGAAGCTGCTCAATTCGGGTTTTAAGAGATGCGACTGTAAGCTAAGTGTTGTGTCCTACCTCGGCGTGAATACCTCCGCATGTTATGCCTAGGAGGCATGTTTACGAAGCCTTGGGACTATACCTCGAGGTAGGACTTCGGTCTTTCAACACCGAGGCTCCCTTGATCACCAAAATGATCCCCAAACGACTAAGTGTTGAAGCAGACCTTGGTGTGAACCCTTCAGCATGCTATGCCGAGCTCCTATGTTACACAAACCTCCGGTACCAGGCACCTCGGCATGTATGCCGAGGTCCTCATCTCTCCAACCCAGATCACAAACAAATCCTCTTCACGTTTCAAAGCTTTAACCGGATCAAATGCCAAGTCTCATGCATGTTCTTCAAGTGTTCATCAAAGTTTCAACCCAGCACATGACCCCCTGGTGTATGGCCCTCGGTGTGAGACTTCTTCAGATGGCGAGGGGTGGCTCCAGCAACCCAGAAAGTGCGGGTCAGTACCCAGTTTGTCCTGGGCTGACCCGGCCCACACCCTTTTATATAAATAGTTTTTAGAGACTAAAACCCTAGTTATGCTTTATCTTATCCTCTAATCTGCTTTCTCTTTGTTTTCTCTCTACTTCTTAGTGTAAAAACGAGTTTGATCAAGAGATAACTAGCAGATTTAATCATCTTAAAGCTGTTTCTTATCATCTAATCATCTCATCTCTGCTTCTAATCATGATTAACACCACCTCTTGCAAAAGAAATGGTGTGTTAATCATGATTAGTGAGTAGTTATCTTTTAAGCTTCTAGGTGTGTAGATTAGGGTGCTTAGATGATCGGTTTATGATGTTTAGGTTCTAGATTCTCATCTCCTTTCCTTAGTTAGCTGCTCTTAATGCTAGATCTTTGCACATCACTCTGATCTAAACCTTAGTCATTTCTCCACCCACAAGGTGTTTGATGAAATGTCTGAATGAGCTAAGCTAAGGGTTTATGCCTTTTTCATCATGGGAATGATTTGTTAAATGCATGAATGACATATTAGAACTGTTTCTTAATGCTCACTGATTCAAATTTCACAAGTGATGATTTGGTTTGAAAGTGGATTAGTGTAGAGATTAATGCCTTCATGAGAGGATTAGTCTAGATTTGAGTTCTAAGTTAATTGGTTTTGAGATCATGTGATTGCTTGTTGCTGCTTTCTGTGTAAGATTCGGTCTCTTTGAAATAGAAACCGTTTGGTCATTATTAGACTTGATACTTTATGCTTGTTGATTGCTTGATCTTGCTTAAGGTGAATTAATCTTGATTAAGTGATTTACAAAGAGATTATTGTCATGGGAATGAATTAATCTGCTTTTGAAGTCTAGACTAAAGAGTAACTTGCATTGCATTATTGTTCTTAGCATCATGAATTGATATCTACAGCACCCTAATCAATGATCACATCTAGAGGTTTAGCTTTTACCATTTGCTTAATCACCATCATCTTGTTTGGCTTAATTGTTTAGTTCACTAATCATTACTTGTTTGTTTCTTGTTTATATTTTCACTTGTTACTTGTCACCAAACCTGTCTTTGATTAGCTTGACTTAAGAACTTATCTTATAAACTAGTGCCTAACTACCACACATATGGATTGACACCCCTTATACTACTTTGACAAGGGGATTGATAACCCATCTAAGAGCCTCAAAACTCTTAGTTATCAATTAATGCAATGCATTCTTCAGATAAATATCCATAGGCCAATGCAACCTGTTAACACTCAATGGATCAGCACGGATTTTTTTTCGGATTTTACTTAATATTTTTACGCGCATATGCATATTAGACTAACATTATTGCATGAATTTCATATAGTAAAGTAATTGAGTACATCAAACCTTTCAAAGGGATACATCCAGCGGAAGTGGACTGGTCCTCCTAAACGTGCCTCTTTTGATAGATGTATTGGAAGGTGGAACATGATATCAAACAAGGATGGAGGGAAGAACCGCTCCAGTTGACACATTGTTTCCACAAACTCAGACTCCATTGTTATGAGTTTCTCCGGGTCAATGATATGCTGGCACAATCTGTTAAAGTAATTGCATAATCTGGTAATAGCAATCCTAGGTCCTCTACGTAACAAACCTCTTAACGCAGCTGGTAACAAGTTTTGTACTAGCACATGATGATCATGCGACTTCAAACTTCCTATATTAGGAGGGTTAACTGAAACACTGTTAGCAATATTACCACAATAACCATCAGGACCTCTAAACTTAGATAACCTTTGGCAAAAAATGGCCTTCTCTTTCTTGGATAACCAATAGGCTGCTGGAGGTAAGTATGTTTTCTTTCCCCTAACCTCTGCGTGCAAGTGCTTTCTGATTCCAATATCTTCTAAGTCTTTTCTTGCTTTCAAACCATCTTTCGACTTGGCAGTTTGCATCAAGATAGACAATATAGCATCCGAGACATTTTTTTCTACGTGCATCATATCAATATTGTGACGCACAGGCAATTCCTAAGACATTAAACAATAAACTGTTAGGCATATACGTATACAAGAAACTGAGAATATTGTTTAGTTAAGTTACTTTACCTTCCAGTAAGGTAGTTCAAAGAATATTGATCTCTTCTTCCACCGCCATAGATCATTTGATTCTTCACACTCATCTTCTTCAACCAGCTCATCATCTTCCAAATCTGTTCTTTTTCTTTTTTTTTCCTTGTCTAGAGGTCTTCCAAAATCATTCCTAAACGCCTTTACTGTCTCATAAATTTCAGCACCTGTTTGTATCCTATTAGCTCTCCCAACTTCAACAGTGTTGTCAAACCACCCTTTTTTAAATCTGTAAGGATGGCCAGGCGGTAGTCTCTTTCTATTTCCCATGTATACATACTTACGGCTAAAGTTAAGCCACATAGAAGGAGTATCCTTTCCACAGACGATGCAAGCTTGTTTCCCCTTGACTTTACTTCCAGACAATACTCCCAAGGCTGGATAGTCACTGATACTCCAAAGTAGTATGGCTCTAAGTGTGAAGTTCTCCTTCGCAAATGAGTCATACACTTCAATACCCTCAGACCACAAATCTTGTAAATCTTCAATCAAAGGTGCTAAGTAGACATCTATGTTATTACCAGGAGCTGATGGACCAGGGATCAACAAAGTTAACATTATATTCTCAGCCTGCATACACATTGTTGGAGGCGTGTTATAGTTGACCAACAATACTGGCCATGTGCTGTGATTGGTGTTTTGCATAGAGAAAGGGTTCATCCCGTCTGTACAAAGTCCAAGTCTAAGGTTCCTTGGTTCGGCAGCAAAGTCAGGCCATCTGTCATTCACTTGTGCCCAAGATATAGAATCAACAGGATGTCGCATTGTACCATCTTCAGTTGCATTTGTTGAATGCCAACGCAAATGCTCAGCCATCCTTTTTGATCTAAACATCCTCCTAAATCTGTCCTTGATTGGAAAATATCTAAGGATCTTTGCTGGAATCCCTATCTTCATCTCATTACTGTGCTTATCTTTCTCCCATCTTGAAACTTTGCACCTTGGACAGCTTTCTAGCTTTTCAAACTCCTTCCTATATAATATGCAATCATTCCTACAAGCATGAATATTCTCGTACCCAAAACCAAAGACCTTCAGAAACTTTTTGATTGCGTCTGTACTCTTCGGAAGCACATTGTCTTCAGGTAGCATATCTTGAATTAAAACCAACAGCTGATCAAAGTAGTTCTCAGACAAACCACTCTTAACTTTGATTCTGTAGAGTCCCATGATTGCTGCCACCTTTGTGTATTTCACACAAGTAGAGTACAATGGAGTTTCAGCTTCTCTTAACTTCGTCCTGAATTCAGTTTCTTCTAGAGCTTCATCCTCCTCATTTGGTTCCCCATTGTCATTCGGATTACCTTCACCTATACAAAATGCTGTCTTCAACAAATCAAAAGCCTCAGTTTCAGATCCAGGAGCAATATCTTCCGTACAATCTCTTTTCTCACCATGAATACTCCAACAAGAACTCTTATACTTCATATCCATACCCCTAATCACTAGATGCTCAACAATCTTCTCTAATAACTGATGGCTTAAATTGCGGCAATCTCTACAGGGGCATAGCATTTCAGACAGATTACCTAATCTTCTTGCTGATGAATTCACGAAATTAGTCACTCCTTCTGAGTACTCAAGAGTATTCCTACATGGTAAATCGGGAAATAGAAGTTAGCCTAACAAGATAAATTGGGAAATACAAGTATAAGATTGAGAGATTGTGTTAAGAAGATCAAACCTTGGCAGGAAAACCCATGCCTTGTCCATATGAAAACGACTGAGATCGAGATATTTCAGTTCGTCTGATAAGAGATGGTGTTACGAAGAATGTGTTATCATGTTAAGAAGAATTGTGTTAGAGATTGTATTAGGGATAAGGAGAGATCGAGATATCGAGAGATTGTGTTGCGAAAGATTGTGGTAGAGATTGTGTTCTTTTTTTTTGTCGGCGCCAAAGATTGTGGTAGAGCTAAATTTTTCATCTCAATCTAAATTTTTTCGGAAATTCACCTTTTCCCGGTTAAACGCATTCATCAGTAAAGGACGGCTCAGATTAGAGATGCAAAGGTGGAGAGACATATCCAACGGTGAAGTAAAGGCCACGTCTGCGATCTGCGTATAATTTATTCATTGGTCAATCTGTTTATTCCATTTTTTTAGTTTTAAAATAGGTTTATGGTATTAAAAATACGTATATAATCCAATTTTTTTTTGAAAATTTATAAAAATCAGTTTAAAAATATTCGAAAATTATTTCTTATATTTTGTATTCATATTTCAAATTAAATAATACAAACACTTGTTTGTATCCTACTTTAGGGTATATAGTCTACTTAAACACTTTAGGGTATAGTATTAAGTCAAACACTTAGTTGTAATATGTACAAAGAAGTTTTTAGTATGTTTTATGTTTAATCAAACACTTAGAGTATCAATTCATATAATCCAATAATTAATTTTAGGTATAAAGTTAGCATGGTTTAGGGTTTAAGAGTCTACCACTTTAGGGTATAGAATATGGTTTAGCTTTTATGGTATAATTTCATATAATTCGAAAATTAATTAATTTTAGACTTAGAGTATTGGTTTATTTTAAAATCATTTAGGGATTAGGGTATATGTATTTTTAAATAATTTCAGGTAATTAATTGTAAATAATTTAGGGATTAGGGTATAGAAATCTTGAATAAAATCAATTTAGGGATTAGGGTATAGAAATTTTGAATAAAATCAATTTAGGGATTAGGGTATAGAAATTTTGAAATAATTTCAGTAATTTATTATCATATTACTTCTTATATCTTTTAATTTCAAAATTGAAAATTTCAAATACCACATATTAGTGCTAATATCACATAATATAACATAAGTATCAGACTATTACACAAAATACAAAATACATCAAGTTTTAATTAAACGTAAACCATAACCGGAGCAATCAAACCGGACCAGCATATAAGACTATTACACAATCTTAAGTTTCAAATGAACAATATTTTGTCATTTGGCCATGCCACAGTTGAACCTATCGCATCAGAAATGTATTCAATCTCTGAAGTTGGTCTCCAGACCTTTGCAGTACCAATCTTAGCCACTTCAACCCAAACCTTGCTTGCATTTGGACCTAAGGGTACAAAGTGGCACACATCGTTCGGATCCGTTGAAGATACTCTTCCTTCAGCTACCTTTCGTCCAGAGTTGTTGCAGTCTAACAGAAAACACTTACTCTATGCACTTTTGGTAGAACTATTGCTGCCTGGACTCTACAATTCAAACCAGAAAATAGAATCAAGTATCAACATCAATACAATAGAATCAAGTACCAACATCAATACAACAGACAAACAAATAAAGAAACTTCAAATAAATCGCATACCACTGCTTTTGGCTCAGATCCTTTTAGCTCAGCTGTTTTTGTAGGTGTTGCATCTGCAGACATGATTTCAACCTTCAGAACTGGCCATGCAATTTTCTCGTTAATTGCATCACCAATCAAGAACTTATCAGCGGTTGGCCTCCACAAATATGCATCATTTTTATACACCTTCACAACTTCAATACTAACAGCATTCGGACCTAGAGGTATATTGTTAACCATCTCTTTTGAATTAGTTGAGCACATGATTCTTTCACCAATAACCTCCTCCTCTTCATTAGTCCAATCAAATATTTTGCATCTTCGAATATCATCTTCATCGGTTTGCTAAAATGTAAAAAGCTAATGATTAGAGATATGGAAAGGAACTACAAACCAAGATTTACAAACCAAAATTACAAACGACTTACCCTGGATACATCGACAGAAGAGTTTGGAGCCCTGTCTAAAATGACTTTGTCTATTGGCCAAGCTATTTTGCATCCCACAGCTTGCTGAAGAGATGACATATCTACTGTAGGCCTCCAAAGAGAAGCTTCTGGGTTTACTGCAGACTTGACAACAGTGGCCACTGCATTGGGACCAATTGGTACACGACCAATTTTGTACATCGGTTCAGCAGTGTAGAATTCTCCAACACCAACAACAACATCTGTTGACTCAAACCAGTCCAGTATTTCTACTCTCACTCCTTCTTTCAAATACCCACTACTCGCAGATGTTTCAGGATCACCATTACTTTTCTGAAAGAAGGAAAGTGAATTAGTAAATGTCATAATACTAGTTAACCAACTGACATATGAAAATACATAATTACCTTCTTCGCAGCTAACTCGTTGACCATTCCTTTTAACTGTCTAATCTCACTTTCCATATCAGCAATCTTTGCGTCTCAAGAATGCAGAAACGCTAACTTAGTAGCTGTAATCCCTCTGCCAAACCCCCTTACTCGGCCAGGTTTGTCTTTTCCCAAAACCTTGCTCACAGCATCTTCCCTGATATTTTCAGAAGCTGATGTGGAGTCCATTTGACTATCAAGTGACCGTATTTGTTCCTGATACAGATATATGTCCAGATGTTAACTCAATGATCATAATCCATTAATTGTACACAATATCTCAAGTTCAAGAATTCTTACAATAGTCTCAGCAAATTGAGGCTTCACAGGTCTACCATCACCATGAGTGTGTCCCGCAATCCATATCTTACTCCTCGTTACCTTCCTTGGGTCATTACTCTTTTTTTTCTATATAAAATACAGACATATGTTAGTACCATTTTAATTCAAAGTAATTAATAATATAGATGTTTGAGTAACTATTTTACCATATCATGAGCTAATCGAAGCATTCCTTTGCGACTGGTGGTGTGAGGAATCTGATTTCTTCTCAGCTCTCTGTACTTGTCACTTATTACCTACAATATAAATCTGAATCAGTTTAAATCTATAAGACAATATTACATGTAAACAAGAGAGTGTCTTATTTAAAGATGGCTAACTAACGTTGAAATTTGTGCTACACTTGCTCCTAACCCAAGAGTTCCATACTTGAATGGATGGGATGTTGCTGGGTTTTAAAGCTATTCTCTCAGCAGCAGTCTTCGCAGCTCGTACTTCTGTCACTAGCCTTGACTTCCCAGCCCTCCACAAACTTCCTAACTGCTTTATAATAACAGCTTTCTGCCACTCTTCATGCACGTTAAACCTCCCCTGCAACATAATTTGCAGAGGTCAAACATGTTTACAATTTCATATATAGTTATTAACAAAACGTAATATGCAAATATACCTGAATTTCCTCCCACATTGTGTCTCTTGTCACTGGATCAAGTTGTCTCCAATCACTAAGAGTAACCGGAACGTGTTCCCTCACAAGAGGACCAAGAAAAGATGATAGTGTTACTGAACCAGGTCCAACATGATCACCACACTCAGTGAATGTAACTTCAACCTTTTCTTGAGGATTTTCAGCCACCTTCCGCATCTTTGTTGGTCCTCTTCTCTTTTTTTCCTTCACTACATCTTCTCTTTGTTGGTCCGCATCTTTTTCTTGAGTGTTACCATTGGTAACTCCATCTTGTTCCATATCGACAGCTTCTTCATTTTCATTATGTTCCTGTCCAGGATTCAAACCATCTTCTGCTTCCTTCTCAGAAACTTCTAACTCAGGAGCTTGATGATTAGACTCTTGTTCCTCTGAAACTGCTTTGTCATGAACTTCTTTCTTAGAAACTTCATCTTCGGACTCCTCATTATAATCATCTTCCCCATTGGAAGCTGACAAGCTAATAGGCGTAGGATCTTCTACCTCTTCACATGGCACTTTCTTTTTTCTACCACCATTGCTTTTCTTAGCAACCTTTTTTCCTCTCTTCACCTTCAGTGTTGTTGCAGGTGTGGCCTCCAAGCCTTGATTACGTCGACTACGACGGGAAGCAACTTGTGATCCTCCTCTTGTCTTTACCATATCTGAAATGGATGAATACACAAAATGAAACTCAAACTCAATCCAAACTAAATAATCAAAAACTCCAACAAGATAAAAGATTCAAAACCCAAAAAATCAAAATCTTCTCCTTAATATATATACAACTCGAAATCAAACTAACTTTTCGACAGAACCCAACATGCAACCAAACAAGATAAAAATCGATGAACCCCCAAATCATAAGAGTGAATCGAGTGAGAACAAACCTTTTTCATTCGATCGACAATGAAGCTTCGATTCTATTAATACTCACATTTCTTGTAGTGAGGGTAAGGAAAAGGAAAAAGAAAGGGAAAGAATCACGGTAGAAGACATTGAAAAAGAAGTGGTAGGAGAGAAGGATGGAGAAGAAGTAAGAGAAGATACATCCCGGGAAATCCTTGGAGAAGACCCGATTCCACCTCCACCAACTCGTGTCTATAAACCTAAACCTCCATATCCTAGAGCCTTAAGAGCCCCTAAGAAAGAGAAAGAAAAAGCTAAGCTGAAAGAATTAATCGATCAATTAAATGTGAGATTACCTTTCGTAGAAGCTTGTGCTATGATTCCAGCTTTAAGAAAATACATGAAGGGTATTCTAACAAATTCTTTAACTCTTGAAGAAGGCGTTATGATGATAACCCATGAATGTAGTTCTATCCTGCAAAGCCGAATCCCTGAAAAGAAAAATGATCCTGGAAGCTTTGTACTTTCATGCACCATCAATGATGTCGCTTTTGAGCGTGCTCTCTGTGATTTAGGATCGAGCATAAACATGATGCCTCTTTCAGTAGCAAAACGTTTAGGACATCACACTTTCCAGCCCACTAAAATTTCCTTAGTATTAGCTGATCGTTCTGTTAGACAACCTGTAGGTATCTTAATTGATGTTCTCGTAGAAATAAAAAAATGTTCCATACCAACTGATTTCATAGTTCTAGAACTCGAACGAGAACCTAAGGATCCACTTATTCTTGGATGACCATTCTTATCTAGAGCCGGAGCCATAATCAATGTTCCTGAAGGAAAAATTGACCTTCATCTAGCTGGTCTAGTTATGCAGTTTGACATGAACAAAAGTTTCGATAAACCGACTCTGGATGGCAAAATTTGTTGGGTTGATGAGTTAGACGGAATTATTGAGGAAGTCTACGAAGATCTGCTTCTAGACGACCCTTTAAGTGTCACGCTTTCACCTGCAAAAGATGAACGCAATTTCCTTGAAGGAATTTCAAGTGAGTGTGCACGTATGCTTGATAAATCCAAAACTTATAGGAAACCTCTAAACTATCTAGATCTTAAGGACCAAACAAACATTCCTACACCTCCTAAAGACACTGCTGCAGCAATTAACGATCCTTGGAGCGAGCTTAAAGCCCCTAAAGTCGAGCTTAAACCTCTTCCCGTCGGACTTAAGTACGCCTTCCTTGGACCAAATTCTACTTATCCTGTCAAAATAAACTCTGGTTTGACGGAAGAAGAAACCACAATGCTGTTGACTGAGCTGAGAAAGCATAGAAAAGCCTTAGGATATTCACTTGATGACATACCTGGAATCTCTCCAGATCTTTGTATGCACAAGACAAATCTAGAGGATAATGCTAAAAACTCAATCGAAAGTCAAAGGAGACTCAACCCTAATCTCAAGGATGTTGTCAAGAAGGAGATTATGAAGCTTTTAGAAGCTGGAATAATCTTTCCTATCTCAGATAGCACTTGGGTTAGCCTAGTTCATGTTGTCCCAAAGAAAGGAGGAGTCATTGTCATTAAAAATGATAAAGATGAAATGATCGCTACAAGAACAGTAACTGGACATCGTATGTGCATCGATTACCGGAAACTGAACGCAGCAACTAGGAAAGATCATTTTCCACTTCCCTTTATAGATCAAATGCTAGAAAGATTAGCTAATCACCCTTACTATTGCTTCCTTGATGGATACTCTGGATTTTTCCAAATTCCTATTCGCCCAGAGGATCAAGAAAAAACGACATTCACTTGTCCATATGGCACATTCGCTTACCGACGTATGCCTTTTGGATTGTGTAATGCGCGTGCTACCTTCCAGCGGTGCATGATGTCGATCTTTACAGATTTTATTGAGGATTTCATGGAAGTGTTCATGGACGATTTCTCTGTCTATGGATCTTCTTTTGAAAAGTGCATAGGCAACCTTGGTAAAGTTCAGTAAAGATGTGAAGATAACCACTTAGTATTAAATTGGGAAAAATGTCACTTCACTTCACAGAATTTCGGGAAAAGGAATTGAAGTTGACAAAGCTAAAATCGAAGTCATGACAAGCCTACAATTCGTAGTTTCTTAGGACACGCAGGATT
This sequence comes from Eutrema salsugineum, assembly GCF_000478725.1. Taxonomy (NCBI): domain Eukaryota; kingdom Viridiplantae; phylum Streptophyta; class Magnoliopsida; order Brassicales; family Brassicaceae; genus Eutrema; species Eutrema salsugineum. Next base: position 12,236,215 of record NW_006256756.1, on the reverse strand, counting down.
CTATAGGCGCTTCATTAAAGATTTTTCTCAAATAGCTAGACCTCTTACGCGTTTGCTTTGCAAGGAAACAAACTTCGAGTTCGATGATGAGTGCTTAGCTGCGTTTCATAAGATCAAAGAAGCCATTGTTTCCGCTCCAGTCGTGCAAGCACCTGATTGGGAACTCCCATTCGAAATCATGTGCGATGCCAGTGACTATGCAGTCGGAGCAGTGCTTGGCCAACGAAAAGATAAGAAACTGCACGTAATCTACTATGCTAGCAGAACTCTAGACGAAGCTCACTGCAATTATGCTACAACAGAGAAAGAACTTCTAGCTGTCGTATTTTCATTTGGGAAATTCCGTTCTTATCTCGTAGGATCTAAGATCATAGTTCATACTGATCATGCTGCAATCAAGTATTTAATGTCTAAGAAAGACGCTAAACCTCGGTTGATAAGATGGATCCTCCTACTGCAAGAATTCGACATCGAAATTCAAGATCGGAAAGGAGCAGATAATGGAGTTGCAGACCATCTTTCAAGAATTCGAGTTGAAGAAAGATTGCCTCTAAATGACATTTGCCAGAAGAAACATCTATGCAATGGATACTACCCCCACCAATTCCAATGCTGCACAACCACGTCAACTCTTGCGACGAGCAGATGCTTTCAACACCCCATGGTTTAGGCACATAGCAAATTACTTAGCAGCTGATGTAGAGCCCCCGTAATTTTTCAGTTATAGGAAGAAAAAGTTTCTGAAAGACGTAAGACATTATTTTTGGGATGAACCCTATCTCTATAAGAGATGTGCTGATGGGTTATTCCGAAGATGCGTGGCTGAAGAAGAGATGGAAGGAATTTTATTCGGATGCCATAGATCGTCTTATGCAGGACATTTTGCAACCTTCAAAACTGCTTCAAAAATCTTACAAGCAGGTTTTTGGTGGCCTACTTTGTTCAAAGATACTCAAGCTTATATATCGCGATGTGATAAATGCCAAAGGATGGGCAACATAAGCAAAAGGAATGAGATGCCTCAAAATTTTATTCTCGAAGTCGAAATTTTTGATGTTTGGGGAATAGATTTTATGGGACCCTTTCCTACTTCTTTTAGAAACCAATACATCTTAGTAGCAGTCGCTAGTCCCACCAATGATGCGAAAGTTGTCATGAAGCTATTTAAATCGGTAATATTCCCGCGTTTTGGAGTTTCTAGAATTGTGATAAGCGACGGAGGATCGCATTTCATCAACAGAGTTTTCGAAAATCTTCTTAGAAAGAATGGAGTTACACATAAAGTTGCTTCCCCATACCATCCCCAAACCAGCGGTCAAGTAGAGATCTCAAACAGAGAAATCAAGTCAATTTTGCAGAAAACTATTGCAGTTCATCGCAAGGATTGGTCTACCAAGCTTGACGATGCATTATGGGCATATCGAACAGCATTCAAGACACCATTAGGAACAACACCATTCAATCTAGTTTACGGAAAAGCATGTCACCTTCCAGTAGAACTCGAGTATAAGGCGCAATGGGCTATCAAGGAGATGAACATGAACATGAAAACAGCTGGAGAAAGAAGTCTACTTCAACTTCACGAGTTAGAAGAAATCCGACACAATGCCTACGAAAACTCGAAGATCTACAAGGAGAAAACTAAAGCATATCATGATAAGAAGATTATTCATAGAACTTTTGCTCCTAACGATAAAGTTCTTCTTTTCAATTCTCGTCTTAAGCTTTTTCCAGGAAAATTACGTTCAAGATGGTCAGGACCCTTCACGATAAAGGAAGTCAAGCCATACGGAGCCATTGTCCTGTGAAACAGAACCGGAAACTCATTTACAGTGAATGGACAGCGTGTAAAGCCATATCTGGCTGAAGAAACAGAAGACGAAAGAGAAGTGATGTTTTTGATTGATCCATCATCGGCCAATGATGAGACCAAGGAGTGTCACGACCCCGGTTAAGTCTAATCGAACAACAATGTCAAGCTAACGACTTGAAACAAGCGCTTAGTGGGAGGCAACCCACTTGGTATTTTATCTATTTCCATTTGACCTTTATTTTCTATTTCCATTGCTTTGTTTCTGTTTCATTTAATTTCAGATTTTCAATAAGGAAGAACAAATAAAAAAGACGAGCAGCACTCTCCAACACGATAAGTTCACTTAAACATTTCAACTTTTCTATTTTCTTTACCATTCTTTCCAGATTTATCACACTGAGGACAGTGCGAAATAAGTCTGGGGGAGGATGTTCATCCGTTACTTATGAAATTTGATTTGTTTTGAGTTTGTTTTGGACACATAAAATTTTTCAAAAAGTTTTTCAAAAAGTTTTTCATAAAATTTTTCAAAAATCGTTTTCAAAAAGTTTTTCAAAAAGTTTTTCATAAAATTTTTCAAAAATCGTTTTCAAAATGTTTTTCAAAAAGTTTTCAAACCAGGAACACAATAAACATTACTATGATGAATTTAGACCAGTGTGTTTCTACGCTATTTCTTTGTTTTTTGCTCTTTCTGTGATTTAGCCCTAGACTAGACGGTAGCTAAGTACTTGCATTACGAAATCCCACCAGATGACTTCTATTCATGGAGATTTTTTCTGACATGATATATTAGTTCATTTTATCTGGACTTAATTTTGACTTAATTTTCTCATTAAAACGTTAGATCAGGGGAACGAATCATACATTCAGGACTCCTTATTCCTTTTACCACTCTTTGTTGATCCTGAATGGCTAGTTCATCTTTAGCTAGTTCCCACCAAACCTAACCTCTTTTAAACCACATGCATTCTTGTTTTTCATTGTTCTATATGCAGATATGTGCAAAAACGTCGGAGAGAAAGAGGATCAACGCGGTTTTCAGTCACTGAAGACGAAGACCTGCGATTTCATTGGAATGATTCAACAAAAGGAGAAAATTCAGTTTGCCTCTGAAAAACTTCAAAATCTTAGTACAATTTCGTCCCTTAGACTCTCTCTCTCTATAAAAGGTTGTTTCCTTCAAAAAAAAATAATAATAATAAAAAAAATCCGAAAAAGAAAAGAAAAATATGAAAGGAAAGGAAATTTAAAACCTTAGAGAGTCTATGAGGATCGAATTTTATACTTGAGGCAAGCTAGAATTCGATTATATGGAGATTTGGAGATTATCTTATGATTCCCGGAAAAGATCTAAGTCTGGGGGAACAGCTGTTTACAACAAAGGAGGAAGATTATGCAACAACATTTGGCAAAGGAGAAGTGACTGAAAATCTGCGATCACCAACAGGTCATTTCTCTCTTGCGGTTTTTCATAATATCTTGCATCCTCCATATTCTTCAGGTAACCCTAAACACTTAAACTCCACCACTTAAATAGCCTTAATGCCAAACGCCATCTACCCTGAATAATGTCTTTAATGAAAATTCACCATTACACTTAATGAATGTAGGGAGCTAGTTGACTGGAAGTTAGATCTAAGTGTGTAGATTTTTCGCATGACGGATTAACGGACTAGTTTGCTTGTATTTTGGTGAGAATTTTCTAGACTAGATCCAGATAGATGTTTCACGATAAGTTATGGTTTAGAAGGACGGTCACTGAGATATTGTTTAGTTCCTGCGATTTTCAATAATTTCTTTCCTGACTTAAGTTTGTTTGAGGACAAACAAAAAGGTAAGTCTGGGAGAGTTGATAACACCGTATTTTGACCACTTTTATGGATCATAATTATGTCTTATGCAGGTGTTTTAACTCTGTTTTCAATGGTTTTTAAAGTGTTTTCAATGTTTTAGAGTTTCAAAAACTTTTCAGGAAACTTGGGCAAAAGATATGCAATTTGGAACAAATGAGCAATTTTGGATAAATGCAGACCGTCAGAAGTATGACAAGCGATGAAGGCTTTCTCACCGTCTGATCACCCCCAAAGTTTAAGACAACATAGAGGATCCAACCAGCTTTCTAATGCACTTGGTTTGGAGACAATCCAACGGTTAGATCTTCAGATACTCCCGATGCAAGAATGACAGAAAATGCAGTTCCGGAAGAGAGCCGTGTGCCGGGACCGCGGCCAACACCTGTTTTCCCGAGGGTAGAGCCACCGCGACTGCGGAACTTGGTCGTTCACTTTCCAGACGACTTAATTAAAGCCCAGATCAATTCCTTTCGTTATTTTTGAAGCCCTAAGTGTCCAGGACCACTCCAGAAGCTATAAATACCCCCCTTTAGGTCATTCTAAAGGGTGTGTTCTTTTCTGTACTTAAATTTTCATGTGAGACTCAAACCCTAGTGAGGGAGGCCGCCGTTTTTGAAGGAGGAGCCACCGCTGGAGGAAGACATCGCGCCTCCATCTGCTTCTCCGTTCTTCGTATTTCTTCCTTCTTTTCTTTAATTTTCTGCACTTTCAATATCTGTGATGATTGTTTACAATATGTTTGAGTAGTTACCCAGTTGGGTTTAAAGGGATTGTTCAAAGGGAATTTCATGTGTCTTTGCTTAGGAATTGATAGATTTAGGATTATCAGTCTTCTAGATGTTCTTCGTTTGCCTTTAATCTTACTGCGTGATTCTTTGCTGGCCACTTAGTAGCAAATCTGATATGATATGTTGCGAAAGTTTTCATTGATTGTCTGAACTAGGGTGAAACGAGCAATTCTTCTATAGGAGTGGAAACCTACCTGTAGTTGAGTTGTGAATGTTGATGAGTCTTGTTCTGCTATTGCATCTTCTCCCTTCCAGGATCAGAGTGGAAACCTACTGATCAGGGTTGCGAGAGATAGTTGTTTAGTGCTGCGAAAGTAGGCTATTCATACTTCAGTGCCTCGAGTTCTAGAACATACGTAGTTGATTACCTTTATCATTTGTTTAAAATCGACATAGCTTAGTCCATGAACCCCTGCGAAACCCCTTGAGCCCCAACGTTTGTCTTTCATTGCTTATAACCTTCAATTTTAGTTTGCTATTCATTCGCTTGTTCTTTGCTTCAAATTGCCTCTTGTTTAATCGCCTACTACTTGCTTTTGTTTGCTTTCGTTTTTGTCAATTGCTTTTTAGTTTTTAATTGCTTTCTAGTTTAGATTTAGTGACAACCAAAACCCAAAACCAAAACCCAAATTGTTTAGTTCTAATCTGATTTAAGCATAGCCGTGAATTCGTACTGAAACAACTACGTCTCTGTGGATCGATACCATAAGTACTACAGCGCACATCTGTGCACTTGCAGACATTTAGGGGTTATAAATTTAAAATCTGAAGCTTAGTAAAACGAAAACCGACCAACCCCGTTTACAATCGCATCAACATGTCGAAATAGTTAGCCAGCAAGCTGTATCTGAAACAGAAATTGTATGGGTTGAAGATGGCAGAGTCAGGCGATCTTATTGCTCATGTCAACAACTTCAACCAAATCATTGGAGATCTGGAGCGTGTGGATGTTAAAATTGAGGACGAGGATAAAGCCATGATCTTGCTGTGTTATCTTCCTCCTTAGTTCGAGACTTTGGTGACAGCTATTACAGTAAAAAAACGACTATATCACTGGAGACGGTTTGTACTTCGCTGCAATCCCATTGGGAAAGACAACAGAACAATCTCGTTGCTTGAACTCCATAAAAGGCCATTATCAAAGGGATTTTCCTAACAGAAAACAGAACCGTGGATCTGGTTCTGCAAACATGGTTCAGAAGGAGGATTCAGATGATAGTATAGACGATTTGTTGGCTGTGACATCTGGTGATCACACAGACTCTTGGATACTAGATATGGGTGCATCATTCCATATGACTCCTCACAAAGAATGGTTTGAGATGTATAGGAGTGGGAACATGGGATCTGTTCAGGTGGCAAACGACATGTCATGTGGTGTCGTAGGTTCTGGAGAGGTCAAGTTTCGCATGCATGATGGCATCATCAGAACATTGACTGATGTTAGGCATGTTTCACGGGTTAAGAAGAATTTGATCTCTTTGGGTACTCTTCACAAAAAAGGATTCAGACTCAGAAGTGATGCAGATGAAGACGTTTTGAAGGTTTGTAAGGGATCTATGGTGGTGATTAAAGGGAAGATGACAGCTGGGAACGTTTACAGGATGTTAGGGAGTGTGGTTGTAGGTGGAGCTGCAACTGCTGTGTCTGAATCTGATAGCACGGCTCTTTGGCAAAAGCACCTGGGGCATATAGGAGAGCATGGGTTGCTGGAACTCCATAAAAGGTGTCTTCTGGATGGTTTAAAGCATTGAAAGATGGATTTCTGCAAGTTCTGTGTGATAGGAAATCAGTCCAAAGTTTCGTTCAAGACATGACAACATACGACAAAGGGTCTTTTAGACTATGTTCATTCTGATGTGTGGGGTCCAACTCGGGAACTGTCATTGGAAGGGTCTAGATACTTCGTCATCTTCATTGATGACTTATCCAAGAAGGTTTGGGTGTACTTCTTAAAGCAGAAATCTGAAAATTTTGCCAACTTTAAGGTTTAGAAGGCTGAAGTCGAAAATCAGGTGGAGAAGAAGATTAAGTATCTGAGATCAGATAATTGCACGGAGTATACTGATGGGGAGTTCTAGAAGTTCTGTGAGGAGCATGGCATTCAAAGACACTTCACTGTCAGGAAAACACCACAGCAAAACGGTGTCAGTGAGAGGATGAACCAAACTATTGCAGAAAAGGCAAGGTGTTTGAGGTTGAATGCAGGGCTTCCTAAGCAGTTCTGGGCAGAGGCAGTAAACATGGCGGTGTATCTCATCAATAGGTCGCCTAGGAGTTCCTTAGAAGGGAAGGTCGCTGAAGAGATTTGGACTGGGACAGATATTGATCTGTAAAACTTGAAGATATTTGGATGTCCAGCTTACATGCTGGTTCCAAGTGACGAAAGATCAAAGCTGGATTCAAAATCTAAGAAGTGCATATTTCTGGGTTTTGGAAAAAGTGTGAAAGGCTTTAAGTTATATGATCCTGTTGATAAAAAGAAGGTATTCAGTCGAGATGTGGTCTTTGATGAGCAATATATGGTGCAGCAGGCGAGATCATATCGAGTTCCTATGATCATTGAGACTGAAACAGATTCTGGTACATCACAGAAGGAGTCTAGTGAGACTAGACTAGCAGCAGGACGTGATGGGCAACCTGTTGAGGTGGAGCAGGACGTTCAGCATGGAAAAGCAGATGAGAGTTTGGCACTTCAAAGACCAAGACGCATCATTAAACCGCCTGAAAGATTAAGGTTTGAAGACATGGAGAGTTATGCTCTGATGGTTGGTTCAGGTGATCCAGCAAACTTTAGAGAGGTTATCTCAAGTCTTGAGAAAGATTTCTGGATTGGAGCTATGACAGAAGAGAATGAGAGCCTGGACAGAAATCAAACATGGGATCTAACGCCTTTACCAAAAGGCAAGAGGGCAATAGGATGCAAGTGGGTTTTCAAGGTAAAACCTGGGATGTCTGAGAAGAAACCAGTTAAGTACAAGGCAAGATTGGTAGAAAAGGGTTACTCACAGAGGAAAGGGGTTGATTATGACAAAATATTCTCCCCAGTGGTTAGGCACACTTCTATTCGAGCTGTGCTGGGTTTGGTAGCGAGCTGGGATTTCCATCTTGATCAAATGGATGTAAAGACAGCATTTCTTCATGGAGATCTGGATGAAGAGATCTATATGGAGCAACCAGAAGGGTTTGTGAAACCAGGAGAGGAGAAGCTTGTGTGCAGACTTAAGAAGTCTCTGTATGGATTGAAGCAGGCTCCTAGGCAATGGTACAAACGTTTTGACTCCTACATGGTGAAGATTGGTTACACAAGCTGTGAATATGACTGCTGCGTCTATGTAAGGTATCTGGACGACCATTCTCCCATATACCTACTGCTTTATGTTGATGATATTCTCATTGCTGCGAGAGATATGGAGGATATTGATAGGCTGAAAGAGTTATTGAAGAAAGAGTTCGATATGAAGGATCTTGGTGCTGCAAAGAAGATCCTTGGGATGGAAATTCGCAGAGAAAGAAGCTCTAGGAGATTATGGCTTTCTCAAAAGAGCTATATTCAGAAGATTGTAGACAGGTTTGACATGAAAGATGCAAAGATAGTATTTACACCTTTGGCGATGCACTTCTCACTTTCAGCGTTGCAGTGTCCTAAGTCTGATCAAGAGATCAGAGATATGCAAAGGTCCCTTATGCAAGTGCAGTTGGCTGTTTGATGTATGCTATGGTATGCACTAGAACTGATTTAGCACAAGCAGTTAGTCAAGTGAGCAAGTACATGTCTAATCCTGGAAGAGAACACTGGAAAACCGTCAAATGGATTTTCAGATAATTAAAGGGTACAAGCGATCTTGGGCTTCTGTTTGGTGGTCAAGAGTGTGGCTCAGTTGTGGGATATGTGGATTCACATTATGCTGGTGATCCAGACAACAGAAGGTCTACTACAGGATATGTCTTTACTCTTGTTGGAGGTCCTATTTGTTGGAGATCTGTGCTGCAATCTGTTGTGGCAATGTCTACCACAGAAGCTGAGTATATGGCAATGGGAGAAGCAGCTAAGGAGTCAGTTTGGGTCAAGAGACTTGTGACAGAATTGGGTGTTGATCAAGGTGGAGTTCAGCTATACAGCGACAGTCAAAGTGCGTTGTCTCTAACCAAGAATCTGGTATATTATGCAAGGACGAAGCACATTCATGTCAGATTTCATAAGATCAGAGAGTTGTCTGCATCTGAAGAAGTCTTGTTGGAGAAGGTGCACACGTCAGAGAATGCAGCTAATATGTTGACCAAGCCCGTTACTGTGGAGAAGTTCAAGCATTGCTTGGATTTGCTCCATGTCTTCAAGTGTTGAAGAAGATGAAATCCCCCCCCCCCTCCCCGGAAGTGATTGGAGTTTGCAGGTGACTCTTAAGGAGATCTTTTGTCAATTGGAGATTGTTGTTTCTAAGTGACAAAATATTCTAAAGGGACCCTGCTAGAGCGAGCTGATTCGGCCTGTACAAGCCGGCGAGTTCTAGCTAGGCCTAGTGGGCTTCATTAGGTCAAAGGTGAACGCGGATTCACTTGGGGTGTGTGTGGGGGGGGGTACGGTTTCCTTATTGGGCTAGACTTAGGTTTTCCTTTTTCTAGTGGATTTGGAAGTCGGGTTTTTTGGGGCTATAAATACAAGGCTTAGTGGTTGTAATTATTCATTCACACAAATAATAAGAAAATCCTAAACGGGTGTTTGCCTCAATTTGCGATTTCTCCCTTAAGTTTATTGCTTTCTTCGTGCTTGATTCACAACACTCTTCAATCGAAATCATGCGTCTATGCGTTCTGTTATCGAGAGAACTTTTGGATGTTGGAAGAAAAAATGGAGAATTGTTAAGGAATTTCCAAAATACAGTGTTAAAAATCCAAAAGAGAGTAATAATGGCTACAATGGGATTAAATAATTTTATCAAAATTTCAGATTTCGCTGATCCAGATTTTGCAAATGCAATGGTAGAGACGAAAATTAACGATATAGATTCTTAATATGATTTAAATGACATTGAATGAGCAAAGGCAACTGATGAACATTTTATGGACCAAATAAGAGACATAATTGCAGATATGTTGTGGAATCAATATATTTGATGATTGTTTTTATTGTATTGTATTTTATTTATTATGAATATGGTTTTATCTTATTGAGCAGTATTTGTATTGCAAAAAATAAACTTTTATTTGAAATAAAATTTAAATATTTGAAGTTTATAAATATATAAAAAATTATTAACCAAAATTATTAATTTAATTACAATTATACTAATTATTATATATTTTATAATATATTTATCTATAATATGTAATCCATACCGTTTAGTCTTATTCACCATTTAAATATTTTACTGTGGACCGCAAGCTGTTTTTTCACCAATCAAATATTTTTCTGTACCGATCATTATATACAAACCGCACTTATCCCACAAACATATTTTCCCACACGTACCACAGTTGAACCGTACCACACTCATAATTCTCTTTTCCCACACAGCTAAAAACGCTGTCACCATTCGGAACCTAATTAGTATAGTGGTATTTTTACTACTCCCTCTGTTCTAGAATAATTGATGTTTTAAAAATCTCACTTTTATTAAGAAACAATAAATATGTGCTTTTCCTAGTTACTTTTTCGTCTTTCCACTTTCCAAAAATTATTTTACTCACTTATTAAATGCTCTATAATCAATTATAAATAAATTTTGTTCTGCATCATCACTCGGTACGACACTCTTTGTGAAATGGAGGGAGTAATGGTTTGCTTACAAATGAAAATTTGTTACTTCAAAAAAACTAAAATTTTATCAAAATTTTTAACTTTGGAGCCACAGTTTCGTTGCTTAAAAACAAAACAATTTAAAATGGCGCCAAAACAAATATAACCATGTCCATTAATTTTCTATATATACATACAGATTTACACCACTTAGTCATATTCATCCATGACTTTACAAAGCTTTGATCTAAATATACCACTTTAAAATAATGAGTTTTTTATTGGACCCCAAAAAAAATTAGTTTTTGTTTCATTTTAAGAGAAAAATGATAAATGTTGAAAAAAAAAAATACTATTCAATAAAGTTAACAGAGAAGGAAAAATAATACTAAGAAAAATAAGTGACTATCGGTTTATAGGAAAAATTGTCTAAACTTGATTAGTCTGTAATTTGACTTTTTATTCATTTTCCCATAAATACACTGTTAAATCATTTTTGTTAAATGTAATAGTACTAAATACTCCTAAAATGTCATCTATTTTGAAATAAAGAAAAATCTTAAAACATGAAATATTCTGGAACGGAAGAAGTAATGATTAAATCTTTCACATTTTTGTGATTGTACCTAACAGATTTAGTGATTTAAAGTTGTTGTGATAGTCATTTGGTTTATTAAAAAAAAAATAGTCATCTGTTCGTGATAGTCATCTGTTTTGTTTAGAGAAAAGAAAATATAGTCGTCTGTTTTGTCTTTTAGTAACATAAGAAAGAAAATATTACAGTTTTTGCAGATCCATGTGAAAATGTTTTTTCTATATTTTTCTACCTTTTAAACAGTTGACTACTATTATTTTTCTCAAATAATTGCTTTTCTATAATATGTGACTAATACTTTGGTTCAGACATAATATTCATGCAATTCACCATTTCTTTAATTATCTGGACCTGATAAAAAGTGTTTCCAAAAAACTAATCCTTTATATAAGACTTTTGTTTTTCAAAATTGTTACTAAATCCCTAAGTCCTCGCACTTTTGCGCTACCCAGTTGGGCTGAACCTGTCTCTTCATTACAGAGATAATGGAAAACATGGAGAACGACATTGTTTTAGTAGATAAGTGAAAAAGTACAAACCTTTTAAACAAAACAAAAATGGACAAAACTTTATCTTCTTTCATGATAAATATGTAAAGCTCTTTATATATATATATATATATATATATATATATATATAATTAATGATAAAATGTGGATAAAATATATTAAAATATTATTTATGAAGATAGAATCTATTTCATTTTGAAGAAAACTATAAAGGTAACTAGGTAACCCTTAGAGTTACTCTTAGTAATCGCCTGTGAAACTGATAAGCTTGATGTGCTTTTGGCTTTTGTGAAGAAGAAGCAGAGATCTGAAAGAGAAGCTAGAAGGTGTGAGAAGAAGATTGTTGGACAAAATGGCTAAGTGTGGCAAAGACTCGGTTATGGGAATAGTATATAGTTTCATTCAGTAGTATAAACTATGTTGTTTTAGCTATAGTTTCATTAAGTAGAGAAACTATGTTGTTTTAGCTATAGTTCACAATTTTAAAGGGTCTAATGTTTAGTGTTTCCTTAGCTTACAACATTAAACTATCCGCCTCCTCTTATATCTTCTCTCTCAATTAAAACTCTATATCTTTCTCTTCTCTTCTATCACTCTCACTCATTCTTCACTCTTCTCTACTACTGCTTCTATTAGTGGTATCAGAGAATCAGGTATACCACAGATTCCAGAAACTCCAGAGAGTGCTGCAACTTGAAAAGGACACAACTTTGGTTCGTGAAGCGTTGGGTCAGATTATCAGGAATCAGGTTGGTGATGCTACTCAGACTGAGTTTACAACCCCTGTCACCAGAGGTCTGACTTTTTCTCAGGTGAGTTTATTCACTTTGACTGCTGAGAAACTGTCTATGCCGGTGATGGAAAAGCAAACTAGAGCGGGATCTTACCCTCTCATTACCATCAATAGAAAATCCAAGCACTAAGATTTTCAATATCTACCATTGTGTGAAGGGCAAAACCCTGACGAATACTTTACAGGGTATAACGTATTTTGCTTCTAACAGAACAGCTGAAGGAGAGAAGATCGAGCAAACGTTAACTTGTTTAACAGGAAATGTAGTGACTTGGAGTACATCAAGGAAGTAATCAGGGACTGAAAGGATTTTTAAGACAATTTCAAGGATAGATTTCGACCTAGTCGTGGGGGGAACGAGTGTGGATCAGTTTATAGCTATAACCCAAAAGGGTTCGGTTGATGAATATCGAGTGTAGTTTGACAAAATCTTGGTGGAGGTTCCTTCTCGATTTCTTTGAGAAGTTCCGACCGATTTCGTTATGTCAGGTTCGGCTTAGGAGCTCGTTCGGGCAAATCTTCCCGGTATAGTTCCTTCGTCAATCGAGATTAGTTCGTGCCGATCTCGGTTTGAACCGGGAAAAACCGGAGGTGCGGTTTTCACCTCCCACCCCCCCTCAATTCGGCGAAAGAGGTTACTTTTGATCGAACTCTCTCGAGTTGAATTTCAGCATTATGTAACAAATCGAGCTCAGCAGATCCAGTCGATTCGCTTTCTCGAGCGTTTCAAAATGCTAATTTAATGTGGCACATGAAATCCGGAGTGTTGCAAAAATCGAGGAACCACGTTTCCCACTGTTGCTTTATAACGCAAGGTTCACTTCGCATTCCTCATTCTTACTTCAGCATATAAAAGGTACGCCGCTCTCACTTCTCTCTAGAATTGTTTCTCTCTCTAGTTTTTTGTTTGTTAGATATCTTAGTTCTGTCTGCCGCTCTCCTTGAATGTTTGATCAATCTTCAAATTTTCCGATCTATCTTCAAACTTTTCCGATCCATCTTCAAATTTTCCGACCTATCTTCAAACTTTTTCGATCCATCTTCATCCTGTTATTCAAATCTTCTTCCTCCGACTTCACTTCCCGATCTAAAATGTCTTCCAATTCCTCCACAAACGACGTCTCTTCTAACCAAATCCTTCCAGAAGATCATCGCGAGCCTTCGAGCCCAGCTCCTCATCTCAGAGTTCTAGGTCGGTGAGTAATCCTCCGACCTTAACTCGTAAGAACTCCAGGTCGGCGGTTGCTGGAAGTAGCCGACCTAGATCGACAGTTGAGCCGTCCGAACAGTTGGCGAATGAGGCTAGAGAAACTAGGGCCCAGATTGCTCCAGATGCTGACAAGGATGATAATGATAATGATGAAATCGAGGAGGTTAACGAACTCGAGGAAGGAAACCTTGAGGAGGGAGACAATGCCGAGGTCAACGCCGAAGTCCGAACGGTGAATGTTACCTATGCATAAACATCAGCTCGGAGGACGTCTGTCCTCGCGACTTACCCGCCTCGACGTGCTCTCCGGGAATGATCCGTACTGCTCTTGAAGCATGCGGACTCACAGAAGGTGCAGCTTACATTGCTCCTGACGCCGGAGATCGTCTATGGGATGCCCCCAAAGATTTCCTCTGCGTCTACTTAGACTACTTCACCCTATGCGGACTGACGCTTCCGATTCTGTCTTGTTTACTCGGCTACTGCAACCGATGAGGTGTGGCTCTCTCGCAATTGATGCCTGCATTGGTGACAAACTACAAGGAATTTTGGTCTCTGTGTCCCGAGCTAAACCAAGACCCGACCAATCGTCTTTTTGAAGACCTTTTTTCGGTTAATCTACACCCGACGAATAATTGGTTCTTCTCGGCTAATGCCAAGCCTCAGAGATACATCGTTACTGGGGTGAAGTCCAGCAAATACAACGACTGGGAATCGTATTACTTCTTCCTCAAGATTAACGACCTCTTTGTTAGTGAAACTAATATCCCCGTTCGGTCGGAGTGGCGGATCCTGATTGGTAGTTTTAGACAAACTAAACTTTCACTCTTAATTTTTATCTGCTCTTTTAACCTTATTCGGTTGTTTGTGCAGGTCAGCATCTCCAAGTGTTCTTCTTAACTCCGGACTCACAACAGAATTCCAAACAGCTTTCAATGAGGCCGGTAACGCCGTTGGCCTGAAGCTTGGGAAGACATCCTTCGACGCCGAGCTAAGAAATCCGGTAAGTGTTATTTAGTCATTTTCCTTTTTACTTTAACTTGTACGAACTTACTTTAACACTCTCTTTTCCGTCCCTTCTTTCAGTTAAGGAACCAAAGCCCCTCAAACCGTAAAGCCGAGCTAAGAAGCCGCGTCCTCCTCCGAAACGATCAGCTCCAAAGCCGCGAACCAAACGCTCAGCCAAGAAACCCTCGCAGATGCTTTTGCTTGACGATATCCCGACCTTGTTCGACGATGATAAGCAGAATGATGCAGTTCAAGACCCCATTCCCACTACTGAAGGGGCTGAGCCGAGACTTGACGAGGTGCCTCCGGTTACGAACTCTCCTGACCAGGCTGGTCAGAAAAAAACGAAGAAAAGGAAGTCCTCAAAGAAATCCAAGAGGGCAGAAGGCATTCCTCAGCTTCAAGATGCTGATGCCGACCTCAACCCTGTTGGCCCTACGGCCTCCGAGCTTGTGATTCGTCAGGACCAGCCCGAGCCATCAAATGCTTGAAAGAGGCAAGATCGGGACCATACCGACGACTCTCCTCAATTCGAGCCGACAAAGAGGTCCAAAGTCCGGTTCGTCTATGACGAAGAGGTCCCGCTTGAGAACAATATTGAGGCTTGCGCCGACCTCTATCACAAGATTTCAGGTAAAGTACCCAGCATGCCGAAGGTCTCCGAGCTGCGGTATCCAACTTGTACAAGGGAATCATCCATACGACCGCTGTGGTGAGCACTCAAACCTACTTATTTATCCTAAGTATTTTTCTTATTATCTCGGACTTTTTTCCTTATTGTTTACAGCTCGCTAGTCAAACCAACACCTTGGTCACCGGGTATGAACTTGCCTTGTATGAGGAACAAGTGAGGGTTCAGGAGCTTGAGGATCGGATTACCAAGATTGAGGAACGCCTCGCGACAGAACTCCAGATGAACGAAGAACTCCACAACGCCGTTGACTTGCTGAAACAGAAGAGCTCCGAGCTGAAGGCCGTGAAGGCCGAAACCTCCTGTCTTGGGAGTTCAAGCAGGACAAGGAACGGCTGCAAAGGATGGTGGCTTGCGAGCGAGATCGTGCTAAGAAGGTTCATGCTAAAGTTTGCTCACGCCTAGAGAAGGTTATCAAGAGGCTGGACGATACTGACCGAGCTCGTAAGCCTTACCTTGTGGTGAATCAGCTCACTGGAGTTCTCGACTTTATCAAGAACCTCAAGAAGAAAGGGATCTACGAGGTACCAACTGACATGGTGGCGGATCTCGAATCAAAGTATGCGGCGGTACTGCAGTAGTACAAGTCTATTGACGTGTGCGTCCTTACCGAGGACGACAAACGCATGTGGCCCCTTACCGAGTCAGATGCCAGTGATCCTGTTGAGGCTCAAAACCAGGCCGGAATCAAGGAGTTCGGGTCGAACGAGGATATGATCAATGCTGATCAAGCAGCTGCTTTGAAGACCGCTTGATTCTTTTTATCTCTCGCTTTTACTTCATCGAACTTAATTGTCTTGGATGGGTTTAATGTATTTGGTTTATTACTTTTGCCCTCGGTGGGCTTTTGCTTAACTGTTTTCCCCTTGGTGGGTTTTATTTTATCGTGAGTTTTCAGTCGCACAAAATATGCTAAGTGTTAGGACGGACTTAGATGATTTTAGATGGATTCTTTAGCTTGGTCCAAACTTAATCGTATTTATCTTTATAGCGAGTTACGTTAACTTGGTTTACGCTTACGAGTGTTGAGAACTTCGGTTTATAGTGCGAATCTGAGGAGTTCGGCTTTTGGTGCGAGCGTTAGGAGCTCGGCCTGGGGGACCCAAGTGAGTTTTATCATACTGGAAGAGTGAGTAATCGAACCCTTGTAAACACATGATACAAACTCAAGATCTCCTAAGTCGAACCTACGTGTACGAGATGGGCTCGACTTATTGTTCTTGGTAACTTAGAAATTTTATTGCGGGATTGGCCACGACATAATGATGTGGAGTTTACCACAGCACCGTGTGGGTGTTAGCGAGACGGATCTCGGCTTTTTGAGTTTGCATTCATGTGGAATGCTATCGAACAACTGACCAGGAAGTCGATGTGATAAAATTTGAGTTCGGTATTTCGTAAGTACGAACTCAGACGTCTCAAGATTTAACTTAATAAAATTTTTATTGAAGTTATAGCTAGACTTGGAGACGAGCTGCCTACGTACACTTAAAAGGGATCAAGCCATTCGTAGTTCTAAGTACAGAGAGTGATCTCTCCGAACATAGTAGTTCAGAGGCTTTTTTTTTTGTCGGGATCATCGACCTAGTAATAGTAACGCTTGAGATGCATTGAGTTCCATGATCTTGGAATCGGGGTTCCGTCCATCTTCATTTGTTGGTAGACTCCCGGCTTGACGACTTTCATGACTTGGTAAGGTCTTTCCCAGTTCGCACCGAGTTTTCCTGCATTCTTTTCTTCGGTGTTTGGGTAGACTTTGCGAAGGACGAGGTCGCCATCTTCGAAGTGACGTTCCTTAATCTTTTTATTGTAGTAGCGAGCTGCAAATTTCTGGTAATTCTGTATCCGAAATAAAGCCCGTTCGTTGCTCTTCGACTAAGTCGATCGTGTGTAACAACATGTCTTTGTTGACGTCTGGTTGTTGAGTGAGCATAGTTCAGGGAATACTAGAAACGTTCAGTTCGGCGGGGCACATGACCTCTGTTCCATAGGCAAGAAAGAAAAGTGATTACCCAGTAGATCGTCGAGGTGTAATTCGGTGGGACCAGAGAACGCCGTCGAGTTCGTCTGCCCATGTTCCCTTTTCCGTGTGGAGCCGCTTTCAATGATTGTCTTGTTGGTTGCTTCAGATTTCCAATTTTCTTGTGGGTACCTCGGAGTGAAAAAGCTCATACGACTCTTCCACTTAGCGCAGAAATCAGTGAAAATGATGGAAGTGAATAGAGTGCCGCTGTCTGTGACGATCTCATACGGTACTCCGTGTCAGCAGATAATGAACTTCTAGACAAACTTCTTGACATCGATGTCGTGGATTTCAGGGTAAGCCTCAGTTTCGACCCATTTGGTGAAGTAATCGGTAACGATGAGCACACATTGCTTCTGACTTGTTCATCGATAAAAGGGTCTGATAATGTCAATTGCCCATCGCATGAAGGGATATGGTGTTGTAGAAGTCATTAGGAGTTCTATAGGAAGGGTGATCATTGGGCCGTGACGTTGACACCTCTCGCAGCGTGCAGCATATTTCTCGTAGTCTGAGAGCATCATGGGCCAATAGTAGCCGACCTTTAATTTTGAATGCCAAGGAGCGAGCTACAGATCGATTTCCCCCTTCGCCTTCGTGTACGTTTTGCATGACTTCCATGATGTTATTTCCGTGGACGCATATTAAGAGCGTGCTGGATGCATTCCATCTGAGTAAAGTTCCCTTGATGACGACGTATCAAGCTGCTTGAGCTTTGAGTCTCCGAGCTGTCCATTTGTCCGCAGGAACCGTGCCATCGCTGATGTAACCTACAATTTCCAAGGTCCACTTTTCGGGCTCGTCTTCGCCTTCAACCTCGATGTCGATTGGGGCGTGTTGTCTTTCGGACTCATCATCTGGATTGGACTCGGTGTCGCTAGGTGCGTCGGGTTCAACATTGAGGTCGGCGACCGGCTCTGCGGTCTTTTTCTTCCTTGTTAGAGGTGGTGCTAAGTTTGGGTGTGCTTTGTAATCGCGGCATCTCGTGATAATGTTGTAGACGGGTGCCGGGTCGAAGCTAGGTCTGTCGATTATCAGGATCGGGATCGTTCGTCGAAGATCAGGATCCAAATTAGACGCCAGAGCAACTAAGGCATCGGCTGAGGCGTTCTCATCGCGTGGTATTTTTGTGAGCTCGAAGGTTGAGAAATCTGAAGCAAGATCTTTGAGGATCTTCAGATACACATCCATGCGATCGTTCTTTGCTTCATATTATCCGTGAAACTGGTTTGCCACGAGCTGAAAGTCGCAGTATGCATGAACATGTTGAGCGCCGATTCTTTTGGCGAGTCGTAATCCAGCGATAAGTGCTTCATACTCAGCTTCATTGTTTGACGCCAGGAATCCAAAGCGAAACGATTGCTCGAGGATATAGCCATTGGGAGATTTGAGACGAATACCGACGCCAGATCCTTTGTTAGAAGAGGAGCCATCGGCATGAAGGATCCATAGTTGCACAACTTGGTTGGTGTCGACGAGCTCCGAAGACAGTTCGATCAGGAAGTGTGCCAGTACTTGGGATTTGGTCTTGTTCCGGTTCCTGTACTCAATGTCATATTCACTGAGCTCGATTGCCCACTTGACAAGCCGACCTGACTGACTTGGGCTATGGAGGAAAGTGCGAAGTGGGTGATCGGTCAGAACGACGATGGCATGTGATTGGAAGTAAGTCGTAGTTTCTGTGCTGAGATGAAAACGGCGAAGGCGAACTTCTCCACAGTTGGGTATCGGAATTCCGAACTGTCGAGGGACTTGCTTATGTAGAAGATTGGTTTCTGCTTGCCTGTGTCCTCCTTAACGAGTACGCTGCTGACTGCATACTCTGAGATCGCGATGTAAAGATAAAGTGTTTCTGGTTTGGAAAGAATTGGGGGAGTAGACAGGTGCTTCTTGAATTTGGTGAAAGCTTCTTTTCATTTGTCGTTCCATTCTAAGTGCTTATTCCTCAAAAGAATTGATAGAACAGTAAGCATTTGTCAGTGGATCAGGATATGAACCGGTTGAGTGCCGCTATTCATCCTGTTAACCGCTGGACTTCTCGTTTGGTCGTAGAAGAAGGGAGTTCGAGGATTGTTGCGATCTGTTTTGGATTAGTCTGGATACCTCGTTGAGTGACGATGTACCCGAGGAATTCGCCCGACGTTACGCCGAAGGTGAACTAGGTGGGATTTAACTTCATGCCGTACTAATCAAGTATATCGAAACAGGTGCGGAGATGGCCGACATGGTCAGTGGCGACGACTGATTCGACAAGCATATCATCTATGTGGACTTCCATAGTTTGACCGTGTTGACTTTCGTACATCCGGTTGACGAGGCGTCGGTATGTCGCACCAGCATTCTTCAAGTCGAACGGCATGACTTTGTAGCTATAAATGCTGTGGTCCGTGATGAATGACGTCTTCTCCTGATCTTGAGGATGATAAGGATCTGGTGGTATCCGTAGAACGCATCCATGAAGGAAAGGAGTTCGTTCCCAGCAGTTGCTTTAACGAGTCGATCAATGTGTGATAAAGGAAAACTGTCTTTGGGGCAGGTTTTGTTGAGGTCGGTGAAGTCAACACAGATTCTCCACTTGCCGTTTTTCTTCTTAAAGACCACCAGGTTTGCCAGCAAATTGGGATACTTATCTTTGGTAATTGACCCTGCCTTGTGTAAACGCTCGACCTCGTCGTTGACGGCCTGTGCCTTCTCTGGTCCGAGCTTTCGGCGTTTCTGATTGATATGTTTGTAAGTTGGGTCAATGTTGAGCTCGTGACAGGCGATCTGTAGATCGATTCCGGGAATATCTTCGACCGACTATGCGAAGGTGGAAGAGTGCTGCTTCAAGAAGTGAACGAAGTTTTCCTGGATCTGTGTGTCAAGCTCAGCGCCGATACTGACCTGGCGTTCTGGTCGTAGCTCGTCGATGCAAACTTGAGTGATGACTTTCTGTTTAGGTTTTGACTTCTAAATGATGAGGTCGCTTGTTGTACCCTGTGAGCTGATGATGCAAGCTTGATTGAAGTTTGCATTTGTTGATGTAGCACGACCGAGCGATGGCTTGGTTACCTCTGAGGGTGTATATGTCATCGGGGGTTTGAAACTTGAAGAAATGGTGATAGGTTGAGGCAACTGCTTTCATTGCATGGAGTCAAGGCGTTCCTAGGATATCATTATAGATTGCTGGTTTGTCGAGGATGAGGAATTGGATGATCTTCGCGACTCCGGCGAGGTAGATTAAAATTTTCACTGTGTCGACCGTCATGCAACGTTCGCCGTCCAACCCGGTGAGTATGTCGAGCTGATCGAGTGCGTCTTTGAAGATTATGTTGACCGAGCTGCCGGTATCAATAAGTATTCGGCTAACTTCGACATCGTCCAAAAGGAGTTCCACGACTAGAGCGTCGTTATGCAGCTTATGTAGTCCAATTGTGTCAGCTAACTTCGACATCGTCCAGAAAGGTTATATTTTATCGGCTGA
This sequence comes from Eutrema salsugineum, assembly GCF_000478725.1. Taxonomy (NCBI): domain Eukaryota; kingdom Viridiplantae; phylum Streptophyta; class Magnoliopsida; order Brassicales; family Brassicaceae; genus Eutrema; species Eutrema salsugineum. Next base: position 12,215,729 of record NW_006256756.1, on the reverse strand, counting down.
GATGTCGAGCTGATCAAGTGCGTCTTTGAAGATTATGTTGACCGAGCTGCCGGTATCAATAAGTATTCGGCTAACTTTGACATCGTCCAGAAGGAGTTCCACGACTAGAGCATCGTTATGCAGGTTATGTAGTCCAATTGTGTCAGCTTCAGTAAAGACCAAGGGCGTTCCTTTCGCGGTATCGTTTAAAAGTTTAGGCGCGGTGGCGGCCTGCCGGCTGTACTCCTTGATCGCCCGAACTGAGTAACTGCAGGCTTCAATGGCTCTCATGATCATATTAACGCAATTTCTGGCTTTGGGGGCATGGTTCTCCGGTGCCGGTTCGTCTCGGTTACGCTTTTGTTGCTCGGTTGGGCGGGTGGATTTGGTAACATCAGTGGAGAAGGTGGTAATGCTAGCAGGTCCTCTGCTGGGGCTTGGCCATCGGGCTGTGTATTATTAGGTCGGGGCGACCTGCTTCTTTGTGCTGTTGAGCGGCGGAGGTCGTCAAGCAAGATTTACCCTTTCTGGTACTGCGCAAGCTGGTATTCTTGTAAGTTTCTGTAGTCTTCGATGCTGTGTCTTTTGCGGTTGTGGAATTTGCAAAACAATTTCTTGTCTTCGTCCTCGTTATTACGAATCCATTTGTTGTTATATTGCTTATTCGGCTGTCGGATGGTATTGGTGTAGAACCTCTTACGGTTTTTGTATCCTCTGCCGTAACATGATTGGGGTTCGTAAGTGTCAACTTTAGGTTGTTTAGGATATTTAGCTGTGTAGCTTTGGTCGTGGTCTGCTTCCTCCTCTTCTTCTACTATGTAAGTATTAGCTCGGTGCAATGCTTCCTCGAGGGTTTGGGGTGGGTTATGTTTGATCGCGCTTCGGAAACTCGTTTTTATCTAAGCTCCCTTCGGCTTACATAGGAAGGCGGCTTCGTCGCTCATTGTGCAATGGGCGACCACTGTTTTAAAGTGAAGGATAAAGTCGCGGAGGCTCTCGTTTTCACCTTGAGCTATCTGCCACAGCTCGGAGTTTTTGGTATTCTGTCCGATGAACATGGAGAAGTGCTTGACGAACATTGTGGTTAACTCCTTGTAGTTGTTTATCGAGTTTGCCTCAAGTTGCGAGAACCAGTCGAGAGCAATTCCACTGAGGCTTTCGTCAAATAGTTGGCATTAGACCGCGTCCTTTTTTCAGCAGATCTGAACTGGTACCAGTTGATATAGATCTGAACTGGTATCAGTTCATACAGATCCCGAACGAGGTTAGGAAGTGACGCAGGTCAGTGTTGCCTTTGTAAATCTTGATCTTGAGTTTTTCCAAGTGCCGAACGGGTGTACCTGCTATGCCCGGGGTGAAAGGCATCTTCTGCGTCTTCTGGATAACACAATCGATCTCCGGAGCTGCGCTTGTTGCTTGATGAATTTTTGATGTGATTTGGCGAAGTTGTGCCTTCATTGCCTCGATCTCAGCGTCACAAGTTAGATCTGTCAGGGTTGGAGCGTCTGCTGTCCCAAGAGCGGTGAATCGCGTGGTTCCAATGGGATCTCTCTCTTTGTTGAGGTCGTCAATGATGTACAAGCTCACAATAGAGTTCGGGTCTGACTATTCGGCGATCTGAGCTGCCATCTGACTAAAGTGTTCTTTGCTTCTTTTGTTGATTGCTTTAAACTGTGCAGTAAAGGCTTTGAGGAGTAGCTCAACATCGAGGGCTCCGGTGATGGAGTTCGTTGGGGGAGCTCACTTGTTCCCTGTTTCGGCGTTTATGCCGGTTCTGGTACCGGCATGGATTCTCCCTGTTTTGTCTGCGGGAGTTCGGTTATCACCGTGCTCCTGCCCGAGGGGACGCTCATCCCCATTTTGGGTGTCGATGAGATTGGGTAAGTCTGTCATGGTCGATCCGATTTTTCCGTATTCCGATCTTAAAACTGTGTTTTTATGTTAACTCCCCTCTTCCTGGCACGCCAATTGTTGATATGTGATATCACACAAAGGGACAAAACAGTAACTTAGATCAGAATTTTGGATTTTATTAATATTAGATCGGAGAAGAATACAACTGAGTTCGTTTAAGAGTATGATAAACGAACTAAGACTTCAGAAACTAAGAAGCTAGCAATATCTTGAGTTCTCAGTCTCTAAGTCTCTTGTGATTTTCTTGTCTCTTTTGGTTTCGATTCCTCTCCCTTTATATATGTATCCTAAGTCGATTTTCGCGATATATCTCTTTGATATGGGACCGAGAAGACTTTCTTTTTCTCTCAGGAGTTTCTTTTTCGTTTGGGAGTTTCCTTTTTCGACCGATCTCAGGATCCTTCTCGATTCCTTTGAAAAGTTTCGACCGACTTCATGTTAACAGGTCAGGTTCGGCCCATGAGCTCGTTCGACCCAATCTTTCTGGTATAGTTCTTTCGTTAACCGGGTTTAATTCGTGCCGATCTTGGTTTGTACCGAAGAAAAACGGGGTGCGGTTTTCACCTCCAACAATGCATGAGAAGTTTAACTAGATCTATCAACCTACCCGTAGCTGATACAAAAGATTTTGGTGTCTGTGGGTAACGACCATATCATTGCTGGAAAAGGGAAATGCTTGGGTTAGTACTGGAAATTCAGAGACTTGAGATAATTGAAGAATTCTTCTTGTTTAACTTGACTATTACTGATGTGGTTCTTAGGTATTCATGGTTGGCTTCCCATGGAGATACTTGCATCAATTAGAAGCTGAACCCTCGCAGCTTCAAAATCAACCATCAATGGGTGACTTTGGTGGGAGATCCGACTTTGATGCGGTCTCAAATATCATTAACTCAATGGTGAAGATGTTATATGGAGGGGAGATGGATTTCCTTATGAAGCTCACGACCTTATTCGAAGGAGAAACGAGACATAAGACTAAGCTAGTGAAGGCTAGAATCTTGTGCATATTATAAGAATACAAGCATGTCTTCCAAATGCCAACAATCCTTCCACCTCACCGAAGTCGAGCAGACACTATTAATCTCCTCCCAGGTATAACATTGATCAGTCTCAGACCTTAGAAATTCTCTTTTGCGCAGAAATAGATTGATCAAAGAGATGTTTCAAGCTTAGGTTATGCAACCAAGCATCAGTCCCTAATCCAGTCTGGTTATTCTTGTCAAGAAGAAGGATGGAGTATGGAGCTTTTATGTGGATGTCAGGGCATTGTACCAAATTGATACCCAGTTCCAGTTATCAAATAGCTTCTAGATGAGCTCAAAGGAGCATCTATCTTTTCCAAGATCGGTTTAAAATCCCGATGAGAGAAAGGGATGTGGAGAGACTGCATTCAGTAAACATAAAGGGCATTAGTCATTCGGCTTAACGAATGCGCCGACCACCTTCCAATCGTATATGAATGACATCTTCAGGCCATACCTCAAGAAATTTTGGTTAATGTTTTTGATGACATCCTCGTCGTCACTTGCTACTCACAATCAACACTTCCAGGTTCTTTTGTAGTTTCTGGTACAGAAAAACTTCTATGCCAATGAGAATTGTCAATTTGGTCAAGGAGAGATAACGTATTTGGGACATGTGATATCTGGAGCTGGCATATCTGCAGATCCAGAAAATTTTGAAGCAAGAAAGAACTAGCCTCAACTTAGGACTTTTTAGGGCTGACGGGCTATTATCGACTGTTCGTTTAGAACTACGTAAAGAAGCCCAAACCACTCACTGTACTGTTAAAAGAAGGATGGATTTAGGTGGAGTAAAGAAGCTTTTGAAGCCTTCAACTATCTGAAAGAATGATGATGAAATTGCCAAATCTGGTGCTACCTAATTTTGGAAGCCCTTTATGATCAAAACTAATGCATCTAGAAATGGTATAGGCACCGTCTTTTCACAGGGAAACAGACATGTCGCTTATATCTATCAAGGGTTCACTTCCAAAGGGAGACAGAAGTAACTTGCTGGCTATAGTGTTTGTTGTCTCCAAATAGCGGGATTGTCTGTCAGGTAATAACTTTGTGATTCAAACTGACTAAAAACATTTGCAGTACTTACTTGACCAGAAATCTGTCACTTCCGAGCAGCAGAAGCGGGCTTCGAAGTTGTTTGGGCTGAACTACAAGGTAGAGTATAATACGGGTGTAGAGAACAAAGTTGCAGACACTTTATCTTGCAGACCACTCGATGAGTAGCTGCTGCATCTTAGCGTCACCGTACCACTATCCTTAGACAGAGATGCATTAGCATCTAAGGTATGTGTTGATTTTAATTTACAGAACAATTTTAGCGCTAACCAAGGGCCAATTTGCTACAAGATATACATTGGAACAAAGGTTGTTGTATAAGGAGGGGAAGCTGGTTTTACCTAAGGGATCTCCGTTCATCCCAAAAATCTTAGAAAAATTCCATGCCAGCACTATCGTGGTTATGAGGGTGCACTGAAAACATATAAACGCCTGGCCCGAGAAGGCTGTTGGAACAAGCTTGTTGTGCCTTTGGCTTGCAAATATGGGAAGAGAGGCTAGAAGTTGTGAGAAAATGATTGTTGGACAAGTGTGGCAAAAACACGGTTGTGGGAAAAATATCTAGTTTCATTCAATAATATAAACTATGTCGCTGTAGCTACTGTTAATTATTTAAAAGGATCCAATTGTTTAGGGTTTCCTTACCTTATCAACATTAAACTATCAATCTAAATATTCTGCCTTCTCTTATCTTTTCTCTCTTGACTAAAACTCTATCTCTTTCTCTTCTGTTCTATCACTCTCACTCCTTCCCTCTTATCAACGCTTTAGCTACTGTTAATTATTTAAAAGGATCCAGTGTTTAGGGTTTCCTTACCTTATCAACATTAAACTATCAATCTAAATATTCTGCCTTCTCTTTTCTTTTCTCTCTTGACTAAAACTTTATCTCTTTCTCTTCTCTTCTGTTCTATCACTCTCACTCCTTCACTCTTATCAACGCATACGTACTTAAAAAATAGCTTATCTAACCTCAGAATTTAAATAGTAAAACTGATTCATCTTTGTTTGGTCTTGTTCATAAACGCAAGACTAAATAAAATATACCGCTGATCCGTATTTCTGTACATTGACAATATATACCAAAGTTTTCGCTTCATTCAACAAGAAAGAATCAACCTTTTCATTTTTTCTTGGCATCGATAAACATAGCGCGCGTCCAGTGTTCAACATCCTCGGACTGTGATGGTGGTGGTGGGTACTTGGGATGCTCCACCAAATCCCATCCGTTCATATCGTTGCTCTTCCGAATCTCTGATAATTCAGTTCCAGAGAGATAACTGGCTGCTGAGTTCGGATCCTGGTTATAGCTTGCGTTCCTCTGTCAAAAACATACAATTTAGAAACAAAACACATGAACTGCTTATGCAAAAGGAAACATCCATCGACGCGGATTTAAGTACCCAATTCATCGAATTAAATGCCAGAAGAGCCCATCAACATTTACAAACTTTCACCATTTCTAAAGGATTTGGAAGAAAGATCTAATGTGTTATGACATAGCTGGAACTCTATAAAATTTTCGAAATCGTTCGATGGGTTCTAAAGCGACTTGATATTTTTCTTGATCAAGTTTGGGATAGGAATTAGCGTGTACCGGAAGATGGGAACTTTCAAGTATGGAGCTTGAGATGACAGAGTGAGCATTCCAAATGGATTTGTTGAGCTGTTGAGCCTGCTTGCATGATCTGCATCATCAGAACACAGAAGAACTCTTAACCATATCAGGAAACTATAGAGTTATACGAAATCCAAATACAACATGTGAAAAGGAATAAAGGATTTCTCAAAAGATATGGGGATTTGAGTGTTGAACATAAGATTGGTTTACCTTGAAGAAGCCATTTTCAGGGAGAAAACAGACCGGACCTCCTTTGATGACGAAAGTGTGGCCAATAACTTGGCAAAAGCTTCAAAAGTTGAGGCCTCGGGAGGTACTTCAAGGCAAAGTGAATTGTAACAATACGCTGTCAAGCACGCAACACTTTTTTTTAGAAGAGCTATCCCTTTCTGCAGATCTCTGTGTGACTCAACCGAATGAGGAGAAGCCGAGGAGTAATTAAAGCTGTTCCTCCCTGTAGAGTCCAGACGTGCTTCTTTCCTATCAGATTCCATGGAAGCAACACCAAAATTGCTCGAGTTTTTATCTGTCCATGAGTTTTCAACACTTGTTGAACAATAATTTTGGCGGGGTATGAAGAGAGGATACTCATTGCTGCAACAGAACGATGCCTTGTTTAGTTTCATGTATTTTATTTTATCCTCCTTCAAAGCACGGCTATGTAGAATGAAGTTTCCAAAAAGGGATAACACCGATTGTACCTTCGAGTAGAAGGACGTGCGTCCCAATAGGAATCTCGTTGCCATATGCGCGAGCAAGAGCCCTGTGTGGTGAAAACCAACAGACATGGACGAGTTTACAAGGCCGAAACGCTGAGAGCTATTATTACTTTTGTATGTGATTTTTACCATTTGCAATGCAAACTTATTGAAGATGAACAATCATACCGCAAAACCAGAGTTATGAAGTGCAGGAGCGGCCAGGTTGTGAACAACAAGGTTCAGAAGCTGGACCATCAACCTACTCCACATGTCAGAAAATATCTTAATATAAAATGTACCGATACGTATAGCTATAAAAAAAGGGAGACGCAAACATTACCCCAAAGAGGCAGCGAGCTCTTCTGATGGGATGGAATGAGGGTCCAGACCTTTCGGGAGACGTGAATTGCAAATAAGATTATACTGACCAACTGAACCATTCTGACTCTCTCCGTCAAAACTAACCTGGATTTCTCAAAGTAAATTCGATTGAGCTAAGCAAATACGATTTATTTAGTCCAAGAAGCTAAGCAAATACGATTTCTCAAAGTAAATTCGATTGAGAGCATATAAGGTGTGAATTTCAGGAGTCATATGCAAAAAAAAGAACACAGAACCATTTAATCTAATATACGTACTCGGCGTTGAGGGAACAATTTGCATACTTGCTTCATAACCACTGACTGCTTATGAAGGCGTTCAGAGGATATTGCCATCTGCAATTAAGAAATTCAAACTCATTACATCGCATCAGAGATTCCATATCCATGAACCAATCTGTGTGCGCTATAGTTCCTTACATGGCCGAGGCTCTGCGTACATATAAGATTGGGAAAATACTTTTCCACTTGTTCAACTCTAATTCTTTCCAGCTGCAAACACAGTCCCGCACATATCAAGACCGTATCAATAAATTGCAACAAAACCGCTCTTTTGATTCACATATGCATCATTTTCATGATTTATGAAAGCATTTGATTTTCTTACCGTCGAGCGAGCTGAGTCAAGAACCCCATATTTAAGTTTGAGATCACGAGATTCTCTTTCAATCTTAGCCTTCCCTGTAATTATCACATAAAAGAAACATTACTTGAACAGAGGACGTTAGAAGAATAACAAAAGCACATTGTAGAAGTGTTGTCATGATTATCCTAGACCGAAACCTAGACTAATAATCCCCAATAGAAAGCAAGGTACTCTTGCCGTTTTGGTCTATAGTGGCCAAGATATAACCAGAACGATTGTCGTAGATTGTGAAACTCGATCCTGATCTTAGATTCACAGAACGAAATTCTCTACTATTAAACAAACCACTTGACCACTCATAGTAAGAGTGTTGTTATGCATTTTTCCGAAACCTACTAATCCTCGATAGAAAGCCCGGTATTCCTGCCATTTTAAAGGCGTCTACAGTGGCCAAGAGAGAACCAAAACGATATTCGTAGATGGTGAAACTCGATCCCTGATCTTGACTCACACAGAGCAAAATCCTCTACCACTAGGCCACACGGTTTTGTTTAGGAGTGTTGCTATGTTGACTCAAAACATACCTTGAGTTACTTGTTCCTTGTTTCGCCGAAGGTTATTCTTCAAGCCTGAAAGTTTCTCATTTTGAATCAATTTCCAATTCTTCTGATCATCAGCTTTTCCCTAAAAACGTGAACTTTGAAATTGGGTTGCAAGAACAAAAAGAGATAATAAAGACTGATGCTTTTAAAGAATCTCGTGACACAAAACCTTAGCTTCCAATAGCTCACTCAGCTTTGAATACAAAGCGTCTCGTCGAGTCTTAAGTGACTTTAACAAAGTGCTATACTCGATCAATCTGTAAAGAAACAACAAAAAAGAAAAATTAGAATACGAGAAAAACTCACTTTCACAAGATATTGGTGGAATCGATGTTACCTATAATTAACGCAAACGCTGCAGATAGAAGCTCGATTAGTATTCTCGCAGATAGCGCAGTTACTGGATCGTTTTATCATCGTCTGATCCTTCGTTTCCACAACAATAACCTAAGGATTTTTTTCTGATTCAAAAGGATTGTAGAACAGTGAATGTTCAGTCTGCGAAGGCGAGACTGAAAATTTTCAGAGTAAGCTTTCGTGGTCACCAAAGAAAGATTCGGGGCGAATCATTGGCGGTTTTGTGGTCGGAGTCGGAGAGAGGAATATTTTACAGTCGTAGGCGACAGATGCGGATTGCGGAAGGCGACTTCTGGTTTTGTCAAGGTAAAAGTTAGGCCGGGGAATTCTGTTAATCGAATCGAACCGGTCCGGTTTTTCGGTTTATTCAGTTTTTAAAAATTTACCAAACTTAACCGAAAAGTTACGGTTCAAATCGGTTTGGATTAATATTGGTTAGTTCGGTTTTCAAACTTTTAACCAAAATCAACCAAAAATTTACTGTTCACTTCGGTTTGATTATCAGTTAGTTGAGTTCAGTTTAAATTTTAATTTCGAAAGCGGCCGATCGGTTCCCACCTCCAAAACAAACAGAAACCAAAAACCAAAATATTATTCAGTTCGGTTCGATTTGGTTAAAATTCTTAAGTATCGTATAAACAAAACACTCGAATCTATTATGTAAGACTAATAAGACTCAGTTGAATCTCACAAGCTTGACATATCAGCATCCAACTTTTTAACATATCAGATTAAAAAAAAGATCAGCGAGCCCCATCACGGAATCGAACCTGTAGCGATAGAAATATCGGCGAGGCCGAGCTGGTCGAGACATGCTTCCGTATATATGCATATTCCAGAAATTATGGTGGTTCTCTGAGGAGTTTGGCCTGGTCCGATCGTGGCGAGGATAGCCTCATAGATGAAGCATTGCTGTAAGTTTGGGTATTGAAGCTTTGACGGTAAATCGGCCGGCGGTGTAGGTCAGTCGGTGATGAGCAAAGACCTATCTTATTGCAAGACACGTGTTTCTGTTTATCTTTATGGTTTTTTTGGGTTTAATTAAGGGGCATCGATCTTTTATTATAATGCTATTCTGGGCCTCAATGCTTTATGAGTCTAATAAATGAATTAACGACAAAAAAATAAACATTTCTAATATATTTATACACGGTGTCATTACATTGTCAAAACATATTTGTAAAACAAACATGTTTATATTCTTTTTCGAAAAGAAAAAATAAATGAAAGAAAATGATTATTTTTTAAAAAAATTGGTGGAATCTCTTAAAAATAGTCAAAGTCGCAGATAAGTGACTTAACAAAAACAAAAATCTTTGAAAAAAAAAACGAGACTCTCTCTTTTATTTTTATTTTTTTGTCGTCAACTTCAGATTTGTATTGAAGCCATTAAGGCAAGAGTAAATGATACATAGGCGTAAGCCCAAAGTCAAACAGCCCAATAAAACGTAAAATACAAATGAGACATGTATGAGAATACATGTAAACCCATTAACCTAAGGAATAAGTGTCGTCCATTGAGCTGATCCATCACCACTTCTGTGTTGATCATCACCGCTTCCATGGCGTCCTCCGCCGCCGGTGACTCTTCATCTTTCTTCACCACCGTGCTGCTTTAACAACTTTGTTGTTTCCGCCAGTACCATCATGTAAACATCTTCTACATAGAAAGTGAATTAGATCCTGAGTGGCCGGTTATCTTCTCGTCTCCTTAAGATTTTCTTCCGATCATCACATGCTCGTGACTTTCACCCTTCGCCTTGATAAAGGCTTCTTTTTAAGGGAAATTAGGGAGAAATAACTCCCAGTCAGGAGAGGACGATGCCGAACATTAGAGTATAAGCTTCCACGACCATCTTTGAATCTAGGTCTTACCGCTTCACTTAAGGGGATTAGCCAGATTTGTAGAAGAGTGACATAGAAACTAAACATGGAAAAACCTTTTGCTTTATCATCTAAGAACACAACATAACCAATTCTTCAAACATGTAGAGATTCTTCACTCCACTAAGGACTAGTGAAGATTACTCTCACCATATGAAGAATCGATCTTAAATAGCAAAAGGAAATCCAAAAACTGAAACACAAAATCCGTTAAAACGGAAATATAAAATCCGACTAAAAAGATATGATACAGCAAAAAGGAGCAATCTAGTCGGAATTTTTATTCGGTCTCGCCGAAACATATAAGATCTGATCGAAATCAGAATATTAACAAACAAACAGGACATAGGCTTTCTCTCTCTCAAGGATACGAAAGAGAGAAGAGAGAGAAGCCTCTTTAGCGAGACTCTCACTATAATTCAAATACATGTTTGTATTTTGATAAAATGATAAAAAATCATTTAAATTATTAAAATTACTAATATATACAAAATAATATTTTAATAAATATAATTTACATATAAATTGAATTAAAAAATATATCCACGCGTAGCGTGGACGCAAAATCTAATCTATTATATAAAGACTCAGTTGAGTCTCACAAGCTTGACACATCAGCATCCAACTTTTTAACACATCAGATTAAAAAAAAATTAAGAGAATTAAATAATTAAATTGTACTAATTTCGTTTTTAATTGAACACAGAAACCAAAAGAGAAGTGTATATTAATTATGGTTCATAATGAACTGCAAATTAATTTTCATTTTGGAAGTTGAAAATATGGAATCTCAAACAATCTCCAATGCTTTCTAATATCGACTCAAACTCTACAAGTCAATAGGTAAGATTTTTTATTCTTCGTCTCCTCTTTGATTTATGGGTTTTTGAAAGCTGCATTATATTCCCTGTATTGAATTCATTCTGCTTTTGTTTACATAGACATTGATCCATTTTCTTAGTATACAGGCATATCCACCGATGACAACGCTACTACTGGGACAAAGGGTTGAGACTTGAAGTCTCAGGCAGAAATCAACAAAAACAAGGAAGAACACAACACTGTTTGAGCACAAAGAATAAGTACGACAACATGGAGAAGATACTTGGTGAGACGAGGCAGAAAGTAGAGGATAAGATGGTTTTGAAGGGAGGATTCGAAGTAGAGAGTAAGCTCTAATAATTGTTCCCGTTGGGAATTTGCCACTGATTGTTAAGAAAAAGCTCATCTCAAAGGAATTTAGCTAATCTTGAACGATTAGCTTCAAGTTATGTTCATTGATTTTTTTTTTATTTCCTTTAATCTTGATTGATTAGTCAAAGAAGACAAGGAAATGAGCTGTATTGTTTAAGCAAATCAACGATAAAGCTTCAAGATCAGCTCTTAAAATTCTAAATTCTAATAAAATCTATTTTGAATTTTGGTTGAAAGTCTCTTACTTTATTCGATGTATGATTTGAAGTTTCAGTTATGATATTAAATATGGGATGGTAGATATAACTTTTCATCAAGAAGGGAAGTTTGAGGGTGGAGCTTGAGACAAAAGTGCCATAGATATGTGCAAAAAGTTGATGTCCTTATCCTTTGGTTGCCTGATTGGCTCGTGTCTCATCTGCTCTTTTAGGCTTCTGATCTTCATCTATGATATCCAAGACATGTTTGCAATGGAAGGTAATGCGGAATTTTTTTTTAAAGGACTTAATTTTTCAAATAAACCTGTAATATGGACTGTGAACATGACAAGTTTATAGGGTTTAATTTCATACTTGCTCTTTACTTCCAAGTGCACCAAGTCTCTCGACAAAAACCATCTTCTTGACGCTCTTCCTATTTGTAGTGATTAGACATAAGCTGAAGAACCATTAATAAGGCCAGTTGGACATATAACATTTCAGGTTGCTCAGTTCATCACAAAAATAGAGGTTTCGTAAACTACAATATCATATTTTTTCCACTTTCACTCTCTCTGTTTTAATCTTTAACACAAAATATATGCGAAAACATATTTCTGAATAATGGAAATGCGTTAAAAATACCGTTTGGTGAAGATATTAAATTTTTCTTACAAAAACATATTTTTATCATTAAAAATTAACTAAGAAACAAAAAAAAAAACAGGTTGAATAATAATGAAGAAATATTTGGTTGGATGCAAAAATAACAAGTATTACATCTACAAAAAATAATGACTACATTTTTACGAGTTCATATGATATTCATATTACCAAATACAAAAAATTAGATTAAACTTATAGAAAAATGTCTATTAATAAATTATATTAAAACAAAAAAATCACATTTAATGACTATAGTTTTACAAATTTGGATGATATTTATATTATCAAAAATAAAAAATAGGTTAATTTTGTAAAAAAATATAATTTTATAATATATATTAAATCAAACAAAACATCCGCATGTACACACAGGTATTCATCTAGTATATCTTAAGATGTAAAATAAAGAAAACACATATTACCAATTTTATGCAAATTCAAATTTGAATTTATATAAAAAATACTGATTTTTTTTAGAGAAATTGTTAATGGAAAATTAACTTAGAGAAAAGATTAGTGTTTTTATTTACAAGAAAAAATATAAGTGTGATTTGAACCAAAAACAAAGAAGCTCACGGCACATTGACACTACGACAAGTCTGAATTTGTCAGTACACTACAAAAAAAACAGCTTATTATCGTCGATATTTTCCGACGATTTCAAATTGTCGCTAAGTATCGACGATTTCACAATGAATTAACGTTGATTTATTAAATCGTCGTTAAATCGTTAGTACTTAGCGACGATATGAAATCATCGGTAGTTAGTCGATAATTAACGATGCCTTAACGGTGATTTAATAAGTCAACGTTAAATCATCAATTAACGACTACTTACCAACGATTTCATATCGTCGCTAAGTACCGACGATTTACCAACAGAATTGGAGTAGGTAAACTCATTTTTTATTTGTGTACCGGTTTTAATAGGCGACGGTAAATCGTCAGAAACTTGTTAAATCGATGTAAATTCGATGTTTTTATTCATTGCTAATTCGATGGGAAATAAATCAAAAGTCTATATATAGTGGCCACTCCTTCACTCATTTTTTAACAAAATTTCCAAATGTGATTGAATTGATCATAAGGAAAAAAATATAAGTTTTAAAAACACTTTTCTCTTATTTAAGAGTTGATAGTGATTAAAATTATATACGAAATGTTGTCAATTTACGAAATTCGTAAATGGATGTACAATCGTATTGATTCGGCGGGATCACTAATAAAAGAGTTTAGTGAAGGGGTGGAAGGATTTATGCATGAGGCGGGAAAACTTCCAAAGACTATTACTAATCCTATTATATATTGCCTTTGTCCTAAATGCATGAGTAAAAAATTATCAATATGTCAAAGGTGTGGTCGCATATATTAAATAAAGGGTTTATGCCGCATTAATATATATGGTTTCATCATGGAGAAGGTCATGGAGACAGTTCAGTTAGTAGTAGTAGCAATTGTCAGGCATCAAATTTAATTAGTTTTTATTTAATTTTTATTATTTTTGGATATCTGAACCCGAACCGAACCCGATCGAATATAACCAAACCCGAACCAAAATTCCAAAAATCTCCGAATGGGTTTTAAATCTAAAAACCAAAAATCCGAAAATCTGAATTATCCAAACCGAATCCGATTGGATACTCGAACGCCCAGGCTTAGGTAAACCGTTGGTAATTTTGCATCGGTTTTCCGACAATTCGTCCACAAATCGTCGTAAATAACGACGAAATAGCGACGACCCCCGTCCTCTATATAAGTGCTTCATCCTTCCTCAGGTGCTTGCCATTCCACTCTTAACTCCTCTCTCTCTCGCCAATCCATCGCAAATTCAAGGTAAGTTTTTTTTTTCAATTTTTTTAAATATTAGATTTTAGGAATGTAATTAAATAATAGGATTGTTTTTAGAATTAATTTGTTAGATAGATAGGAATGGAATAAATATTAGGAATGGTTTTGAGAATTGAAATTAGATAGATGTTTTGTTTAGGAATTGATTTAGATTTTTTTTTTGTTAATTGTAGATGCGGAAAAGTCGTGCTCATTACGGTGATTTGTTTACTGATGCTGGTGGTTCATCTTCGGCCCGAGTTCCCATGTCTTGTTCGGGTATGGAGACAGATGTTCCGCCCACACAGACCCAGAATGCACCACTTCCACCACCTCCACCACCTCCAGCTCCAGCTCCACCTCAGCCGGTGCTTTATTCGCATTTGATGGTGTATGATATTCTTGCACAGCCAGGCCGACACAGGCTTATGAAACTAGATCCAGACCTTCCTCCGGAAGCACAATGGTAAAATATAATTTAATTATTTAATTTCTTTTTGTCTAATAAATATTGATTTTTGAAATTTGTTTCAGGCTTGGTACGCAAAGCAAGGTTGGCCGCACCGTTTCTGATATCATCAAGTCCTACTTTGTTGAGCCGCATGCCAACTGGTCTCAGCTCTCATGACACACAACCGACACATGGTTCAAAATATTTGGGGTAAAAAATTTTTTTTTAACTTCAATTTTTTATTTAATTATGCTAATTTGAATTCAAATATTTAATTCTATGGTTTATGTTTGTAGCAACGATATGATTGGGATGAATCAGTGCATACAGAGGTGGAAACACTTTTTCTCGAGAAAGTCAAGTTCCATCTTAACAACACGATTTCTGACTGGAAGAAAGCGTGGAAGCGCATTGGCTATGAAGCTCAAGGACAAAACTGTCTGGGATGGATTGGTCCGTTTTTTGAGGCTTCTGAAGTCGATAATTACTGCAGAGAAGTGTTCAAACTCCCGCAACCATGTTGGTCTGGACGGGAAGCTCGCCAGTCTTCCTCATACGGCTGGCCAAACACTGTTTGCGGGAGTTAGACTTCAGATGGTACATAAATTTATTTTTTTGTTTAATTTAAAATAGTTCTTATTACAAAATTTTAATAATTTTTTTATGTAGGCCGAGGAGAATTTAGGCAAACTCTCTCCTATGACAAAGGTTTTTGAGAAGTGCCAGCGAAAGAAGGATGGTACTTTTGTCTCCGAGAGAGCAGAGCAGATCTACAATGAGGTGACGTCTAAGGTTACTGAGCGGAAGACCCAGCTATCTCAGCAGCAATCACCTGGAGGTAATGTTTTTAAACCCGACCCAGAAAGCAAACCGGAATACCTTCCGGGTCACTAGGTTATTGGGTCAATCAGGGTCAAGCCGGATCAACCGCAGGTCATTAACTTAACAAATTTATATATAGTATATTGATATAAGAATAAAAATATCCATACTTTGTTAAAAACAAATTATTGCACAAAAAATACCTACATATTTCAATGAGATATGATAAAAACATTGCATAAATACAGTAACATTTTTTGAAAAGCAACGATATGAATTAATTAATTACGTAATGATATGAAGTAATGATATGAAACAATTAAAGTGAACAATTAATTATGCATAAAGACAAAGAGAAATTTAAAAAAAAAGGTTGAAGATACAAACATGTTTTAAGTTTTCCCTAGTCGCAACTTGTGAATAAAGAAAAAAAAATTTTAAAACTAATTGAATAAACTGTAAATTCTATGTTTCAAAAACCTTTAAATTTCTTTGTTATTTTGGAAAATTTTCATTATCCGGTATCCGGCCGGTTTATCCGGGTCGCCGGATCACGGGTTAATGGCAGTTTTTTTCTGGATTTTACAGATTTTATAAGTAGCGGGTTTTAATACTAAACCCAAACCGAAATAGTGACTGGGTCTCAGGTTTACCGGTCCGACCGGGCGGGTTGGTCCGGATTTCAAAACATTGCCTGGAGGTTCCTCAGTTCAATCTGGAGGATTGACCACTACCGACATTGATCGAATCTATGAAGAAGTATTAAAATAAATCATATAATTCTTATTTCTTTACGTATTTCAAATTAAATACTAATCAAACTAAATTTAAAATGTAGGTTGTCTCTAAGAAAAAGGGGAGAGTCCTAGGGATGGGATCTATTCAAGATGTCCCTACCGCTTCATCATATGCTCCCCGCCGACGAGGACCAGAAGATGATCCCTCGTTGTTTTACAGGTAAAGATTGCAACTCTAGAAGAGACTCAAACCTCTTATCGACAAGAGGTTCAGGAGGAGCTCTCTGAGTATGATTCAATCTTCGAGATTATTGCCGTCGGAAATCTGGAGGTCGCAGCTGCTTTGTGAGCAAAACGGATGAAGCGTGCAGTGGAAAAGGCGGCCAGAGTAGCAGGACAAGGATCGAGTAGTGGGCAGACAACACAAGTTCTGCAAACCAGAACACAAGTTCCGGAAACCAGAACACAAGTTCCGGAAACCAGACTAGGAGCAGAATTTGACTATGAGATTGATTTCGATACTTAGTATAGGTTTTATTTTATTGTATTTATAGTAAAACAATTTTATAGAATTTCTTTTAAAATTTAATTTAGATTGAATTTTTTTATAAATTTTTAATGTCGACGCCAATTCGTCGTAATTGAGCAATGAATTTACTTCGACAAATTAACGTCGATTTTACTTTGGATTGCAGTTTACGATGGTTTGGCGTCGACAAATTTTACAACGACTTGCCAACGATTTGCCAACGATTTGAAATCGTCGTATAATCGTCAGGAAATTAACGTCAATGTTACAACGAAATTTTATCGACGATTTTACGTTGAATTTTGTTTGTTGTAAAGTTAACGACGAATTACCAACGATTTCGCATTAACGTCGATCAATTTACGACGATTTTATTTTTGTCAGCAATTCGATGGTAAGCCCTGTTTACAACGATTTACCAACGAATATGGTCGTTGTAAACGGGGTGTTTTCTTGTAGTGGTATTATGTTATGAATATTATTCTGTTAGTTTTGATGCCAGCCGGATGCGATGAACATGACTTTAATGCATACGGAGATATGTTTCTTTCAAATGCAGTGGGAACTGGTGTGACACACCATCTTTCCGAGGGGTGGAGGGGCAGTTGTAGATGTGATATGACACCAATGGAATAGTGCATCTCAAGAGCCAAACTAGGTTACTAACTCGGATTAATAAGAATATATATGATAAGTGTACATATGAATCTGTAGCTTAAGTTTTGGATTTGGGATTATGTCTTCCAAAATAAAGCATGTAATATCCAAGACAATTGTAGTTTCAGTCACCTCGACAATCAAATGAAGAGAGAAATCTTCAAAGGTTCTCACTCTACCAGGCCATGTCGCCTTGCCACTTTCCGGAGACGAGGCGATTTCATGGCTGAGCCATGGGGAGAATTGGCCAAACCAAGCAAGTAGTTCTGCTCGGGAGTTGACATTGTGGTTCAACAAGGATATTTGAAGAAAGATCGACAAATTCAAGATGACTCTAGAGATCGATGAAGATCGATCAGCAAAATCAAGGTCACCCCAGAAAAATTTGAAGAAGGATCAGCGAATTCAAAGGGTCGTCGTGTTCGAGATGAAGGGAGATTAGATAATTTAATGGCGCAGTGGCAGAAAACAATAACCCTAGCCAAAACATAAATAAAAAATGAGTGAAAAGAGGATAGAGAAGAGAATTACCTTTTCGAAATTTTGGAGAAGTGAATTGTGAAGAGAGTTCAGAGAGAGTTCAGAATATATATAGGCGAGGCGCGTGAATGCGCGTGACCTTGGGAACCAATGAAAAATGTTTATGATTCCTGAGACAATTAAAGTGACGTGTGTGGATGCACATCGATGTTCTATTGGTCACCAAATTCCCAAATCAAATTTACCACTCAAGATCACTCCAAAGCAAACATATGACTTGGAAATTTCAAATATCTCACATCAGCAAAGAAACGGCTCGACATAGACAGAATAATGTTCCGCCTCGTTAACTAGGACAGTTCAACTGGGTGGCTCGGCACCATCTTGGCTCAGCAGCAGCAGCAAAATAGACAGCTCAAAATCATTTTGGCTTGACACTTTTTCAGCTCGACAATAAGAGGAGCTTTAGTGGGGAAGGTAGTTTGTGAGATTTTTCGACATATCATCATTCTGATGTTCATGAGCAGAACCGTCGACTGATCATCATTCTGAATCTTTACACTTCTAATGCTTTTGATCTCAGAATATGTTTATTTTGTCATCTTCACACGTCCATCTTCACATGACCAATAGGTCTCATCAAACTCAACGAACCAATCCCTTCTTGGTGTCACATGAACTGAACACCCTGTGTCCATAATTCACTCGTCATCATTGTCATTGTTGACTGCATTTGATTCCTCGGTAACATTCGACGCTGCAACATTAGCTACTTTTCCTATGACATATGATGACTCTCCCTTCTCTGAGGTGTTACCCTTTTTGTTTCTCTCTTTCCAGACATAACATTGCTTCTTGTAATGTCCTTCCTTGCCACAAATCCAACATGTTTTCTTTTCTCTTTACTTCGATCTACTCTGATGCTATTGTTTTTCTCACTACTCTCATCTCTTTTTTTTTTATCTTCCCATGTCTTGTACATATAGAAAATCAGAACTAGTTTTAGACGTTTTTCCACTTGCTCCAAGCTCTAATGTCTTGGATCTGATCGCACTTGTGATTTTTTCTAGAGCCAATGTAGTCTTACAATATTTCAAAGTCTCCTTCAGCTGATTGAACTGTCTTGGTAAAGACATGAGTAGAACAATAGCTTGGTCTTCTTCAGGAACCGTGATTTTAACAATTTCCAAATCTGAATACAGCTTGAAGAAATTGTTTACCATTACAAGAGAACAATTGATTTCCAACGACCCATTTCGACGGTTTAAAAACCGTAAGTTTACGACAGTATTACGACGTTTGTACGACAAAAAAGAAATCATCGTAAAATCGTCGTAGAAATAAGTCGTCGTAAATTCATCGTAATATTTACGACGTAATACGACGATTATACGTTGATTAAAGCAAGCATCTACTAGCGATGCAAAATCGTCGTCAAAACGACGTATGTTTATGACGTTTTTTCGACGTACTGTAATTGATGTAATCTTATGACGTTTTTACGTCGAAATATTATGTCAGTCAAAAACAATTAAAACATGTTCACCTACCTATGGTTGTTGAAAGATAATCGATGTAAAATCGTCGTAAATTGCAAATTGCGATGTAAAAGTGATGTAAAATATATGTAACGAACCATCATAAAAGCGTCGTAATGGGTAAAATTTTGCTATAAATATATCTTCATTTCCTCTTTCATTCACAACAAGATCATTCAAACACAATAACAACAAAAAAAATATAAAGATAGAGAGAGAGTTTTTTTATTATTATTCAACATGTCTATATACGAGCTAAGAAGCTGGATGTATATGCGAAAAGACGCGTTGACAGAAGAATTCAAAAATGGGTTGGAAATATTCATGTATCAGGCCAGAAATATGAAGAGAACCAAAGAAAGCGGGAATATGTTTTGTCCTTGTCTGAAATGCAAGAATACAAGGTATACTCTAATCCAAACAGTGTGGACTCTTTTATTAAATAGAGAGTTCATGCCGCAATATTTTGTTTGGTATCAACATTGAGAAGGATATGACAGCAATGCTCATGGGAATGCTGGAGGTAGTAGTAATTATCAAAGTCATGTTGAATTTGCTGAATCAAATGATTATCAGCCTAATCAGTATCAATCTGATCAAGGTCCAGATCATGATAGGATGCATGAGATGGTTACAAATGCATTTCATGAAACGCATACTGGTAACATTGTTGAGGAACCCAATGTAGATGCTAAACGATTTTATGATTTATTAGACAATGCTAATCAACCAATCTATGAAGGATGTAGAGAAGATTAGTCTAAATTATCGTTGGCAGCTAGGATGATGTCAATCAAAACAGATCATAACTTAGCTGAGGTTTGCATGGATAATTGGGCTGATCTTATGAAAGAGTACCTCTCGGAGGATAATTTGGCAGCGGCAACATACAATGAAATACAGAAGTTGATTTCTAGTCTTGGTTTACCTTCTGAGATTATAGATGTATGTGTTGATAATTGTATGATTTTCTGGAAATATGATGATAAGATGCTGGAATGTCGATTCTGCCAAAAACCAAGACACAGGCCACAAACTTCTGGGCGTAAAAAGATATCATACCAACGGATGTGGTATCTTCCTATAACTGATAGGTTGAAATGCCTCTATCAATCTGAAAAGACAGCTGCATCGATGAGATGGCATGCAGAACATACACAAGTAGATAGAGAAGTTACTCATCCATCAGATGCAAAAGCATGGAAACACTTCAATACGGTATACCCAAATTTTGCTAAGTTCAAACGGAATGTCTATCTTGGTATGTGCACTGACGGTTTTAGTCCATTCGGTATGTCTGGTAGACAATATTCTTTATGGCCAGTAATCCTGACCCCTTATAACCTTCCCCCAGATATGTGCATGCAAAGGGAAATTTTTTTATGAATATTTTGGTCTCAGGTCCCAATCATCCGAAGTGATCTCTCGATGTATTTCTGCAGCCACTCATACATGAGTTGAATCAGTTGTGGTATACCGGTGTTCGAACATATGATTGTTCGAAGGGGAAAATTTTTATTATGCGGGCTGTGCTTATGTGGACAATAAGCGATTTCTCCGCATACGGTATACTATCAGGATGGACTACACACGGGAGGTTATCTTGTCCTTATTGTCTTGATCGAACTGATGCGTTTCAGCTAAAACATGGTAGAAAAACATGTTGGTTTGATTGTCACCGCAGGTTTTTACCGGAAAATCATCTATATCGGACGAACAAGAAGTTATTTAGGAAGAATAAAAGTGTACGTGTCCCTCCACCCGTATATTTAACAGGAGCTGATATTGAAGCGCAAATCGATCATTGGAGGGCAGAGGAAACGATAACTCGTGGGAGAAAGTGGCACACTCCAGCAAATATGCCTGAAAATTACGGAGTTCATCATAATTGGCACAAGAAAAGTATTTTTTGGCAACTTCCATATTGGAAAGATCATCTGGTCAGACACAATCTTGATGTCATGCACATTAAGAAAAACTTTTTTGATTACATCATGCATACAGTGATGAACGTTCTGGGAAGAACAAAAGACAATGGTAAGTCAAGATTGGACTTGTCTGATTTATGCAACAGAACTGAATTGCATATACTGAGAAATGGTAAAGCACCGATTTCTGTATTTCGGTTGAGTGCAGAACAAAAGTCAGCATTTGTTCAAATGGGTTTCATCTGACGTTAAGTTTCCTGATGGGTATGTTTCTAATCTTTCTAAATCTGTTGAGAAGGGGGTAAATTTTTCAGGGATGAAAAGTCATGACTGCCACGTGTTTAGGCAACGATAACTTCCATTTGCATTTGCTGAACTCTTGCCCAAAAATGTCCATGAAGCTATTGGAGGTAAATCATTAATTACAACTATATATTAACTAGACTTTATTCCTATTATAATATGTACATAACAAATTTTTAATATTATATATATGTATTCTTTTTTTCCGGAATCTTAGTACACGAACATTATCAGATGATGTAATAGCACAACTGACAGCGAATATTCCAATCTTGTTGTACAATTTAGAAAAGATATTTCCGTCATGATGTTATGGAACACCTTCCCGTTCATCTCCCTCACGAAGCAGAGCTAGGTGGACCGGTTCAGTACAGGTGGATGTATCCATTTGAGTGTTTCATGAAGCATCTTAAGGGTAAAGCTAAAAACCTAGCTATAGTGGAAGGTTCAATTGTGCCGGGCAGCTTAACTGAAGAGACTTCGCACTTCAATTCGTACTATTTTGCACCTAAAGTACGAACACGCAAAAGAGCTATACGTCGATATGACGATGGCAGATTTAGCCAAACATATGCAGTTAAGGGTGTACCTGAAATATTCTTGCCGATCGGACGTCTTAGCGGAGAAGTAAAGAATGTTTGGTGGTCAAATGAAAAAGATAACCACATCCCACATACGTACATCCTGCTAAACTACGAAAAGTTGGCGTCCTACGAGAGATATAATATATTAACTTAGTTATATATATATATATATATATGTATTTTTGGTATGCAGCACATTCGTTGATGAGGTAAAAGAATGTATCTCTGATGTTTCTGAAATTGAAATCAATGATCATAAAATATCAACACTTTGCGTAGTGGTTGAAAGCACCAATAAGTATAATTATATGTATATTATTGTTATAGGATGCATGTAACAGTATGACATATTTCATAACCAAATTTCATTTTTTAATTATATAGGTGGACCTGAATGATCCAGATAAATATCCAATATGGTTCCATGAGTTACTCCTAGGTCCGATGGCCAAAATAATGACTGCATCCATGTATTTCACTCGGGGTTATGTCTTTCATACATATGGTCACGGCGCCAAGCGGACAACAACTAACTACGGAGTTTGTGTGAGGGGTGAAATAGATTATTATGTAGTTTTGCAATAAATAATTGAAGTGGAGTACCCTGGTTTGTTAAGGATGAAAACTGTTCTCGTTAAATGTGATTGGTTTTATCTTACCGTTGGAAGAGGGGTACGAATTAACAAATTCGGAGTTGTCGATGTAAACCAATCCCGACGGTACAATAGGTTTGAGCCTTTTATATTAACTTCTCAAGCGGAACAAGTCACATTTGTGCCATATCCTCGAGTTTGAGCTACATGGATCTCATGGTTAATTGTTATTAAAGTGGCTCCCAGGAAAAAGATTGTAGGGGTTGAGGATCTTCCACTGCAACAAAAAACTTACATAGACCTGACTGAACCAGATATTGATGAGAATATATTCTTAATTGACCTTCAGAACAGGTAAGTTGAAGATCTTCCGATGATACAGAAGAAGAAGGTGATTCAGATGAATTTGATGAAAGCGAGGACGATGCAGAAGATTTGGAAGACGAAGGTGATGATAAAGAACATCAAGAAGATGAATCTGAATGATTATCATGGGTTTTTAGGATAATATTGTACTGATATAAAAATATAAATATATATATATATATATATATGTTGTAGTTTTGAATAACTTTGAATTTTTTTTCTTACTTTAGAACATTACGATGTTTTTACGACGTTTTTTAAACCCTAAACCCTGATTCAATATTGTGTATATTGATTTGTGGTTAAGTATATTGATATGAGCATTACGACGTTTTTGCGACAAACTGTCGTAAGTTCGTCGTAATATTGCGACGATAATCCAAAATCGCCGTAATTGCGTCGTAAAATCAAAATCCCAAATTTTGAAACCTTTGTATCTGATTGGTTATTTACTATTTCACAAATGTTTTGATGGGTTATCTTATTTTATATGAAATGTATTCATTCTGATAAAAATTAAAGATTTGAAAAAAATCATACATATTTGCAAGTTCATGCATGTTTTTATAAATGTTAAGTAAAATGTTATGAATTGTATAGGATGATGGAAAACTTTGTTACCTCATTCACGGAAAATTGGCTTTTTCCAACCTAAACTATGAAAATATGTTAAATTCATTCCCGAATTTGTATCTGGTGCTTAAACATACTTCAAGTTTGTAATTAATTGAATTTCATACCCAAACTTTCAACTTTGTGATAAAACATACATTGATCAAACGGTGTTAGAGGAACCGTCAAGTCTTGTCTACGTGGCCGACATGTCAGAACGATGTCGTCTTAAGTTTTCAAAATATAAGTTGTTTGTACGCTCAAAACAACATCGTTTTTGACTTGGGACTAAACTACGCTTTTTTTCTTAATTGCTTCTCTCTTTTCTTCAACATTCGAGTCTCACACACGATTTTGGGGATTTCTTCACATAGGTGGTTATAGATTTTTTATTTCTTCTGGGTTGGGTTCGTGGTATTGTTGTCTTCTGAAATTTCGAACTTGAAACATTGCAACAGAGAGGTTCACGAACCCAGAAGAAATATGTTGGAATTATGGATCTAGAAATGCTATTAAGCAGAGGTTTGTTGTTTACAAATCCAAATCGGAGACTGCAGGAAACTAAAAAGCTAACTAAAGCAAAAGGAGAGAAAAAAACATAAATTTTATATACAGAGAGTGGGCACGAAAAGAGATAGAAATTGCAAATTGCTATGTACAAAACAAGAAGATAGCTTAAGAGGAGGATGTTGACCGAGGAATAGGAGCGTAAGGAACAAGATGAAGCACTTTGTTTTAAAGTTTTTACCAGTTTCTGTAGCAACTGACATCTTTCCTTTCTCTGTTCTGTTCCTTTTTCAATATCTTTTATCGCATATATCCTTTTGTTTTCTTTCTTCTACATCGGTTATCCCTCCGTGAAGTTGCAATAGCGAAGAAAACAAATCAGGCAGACAAGAACAAGATCCGATATGCGGAAAGAATAACAAGACAACTTATAAATAAGGATCCTAAACAATCCCAAAGCGCCTGCGAAATGACAATCTGTCCACTGGAGAAGGAAGATGAAGAGATGAGCCGCTGGGCTGTAAGACAATCTCATCTACACGCAAACAGCATCATACTCCTCTGGATACTCAGATGCCCTTCAAAACCAGATCTCATTTTCAAGCTCTACGTTTTGTTCTTTTTTATTTTTTAGCAATTTTCGTTGAGCAAACAACTGTCGTTTGTGTCTTTTTTTTTTAGCAATTGCTTATGTGGACGCTATGTATACAGATTTCACGGAATGTTTGACAGCGTTTCGATGGAAATTGTTTTAAGCACAAAAAACAAAGACTAAGGATGAAATTCAAATTAGAATGAAGATTATGGAGGAAATTCAAATTATAATATAGATTAAGTATGTTTAAACACCATGCATAAGTTCTGGGATAGATTTAACATTCTAAGTTGAGGTAGAAAAAAACCAATTTTCCCCTCATTCGCCAAATCAATCACTTGGACTAAGTAATGTCCACATTCCAATATCTCAATTTAGAAGCAGCTTAGGAAGTTCATCAATGCAATTTTCCTTTCCAGAAATTTGGGGTTTGATGTTTTTTTTTTTTAAAATCGTCATAATTTAATCGTAATTTTACAATGAAATTACGACGATTGTTCAACCGTCACAATATTGTCGTAAAATTCCATTAAACTTATGATGTAATCTCAGTCGTGTGTTTCTCTGATCTGAGGTACGAGGTAATAAATGATTGTGCATTACGACAGAATTACGACGAAACCGTCGTGATGTTCACGCAGTGTGAATTTGCCATGTGTCGTTTCATGCATTGGGTCGTTTATATTACGACGATTTTACTACGAAATATATATAAGGGACACGGATTTCCTTCCTTCTTCGCTCATTTCTCATTTCTCACTCTCTCTCTAAAATTTCTAAACTCTCTCTCTCTCTAGAATTTTCAGCCTCTTCAATTTTTTGTAAGTTTTCTTTTATGCCTTCTAATTTATTTTTTATTTATAGGTTTTGGAATTAGATAGGTTTCGGATTTAGAAAAAATTAATTTTTGTTATATATAATATTTTTTTTAAAAAAATATTTTGCAGATTGCGTTGACTCCCCAAAAATTTCACTATCGGAACCTTTTGGCTCCAGGAGATAGTATCGGTCCGTTGGATTCTGCTACGGAGTCCATCATCCTAGAGTCTTCGGGAACGCAGGCTGCCATATCTCAGAACCCGGGATCTCAACCGGGTTTTGTTCCGCCGCCGCCTCCACCACCACCACCACCAGCAGCAGCAGCAGCAGCGGCACCAACCCCGATACTGCCTCCACCGTATGCACAATATACGGTTGAGGATCTTCTACACCAGCCGAGACGTGCCGGGATGAAGAAACTTGATCCGGACCGAGCTCTGAAAACGTTTTGGTACGTTTTTTTCCTTTCAAAATTAAACAAATATATATACAATTCATATATTAATAAATTAGATATCTAACAAATATATTTTAACGATGTAGGTTTTCGACCGACAATTGCGTTGGTCAAAGCGTCTCTGATGTCATCAAGGGGTTCTTCGTACAACCCCATACAAGCTTTAGAAAGCTGGACCAGACCACTTACGACACTTGGTTCAAGTGTTTCGCGGTACGTTTATAAATATGTTTTTGATTTATTTTAACACAATTAACATTAATTTTACAGCTTTAAAAATATTTCGAACTAACTTTTCTTTTTAGCAAAAGTGGCATTGGGAACTTTCTGCACACGGGCGTGTCAAGTCGGCGTTTAGAGAGAAGGTCAACCAGCGCCTAAACAACACCATTTCCAACTGGAAGAGGAAGTGGGAGGTTGACGGAAACAAGGCTAAGCCTAGCGCCTATGGCTGATACTGTCTGGGAGGGTTTAGTACAGAAATGGCTAGATCTGTATTCCCAGTCCATTGCCGCCAAGTGTTCGGGATCCAGGTTTGTTTTTAAATAATTTAAAGTCATATTTTTTTACAGATATATAATATTTTTATTAATATAAATTAACAAATTTGTTTTTTCCGGAACGCTAAAGATGATGCGGGACAGCCAAAAAAGTCCCGCACACCTCCCGTCAGGTCTCTTTTGCCAGAAGACGTCGGATGATGGTAAGCTTAATTAACAAGTTTTTTATTTCCTAATATTTTTATTAACATTTTCCAATTGATTTTGTAGGTTGAAGAAAACGGAGGAGAACTTCCTCCGATGACGCAGGTCTTCGCCGAGACCCACAAGAAGAAGAATGGCGAATTCACGGATCCTCGGGCGGAGGCGATCTACAACGTAGCCTGTGCGAGGATCGATGAACGGCAGACGCAGCCCTCGCAGCAGGTGCTTCCGATGTCTCCTGGAGGTAGCTCGGTCCAGTCCACACCGACCTTGACGGTGGCAGAGATGGACAAGATCTCCGAAGAGGTAAGCTTTAATTTATTTTCTCCTACTTAACGTCTTCAACTATAGGTGTTTTACTTATGTTTTCAACATTTTTACAGGTTGCCTCTCGGAAGAAGGACAGGGTTTTAGCCTTTTAGGGATGGGATCCATCCATAATACCCCGATCGCTACTGCGACTGGTCATGTCCAGGCAGAGGATCCAGTGGTTATTCGCCAAGAGCTCCAGCAGATGCGGATGCAGTACGAGACGAAGATTGACCAGTTGTACGGTCTCTTTGATATTTTGGGCGCTGACAACCCGTTGCTTCAGGCACAGTTGGACAGGTTGCGGGCAGCTGGAGTCCTCGGCGCATCTTTCATCCTTTAGGAGGCAACCACTGGTGCAGACGAACGAGGAGATGTTCCGATCTCTCGGGGTTGATCCTCCTAGAGTCGGGGACCAGGCACCGGAAAACTCCAACCGAAGAGCCGGCAAGGAACCTGTAGACCAAGACGGGGAGCAGGACGATGCGGGGATAGACGACATTAGTATAGATTTAGGTCTTTGATAGTTTTTGTTTTGTAAATAATGTAATTTTTATTATTTTGAATTTTAATTACATTTAATTATTAATTTTTTTTAATTATTTTTAATTTTTATTAAAATTTCAATTCTGATTAAATAATTTTTTATTTTCATTTTAATAAAACATCGTATAATTGTCGTAATACTATTTATTATTAATTTAATCCATCGTCGTAATATTTTTTATTTCGTAGACGGTTTTACGTCGAACAAACCAAAATAATATGACGCAATTACGACGACATGTTCGTCGTATAATATACGACACTCATACGTCAGTTATTTACGACGATTTTACGACGGATACGATGGAAAACAAACCGAGGCAAATCGATGTAAATTCGACGTAAATTATACGACGTAAATATTATGACGATTTTATGACAGTTTTTTACCGTCCTAAATTTTACGACGAAATGTTTTTTACGATGAAATTTTTTACGACGATGCGTTTACGACAGTTTTGAAAACCATCGCAAATGCATCGTAATAGGGGGTTTACAACGATTTTACAATGGTTTTGACCGTTGTAAAAATGTGTTTTTCTTGTAGTATACGTTTTCCTCAACTGTCATGCTTTCACTCATCTTGTATCCATACAATTTTTGCTTCAAATAGATACGGTTTGGTAGAGATTTAACCATGAACAACTGATCTAAGATTCTTATCTTTCCGGCAGCCGTCTTCTCCTTTATGAACTTTCTCCGGACATGATCTCCTAGACTCAGAATAACTGTTGATCTGGCTTTTTCTCTCTTCTCTTTCAGAGCTTTCTCCTCTGGTTTTGCAGGTGTACGGACTGTATCAGGCGTTTGGTCACCTTCATCCGGTGAAACTTCACTCTCTGTCACCTCTTCTTTGTCGAGCCCTTCCAGCAGACCCAGATGCTCCAAATGAGAAAACAACTTTTCTTTCTAGAGGATGTAGAAAGAACTTTTCTTCCAACTTCCACATCCAACTTTTTCACCTCCGACCTTTTCACCAAAGCTTCAATCTTTATGAAGTTTGGACCAACTTTATCACCAAAGCTTCAAACTTTATAAAGTTCAGACCTTTCTTCAACCTCAAGACCTCAACATGGCTCTGATATCAATTTGTTGGTGTAAAAGTTTTAACCTTTCTCTTTATTTTACACGGAATCTCTCATTATCATAATAGGGGGTTTACAACGATTTTACAACGGTTTTGACCGTTGTAAAAATGTGTTTTTCTTATAGTATACGTTTTCCTCAACTGTCATGCTTTCACTCATCTTGTATCCATACAATTTTTGCTTCAAATAGATACGGTTTGGTAGAGATTTAACCATGAACAACTGATCTAAGATTCTTATCATTCCGGCAGCCGTCTTCTCCTTTATGAACTTTCTCCGGACATGATCTCCTAGACTCAGAATGTTATGGTATACTTTTACAAAGATTTAATCTCAGGATATGGCAGATATTTTAGCCATGGTATATCCATAATAACCTTAATTAAACTTCCTAAAATACGATCATATCAAACATCGGTTTCCCTAAGGTTGTCGTAAGTTCTATCTGTTCTTATTGTCGATAGACTCATCAGAGGTTTTCGATAACCATGGAGCAAGTGATTCTTGTATGCGGACGTTGGCAGTTTGACAATTGCAAGTGGCTATTTACTGTCGACAATACAAGAGGGTGCAAAATTCTAGCAGCAAATAAAAGTACACGGTATGCTGATTTTCTGCGCATGGTGTTTGAGGATTATGGTTTAGACGAGAATATGCATGTGGTAAAGCTCAGCTACATGTTACCAAAGAGGGTATTTAGCAAACTCCTACTGGATACACCACCTATTTTTGTTGGAAACTGCAGACAATTTCAAGGCTTCCTAGGTCAGTTTGGGTCTGACACAGTTAGGATGTGTGTTGAAATAAGCGACAAAGTCCAAGACAACATGAACAAAGTGGATCGTGAAGAGAGAAAGGGAGAAATCAATTCTGATGCTGACGAAAAAGTTGACGACGAAGATGAGTACAGGTTTGATTGCTGCGATGATTCAGATGGTGAGAACTTTAGTGTCTATGGTAGGCATAACGAAGAAGAGTGTGAGAAACCTAAACTACCTCTGAAGAAAAGGGGTTCAAGTTGTGAAACAAAGGAACCAAAAGAACTTGAAAGTCATGTGCAACTCGAATTAGGTTCACTAAATTTAGCAGTTGGACAATGGTATGACTCGAAACATGCTTTGGAGACAAGATTGAATATTTTATCAGTGATCAGTAGGTGTGATTTTGTTGTCAATAAATCGAATCCAACCCTTTTAGTAGTTAAGTGTTGGATTGAAGGATGTAGCTGGAGGATAAGAGTTGCCCCCGTTGGAGACTCTACGGTATTTTATGTTTGGGTATATGTTTTGGAACATACCTGTTCTGTAACTGATTGTTCTTCTCGTGCACGACAGGCAACACCAGATATCCTTGCAGTTTTGTACAAGGATTACATTGGTGGTGCTAAAGTTTATGTCTCGGGTTGTCTTTTGTCTTTGACGTCAACCCAATAGTAACCGCACCACAAGAACATTTCCTCGGTATCCCTTCACCTTTGTCCATTATTAATACAGAAAAACAGTTGAAAAATAAAGACCTACTGTTTGGAGTTGAGAATAATTCTGCCGTCCTCGTATTATGAACAAAATTGGAACTGCATCGAGTTATATTCTACTGAACCCTAATTTTGACTAACACGTGTATGTCATGCATTTTGGAATTAAGTCTACCATTACGTTATGATTATGTCTGTTAAAGTTTGAATATGTCTGGTAAAGTTTGAATAAGTCTATCAACACATCAACACTATATTTGTTAAACGATAAATAAGTCTTCTAATAGTTGCATATATATCTGCCATCACATTGTTTAAAAGAAACAAAACCTAATAAGTGTGAGCATACATAAAATAAGCATATAAGTCTTTGTAGCTTGAAAACACAAAGAACGTAAAGAAAATCCAACAAGGAATACCGTATGTAAAAAACACAAGTCAAATAAAGCTGGTAAAAGATTCAAATCGTGAAAACAAATCTCTCACCTAAGCTTGAGATGGCCTCAAAAGGAAATCGTTATCTTTATCGTTTTCTGCACGACGCGGAAATGGGTTAGTCATCACCATAATTTCTTCTTCTACCATCTCCTCAAACAACTCAGCTGCAAGCCTGTCATGCAATCTATCAACATTCTTGTCACATATGCCATCAAAGGTACATCCAAGCGCAAGGCACTCAATATACTTCACTGTGAACCCAACCTTTTCATGAAGGTAAGTGTTCTAAGACTAACTAATCTGCCACTATGATAATCTTCTCGAACAATTTTGTCAAACCACACTCCAGAAGTCTGCCACCAATTCAGTAAACCTTCAGCGAATAGATCGCACAACTTTGTCATCAGTTTCGAACAACTTTATCATCAACAACTTTATCATCAATTTCGAATAGATCGAACAACTCTATCAGTGTATTGGATTTTTAATATCCTAAAATGATAGAATCATGGAACCGGAGGGAACAAAAGACGAGGTGCGAACCGAGGTTCAGGCCGGAACACAAGACCAAGTGGCCGACCTAAGCGAAGTCGAGGTTCAGGACGGGGCACAAGACCAAGGAGCCAACCTGAACGACGTCCTGGCCATACCAACTGGACCAATGACCAGGTCGCGTACCAAGAAACTCATGGGGGCCATCCAACGAGTTCTCACCGAGCTAAGAAGCCAAGGCCGAGCTGACGACCTAACACCCGCTCACAAAGTCATGACCGTTCTCATGTACTCTGGTCCGAACTGACCTGGTTGGGGTGTTGTGTTAATACTCTTTTTACTTACATTCGGTTTTGTCCCAATGGGTTTTCCGAATGAGGTTTTAACGAGGTTAATGCACACCCATCTCACGACCAAGGTTCGATTCGCGGCCAAGTATAACGGTCAAGAAGTTCAAGAGTTAGCGAGAGGATGTGAAGGGTTACCCAGAAGTCCGATCGTTATTCAACGCATTTCTAGTTTCATTTAGTTTCATTTAATGTCTTTTAATGTCTTTTAATTTTCTTTAAAGACCAATTGTCTCCCTTTAGCCTCTATATAAAGGCAACGATGTACTTGGATTTATCATCACTTATCTTTTATAAAATTTCTCTTTGAGTTTTCTCTTTTGTTCTCTAAGAACTTTGTCGATATTTTGGTGGTTAGCCATTGATCGATTTCCGGTTTATCAAGTAGTTTCATCCTGCTTGACGCAGCCTTCGATTCCAAAGTGAGAGAGAGAGTTTGTAGTCGTACTTGGGGCTTAGGGAATTTGGGGACTTGTCTCACACCCTAACATCCGGTATCGCAATCCTTAATCTACTTTGTCCATCCCCTCGTTTCCAACCTCTTCTTTGGATTTGGGCCTAAGGATTTTCGAGCTCTCGCTCACGCCTTAGCATCTCTTTCACCGAACCGGTATGGATCCAAGGATCTATCAACCTCCACCGAGCCAAGTGTGTGACAATTCTAGGACGGTCTTCTATCAAGTGGTATCAGAGCCACGCACTTGTGATTTCGGTACTATCTTTCTTTTCTTTTAGAATTCAATATTTTCTCATCTTTCTCTTGTAAATCGTTTTTTTTTTAAAAAAAAAGAAAGGAAATTCAAAAGTCAAAAAAAAAAGAAAAAGAAAGAAGTCCAAAAGTTGAAAAAAAAAAAACGATCTAAATTCTTTTCTTCCTATCTGTTCTTCTTGTCTCTTAGACTCCCAACTTACTTGATTCACCGTTTTGATCAAGGCTTAAATCGATTTGTCGATTTATTTTGCTTAGAACCGGAGAAAAACTCTAGTGTGTTGTGAGGTCAATAAGAGGGTGAGTGAACAAAGAGAGAAACACTTGTGAGGAATTTGATTACTAACGTGTTTGTTCAATTTTGCGAGGTACTTGTATGTCATCCGATTTCTCTTTGGACGACTGTGAGTTCTACACGTTTCGAGACGGTAATCACGTTCGGTGGTTCACCCCTAAGGAGATGGAGGCTAAACTTAATCAAATCACCGAGATGATGGAGCGCATGAGCCAACGAATGGAGCGGCTTGAAGGTCAGCCAAGGCCAGCGGAAGTAAAAGATCAGAACCGTGAGGAACCTATGCACATCCCCCGAGATCGGAACCAGGAACCTGAGATCGACAACCCTTTCTACGAAGACAACCATTCATCTGGTAGTAGCCGAGTTAGACCGCGAGGCAACCAAATGTTTCGTGGCCGAGCTGGAGGAATCTGTGACCGAGGACACGCCATGCCTGCGAGAAACCCAAACGACCGATATGAAGGTGGACAGCCACATCATCGCTACGAAGCCGAACCGGCTAGAGGCCGAAACGACAACGACCTCGGAGGAATGAAACTCCGGATCCCAGCGTTCTACGGCAAGAGCGACCCGGACGCTTTTCTGGAGTGGGAAAAGAAGGTCGACATCATCTTTGGGTGTCAAGATCTTTCGGAGAGGAAGAAAATAAACCTAGCCGCTTCAGAGTTCAACGGCTACGCGATCGATTGGTGGGATCAGATCGTAATCAGTAGAAGAAGAAACGGAGAACGGCCTGTTGAAACCTGGGAAGAGATGGCTACCTTGATGCGGCAACGGTTCGTGCCTGCGCATTATCAACGCGAGCTGCACACCAAGCTCATACGGCTTACTCAAGGAACCAAATCTGTGGAAGACTATCACCAGGAAATGGAGAGGCTTATGATCAAAGCCGATGTCTTTGAACCTGAGGACACAACGATGGCGAGATTCTTGAGTTGACTAAACCGAGATCTTCAAGACCGAATGGAACTTCAGGAGTACCAGGACATGTACGAGATGTTACACAAAGCAATCCTCTTGGAACAACAACTCAGGCACAAGGGAACAAATCGGTTCACTGCCGGATCTAGTTCGCGACCGACCTACCGAGAAGACAAAGTTGTCTATCCTACACGGCCAAAGTCTGAAGTAAAGCCCAGTCAAAGCACCGACCTCAAAGGCAAAGCCGAGGTAACTTCAGCCTGGACTCGTGATATAGAATGCTTGAAGTGCAGAGGCAAGGGTCACTATGCAAATAAGTGTCCGAACCAGAGAGCCATGATTCTTCTAGACACTGGTGAGGTCGTGTCCGAAGCAGAAAGTGAAGCCGAGCCAAAGTATGACGAGGAACCATAAGAAGAGTATGCGGCTGGAGGAGAGCTATTGGTAGCACGGCGAGTGCTGGTGTCCCAAGAACCAGTCCGAGAAGAGGATCAAAGAGAAAACCTCTTTCACACGAGGTGTATAATCATGGGGAAGACCTGCAGCATGGTCATAGATGGAGGAAGTTGCACGAATGTAGCGAGCCAGATTATGGTGGAGAAGCTCGGGATGCAAACCATCAAGCATCCGCATCCGTACAACCTCAGATGGCTTAACAACCAAAGGCAACTCAAAGTCACCAAGCAAGTCACCGTGCCATTCAAGATCGGACGGTATGAAGATGAAGTGTTATGTGATGTCCTACCCATGGAGGCCGGACACATTTTGTTAGGACGGCCATGGCAGTTCGACCGGAAAGCAGTCCACGATGGATTCACCAATAAACATTCTTTTGAACATCAAGGACAGAAAGTCGTGTTGGCACCTCTATCACCCCGCGAAGTTTACCTGGATCAAATCCAACTGGAAAGGAGTAGCAAAGGCAAAACTACCGTGAGTGATTCCCTAAACACATCCACTACTAAAAATGAGAGTGATACACTGAGTGAGCCACTACAAAAAGTCTTAAACACTCAACCCGTGAGAAGAGAGACTCTTTTTGTGAGGCCAAGAGAGATAAAACAGGCCGTGCTTGAGAAGCAGCCTTTTATTTTGCTCATGTTCAAATCCGCTTTGGCTAGCACGTCTAACTCCGAGCCGGAATTTCTGAGCAGGATTTCTTGGGTTTTGCAGGAATATGCGAACGTATTTCCCGAAGACAATCCAGGCGGACAACCACCGATCCGAGGTATTGAGCACCAGATCGACCTTGTTCCTAGAGCGTCCTTACCCAACCGACCTGCGTACCGCACCAACCCAACTGAAACCAAGGAGCTCCAACGCCAGGTCGACGAGTTAATGGCCAAGGGCTACATCCGCGAAAGTCTAAGTCCTTGTGTCGTGCCTGTGCTCCTGGTGCCAAAGAAGGATGGAACCTGGCGAATGTGTGTTGATTGCCAAGCTATCAACAACATCACGGTAAAGTATCACCACCCGATCCCACGACTTGATGACATGCTGGACGAACTTTATGGGTCTAGTGTGTTCACAAAGATAGATTTAAAGAGTGTTTACCATCAGATCCGAATGAAAGAAGGAGATGAGTGGAAGACCGCGTTCAAAACCAAGCATGGTTTGTATGAATGGCTGGTCATGCCATTCGGCCTAACGAATGCACCTAGTACCTTTATGCGATTAATGAATCATGTGCTTAGGTCGTTCATAGGTGTCTTTGTAGTAGTCTATTTTGATGACATCCTGATCTACAGTAAAAGTCTAGAGGAGCATGTGAATCACCTAAAACAAGTGCTAGAAGTCCTTAGGAAGGAACGTTTATTTGGAAACTTTAAGAAGTGTTCTTTTTGTACGGATAACGTGGTGTTTCTAGGCTTTGTTGTCAGTTCACAGGGTATACAGGTGGACGAGGAGAAGATCAAGGCTATCCAAGATTGGCCAAGTCCCAAAACGGTTGGAGAAGTTCGCAGCTTCCACGGTCTGGCCAGGTTCTATCGCCGGTTTGTCCGAGACTTCAGCACGATTGCAGCCCCTCTCACCGAGGTCATCAAGAAGGACGTTGGATTCAAATGGGAACGAGCTCAGGAGGAAGCGTTCAATACCCTCAAGCACAGGCTTACACACGCACCCTTACTCTCCCTGCCCGATTTTCTCAAGACCTTTGAGATCGAGTGTGATGCATCCGGAGTGGGAATTGGAGCCGTGCTCATGCAGGACAAGCGACCGATCGCTTACTTTAGCGAAAAACTTGGAGGAGCTACGCTTAACTATCCGACCTACGACAAAGAGCTCTATGCATTGGTCCGAGCTCTACAAACATGGCAACACTACTTGTGGCCAAAGGAGTTCGTTATCCATACCCATCACCAGTCCTTGAAGCATCTCAAAGGACAACAGAAGCTGAACAAGCGACATGCGAGATGGGTCGAGTTCATCGAGACCTTCCCTTATGTGATTCAGTACAAGCAAGGAAAAGATAATGTCATGGCGGACGCGCTATCCCGACGTTATGCCCTGATCTCGACGCTTGATGCCAAGATACTTGGATTTGAGATGATCAAAGAAGCCTACGCAACCGACCTGGATTTCCAAGAAGCTTATCGCGCCAGTTCTAAGTTTGCCTATGGAAAATATTATCAAAGTGATGGGTACTTGTTTTATGATCATAAACTATGTACACCTAACACTTCTATGCGTGACTTGATTGTCAGGGAAGCACACGGAGGAGGCTTAATGGGACATTTCGGAGTTCTTAAGACGCTAAGTGTGGTCCAAGACCATATTTACTGGCCGCACCTCAGGAAGGATGTGGAGAGAATATGCCTAAGGTGCACGTTTTGCAAACTAGCCAAAGGCCGCAGCCAGGGCGCAGGAATGTATACTCCATTACCCATCCCTACCGAGCCGTGGACAGACATCTCCATGGACTTCGTCCTCGGGTTACCTAGGACCCGCCGAGGTAAGGATTCTATCTTTGTCATAGTAGATAGGTTCTCTAAGATGGCACACTTTGTTCCTTGTCACAAAACCGACGATGCTTCCAATATAGCCAACCTGTTCTTTAAGGAAATTTTCCGTTTACATGGAGTTCCGAGAACCATAGTGTCAGATCGGGATACTAAATTTCTTAGTTACTTTTAGAAAACGCTGTGGGCTAAGTTAGGAACTAAACTGTGTTTTTCCACAACCTGTCACCCTCAGACCGACGGTCAAACCGCAGTGGTCAATAGGACCTTGTCAGCTCTTTTGAGATCGGTCATTAAAAAGAACCTTAGGACTTGGGAGGAATGTTTGCCTCATGTTGAGTTCGCTTATAACCGAGCTGTCCATTCTACTACTTTGTTTTCACCATTTCAGTTAGTTTATGGTTTTAATCCTCTTACCCCTTTGGATCTAACCCCTTTACCAACGAATGAGCGTGAGAACATGGACGAGAAAAAGAAAGCGGACTTGGTGAAGAAGATGCACGAAAAAGCAAGGCAGAACATCGAAAGAAAGACGGAGCAATTCCAGAAGTACGCCAACAAAGGAAAGACCAAAAAGATGTTCGAGCCCGGAGACCAAGTATGGATCTACCTAAGGAAAGAGAGATTCCCGGAAGAAAGGAAGTCTAAGTTGATGCCGAGAGTAGACGGACCATTCACTATCCTAGAGCGGCTCAACGACAACTCCTACAAGATCCACCTCCAAGGTAAGTACTCCGTCAGTTCAAGTTTACAATATCGCTGATATTATCCCTTTTCACGCAGATGAAGCCGACTTGAGGAGAAGTCCTCTTCAAGAGGGGGGGGGGATGATAGAATCATAGAACCGGAGGGAACAAAGGACGAGGTGCGAACCGAGGTTCAGGCCGGAACACAAGACCAAGTGGCCGACCTAAGCGAAGTCGAGGTTCAGAACGGGGCACAAGACCAAGGAGCCAACCTGAATGACGTCCTGGCCATACCAACTGTACCAATGACCAGGTCGCGTACCAAGAAACTCATGGGGGCCATCCAACGAGTTCTCACCGAGCTAAGAAGCCAAGGCCGAGCTGACGACCTAACACCCGCTCACAAAGTCATGACCGTTCTCATGTACTCTGGTCCGAACTGACCTGGTTGGGGTGTTGTGTTAATACTCTTTTTCTTTACATTCGGGTTTGTCCCATTGAGTTTTCCGAATGGGGTTTTAACGAGGTTAATGCACACCCATCTCACGACCAAGGTTCGATTCGCGGCCAAGTATAACGGTCAAGAAGTTCAAGAGTTAGCGAGAGGATGCGAAGGGTTACCCAGAAGTCCGATCGTTATTCAACGCATTTCTAGTTTCATTTAGTTTCATTTAATGTCTTTTAATGTCTTTTAATTTTCTTTAAAGACCGATGGTCTCCCTTTAGCCTCTATATAAAGGCAACGATGTACTTGGATTTATCATCACTTATCTTTTATAAAATTTCTCTTTGAGTTTTCTCTTTTGTTCTCTAAGAACTTTGTCGATATTTTGGTGGTTAGCCATTGATCGATTTCCGGTTTATCAAGTAGTTTCATCCTGCTTGACGCAGCCTTCGATTCCAAAGTGAGAGAGAGAGTTTGTAGTCGTACTTGGGGCTTAGGTAATTTCGGGACTTGTCTCACACCTTAACATCCGGTATCGCAATCCTTAATCTACTTTGTCCATCCCCTCGTTTCCAACCTCTTCTTTGGATTTGGGCCTAAGGATTTTCGAGCTCTCGCTCACGCCTTAGCATCTCTTTCACCGAACCGGTCTGGATCCAAGGATCTATCAACCTCCGCCGAGCCAAGTGTGTGACAATTCTAGGACGGTCTTCTATCATAAAAAATAAGAATATGGCGCCAAGACAAATGAGAAGCCCAAAAAACAATTACAGAGGACAAAACTTACCGAAACGCTACCGGAACTCGAAACAAATAGTGAAGACCTTGAAACGCCGTCAGAAGAAAACTAAAGTGGGGATTTTCGAGAAAACCACAACTCTTCTTCTTCTACACTGTCAAAATCAGAAAAAAAAAACAGAGAGAAATTTGGGTTAAACTTACCACCGTAATAGTAGAAACAAGTCTTCTACTTCACCGGAAACTGTATGCAGAGAGAATTTCGGATGGAAGACTGCCAAAATCGCCACAGAAATCGCAACTATCTACGGCGGCTAGGGCAAAAGAAGTTTCTCGGTGGTACAAATGAGAATGATAGTTTTTAGGGTCTTTTTTGTTTAAAAATCGTGGGTGAGAGATTCTAGGAGAAATGATGATCCCTGAGAAAAATTTAGGAAACAAAATCTTTCATATTCCCGTCGATATTACCCAGAATTTTTTAAAAATTATTTTTTATGACTGGATTAAGAGAATTGATGATTGTGTAACTAACCTATTTTCTTTTGAAAAATTAAATTAAAATGCATAACTGTGAATAACAACTCTAAGCAATGTTTTCTGGTCTTTCTAATAAAGATTATAGTCATTCTAGTAAAACTAAAAAACGAGTGTCAATCTAGTAATATTTGTTAAAATTAGAGTCATTCTAACACATTTCTCATAATAAAACAATAAGAACAATGACCATTGAGTTATTATAAGTTGGTTAAAGATACATTGTGTTATACAATATAAATTTTATAAATTAATATTTGATAAACTAATAAACTCAAATAGTTAGTAAATTAATTTGGTTTTACTGGAATGACACTCGATTAAATTTAATGATAATTTAAAAAATATTTTTACCATCGATCTTAATTTAACTAAAAAATTAAAATAAATTTAAAGATAATTTTTCTCAGGAATTATCATCAAGAATATGAAAGATTTTGTTAAAATTAGAGTCATTCTAGCAGATTTCTCATAATAAAACAATAAGAACGATGACCATTGGGTTACTATAAGTTGGTTAAAGTTATATTGTGTAGTACAATATAAATTTAATAAAGTGATATTTGATAAACTAATAAACTCAAATAGTTAGTAAATTTTTTTTGGTCTCAAATTTAGTTAATAAATCTCTTTATAAATTAATAAACTCTAAATTAAAAAGTGAGAATCTTAATGTTATTAATTTATAGAGTTTTTATTGTATTTTTTGTTTTTTGGATTTGGTAAAAAATGATAGATTTTGTATCTTTTGGAAAAAAAAGTTATCTGTTAAAAAACATTTCCTAGTTTCAGATTAACAATTTGTATTTACACAAATCTACACTACTTTGGGATAAATCATTTAATCGTACAAAGATATAATTTACCCAAGTTGCTATAAATTAAAATTTTATTTTCTAGTGTATTTTTAAAGCTTCTTATAGAACGTTTGATGCACTTCACTCTTTCTTATTATTTACATAAGTATTTATTTAATTTTTATAGCTGTTTATTAAGGAATCTATATTTAAATGGATATAATCATTTGGATTTTGTGCTGCGATGTACTTAAAAAAAAGGTTAAAAACAAAACAAATCAAATACGCTAAGGAATCAATTAGTGGATCTTTAACCATACTTGGAAGTAAGTATGGAAATGTACATACATTTAAAGTGGACAAGAATGTACATACATTTAAAGTAGACAAGTTTTTTTTTTTTAAAAAAGTAGTTAAAATACAACTTTATAAATTGAGAAAAAAAAATCTTCAAATAAAGGAACGTTCAAATCAACTTAAGAGAAACATATAAAAAACATCAAGTTGAAAATACTCCTTAACTTTTATCGTTAGAAGAGTTAAAAAGCTTTTGCCATTACAATGAAATCTCTTATTTGTCTTTTGGTTTTGGCTTTATCATTTTTGTACTTGACGGCTAAGTCATCACGTGTCCCTTCTCGCCGTTTAGCACATAAAATACCGAAAGATTTCAACATAGATATAATAAAGACAGTGGTGGTTAGTCAGAATGGTGAAGGTGATTTCAAAACCATCCAAGCAGCCATCGACTCCATTCCTTCTGGTAACAATAATTGGATTCAGATTCATCTTCAAAATGGAATCTACAAGTAAGCTCCTATTTTCACTTTCTTTTTTCATTACATGATATTTATAATATGTATTAATTACATAATGGGACGGAGAATCTATTATATTAAAACAGAAACACATTTAGTATTTCCTTCCAAACAGTCCTAATTTTTTTTAAGTGTTTAAAAATAATTTTAATAATTATTTATATTTAATTTCGAAATTAATTATTAATTTAAATATTTTTAGAGTTCCTTAAATATAGGTAATTTAGATTTGATTTGATTTGATTAAAACTAATAAAATTTGTTAAACAATAAAAAATATTCAGAATCTAGTTATTCTTTAAATGAAAACATAAGGCTAAAAAATATACTGCTGTCTGCTGACTCTGGGTACTGAGGGAGATTATGAGTCGAAGGCGCGGAACTCGCACGTTTCATCCATAAAAAGATGAATTGCATAAAGCAAAAAAGAATAAAGCAATTACTGTCTTTGGTTAATTTAGGTGAGTTTACCAATGATTAATGAATATGTATGTGTGTTGATTCAGCGAAAAGATAGTGATTCCAAGGGAGAAACAAAAGATAATAATGCAAGGAAACACATCCGAAGTGATAATTCAATATAATGATGCTGGACAATCCAATTCGAGTGGTCCGATCATCGTTTACGCTGAATACTTCGTCGCTATCAATATTACTTTCAAGGTAATCAAGGTTTTATATATGTAGCCGCTATCACAATCAATAATTTAGATTTTTTGTTTTTTTTTGGTAAAATATATGATTCGCTCAGTGTAGGTTCTAAAAGCAATCTTAACGTAGCAGATTACTGCTGCTTTGGTAAAGATGAAAATGCCATGATTACTGCTATGCATTTTACCGAACGCCATAATTAGTGTGATCAACTTTTTATTGGCTGAGGAGTATCCAAATTTCTACAATATTTTTATTAGAAGCTTTAATAAATCAAAAAAAAATTCTGCTTTTAAACTGACAGAAATAAGAACTTTAAATTATTTTGATTCAAGATCTATCAATAATTTTGATTTTAGGATAGTGATTAATTCTGTCAATTATTATCGTTAATTAATGATATTTTTCTATATAACTTTACTTAGCAAAAGCAATTCACCATTCTCAAAGCAAAACATTCACCTTTATGAATAGAATATTTTTTTTGTAGATGGATTAATTCATTAGAGTAGGAATTTATACATCCTTTAAATACACTTGTGATTTTTATTTTCTCTCTCTTTAACTAGATTTGAAAGTTTAAAGCATGTAAATAACTTTGAGGCAGTTAATTTGCACTTTCTTTTTTCATAATAATGAAACAGTGTAAGGATGTGATTTCGCTATCTGTGTTTAATCCTAATTTATTCAGTTCTTATGTTTTCAAACGTTTTCAAAAAATTGATTCACGTGTTAAAATACAATTAAAAGAAATAAACTTATTGATCAACAAAAAAGTTTTTTAAACTGTTTCACGGTCATTTAATAAAAAAAATTCAACGCAAATGTTTTCAGAGTTTTATTATATATTGAGATATTTCAAATTTATGTTACATATTAGTCGCACATTGTTCTTTTGTGATTATATAGAATATTGAAATTAATTTTCACGGGTGTGGATATCATACAAAAGGATTCTTGTATAATGTGAAACTGATATCATGTTTGCGCAGAATACTTATAACAAGATAACAACAATAGTACCATATCAAGAGATAAAGGTAGCTCCATCAATTATACTAATGGCAGACAAGGCGTGGTTCTATGGCTGCAGCTTCATCAGTGTCCAAGACACACTAGCTGACTTAGTCGGCCGCCACTTCTTCCTAAACTGTTACATTGAAGGAGCCATCGATTTCATATGGGGACGAGGCCAATCTATATACCAAGTAATCTCAAATATCTTTCATAAGTTTTGGTTGAGTATAGGGATTTTATGATACACCAATATTTCCTTTAACGAATTAGACCCCACGGACTGGCCATTTTATATTTATAAACTGAAGGACTTGGCCTTGTCTACCGTGTTTCAAGCCATAGATGACAATAGCCATAGCATCCCAAGCTATAGAATAGGCTAAAATTTTGAAAGCAAGATGGAAATGGCACGTTACAACAACTCTAGTTAATTAATATGAATATATGATAATATATCGATATATGTAAAAGAAATGCGTGGATGCAGAATTGCGTTATACACGTTAAAGGAGTGGTATCAAATGAAATGGTGAACGAAGGACAATTGTTACCGGGATTCATAACCGCCCAAGGGAGGGAAAGCGAGCAAGACACGAGTGGATTTGTTTTCAAGTATTGCAAGATTGAAGGTGATGGTAACGCATCCTTGGGAAGAGCATACCGAGGCTACTCTAGAGTAGTCTTTTATGAATCCAGCATGTCCAATATTATTACTCCTGAAGGATGGGATGCTTGGTTGTATAAAGGCCAAGAGTACGTATGCTTCTTCTCTTTTACTTACTTATATATATATATATATATATATACTGTATGTTTGTGTGTGTGAATTTGTTACATATTTGGATAACATGTAAATTATGTAATGATAATTATTGGATTACAAAAAAAAAACAGGGATAAATTTACATTTGCGGAGGTAAACTGCATAGGAGAAGGAGCGAATAAGCAAAGAAGAGTTGGATGGGAGAAGAATCTTTCTGCTTCAGATGTTGCTTTTCTTGTAAACACTAAAACTTTCATTGATGAAGATGGTTGGATGACCTATCTTCCTTCTTCTCTCGTCTCTTTATATCAATCATCCTCCATTTGTTAAGTGATTGCTAATTGTATTATTTTAATTTATTCATAGTGGGAAAATATTATGTATTTTACTTCTTATGAAAATTTCTATGATTTATAGACCAACAAAAATTACATATACAATTATCTGGAAAGACATGATATTTTAAGTTTTCATTATCTGAAAGTATGAAAATAAGTTTCTTCCTAATCCATATTCGTCATTTCCCAGCGGACAATCCTCACCAAATTATAAAAACTATGGCCAGAATGTTGGAAACTAAAACTCTGCATTAATAGATATGTCGTGTAATTTTTTTATATAGGATTAATTATTGTTTCGCTTAAAAATTTCATTTAGTGACCCTTAAAAGTTAAAACATATTATTTACAAATATCTTTTAAAATTAGTTAATACTTAATATGTTTAGGAGATTTTTTTCATCCTCTAAAAGGCAAGTCTCATACGAAATGAAGAAAGATGCAAAGCCCTAAAATACGATGGTAGTGTTTTTCTAAAAGCTTTTCAATGTCTAAATCAGAAAACAATAAAGAAAAACTATAGAGTAGTTCGTTAGAAATTGGAAAAAAGTTCAAAAAATGAGGTGAAAGAAAGTGCTGATTGAGTGTGAAAACAGGGATGCATCCACAATGGGCTTTTGAATGGTGGGATTATTGTGTGAACCCCCTTCCTGTTGAAGAAAAGAAGTATTTATAAATTTTTACCCGACTTAGGTTAGCATACCGAATCGGACATTTAGTTTAAAGATTGTTAGGTTGCATATCGAATATGTTGAATGGATCGCATACCTAGTGCTTTTATGACTTCTCACCTACTTTTCCTGGCTATACGTGCCTGCTACTCAACCAAGCCTAACCACATTGCTATCTCTCTTAATGTGTGGTCTTGGAAGCAGCGAATTGGGTGCGATATGGTCATCTTCCATACTGTTTCTCTTTGATATGCTCACAGTATTGTCACTTTCATCTATCAGATGTGAAGCATTGATTGCATGATCCATAGGTTTTAAGAAGCATGGGGGTAGGTTTTAACATATATTTATTGCCCATTGGAGGGAAAATATACAAGTGTTGAACTTTTTATTTCCTTCTAATTGAGTTGCTTACCTTGCCTAAATCCTTTAATACCAAGGATCAGGCTGTCCGAGTTGTTTAGATGCTGGCTCCTAGTACCT
Source organism: Eutrema salsugineum (assembly GCF_000478725.1). Classification (NCBI taxonomy): domain Eukaryota; kingdom Viridiplantae; phylum Streptophyta; class Magnoliopsida; order Brassicales; family Brassicaceae; genus Eutrema; species Eutrema salsugineum. Next base: position 12,171,535 of record NW_006256756.1, on the reverse strand, counting down.
GTGTGGATAATTTTTCCCAGGTCATGCAAAGTCCAAATTACTGGCATATTTACGAGGCTGGGAATGATGATTTCTCCTCCTCCTAGCCACTCAATCTCTAAACTCTTGATAGCATGGTCTGCACTGTCAGACACACGTATCCCAGGAGCGGGTGATCTATGCTGAATCTTTTGGCTCCATAGGTTCCAAGAGCCTGGTGCAAAAGCCTTGAGAGATTAAGTTGTAAACTTGATCACACCGTATTTTTACCCATTTTACTAAGGATTTCTTATGCAATTTCAAATGTTTTATTTGGTTTTAAGTGTTCTATTGCAGTTTTCGTATCTTCTAGTTTAAAAATTCTTTTCAGGTTACTTAAGAAAAAACATTGTAAATTAGAGAAAAATCAGATTTCTAGCTCAGCATCAAACCGTCCGAATTTCAATCTCAAATGAAGAATTTTTCATTGTCTGATTAGCTCCAATTTGAGATATTCAAGAGGAACCAGCCAGTTTCCCATTGCACTTTACTTGATGATACTTTACTTGATGATGATCCAACGGTTCAGTCAAAAGATACAAGAAGATCAAGTTATTTTGAAGCACTATAAATATATGTTTTAGGAACCTTATTTTCATGTATTTTATAGAAAAATGTGTCACCACAGAAAAACTTTAGCACTAAATTTTTACTTTCTTTTTGTTCTTAATTCTTTGTTTAGAAAGATAGATATATCTCTCTTGAACCCTTTTATTTCTTTTTAATCTATTCGATTTATTCATTGGTCTACTATGTTTTTACTTTTTTTTATTAATTATGTCTGAGTAGATTACTAGTTGGGTTTCAGAGATCCATTGATGGGGATATAATATTCGATTAGGATTGTTTGTTTTCTTAGCCAAACTATAGGTCTCATCTCTTCTAAATATATTTATACAGCATGAAGTTAGAGTCATGAACTAGCAACTGATTCTCGGAAGATAAACCCACAACGCTGTTATATTTGTAGAGAAACAAAATCGCTATTGCAGACGAAAACTACCTATAAAGTATCATGAGCATAAAAAAACTTGTGTTATATTGGATAAGCTCTCTCTCAGCCAGAGACGAAAGCTACTGGTCGAGTTGCGAGTGATCAGTTGGTTAATACTGCGCCAATAGACTAGTCATACATCTGTGATTTCGAGTTCAATGAGCTAGCTAGAAATTGATTTCAAAAGCTTAGGATAATGCATGAATCGAACATCTCCTGAGATATCCCTACCGGTCTAACAACAATTTTATTAGTAGCACACATCGATTTCTTTTACTTTTCCTGTGACACCAAACTCCTATATAACCCTGTTAGCCTTATAACCCATTTACTAATTCCTTGTCTAAAGTTTCTGCAAAAAAGGTACCTCTCCCTATGGATCAACTCCCTAAGTACTACTTCGCACTGCTGTGCATTTTCAGATACTATGGTTTTAAAAATTTAAAACTTCAAACCGCAACATTCAAACCATAGCAGTATCAAGTTTTTGGTGCCGTTCCTGGGTATAGATTTGTTCTTGTTCTGCCAAAATTCATAGGTTAGTAATATGGATTCTAAGGCACCCTTTTTCTTTTAATTTTTGGTTTTTTTCTTCTTCAAGGCTCTGAAACATGTATCCATCTTTAAGGCGAGATAACTACTATGAGCAAGGGTTCTTCAACCCTTATGCTGCTCATTACTCTCATGAATCACAGCAGTGGCGTGGATGTGATTAATACTACATGGACCAAAACTCTTTTCCGAGCCATCACACTACTCAAGGATGCCGATAGCCTCCTTAGTACTGAGATTAAACTTATGCATCTCTGACAACACCATATTTTGACCACTTTTATGGATGATTTTAAGATCTTATGCAGGTGTTTTTAACTTGGTTTAGAATAGTTTTTTTATTTCTATGTTTTAGAGTTTCAAAAGACTTTTCAGGAAACTTGGACTAAAGGAATGCATTTTGGAGCAAAAGTATATTTTTGGATAAATTCAGACTGTTAAAAGTTTGGCAACGAATAAAGATCTCACCATATGATCATCCCCATATTTTGAGAAAACATAAAGGAGGAAATTTTGGCAACGAATAAAGATCTCAACATATGATCATCCCCATATTTTGAGAAAACATAAAGGAGGAAACCATATTTCTAATGCAATTGGTTTGGACACAATCCAACGATTAGATCTCCAAATATTCCTGATGAACTGAAGGCATACGACACAGCCTTAAAGCTGAAGCAAGGCTGCAGTGGGCCTATTTCTGACCTTGAGAAGCCTGTTTCAAGCCTAAGTCATTCCTGTCACTTATTTTGCAAACCCTAGACATTTCGGAAGACTCCAGAGACTTTGTATACTTCTTTTACGTCATTCAGAGAGGTGTGCCCCGATTTAATAAGGAGTTTTTAGAGAGTAGCAGTCTTCAAAGAGGAGCTATTGAGAAGGGCACCATCGGATCTCCATCTTCATTAGTGTTCTTTGTTCCTTTTCTTTTATTTATTTTTATTTTTTAATTTCAGCAACCTTTAATACTTTTATAATGTTTTGTTATACTATGTCTGAATAGTTTTCCAGTTGAGTTTATAGGGATTTTTCAAAGAGAAATTCATGTCTTGATTTAATGAATTTTTAGATTTAGGGTTCATAATCTTCTAGGAATTCTTCGTTCATTCTTATTGTTAATGCATGATTCTCTTACAGCCACTAAGAAGCTTATTCTTAGGTTGAGTTATAGTCATGACTGTAACACCCCCGACTCCGTCTACATCCGAGTGCAGTGACCGACCGCACAACAATAAGAACATGGACGACCGACCGTTCGAACCCAAACCGGATCGACGGTGCTACTTTTGTGCGCACAGACTGTTGGCCCGAGGTTCTTAGTCGTGCACCAATCAAACAAGAACATGCACGTCCAAGAGCCCAAGGTCGACGTCCGCACACGATTTTCCTACCGAATGCTAGTATCATTCGAAAACCCGAGCTTTTATAAAACATACTTTTACTACATTGTTTGTTATACAATGGGCGCCCCTGAGAAAACATTATACTGAAATCAACTTAAATCATACTTGGTTTTGCAAAAGGCACAAAATCTACACCAACAGTCCTAAACTTCTCTTGTCCCAATTGGCTACCCACTATGGTCACCTGCAAAACAAGTAGAGTCGTGAGCAACTAATTGCTCAGTGATTTCGGTTCCTGATGCGTGTCAACTGCGTGAGGGAAAAAATTTTACCCTTACAAAAACAAATGAAAGCCGCAAGTGCACAGCTAATCAGTTGTAGTATTTAGGGATCGAATCCACAAAGATTTGTGTGCCTGGTATTCTTCTACGATTTCTAACTTTTTGTCTAGACTAGATTGGTTTTAGAGGTTGGTTGTTTGTCACTGATTAAACTAAAACGAAAGAAAGCAAATAAATATATCCTAGAAAACAAGTAGAAAAATCCAATGAAAAGCAAGTAAAGCAAGCAAAATATCGAACCTAAACAATTGAAGTGCAGATCTAAATAAGCAAGTAAAAATCGATTGGTTTGTAAACTATGGCTAAAATCGCTGAGCTTTCGGGAACTCTGCAGGGATCATAATCAGTTTTAACAATAGGGATGATAGATTGGGATTGACGGATATCGAAATATAGGGTTCTAGAGCTAGAGTACGGCGGTATGACTACGTCACTGTCGTGATCATAACCAACTGTTTCTCGCAACCCTGACCAGTAGGTTTCCACTCTAGCCCTGGAAGGGAGAGAACGCAAGAGCTGCACAAGACTCGTAAATACTCACGATCTCGCCGCAGGTAGGTTTCCACTCCTACGGAAAAATCGTCTGCTTCATTCTAGGTCTGATACTTAATGAAAACTTTTGCAACACTAACTATCTAGATCAGATACTAGGTGATCAATCAAGCATACATGCAATAAGAACGAGAATAAACAGAGAACAAAGTTAAAATCCCAGATCTATAAACCTAGATGTCTTAATCGATTATGAGAGCCCCTTTCGGGAACCTTAAGCCCAACTCGGAATCTACTCAGACATAGCTGAGGTCGACATCATCATTGGTTTTAATAAAAGTAATCAAAAACAGTAAAGAAAAGAGATGAAAGAAAGCTTCTCTATTGAAGAACTCAGACTTGAACAATCTTCTACAAAAATTGCATAAAAACGGCTAAAGGAAAAGGGTTTCTGTAAAGTATGAAGGGTTGTGTCTAAAAAACGATCTAAATGACAAGTATTTATAGTCTTCAATACTCCATGGTCTCTAGGGTTCCAGAATTGAGGCTGAGAAATGACTTTGGGCTTCAGAAATATGAGCTTTAATTCGGAGTTGGCCAGCCGGGGTCGGTAATGACGTGACCACGGGAAATAGGTGGTTGGCCACGGTCGGGAAGCTCGTGGCCGCGGGAAATAGGCTGGTGGCCGCGGTCGCGTGATTTGCTGGCCGTCTTCGAGTGGCTCCGGGGCTAATGGAATATCTTGAGATCCAACCTTTGGAATATCTCCAAACCAAGTGAATTTGAAAGCTGGTTGATTCTTCTATTAATTTGTCCAATTTTGAGGGTGATCAGACGGTGAGAAGGTCTTCGTCTCTCCATGAGAGTTCTGACAGTCTGCATTTATCCAAAAGAGTCTTTTTACTCTAATTTGTGCCTCTTTATCCCAAATTACCTGAAAAGTCTTTTAAATCCAAAAACATAGAAATCCTTTGAAAACCTTTGAAAATGGAGTAAAAACACCTGTAAAAGACATTAAAGTGATCCATAAAAATGATCAAAATCCGGTGTTATCAACTCCCTCAGACTTAGGCTAAATCTCGGCGAGAGGTTTGAAAACGCAGGAACTAAACAAAATCTCAGAGACCAAACTTCTAGACCAATATCAATCATTATGCATCAATCGGAAACAGCCTAGAAAATTCTCATTAGCAATAAGGGCATAACTAGTCCGTTAATCCGTCATGCGGAAATCTATGCACTAAGATCTAACTTCCAGTCAACTAGCTCTTAACATTTATTAAAAATCTCGGTGGTTCTCATCAAAGAAAGTCTAGGCAAGGCAATCTAGGCTAGGTGTTAAAAAGGGTTATTCTAGGGGTAAGGCTTAATGTGTTTACGGGTTACCTGAAGATCTGGAGGATGCAGGATATTATGGAAAACCGCAAGAGAGAGTGAAGCTGTTGGCATCCACAGTTTTCAGTCACTTTCTTCTTGCCATAGATTCCTGGTCTTCTTCCTCAGGTTCTCTCCTAACTCCCTCAGATTTATATTTTTGTAAATCTTTCAAAACCATAGCTCTTTAAACGGATAGTGGTTGCTTTTTGCTCCAAAAATTTCGACAATCTAAGACTCATTAGGCTTTTTGTTTCCCTCTCTCTTTTCATTTATTCGTTCTTTTTTTTTCTTTTTTGAAAGAGAGGGAACACCTTTAGATATAGAGTCATAGAGAGCACAAAATTACCAATTAAAATCAGTCTTGTAAAGCTTCATGAGGTTTCTGACATTCTTCCTTCCCAATTCCATTCAGTCTTCCTTGTGAGTGACTGAAAACTGCGCCGCTCCTCTTCTCTCCGACGTTTTTGCACATATCTGCTGATATAAACTAAAGAGAGAATGCATGAGGATTGAAAACAAGGGTTTTGGGTTTAGGGTATGGTACCAGATAAAGATGAATTGGCCATCTAGGACGACAAAGAGTGGCAAAAATGAGGGTAATAGACGTCCTAGATGTATATCTTGATGCCTGCCTAAGATCAATGACGAGAAAATTAGATATCAATATTAAGGTCAAATAAAATGAGCTAGTATATCCTGTCAGAAAGAATCTCCATGAATAGAAGTCCTCTGGTGGGAGTTCGTAGTGCAAGTACTCTAGCTATCGCCTAGTCTAGTGCTAACCACAAATGAGCTATCATGCATAGTGTAGAAGCGTGCAGGTCTAAATCATCATAGTTTTGTGTCAAACATTCCTGAAAAATACTTAAGGTCGAATAGTTTACATATTAAAATTTAAAAAGTACTTGAAATTTTAAAAGCAAAAACAAGAAAATGATTAGTACGGATAGACATCCTCCCCCAGACTTAAATCACACTGTCCCCAGTGTGAAAAAGTTGGTGAGAAGATGGTGAATAAAAGCGAAAATGAAATAAGATAAAAGAAAAGAAAATGATGATAGAACCGTGATGGCAGTGAAGTGCTGATCAATCACTCATCCTCCAATGTGTCTGCTTCGAACTGGTGCTGCTCCTGTAGAAAAGTGACAACGCGCTCAAAGCGTCGTCCTTGTCTCTCAACTCTGCGCTCCAGGTCAGAATGTGTGTGTGTGATGATGTCGATGATGAGGTGTGGCCGGTCGAAACAGATGGCTGGAAGTGAGCACGTGCTGCAGCTGCATTGCGCTTTGCCTTGGCCACTATTTATTGGCCGATGGTGAATGGTAGACGGCACAAATGGCAGAAAATCATCGGGTTCCGGAGTCCATCACGGACGTCCTCCGTTACACAATCTCGGGACTGATGCTGAAGGTAAGCAGACTCGGTGCTCCTCGGTGTCATTGCAATACTTGTAACCAAACCTGTTTGGATTGAAAGCGGCACGAGAGATAGTGTGATTGCTAGAGATAAAGTAGGTCATACCAGATGTCGGGAAGTGGATCATCAGATGAGAAATCGAATCCTACAGTCTGTAGTATCGCTGTAATAGCGCTCCCGTAAGCTGGAGTAGTGTCCTCGCAACCATTTCACCTTCACCATGTTCTGGCTATGATCCAGGCAAAGCAGGCAAGTCGTGGGTCGTCCATAAATGGCATCTGAAGTGTAATGAGCTCGGTCTTCAAACACATCCCATGTTGGCTCTAGAGAAAATCGTGTGTGCTAAGAGTTTGTGCACAACTCTCACTGCAGGATGAGTAAAAATGGCTGACTTGGATCTCCCGCAATCATAGACGCCATGACCCATCTCTCTCCACAAGTCAAAATCGGGTTCTTCTTCAAGGTGAATGCCATCAGTGTATGGAAGCTTAAGAGCTTCACAAAGTGCAGAAATGGTGAGCGAGTAAGTCTGTCCGCGGATAGAGAATGACAAGATGCCATCAGATGCTCTGGGGTTCCTCCTCTTCGTTTGGTGGAGTGTAATAGTTGCTAGGAACTCGCGGACTAGCTCGGGATAAGTTGGAAGGTTCAGCTCCATGTAGGGTCTCAGCTTAAGTGCATCGATGTACCAGATTACATCTTCTCTGATTCCAAGCATCTCGAGTGTATGATAATCAATGCAAGGCGTAGGTTTGATGTTCAGCTTCTTGAAACGTCTTGCATAGTCCACTCTCGGGGTTATCTCTTTGCCAATGTATCGGATCTGTGGTGGCTCATGAGTTGCTCGTGTTTCTCTTGAGTGCTGGAGCAGTCTCATCACGTAGTTTCTTCTTCTCGGTCTGGCTTGGTTCAGCATGTACTCTCCAAGAGTAACATCATCGGGAATGTCCTCAGAGCTGTCACCAGTGTGACGGCTTCTTCGTGATCTGGTTTGTTCTATTTTCCTACAAGACGAGATGATTCTTGGAAAAAGAGTGAATATGGATGCTGATTTTAACACATGAACAATCAGTTATACTAATCCTAGTATCAAGAGATTAGTTAAAACCATGAGCAAGCATAATTGACATTGCATTGAAAAAAATAGAGTAGTTCATGACCAGATTCGGATTTTTGATGTTCTCAACATAGAAATCTTAATCGGTTTTAATGAGCAATTTCCATGTCAAATCTATAGGTTACCTAATACTAATCACTAATCACACAAGACTTAGTCAAATTCATCAATTTTGCTGTTCCAAATTCAATTTTTATAAAGCATGTAGAATCCAAATTTCAAAAATCTCAATTTCTCTTAAGCTAGGTGTTAAAATCGATTTTCAGATAACATAGAAGGATAATCTATTGTTCTTAAGCTATTTCCACCATCAATAAACCAAGATTTGGGCTTTTTAAGAAAACCCTAAATTCCAAAATCAATTAAAAATGGCGAGTTTGAGCTTCATACCTTACTGGAAAGAGAGATTTGATGACAGATTTGAAATCAGCTTTGAAAAAAAGTGAAGTTTGCGTTAAGAATCTCTTAAAAAGCTTAAGAATTTATAAAGATGTTCTATCTCCTAAATCTCCAAGTCTTTTGGAAGAGAAGAGAAAAAGGAGTTTTTGATCCAAAAAGTGCATTTCCTTTCTTTAAAAAGCGTTTTTGTAGCGAAAACGGGAAATTTATAGGAATTCAAAAGTTTACGTGAACTTACCTGTCTTGTCTTGTACGCAACAGAGAATTTAAAACTTACGGAAAATCTTAACGGGCTTTACTGGGAATGCTCCGAGAATCACCGGGAATCACCGGGAAACACCGGGAATCACCAGGTAACACCGGGAAACACCGAAAAACACCAGGTAACACCGGGAAACACCAGGTAACACTGGGAAACACCGGGAAACACCAGGTAACACCGGGAATCTTTTGAAAAGTGGCGGAAATCTGAGTTCCCGTCTCAACGACCAACGGCCGCGGTCAGGAGACGCGCGACCGCGGTGGTTATAGGCTCGGCCGCGGTCACATTCACGGTGCCGCGGTCGATGAGGCCTAGGCCGCGAGTCGGTTGGTCACGACCGCGGCCCTTTTTCCAGCGGCCTTCGTCCAACTTTCAGGTTTTTGCCGGGCCGAGCAGCTAAAAACCTATCCTTGTTTGTTGGTTTTTCTAATTTTCTGATTTTTTGTGTTTTTGTTTTATAAAATACCTGAAACTTAAAAGAAAAAAAAAACATAAATTGTAAAAAGGAAAAGAAAACTAAAAGAAAGAGTACTAAATGGGTTGTCTCCCATTAAGCGCTTTTGTTTTAAGTCGTTTAGCTCGACGTAGGCATGAAGAATCAGGCTGATTTGAATGGCACTCCACTTGACGTGCCTTTATCACTTCCGGTCACTGGAGGTTTTACTTCTTCTCCTTGAGGAGCCGTCTTCTTTCCTTTACTCTTCTTTCGGACTTTAACATTGTTTAAAACCTTTTTTGTGTTTTTGATAAGCTTCTGCATTTGGTCCTCACTAGTTTCTGTTGCATCCGGTGGAATGATGATCTTGATCTTTCAAAAAGCTTTCGGCTTCTCCTTTTCTTTCTCTTTTGGCCGGCTTCCTTTGCTTGGAAAATCATCTAGGATAGTCGGATAAAACCTTCTGCGATCTACATTGAGGAAAACAGCATGGTGGTTTGCGTGATCGATTACTGCTCCTACGGTAGCCAGAAATGGTCTCCCGAAAATGAGTGGCCTCTCCTTGTCTTTATCCATTTACAGGACTTGGAAATCTGCTGGAACAATCTTGTCTTCTACTAGAACTTGTAGATCATGAATCACCCCTTCAGTATCCTTTTGAGATGAATTTCCAAAGATAACCTTAACCGTCGATGTCCTTAAGGTTTTTATGCCCAACTTTTTGGCAAATGTCTTTGACATGATGTTGACATTGGCTCCGGAATCGCACAGACAGTCTGTGAACTTTATTTCTGAAATGAAACATTGGAAAACAAAACGTCCCGGATCATCGGCTTTTGTAAGCCTTTGAAACGATGATCGTTGAGGTACCTTGAATGGTGGCTGCTTGGCATCGACATCCTTGTAAAGTGGTACAAAGATTGGAGTTTCTTCATTCTTTCCATCAGTTCTGGCCTCTTCTTCGGGCAGTGTGGTTATGGCATTGGAAAACCTCTTGGGATTATCCTCAACTCTTCTGGGAAGAGCTCCACTTTGCCTCTTCATAGAGTCAGCTGTTTGGGAAACTTGTACGTCTAGATTTTTTACGTGCGAAGATAAAGCTTCAAACTTCCCGTTCAGGTCATTGTACATGCAGTCAACCTTCACGTTCATGTCTTTAGATGCTTTCTCGTTCGTCATAACAAGCTGTTGGATGGACTGTTCAAGTCTTCCGATTTGTGAAGCTATCTGGTTCGTCGTGACTCCTTGCTGTTGTACAAATTGATTGTTAAAACCCGTACCTTGATAGTTATATGGCTGTCACGGTTGATAAGCTCCTGTCCCTCCGAAGTTTCCACCTTGGAACTTGTTTTGGAAGGATTTTTGCTGTGGTGGGTAGTACTGATCTTGAGGATTCTCCACATTTGGATTGCAGTAAGAGAGATTGTTGGAATTTGCATTCCGGAAGTTGTTGTTGAAGCCATTGTTGAAGCGATTTGGATATGGTGCTTGTGCTCCTACATAGTTCACCTCTTCTTCTTGAAAGGCTTGATTAATGTGATCGATATCAATAGGTCCTTCATCTTCTGCGCCATTGTTGGTCTCACAAGCATTGATTGGGCGATTGTTGCTCTTCAAAAGCTGGCTCATCATGTTCTTCAACTCGGTTATCTCCTTGTTGTCTGTTCCGGTTTTCTTCGTCGAGCGATCATATTCAGGACAATCATTGCTATTGGCCTGAGCCAAATTCTCGATGAGGGCTCTTCCTTGTGCTATCGTCTTTTGTCCATAATCTCCATTGCTAGCTGTATCAAGCGAAAGTTTGTATTTTGGTTGCAAACCTCGGTAAAAGGTGCTCAGAAGACTTGATCCGGGAAATCCATGGTGACGGCAATCACGTTCATACTCCTTAAAAAGTTCCCAGGCTTCATAAAAAGGTTCAGTCGGTCCTTGCTGAAAGCTTGAGATCTTTGTTCTCAACAAGTTCGACCTTGACTTAGTATAGAAGTGATTCAGGAAAGCAGTTTTACACTCTTCCCAATTAGTAATCGATCCTGCAGGCAAAGATTTCAACCAACGGTGAGCTTTGTCTGCTAATGAAAAAGGGAACAACTTACACTTTAAATAGTCTGCTGGAACTTGGTTTGTTCTCATCATGCTGCAGATTTCTTCAAAGAGCTCGATATGGTCCATTGGATGTTCAGAAGGGACTCCATGGAATTGGTTTTGTTTCACCAATGAGATGATTTGAGGCTTGACTTCAAACTCATTCCGGTTCGGAAATGGAACTTGAATTGCAGATCGGTTCCGAAAATTTTAAGTAGGTGCATCGAAATCAGCAATGCGATGGTTCCTGGCTTGTCTTCGATGTTGATTTGCTGGCTGAACAGGGCGGTTAACGCGTCCATTCTGCTGCATCCCTTGGTGGTCACCATCGGCTGCATTGATAGGTGCATCAAGGTCTTCACGTTTTTCTCTATCGCGATTTTGGTGGTTTCTTGGAGGTACCTCATCCTCTTCTCCATCTTGTCGAGCATGATCACCTTCTCTGTGATTGTTCTCTTCATTTTCTCTATGTTCGGACCCGTCTTGGTCCATATTTAAAGCTCGGTTGATAGGATCTCCAGGCTGGTCGTCGTTGGCCATTCCTTGTGTTCGTCTAAGTCTTCGAAGTTCTCTTTCGTGTCTATCTATCTCGTCTAGAATTGGAATGTTTTATACAGGTCTGCGCCTGGTATTCATGCAATTCAGAGAAAAACAAAAGAAGGGAAAGATAATTCAGCAAACTTTAAGAAAGAACTAGAGATCAGGTGTCTAGAACAGAAATTAGAACAAGAAAAATAACAAAACGCAGCGAAACAAATCTTCGGCAACAGCGCCAAAAACTTGATGCGTGTCAACTGCGTGAGGGAACAAGTTTTACCCTTACAAAAACAAATGAAAGCCACAAGTGCACAGCTAATCAGTTGTAGTATTTAGGGATCGAATCCACAGAGATTTGTGTGCCTGGTATTCTTCTACGATTTCTAACTTTTTGTCTAGACTAGATTGGTTTTAGAGGTTGGTTGTTTGTCACTGATTAAAATAAAACGAAAGAAAGCAAATAAATATATCTTAGAAAACAAGTACAAAAATTGAATGAAAAGCAAGTAAAGCAAGCAAAATATCGAACCTAAACAATTGAAGTGCAGATCTAAATAAGCAAGTAAACATCGATTGGGTTGTAAACTATGGCTAAAATCGTTGAGCTTTCGGGAACTCTACAGGGATCGTAATCGGTTTTAACAATAGGGATGATAGATTGGGATTGACGGATATCGAAATATAGGGTTCTAGAGCTAGAGTACGGCGGTATGACTACGTCACTGTCGTGATCATAACCCACTGTTTCTCGCAACCCTGACCAGTAGGTTTCCACTCTGGCCCTGGAAGGGAGAGAACGCAAGAGCTGCACAAGACTCGTAAATACTCACGATCTCGCCGCAGGTAGGTTTCCACTCCTACGGAAAAATCGCCTGCTTCATTCTAGGTCTGATACTTAATGAAAACTTTTGCAACACTAACTATCTAGATCAGATACTAGGTGATCAATCAAGCATACATGCAATAAGAATGAGAATAAACAGAGAACAAAGTTAAAATCCCAGATCTATAAACCTAGATGTTTTAATCGATTATGAGAGCCCCTTTCGGGAACCCTAAGCCCAACTCGGAATCTACTCAGACATAGCTGAGGTCGACATCATCATTGGTTTTAATAAAAGTAATCAAAAACAGTAAAGAAAAGAGATGAAAGAAAGCTTTTCTATTGAAGAACTCAGACTTGAACAATCTTCTACAAAAACCGCATAAAAACGGCTAAAGGAAAAGGGTTTCTGTAAAGTATGAAGGGTTGTGTCTAAAAAACGACCTATATGATAAGTATTTATAGTCTTCAATACTCCATGGTCTCTAGGGTTCTAGAATTGAGACTGAGAAATGACTTTGGGCTTCAGAAATATGGGCTTTAATTCGGAGTTGGCCGGCTGGGGTCGGGAATAACGTGACCGCAGGAAATAGGTGGTTGGCCGCGGTCAGGAAGCTCGTGGCCGCGGGAAATAGGCTGGTGGCTGCGGTCGCGTGATTTGCTGGCCGTCTTCGAGTGGCTCCGGGGCTAATGGAATATCTTGAGATCCAACCATTGGAATGTCTCCAAACCAAGTGCATTTGAAAGCTGGTTGATTCTTCTATAAGTTTTCCAATTTTGAGGGTGATCAGATGGTGAGAAGGTCTTCGTCTCTCCATGAGAGTTTTGACGGTCTGCATTTATCCAAAAGAGTATTTTTGCTCCAATTTGTGCCTCTTTATCCCAAATTACCTGAAAAGTCTTTTAAAATCCGAAAACATAGAAATCCTTTGAAAACCTTTAAAAATGGAGTAAAAACACTTGTAAAAGACATTAAAGTGATCCATAAAAATGATCAAAATCCAGTGTTATCAGTTCCCCTAACCGTTCAAGCAATAACCCAAAAATCTCAAACATCATGCAAAACACGCATTACACAACAACAATAATAATCTCACATCAGATGATAATATATACTTATTATATATGCATACACACAACATACACTCAAACGCCAGATCTCTCAGATGCCATTGACCGGATCCCGCACAAAGAAAAATCTCACATTTTGCACAAATCGGACTCTAGCCACACATGCTAAAAAGTCGTGACTATCTTCTCTCATGCATCACTCATCGACCCAGGATTTCACATCACTCTCATATCCGTCTTGCAAGCTCGGATATCTCATCACATCACATGGCTGAGGGAAGCGTCACATGGCATCAAAACTCACATCTCTCATCCACACGAAACTAAAATATGTGCTAGTGCACGTGTCATGGATTCATATCGCAATGCAACACGCAATATACATATATATATATATATATATATCTACTTTCTTTTCAGTCAAGCAACAAACAACCCACACCGAGATTCACCTTGGCCTTTCAAGACAATAACGGTTTCTTATGGTTTCGGATAACCTCTCCGTTCACCTACACAACTTAATTTTTACAGCAATCCGACCAGAACTGAGCCAAACAGAGTTCAGATTTGGATTCAGCACAAAAAACTAGGTTAGATAGGTGAGTTCGAACTAAAACGACCTACCTGACTGTTTCCGACTAGCTACCTGACTACAGCTCGCGCGGTGGTTCGCGGTGGTTCGCGGTGGTCGACGGCGATCACAGTTGCCAAAACCTTTCTAGCAGAGCTTCTCTGCTCTTTTCTATCCTGAAAACTAAATCCTAAAGCTTCTATTTATAGGAGAAAGATGGAGAATCTAAAAAGATTCCCGAGCAGCTGTGTCGTGCTTGTGGAAAGGATTCCTGAGCAGCTGCGTCGTGCTTGCGTGTGGAGGCGTAAGCAGGTGAAGCAGGACATGAAGCTGCTGTGTCGTGCTTAGCGTGTGCCGGCGCGTGTAAAGCGTTTTCCGGCTCGTGGAAAGCGTTTCCCGGCGCGTAAAAAGCGTTTTCTGGCGCGCGTGTCTGGCGTGTGTCTAAGCTGCTCAAGCAGGAAAGCAAGCTGCTGACTCAAGTTGCTGAGTCATCGAACAGCTTCTCCGGACCAACCCATTTCCGACCTTCAGATCGAACCGAAACAACCCACCGATCCACCTGCACAACTTAAAGCTCTTGACCATTAACCTTAGCTGCTTCCTTGCTTTTCTAAGCTTTTTCATTGACCGCGTCCTGATCTCTTGAACGGATTATTACAATGAGAGTGTTGTATTGAATTACCTGACCTAGAATTGAACGAGCGAAATAGTTATAGGAGATGAAAGCTACCTATAGACTATAATGAGCATAGATGAAACTTGTATGATAGTGCATGATCTCTTTCACGGCGAGAGACGAAAGCTTCTGGTCGTGTTTGAGTGATTAGTTAATTAGTTATGGAACAGGAAGCTAGTTATACCTTTATCTTTTTGCGTTCCAGAATTTCCTTAGTAGATTACCTTTATCAATTTGTTTAAGTATCATTTGATCAATTCATAAGTCCCTGCGAACACCTTTAATCCCAGCGTTTAGTTTTATTGCTTTACAGCCTCTTGATTTTGCTTATTAGTTTAGATTTAGTGACACCCCAAAACCAAGCCCCCATTGAGTTTCTTCTATAAGTTTTAAGATTTAGATTGATTCATACTGAAACTTCAATCTCTGTGGTTCAAGTGATTTCCATGTTTTAGATTTTTAAAAGACATATCAGGTAACTTAGGATAAAAAAGTTCATTTTGGAGCAAAATTATACTTTTAGATAAATTTAGACCGTCAGAAAGTCTTGCAAGGAAAGAAGACCTTCTCACCGTCCGATTAACCCCATATATGAACACAACAAAGACACGACAATGAGATTTGATACACAAGTGGTCTGGAAAATTCCAACGGTTGGATCTCCAGATATCCTCAATGCAGTGAAGACATATGTTGCTGCTTTGAAGCAGAAACAAGCCAAGTAAACAAGGACTTCTCCGCGGCTCTAAATATTGTGACTGCAGCCAGGAAGCCCTCCCCCCGCAACCAGCTACTTTTGGCCTAACAAAGTCCTTTTCAATCCTGAGCCTTATCAACAATCGTTTTCTAAACCCTAGATGTCTCAGAAGAAGTGAAAACTATAAATACATGTCTTTAGATCTTTTATTAGTACCCTTTTTTGTGCTTTTATAGAGAGAACACCCTAGCCACTTGTGCTTTTGCGATTTGTAGAGAAGATTTACCAACAATGAATTATTTAATAAAGAAGCTTCTTCTTCATCTCTTTTTCTTTACTGCTTTTTTTTTTTATTATCATGATGTTAAGCTCAGCTATGTCTGACGTGTTATCTTCTTGGGTATAAGGATCTCAAAAGGGGTGGTCATGGATTAATCATCAACTAGGTTTTAGGTTAGGATATTAATTCAGGTTCTTCATTCTATTCTTATTTTTAATGCATGTTTGATTGATTAATCAACTTTGCGACTGATCCTAGATAAATCAGATCCATGAACATGTTGAATCTGAGTGACAGAGCTAGAATAGGTGATAACACCATTTTTGACCATTTTTATAGAGCACTTTTATGTTTTGCAGGTGTTTTAACTTTGTTTCTAACGGTTTTCAAGTGAATGCCATGTTTATACATTTCAGATAACTTTAGATAAAATAAGTGCATATTTAGGTAAATTTGAATCGTCGGAAAGTTTTTCAAGTAATGAAGACCTTCTCACCATCTGATTATTTCTGAATTTGTACACAAAGATGAGACAAACAGATTTCATATGCAAATGTTTTGGAGAGATTCCATGTTAGATCTCCAGATATTTCTGATGCACTAAAGATAGATGATGTTGCCTTAAAGCACAAATTACATCGATTCAGATGAAGTGAAGACTTTAGGTATATGCTTTTAGGTTTTTTAATAAGTCTCTGATCATTCTTTTTGTAGGACCGCGAAAATCCGATTGAAATCACAAATAGAAAATGATATGTTCATAATTTGCATCATTTAGGTTGCATAATTCATTCTAAATCATGTTTTATTCCATGCATTTTAGGTCCTTAGGGTTTGTTTTAGAACTTAGGAGATGCATTAGGTCCCAATGAGTCTTTGCATGTTTTGAGTGTTTATCAGGTGTATTTGGAGCTGAAAAGATGAATCCAGGAGGTGGAATGGTGATCAAAGCTTGAAAAGTGGCAAAATTGGGTCTTTGGAGGTTATCGGCCATTCTCGCTGACCAGGAAGGTTTTCTCGGCCATTTTCGCGTACCAGGAAGGATTTTCTCGGCCATTTTCACGTACCGCGGGTAGAATTTATCGGCCAAAACGCGTACCGGCTATTGAATCTCTCGGCCAAATTCTCCGGGTGCAGACACGTTTCCGAAATCGCCTGTCCGGGGAACCTTCCGGTCCGATTCAGATGTCGGGTGATTCATAGAAGTTGAAGAGGATTGGATCACGGTTTCATATCAAGTAGAATCATGGAATTCGGACGCGTGAGCAGAGAGTTAAGCTCGTCGGAAGAAACCCCTGTCTCGCTGCTGTTTTGGACCAAGCCGAGGAGCTCTGAAGAATGCGAAGGACGGTGTACTTCCAGGCTGATTCAGTTTCCGGGGCCTTCATGAGAATCAGAGAAATTTAAGTCTTCTTTCCAGAACGTCCAAGATCATTCAATTCGGATCTATGAGCAGGAAGATACGGTCTCCGGAATGGACACATGTCTAGACGCCTCTCTCTATTCGTGTAAATGCACTGCAAAGACGTGCCCTCCAGGAAGCCTTCCACTTCCCAAGAACCAAAGCTTCATTCACAAAAGTTGGAGATAAATGAGTCCTCTATCTTCGGCAACCGGAATCACTCAATTCGGACAAGTTTCGTGGAAGTTACACTCTCCGGAATGCGAAGTGGTCCAAGCTGCTCTGAATGCTGCGAGATGGTCTTGCGGCTTGGTTAACCCGCAGGCCTGAAGATGAATGCCTGAAAGCTGATGCTGCGAGTTGAGAAGTGGGGGTAAGCTATCACTGGATGAGGTCTGAAGCTCCCGAGCAAGAGAAATGCTAAGTCCACTATCGTGCGACTTAGGCATGCGAGTTGGCCGCGCCTGGAACCAAGCCGCACGATCACTCGCAATTTACCCCGACTTGAGCCTGCGACCTGAGTGCAATGGAGACCAACCCGCAGAGTTTGTACACTCCCCAGAAACCGCCTTGGTCCTGCAAGTTGAAGAAGAAGAGGATTAAGCCGCAGCAAGAATCGCAAATCACTCCTACATGGGCATGCGGCTAAGACAAGACGATCTAAGCCTCTCAAGACAGGTTCTTCATCTACTGCGACTTGGGCATGCTACCTGGGACATACTGGACCAACCCGCAGTAATTCCCACTTTATCCATTAAAGCCGGGTCAGGACCCGGTTTGTTCCGGGCTGACCCGGTTCGTTTTTAGAGAAGTATAAATACTTTTTAGGGTTTTTTTTAGAGAACTAAGTTTTATTCCCTTTGTCTCTTGCCTCTTTTGTGAAAGACTCCATTAAGAAGAGAAATATCGATTATTGAGTGTTGAATCAAGAGAGTTTTAAGAGATCTTTGTGTTTAAAGCTGTTTTTTCTTCTTAATCTATCATCTCCATCTCCATTTCTCATCATTAATCATGCCAATCTTCTCAACTTGCAAAGGTTTAAGAGAGATTAGTATGATTAGTGAGTAGTCACCTTTAATGAGGTTCTAGATGTGTAGGTTAGGGTGCTAAAGTGTTAGATTAGGAGTGCTTAGGGCTAGATTCATTGATTCATCTCTCTAAACAGCTGCTCTCTATGCTAGATCCTTGCATACCACTTGAGATCTAGATTCTGGGAATTTCATGCATCAAAAGTGTTTGATGAAATTCCTGAAAGAGCTGTATTAGAGGTTTAAGCATTTTCTGCATGATGATGTATTGTTATTTGCTTGAATGATCATTAAGGACTGTTTATTAATGCATATTAATTCATATTTCACAAATGGGAATTTGGTTTGAAAATGGATTAGTATAAGGGTTAATACCTTCATGAGAGGATTAACCAAGATTAGAGTTCTTAATCATTTGGATCATGTCTCATCATTGTCATTAGCATTTCTAGTTTAGCACCAAAGCACCCTAACCAACTGTCATGTCTAGAATCTCATGCCTCCATCATATCATATTCACATCATTTGTCATTGTTTAGTTCTTGTTTAATCATTTCATTAGTCTTTAATCCTGTTTAAGTTTGTAGTTGTCATTAGTTAACCAAAATCACTCTTGTTTGCTTGAATTAAGAACTTGATTACATAGCTTAGTGTCTATCACCACATCTGGATTGATAAACCTCTTTGTGCTACTTTGAAAGTCTTGTCTATCAGAAAACAACAATTTTATAAACGATATGTTGAGGTAAGAGATTAAAACGAGAGTTAGAAAACCGATTGAAAACAAACGAAAACACGGAGTTGAGATATGATCTCTTTCCTTAACTCAATAAATTGCCGGTAATGTGTGACCGTATGGTGCGATTTTTGAATCCCATGATACAACCGTGATGAGACTATTACGCAACACCCGTAATAGAATCTGCGAACTGAAATAATACTATGCTATAGCTCTCGAGACACTTACGATATTAAGACGAGAGGGATTTGCTGGAAAGAATTATTTGCTGTGTGTTTGGTGTAATCGAGAATTCGATTATTTAGAATGAGAGAAGAGGGCGTCTATTTATACTGGAAGGTTCAGCTTGATCCGCAAGGAATAAGCATTGGCAAAAAGGAATATTCACGAGATTTTTCCGCAAGTAAAAGGATTCGGAAATCTTCCGTTATTATCTGGACGCAATCTTTTATTTCCTAAGATTTATCCTTTCAATATGCAAAAAATATTTCATAGGAACTAAGAAGCCCACGACCCACACCCAGCTATATAGAGCCCAAGAGCCCAAGAGCCAACTAAAAAATGCAACGAGCCGAGCCCGGCACCGGCGGCAGCGCGCGTAGGTGTTTTTGCATAATGTCCTTTTACTTCCACAATGCTGTTGACCCTTATTGTGAGAAGGCCATATATATACAAGAGATTTTTCTCTTTGGTGAGCAATGTGGGACAAATACACTTCCACTAAACTTCCACTTTTAGTTATAGCCAATAGGAACATTTCATTTTCATAGGCTCAAACCTAAATCTCAAATGAATTTATAAGGCTCATTTGCCTATAAAACTTCATTTCTTATTCACACACAAACTCAATATTACAAGTCCAAATGCTTATTAATATTGGGTTCCAACAATCCCCCACATGAATAGAAATGACTCTATACATATGCAGACTCGATACACTATGCAGACTAGACTCAAAGTAGACTACAGACTCGACATACGGACTTTTCGAGAGTATAAGCGAAAACTAACTGTGTTTGAGGAAGTAGCGTTTTTCAGCCTTGAACCACTCATTGTTAATATCTGTCGGATTTACTCTCCAGGAAGTGAACATGATGTCTTGAACCGCCCGGATTTTGGTGTAAACCAAATCAACAGATACAACCCAGCTTCGTTTCCTCGTAGCATTCAGTTCTCTATTGTGTTCATTGTGGCCTTGAACGTGCCTGGTTTATCATGAGTGAACTTGGAGAGTATAGCCTTGTCTTCGTTCTCCTAGACACGGCCTCATTTCACACTCACTAGGTGATTGCCAAGTACCTGTCACATACACAGAAAGTATCCTGTAATACTCTATATACATGTATATGAAGGCTATGGTCTTATCTCATTAAAAGCCATAAAGCTTAACCTTACATAATTACAAGAAGCACTGTTTATCATCATGGAAATTGAGCATTTTACAGTGTTTTTCTCAGATTCTGCTTGATTTAGTTGTCCCTTTGAACCAACCTCTTGGGATCTCCACTCGCGTAGGTGGGGTTTCCATCAAACATCCTCTTTCATGATAGGCAATAAGCCCATTCCCTTAGATGATTTAATGATTTGATCTCGCAGCAAGCTTTTGGTGAACGGATCCGCTAAATTTTCCGCTGACTTGATGTAATCAACCGTGAGTACACCACTTGAGATCAGATGCCTAATGGTCTTATGTCGTCTTCGTATGTGACGAGACTTGCCATCATACAGAATATTCAGTGCCCGAGAAATAGCCGACTGACTATCACAGTGTACACGTAATGCTGGCACTGGTTTTTCCCACATCGGGATATCTTCCAGGAAGTTCTGAAGCCACTTTGCTTCTTCGGCTGCTTTGTCTAAAGCTATGAACTCTGACTCAATGGTTGATCGGGCCTGGAGTGTCTGTTTGGAAGATTTCCAGGATACTGCTGCTCCAGCAAGTGTAAAGACATATCCACTTGTGGATTTGGAATTTCTAGAATCTGAAATCCAATTGGCATCACTATACCCTTCTAACACTGCTGGTTCTTTACCAAAGTGTAGCCCATAACTCTTAGTGTGTCGCAAATAATTCAACACTCTAGTTATTGCTTTCCAATGAGCATGACCTGGATTACTTGTGTATCGACTTAACACATTTACCGCATGCGCTAGATCGGGTCTTGTACAATTGGTCAAGTACATCAGACTTCCAATTACCCGTGCATACTCCACCTGTGATACTGGTTCACCTGTGTTCTTGGTTAGGTGAGCTTGCATATCCATTGGAGTTTTTGCGGTTCCATTCGAGTAGGTCTTAAACCTCTCTAGGATCTTTTCAGTATAGTGATCTTGAGACAGAGTAATTCCATCTGAAGTTTGAATGATCTTAATCCCAAAAATGACATCTGCAAGTCCCATGGCTTTCATGTCAAATTTTCCATTGAGCATGTTCTTGGTTTGTTGAATGATATCTTTGTTACTGCCAATAATCAGCATGTCATCTACATACAGACATAGTAAGATGTATCTGTTTGGAGTACATTTGTAGTAGATGCATTTATCACATTCGTTAATGCTGAAACCATTTGACATCATCACATTGTCAAACTTTTCGTGCCATTGTTTTGGAGCTTGTTTCAGTCCATACAATGATTTCACGAGTCTACACACTTTGTGCTCTTGACCCTTAACCTCGAAACCTTCGGGTTGTTTCATGTATATTTCTTCTTCTAAATCACCATTTAGAAAGGCAGTTTTAACATCCATATGATGGATTTCCAAGCCTCGCAAGGCTGCTACACCAATCAATATTCTGATTGAAGTTATTCTCGTAACTAGAGAATAGGTGTCAAAGAAATCTAGACCTTCTTTTTGTCTGAATCTTTGCACCACAAGGCGTGCCTTGTACTTATCTATAGATGATAGTAGGAATTTTTCAATCCTTGATCAATTCCTCAACTACTCATGTCATTGTAGCACTTGAGGTATCAATCCAAATGGAGAGATTCTAGAAACTAGAACTATGAGGAGCTATCTTAATCAAAGTCTAATAAGCAGATGAGTTGGTAACCAAGATTATCTAAAAGCATATAATAAAACAAGCAAGAACAAACAGTAATTAAGAATTAAACAAGCAAGAGAAACTAAACAAACACTCAAATTCAAATAAAAAGAAAGCTAAACCTCTAGATGTGATCATTGATCAGGGTGCTTTAAATGTGAATTCATGATGCTAAGCAAACAATTCAACACTTGCAAATCTTTAGTCTAGACTTCCAATTCAGATTAATTCATTCTCATGACAGAAATCCCTTTGTTAATTACCAATTCAAGACTAATTCCCATTAGATGAATAAACAATCAACAAGCATAAGGGTCCAAGTCTAAAATGACCAGACAGCCTCTTTGTGCATCAAAATAAGAGCTAAGAAAGACTGAATCTTATACAGAAAGATAAAGCAAGCATCACATGATCTCAAATTCCAATGAACTTAGAACTCTAATCTAGATTAATCCTCTCATGAAGGCACTAACCTCTACACTAATCCATTTTCAAACCAAATCATCATTTGTGAAATATGAATCAATGAGCATTAAGAAACAGTTCTAATATGTCATTTATGCAATTAACAAACATTCCCATGGCATTAATGCAAAAACCCTTAGTTAGCTTTCATTCAGGCATTTCATCAAACACTTTTGGTGCATGAAAAACCCAGATTCTAGACCCAAGTGATGTGCAAGGATCTAGCATTAGGATCAGCTAACTAAGGAAAGTAGAAGAGAATCTAAGCTTAAACAATCATTAATCCACATCTAAGCACCCTAATCTACACACCTAGAAGCTTAAAAGATGACTACTCACTAATCATGAAGAACACATCTAATCTTTTGCAAGAGATGATGTTAATCATGATTAGAAGCAGAAATGAGATGATGAGATGATAAGAAACAGACTTAGATTGATTAAATCCTTGAGATATCTCTTAATCAAAAACGTTTTTACACTAAAAAGGAAAGAAAACTAAAGAGAAACTAAGAGAGAAGATAACATCTCTAGGGTTTTTCTCCAAAAAGCTATATATACTAAGTGCTAATGAACCGGGTCAGCCCGGAACAAACCGGGTCCTGACCCGGCTTTAGTGGGTAAAGTGGAATTACTGCAGGTTGGTCCAGTGTCTCCCAGGTAGCATGTCCAAGTCGCAGCAGATGAAGAACTTATCTTGTGAGACTTAAATCGCTTTGTCTTAGCCGCACGCCCAAGTAGGAGTGTTTTGCGAGTCTTTGTGCGGCTTAATCTTCTTCTTCTTCAACTCGCAGGTCGCAGGCTCAAGACGGAGTAAATTGCGAGTGGTCATGCGGCTTGGTTCTAGTGTCTCCCAGGTAGCATGCCCAAGTCGCAGTATTGTGGACTTAGCAATTTTCTTGCTCGGGAGCCTCAGACCTCATCCATTGATAGCTTACCCGCACTTCTCAACTCGCAGCATCAATTTCATTCGTCTTCAGGCCTGCGAGTTAACCAAGTCGCAAAGCTTTCTCGCAGCATTCAGAGCAGCTTGGACCACTTCGCATTCCGGAGAGTGTAACTTCTAAGATACTTGTCTGAATTGAGTGATTCCGGTTGAAAAGAACAGAGGACTCATATATTTCCAACTTTGGTGAAGGAAGACTCGGTGCTTGGGAAGTGGAAGGCTTCCTGGAGAGCTCATCTTTGCAGTGCATTTAAACGATCAGAGAGAGGCGTCTAGACATGTGTCCATTCCGGAGACCTTATCTTCCTGATCATAGCTCCGAATTGAATGATCTCGGACGTTCTGGAAAGAGTACTCAAATGTCTCTGATTCTCATGAAGGCCCCGGAAACTTAATCGGCCTGTAAGTGCACCGTTCTTCGCATTCTTCGGATCTCATCGGCTCGGTCCAAAACGGCAGCGAGACAGGAGTTTTCCCGACGAGCTTAACTTTCTTCTCACGCGTCCGAATTCCATGATTTCACTTGCTCTGGAACCGTGATCCAATCCTCTCCAACTTTGGTGAAGCACCCGATAACTGAATCGGACCGGAAGGTTCCCCGGACAGGCGATCATTCAGGGGTATCGGATTGCTCCGGAATGGATGCGAGAGAGGTCTGTCTTCCGGTGACCGTATCTTTCAGCTCAGTGCTCCAAATGCCCTGATTCAACCTGTCCTGGGTTCTTGACTATCTCCAACTTTTCGGAAGACCCTGTAAGCTGAATCGGCCGGCAAGAGCTTCCGGGGACGCGATTTCGGAAATGTATCTACACCCGGGATTTTTGGCCGAGAGACTTAACCGCGGTACGTGGTTTTGGCCGAGAAAGCTACCCGCGGGAAGGATTTTGGCCGAGAATCTTCGGCCATCAGTACATCATTTTGCCGAGAAACCCAAAATTGCTCATTTTCACCATTTTTGATCATTTCAACTCCATTTCTTCATCTGAATCACATCCTCCACTCCAAATAAACTCCAAAAGCACCTGTTTAACACTCCAAAACATGCAAAACTATCTTGGACCTAATGAAATCTCCTAAGTCCTAAAACAATGCTTAAAGACCTAAAATGCATGCAAATGAGACATGATTTGGACTAGAATATGTACATTAAATGATGCAATTTATGAATATATCAATAGAACCATCAGCTTTCAGCTTGGTCTTGAAGATCCATTTACACCCTAGTGCTTTGAACCCTTGAGGTAAGTCAGTTATCTCATAGGTATGATTCTGCATTATAGAACTCATCTCACTATTGACAGCATCCTTCCAATAAGGAGCTTCTGGTGTAGACATGGATTCAGTGTAAGATCTCGGTTCATTCTCGACAAGAAAGACCATCATGAAATCTTCACCAAAAGATTTTTCCTTACGAGCTCTATTGCTTCGTCTAGGTTCATCTTCAACCTGTTCTACTTCCGTCTCATTTACAGAAGTAGTCGCATCTCTTTCTTCACGAGTGCGTTTAGTAGTTTGCTTATCTTTATATGGAAATGTGTGTTCAAAGAAAGACGCATCACTTGGACATCTGATACATCTGACTTATGTACCAGAAATCGATAAGCACTACTATTGTGAGCATATCCGATAAAGATACAGTCCACAGTATTAGGTCCAATTGTGACCTTCTTTGGAGGTGGCACTGCGACTTTTGCTAAGCACCCCCACACTTTCAGGTATTTGTACGAAGGTACATGACCTTTCCAAAGTTCATACGGTGTTTTGCCAATTACCTTATGAAGTATTTTGTTGAGGATATAATTTGTGGTGAGCAGTGCTTCCCCCCCCCCCCACAGATTCTGGGGTGTCCCAGATTCCTGCAACATTGCATTCATCATCTCCTTTAGAGTTCGATTCTTTCTTTCCGCAACTCCGTTGGATTCAGGTGAATAGGGGGTTGTAGTTTGATGGATAATTCCGTTTATCTGGCAAAACTCATTGAAAGGTCCTTCATATTCTCCACCCCTATCACTTCTGACCATTTTGATGGTCTTTGCCAGTTGCTTTTCAACTTCGAGTTTGTACTCTTTGAATTTGTCGAAGACTTCATCTTTACTACGCAGCAAGTACACGTAGCAGTACCTTGTACAATCATCAATGAAAGTCACAAAATACTTTTTACCACCTCTTGATGGTAGATATTTTAAATCTCATAGATCAGTGTGGATTAATCCAAGAGGTTCAGTAGTTCGTTCAACATGAGGTGATGGTGTTTTTGTGAGCTTTGCTTGGACACAAATTTCACATTTGTCTTTGCTGATTTTGCACTTTGGAATCATGTTCAAATTCATCAGTCTTTGAATAGACTTGTAATTAACATGTCCTAAACGTTCATGCCAAATATTAGAAGACTTAACCACATAAGCAACTGGATTCTTATTAATTAAATCTTTGGAATCAGGTACAACTTTTTTTTTTCTTCAGGATTGTCATTATAGACATTTTGATCAATCCTGACTTAACATAACCTTTTCCTATGAAAACACCATTCTTCCTAAGTATCAGCTGGTCAGACTCTAAGTTGATTGCAAAACCATGCTTGCTCATTAGAGTAACAGAGATCAGGTTCTTCCTCATGTCTGGAACATGCTTCACGTTGTTGAGAGTAACCTCCATGCCTGAAGTCATCTTCACAACTTTTCCAGTACCTTCAATCTTGGATTGGGAGATGTTTCCCATCTTTAGTTGATCATCAGTCTTGCACTTGTGATAGGTACTGAACATCTCTCTGTCAATACAGATGTGTGTGGTAGCACCTGTGTCATACCACCACGCCTTGGGGTTCTCTTCCACCAAGTTAGCCTCTGTAACCATTGCACACAGGTCTGCTTCAGTCAAGTGAGCTTGGTTGTTCTCAGACTTAGCCTTTCGGCAACACTCTGAAGACTTATGTCCAAGCTTGTTGCAGTAGTTGCACTTTCCATCGAACTTGTTCTTCATGGGTGCTTGACCTTGCTTCTTGAAGCTAGTGTTGTCTCGTGGAGGAAACTTGTTAGGCACAGCCTTGTTGGATGGTTTGCCTTTGCCCTTTTTCCTGTACTCAGCCACGTTTGCATCATGGGTCATGATCTGACCATCTTCTTTTCCAACTCTGTCACGTTTTAGTGACTCATTCTGCAATCTGGAGATCAGATTTGCCAGAGACAGGGCCTTTTGCTTGTAAGCAAGATAGTTCTGGAAGTCTGCCCAACTTGGAGGTAACTTCTCAATGAAGCAGTTCACCGTGAATGTCTCCCATAGCTTCATTCCTTCAGTCTTAATCTCTTGAAACATTAGTTCCAGCTCGTGCACTTGTGGCATGATGGGACGAGAATCCACCGTCTCAAACTTGAGGAGTTTCGCTGTAGCGAATTTCCCAAAGCCAACATTGTACGACTTGTACTTTTTTTCCAAAGCATCCCAAAGTTCTTTGGAAGTTTGGACCTCACTGTACACATCGAACAGCTGGTCCACCAGGCGATTCTTGATGTGCCCTTTGCATAGGAAGTCTGAGTGCTTCCACGCTTCAACGGTAGCCAGAATCGTAGCATCTTTGTTTCCTTCTGGCACTGTTGGGGGATCCTTTGTGAGGTACTTGCTCAGCTGCATTGACGACAGAAAGAAGTGCATCCTTTCTTGCCACTGCTTGAAGTTCGAACCATCGAACTTGTCGGGCTGAAGTCCTGCGGTTACCGACGCTGGCATCCTGACTTCACCCGAGCTTCCATTGGTAGTCATGTTGACATCACCGTCAGTCATAGTTGAATCTGTTCACAGAAAATAACCGAAGTTAGTATTGAGAACCAAGATTCAAATCAGCAATTAAAGCGTTTAAGTCGCTATGAACAGCATTTTCCGAAAAGGATTCGCTTTGAGTTTCCACAGATATTACCAATAGGTATTCTTAGAACTCGAAAATAGGTGTTCCCAGAATTGTCTTTTGTTCTTAAACCCTAACACGTTTTGCGGACCTGTCTATGACTGCCGCATAAACCGTTTCAAAAGATTCGTCTTTGACAGATCAAAAGTTCTACGAAATAGCTAAGAAACTTTCGCAGACACTTTGTAGATCGATTTTAAAAAATCGTTTTCTCAAAAACCGTTCATAAAAACTGTTTCGCAATATTCAATCCGATTCAAGCGATAAGCAGAAAGCGGATTTATTGAGTTAAGATTGTAGGACCGCAAAAATCCGATTGAAATCACGAATAGAAAATAGCAATTTTATAAACGATATGAGGTAAGAGATTAAAATGAGAGTTAGAAAACCGATTGAAAACAGACGAAAACACGGAGTTGAGATATGAAATATTTCCTTAACTCAATAAATCGCCGGTAATGTGTGACCATATGGTGCGATTTTTGAATCCCAGGATACAACCGTGATGAGACTATTACGCAACACCCGTAATAGAATCTGCGAACTGAAATTATACTACGCTATAGCTCTCGAGACACTTACGATATTAAGACGAGAAGGATTTTCTGGAAAGAATTATTTGATGTGTGTTTGGTGTAATCGAGAATTCGATTATTTAGAATGAGAGAAGAGGGTGTCTATTTATACTGGAAGGTTCAGCTTGATCCGCAAGGAATAAGCTTTGGCAAAAAGGAACATTCATGAGATATTCTCCTTTTTCCGCAAGTAAAAGGATTCGGAAATCTTCCGTTATTCTCTGGACGCAATCTTTTATTTCCTAAAATTTATCCTTTCAATATGCAAAAAATATTTCGCAGGAACTAAGAAGCCCACGACCCACACCCAGCTATATAGAGCCCAAGAGCCCTAAGAGCCAACTAAAAAATGCAACGAGCAACGAGCCCGAGCCCGGCACAGGCACAGGCACAGGCACCGGCGACGGCGGTGGTGCGCGTAGGTGTTTTTGCATAATGCCCTTTTACTTCCACAATGCTGTTGATCCTTATTGTGAGAAGGCCATATATATACAAGAGATTTTTCTCCTTGGTGAGCAATGTGGGACAAATACACTTCCACTAAACTTCCACTTTTAGTTATAGCCAATAGGAACATTTCATTTCCATAGGCTCAAACTCAAATCTCAAATGAATTTATAAGGCCCATTTGCTTATTAAACTTCATTTCTTATTGACACACAAACTCAATATTACAAGTCCAAATGCTTATTAATATTGGGTTCCAACATTTTTCATTGCATACACAGAGAACAGATTTAGCCATTTTTTTCTTTTATCGATTTGTAGAGAAGATTTCTCAACATGGTTCTTCAATAGTGAAGCTTTTCTTCATCTACTGCTTTCATTTATCTATTCATGATGTTAAGTTCAGCTATGTACGAGTAGTTTCGTTGTTGGGTATATGTTTTATACCATTTTTTTCATTTTCTTATTCACTTGCCTACTTTCTTTTCTTTCTTAGTTTACTTTAAATTCATTGCTACAAACCATGACAACAAAACCCTTAAAACTAATTAGGTCGACACAACTTAGAAATTGATAGGAATTAGACAACCCTCAAATCTATGTGGATTCGATCCCGCAATTACTACTGTGTTTGCTGTGCATTTGAAACTTTCCTTATGGAAAAACTTGCTAATCAATACCTGCATCAACAGTAGCCGAGCAATTTCGATACAAGATACAAAAGCATACATGTAGAAATAATATACATCAATGAACATGTTTTAAATGCATGATTTTTTTGGGTGGCTACCAACGAAAGCTAAGTAGTTAAGTTGTAACAGTTTAGGTAATCAGCTTTTTTTAGTATATTAATTTTATTTATGTGTTCAGGTTTTATAATCGATAATCGACTTGAGTCGCTTCAAACATTCTAATTTCTTGCTTGAATGATTCAACCATGATCCCTAGAAAATTCCCAAGTATCCAACGTTTTTAATCTATTTCTTACACCATTTTGCTCACTTGCTCATTAAATTGGTTGCTTACTTTTCTTGCTTAGTTTACTTTAAATTCATTTATAGAATTTGTAAATTTGGACAGCACTTATAAATTAATAGAATTTGGACAGCACTTAAATCTCTATGAATTCGATCTGTGGATTTAATCTGTGGATTCGATCTCTTAAATATTACTGTATTTGCTGTGCACTTGGTTGGATATTTGCTAAAGGGTAAAAATTGCTAATCAATACCCACATCATCAAACATCATTTAAAAAAAAAAAAAACACTCTCCGAGAAACTACTTCTTTATAAATACAAAGTACAGATAGTTTGATCCGTTTTTTCAAAGTTACGTAGGCAGTTTATCTCAAATTCAGCTAACATTAATAAAATTCATTTTTCTTTTATTAAGCATCTTTTCACAAAATTTTCAATTTTTGCAGTCTCCGCCAAACTTTTCAGTAGCACATCGACATCCTAGCCAAGTGTTTGATAGCATTACTCATAAATGCAACCTTAAAATATTGGGATCCATCTTGCATGCTCACCTGGTGACTATCATTGTAAAATAACCAACTATTCAAAAACTCGGACCCAGTCCCGAACTAAAAAGTTCCTAGGTTATCTAAGAAAATAAGTCTGGCACATCTTGCAGACCAAGCCGATATGGGAGGAAGGGGGCGGTATTCATAGAAGCAACTCCTTAAAAACAAGAACCGATTAATGTCTACCAATATTCGTGTTCCATACATATATATATATATATATATCACTTTTAACAATACAAAAACAAATTTTAATTTACGTATCACAATCAAATGATTTGAAATAACATCTACACACATACTTTTAATTTAAAAATAATGAAATTGTATCTATATCTTAGTGATTTTTTTTGCTAAGTTATTATTAGTAAAAAAGTGTTACTTGTTAATTGTCATCATCACCAGTTTTATTAGTGAGAGAAGATGGTGAAAATTTTTTGACAATTAAGAAAAAACAAATCAATTTCTTTCTTTCTTTTTGCATAATTTTATTTCCAAATAGCATATTTCAATTTCAATAAGTTGACTTAACTTGGCCTTTTCGTATAATTTTATTTCTCTTTTACATATAAATGTTATGCTCAAAAATAGTTGTGTTAGATTGTCAATATCTTCCATCAATAACTCTTTGGGAAAACGATCTATTTCCCCCTTAGAACTATTATAGAGTAATAAATCTACACAAAGTTTCAACCTCGTCATATTTCTCTATAATTTGAAGTTTAAAAACGTATTTCCAAATAATTTTATAGTTCCGAACATATATACACACGAAACAAAAATTCAAAACTAAAACGACATATACTACGGTTAATTTCGGTTTACTATTTACAGAAAAATATTTAACCAATTAAAAACGAAATTAAACCACATTACAATCCGATCAAAATGAATAAACCAAAAGATATACAAACCAAATATCTAAACCCCAAAAATCCCCAAATTAAACCTCGAACCCTTTATTTTATGGCAACGAACCCAATCCCAGATTTTTTTTTGCGATGAACTCAACCCAGTTTTTTTTTTCAGTGAATCTTATCACACTAGAGAAATCTCTGCATTAATGCAAGCGTAAATTTTTGTCCCGGATTACGTAATGTGTTTATCATTTGAATTAAACGATGCTTTTACGATGAGTTAAGATTGCTCTCTGTTGGTTTCCACTATCTTTTACGTATCTGCGATCTCCATGAAGAAGAAGAGATCTGGTTCGAATCTCCCCATCGGCTCCGATTGCATCAAAGAAAATTACTAGAGAGCAAGACTAAAGTGGTTAATTAAAGCCATAAAATAATCAATCTAATCAGAATTAGTGGTGAAGAGATCGAGAATCTCTCAGAATTCTTTTTTTTTTTTTTAAATCTATGAACTCAAGTAACACGAATACATCAAATTATTACTTCAGAAACCAGTGTACATGTGATTGTATTTGAGAATTAAGTTTTCATTTTTTCAGAGATAAAACAAAAACAAAAATATTTCCAAGAAAAGAACAATCGGGTGAAGAAGGAGACTTTTTGGCTTCTGGGTCGGGTAGTTTGTTTTTTTTGGGTTTTTGAATTTTTGTTTTTGTTTTTGACATCGGTTGTATTTGGTTAAAGTTGATTATTGTAACTCGGTTTAGTTTAGATTTAGGTAGTTAAAATCCGATTGGTACACTATAAACCGAAGTTAACCATGGTATGTGTGTAGATATGTTTGGAACAATCAAATTGTGTAGAATTACGTTTTTAAACTTCAAATTATAGTGAAATATGACTAGGCTGAAACTTTGTGTGGATTTATTACTATATGATAGTTCTGAGGGGGAAATATTATAGGTCGTTTTCCCTAACTCTTTTCCCAAAATCAAAATAAAATTGATAAATATTTTGTTTTTTTTTTGGTCAATCAAAGGAAAAACTAATGATAAGTAAAATAAGTTAATGAAATAATTCCCGCTTCTCCCGCTCCTTTTCTTCGCTCTTGCCTCTGTCTGAAAATTGCTATCCGTCCTCTTCATCTTCCAATTCGATTTTCCATCTTTACCTGAAATTTTCATTAGACTCGATTTTCTGTAACAATTTTTAATATACTGTATAAATCTGTGAATCCCTTTGCCTTCCGATTCTCTTCGGATCTGTAAGTTTCTCAATACAATGTTTTTTTTTTTTTGTGATCCTGGAATGAGCCATTTTGTATTGATTCTTAGAGTTAGATTGAATCATTTAGAAAGCAGATTTTGGGAATATTTGTTTGCGGTTTCGAGGATATTAACGTTTTGAAATGTGAAATTTTGTGAATTTTAGTATTGTTTTATGAACGTTAACAGTTATTTGATTTTTGTAATAAGCCTCGTTGATGGAAAATCTGGTGATTTCTTCGAATAAAGGGGAACAATTGGAGGAGATGAAATCTGCTGAGATCATTGCTGAGGAAGTTTCTCCTAAACACAATGTTGAAAATGTTTCTGCAACATTGGGGGAGAACAATGGGGAAGAGATTAAAGAGATGAAATCTGTTGAGATCATTGATGAGCAAGTTTATCCTAAGCCCATTGTTGAAATTGAGGAGATGGAGTCTATAGACATCCACGAAGAGGAGAAGACCGTTTCTTTTGAATCTGAGACACAACAAGATAAGTTGCGTAGTAATGATGATGATGATGATGACGAGAGTGAGAGTTCGTCTGATTCAAAAGATGGTGATGAAATAGAGGAAGCTGATGAAGAAGAAACAATGGATGATGATAAAGAGCAGCCGAAACCCGACTCACCAGATTCTAATTCATCAACTTCTGCTTGGACAGAGAAAGCAGCTGCAATCAAGAATTTCGTTAGAGTGAAGAGCGAAGTCGCGGTACATACACTCATGCGTCGTCTTTCCGGGAAAATGAATGATGTCAATGCTGCTCATAACATATCAAATGATGGTACAGACACAAGAGGCGACGAAATCAAAGTGGGGGAATCACCTAAAGCAGAGGGAAAAGCGTCAATATGGAATCCCTTAAGCTATTTGAAGATGATGCAGAACGATGATACGGTTGACAAAGGAGAGGCGACGAATATGGAGGCGGCATTGGAGCCTGTAGTGATGAAAGGTAGAATAGTACTTTATACAAGACTAGGCTGTGAGGAGTGCAGAGAATGTAGGTTATATTTGCATGAAAAGAGGCTTAGATATGTGGAGATAAATATCGACATCTACCCAACAAGAACGTTGGAGCTGGAAAAGATTTCTGGATCTTCTTCAGATGTTCCTAAGATATTCTTCAATGAAGAGTTAGTTGGGAGTTTAAAAGAGCTCAAGGAAATGGATGAATCAGGAGAACTTGATGAGAAGATTAAATATTTGATAGCTGAAGCACCGCCTAGGGAAGCTCCTTTGCCACCATTCTCAGGGGAAGATGATGCATCAAGTAAAGGTCCTGTAGATGAACTAGCTTTAATAGTGCAGAAGATGAAGCCTTGCATTGTTAAGGATCGGTTTTATAAGCTGCGAAGGTTTAAGAACTGTTTCTCAGGTTCAGAAGCTGTTGATTTTTTATCCGCCGACCAACGTCTAGAAAGAGAAGCGGTAAGAGATATAAGTAATGTGATCACTGTTAGGTTTTAAGAATAGTTGATATATATAAACATGATTTGACGATTTATAATCTAACCTTTATGTTACATAGGCTGTTGAAGTTGCTCGGAAACTTGCAAGCCAACTTTTCTTTCAACATGTCTTAGAGTAAGCTTTTCTCTCTACACCAATGTTTTGAGGTTTTCTGGTTTCATTTTTGTTTCTTGTTTTTCATTTGTATCCTTCTGTGATATTTTGTAATCAGTGAGAATCTGTTTGAGGATGGGAATCACATGTACCGGTTTCTTGATGATGATCCTATCGTGTCATCTCAATGCCACAACATCCCTAGAGGGATAATTGAGTTGAAGCCAAGGCCAATTGTAGAAATTGCGTATAGACTCAGACTTCTGTATCAAGCAATCCTTGAAACTTACACTTCACCAGATGGAAAACATGTGGATTACAGAAGTATCCATGGAAGTGAAGAATTTGCAAGGTATGTATATGAATGATCCTCTTACATAAGTTGTTTCTATTTGTTGTTATTTCTGACCTGAGTATCATCATTCCATTCCCAAGATACCTACGAATAATCCAAGAGCTCCATAGGATAGAGCTTGAAGATATGCCGAGAGAGGAAAAGCTTGCATTCTTTGTAAACCTTTATAACATGATGGCTATTCATGCAATACTAGTATGGGGACATCCAGTAGGACCACTTGAACGAAATAAGATGTTTGGGGAATTCAAATATGTTATTGGTGGCAACACCTACTCGCTCTCTGCTATACAAAATGGAATTCTAAGGGGTAACCAGCGACCACCTTACAATCTTATGAAGCCTTTTGGTGCAAAAGATAAACGTTCAAAGGTAAAGAAAACCTTTGAAGAAGCTGGCTTGACTGTTTATACAAGCTTTGTGCTGATTCGTAGTATCATGTCTTTAGGTTGCTCTGCCTTATGTAGAGCCTTTAAGTCATTTTGCTCTGGTTTGTGGTACTCGGTCTGGACCACCTCTCCGATGTTTCTCACCTGGAGAGATCGATGAAGAACTCATGGGGGCAGCTCGCGATTTCTTAAGAGGCGGTGGACTCATAGTTGATCTCAATTCCAAGGTTGCTTACATTAGCAAAATCTTTAATTGGTAAAGCTCAGAAACATCTCATTCAATTCAACATAATTAAGAGTTACATGATTCTGTCTTGCTTACTGTACCCGATTTGTGCACAGGTATGGGGTTGATTTCGGAAAGGGCGAAGAGGAGGTACTGAAGCATGCATCAACCTACTTGGAGCCACAACTTTCAGAAGCTTTGTTGGATTTGCTAGTTGATACTCAGTTTAGAGTTGTCTACCAAACATATGACTGGGGGCTTAACAACTAAAAGACTTATTAATCCGGATGTATTGAAGCAACTTGCGACTTATGCCGCTTTTTTTAGTTGTGTTTCATAATTTGTATCATTGGCTTCAGTCTTAACAACATAATTTTGTGACTTGGTTCAAATGATGGACCATTTTGGGGAAAAAATAATCTTTACTATGGATATAGACAACTTTGTTGCACCTTGATGGAGATGTAAAAGACAAAAGCAAAAAGTCAACTTTGCCATATGGTACAAATCCAGTCCATCCTGTTTTTAATCTTCTATTTGTTCCAGAATCTCTTTTGGAACTTCAAAAGGTTGATTTACCGTAATGAAAATTTTTAGACCTACCCCATGATTTAGCTCCAAAAAGTTTCATTCAGCTTTGCATTGAAAACTGTTTTTGTTTAATTAAATCTTCTTTACGACATTTTTCAGTGCAACAGCTTCAGGTGCTTCAAACTTTGGGCTGTTTTACTAAAAAAATGTTTTTTTGTTCAAGAAAAAATGTCTCCATAACCGTAATTAGGAAAGGAAGTTAGTCTTCCCCTACTGAAGCATGTTCAAGAACTAGTTTAAAATTAATACTAATTGATAAATACTATCTAAATTATTAGCTTTTTATTTTTGATATATTATTAAGCAAAGGATTGCTCTGAAAATTTCTAATATTCATACGTCATCTAAAGATATCTCCTATGTCTTTGTTTAGAATATTTTTCAATTTTGAAAACTTTCTGTTATTCCATTTTGTAGTGTGTAGAACACTTTCAAAAACTCTTCAAATCAATCGTATATTAAGATAAAATGTTAAATTTTGGAAAAATACTACAAGGATGAATAAAATTGTATTTTATTGTTTTACTTATTTTTAGAGTTTTTTTTATGATATTTGATTTTTGACATACAAATCCCATCAAATTTAAAGAATACCTATTATATCATCGTAGTTCATAATAGCTTAAAAAATCAATATATTTCTTATGGTCCATATTTTCATTTCAAACTCAGATATTACAAAAAAAAAAAAAATCTATAGATATTTCACTCCGTGCATAGCACAAATTCATATCTGTTTTAATATATAAAGTTTGATGTACTAAATCTAGTAGTTATTTGATCGCAATCATGTTACTCATTCCATGAGAATTTAACAACATGTATTGCCAGGGATCCATCATTGATTGCCGAGTGATTTTTTTTCCTGGAAAATTTTTAAGATAGAATTCTGATTAGCCAATCGAAAAAGTGGGGAAGAACCAATTTAAGGAAGCGAGAAAAGTGAGAGGAAAAGACATAGAAGATGGAAAATAAAGTCTTGGTATCAGACAACTTGATTGGGTTCAAGCTTAACCGAATTGGATGGATGTGGTTTGGTAGAGGATGAAAATTGGTGGTGACAATGATAGAATAAAACATCTTATACATGTGTATATACATTTTAGTAAGGGTTACAAGTTCTTGTAAAGTGTTAAAAAAACTAATTTTCTTGTTAAGATGGTATATACATAATGTTGTAAATCAATAACAATTTAGTTGGGTTCATGCGTAATTATCTATTTTGTTCACTATTAACACAATTGTTTACAAGTTATATATTCTTGTTACTTGTCATATTATGGTGGATTTGATTCTAAGTCCGGCCTATGTAAAGCCCACTTAAATCTATCAATGGGTTACATCGGGCGAATCCCATCCTGACTGGGATCTCAAGCTAGAGTCAAAGTGGTGATCTTCACGCTGATGTACTAACAAAGTATAGCCAGATCAAAGGGAGATCGAAGAAAATCTCAAGTCTAGGAATTGGGTGAAGCTCAAGCACAATTAGGTCGAAGATCACGGAGCAGCTCAACAAAAAAGGGGTCAACGGGAGAAAATTGTCTTTAATAAAAAAATAAAAAGGGGCAATTTAGAAAGATAAATTTACGCTCAATATCACTTTTTTTTTTTTATTTACAGATACATCACTTTCTACTTATTTTTACCTCCTTACAATTGTCTTTCTCTCTTTTAAAAATAAAAGATAAAAGAAAAGAAAAATAAAAAGTTTCTCTCTCTTGTCAACAATAAGCATCATTTTTTTTTCTCTCTTTCCTCTCTTTTCCCCAAATTTATATCTCACATAATTTACTTTGCTTATTTTATTTTTATAAAAAATAATTGTTAAATTATTTTTTACACTATCAGTTATATCTAATTTATGTCTATGTTTTGATACCCATTTTATATAGTTTATTTATACATAATTTGCATAAATTATGTAAAAATAATATGTATATCCATATAGTTATGTATATGTGTATCAAATTATTCTGAATACGCATGTATGTCCATAACATGTAACTGCGTCTACATATACCATATGTTCATAGATACATCTACATATAGATACATGTACGCATATACGTGTACGTAACTATATAAAGACATGTATGGTTTATTTATTTATGCAAATTATATAAAAGTAAATTATTGTAAAATGAGTTTCAAAATATAGACATGAAATAGATATAACTGATAGTGTAAATATAACTGTTAAATTATTATTTTATAAAAAGAAAATAAAAATAATAAAGTATATGAGATATAAGTTTGGGAAAAAAGCGGAAAAAGAAAAAAAAAATAAAGAGAATGGTGCTTTTATGGTCGACAAGAAAGAGGAAGACAAAAGAGAGATAAACTTTTTATTTTTCTTTTGCTTTATCTTTTATTAATAAATTACAAATGGTAGAAGAATGAGATAATTGTAATTTAGCCAAAGCACAATGTTAGAGTAGCAAAAAGTGATATATTGTGTAAATAAGAGTCAAAAAGTGATATTGAGTGTAAACAACTCATTTAGAAGACCAATTGATTTATCTGATTAATATGTAGAAAAAAAAGATGAATTCATATTCATAGAAAGTTTTGCTTTCTAGATGATACTTCTTAAAAAAAAGTTTAATAATAAAGAGATTTTAATGGTTGATCGTGTATAATGGATTTGCCCTCTATAAAAAAAGGCATAAACATGTTGTTATAGATAATCTTTACTCATTCTAGACATAATACGCTCTACGAGCTCTTTAAAATCTTTGCAAAATCATTAATACAAATCCAATTCGTCGAATCTCGTCTTATCTACTTCGTTGTGGTCTTCTCAGAATCTTGCACATCTTCCTTTATTCACAAAACCACTCCAAATTATTGACTGTGGATTTTAGGATCCACAATTACTAACCATGAATTTGAATAACAAGCTATATGTTTTTGTCGTGTGTTAAATTACTTGTTAAATCTTATATTATAATAACTAGGTATCGCGGGGAAAATCAAATATTTGAAATTTATAATTATTTTAAATATATGTAAATGAACATACATATAACAAAAATTAATGATATTTAGATGTTAATATTCAATTTTTTTTAAAAAAAAAATAACTACTGTAAAAAAATAGATATGACTTTCAAAAATATAAAAATACAAAGATGAATGAAGTCGTACAAAAAAATTAACAAAAATTTCTATTTAAGTTCATAGTTTACAATTAATGTAACAGTGTATAACTCAACATATACATTCATATAAAAGATAACTATATAACTGACATTGAGAAGAAGTTAAAAAATAATTATAACCAACATGATCAATTTTTATCGATAGATTTTATTAACAGAAAACTAGATCTTATTCCGTGCATCCGCCCAAAAATATTTTTTAATCAAAATTTGTAATATATTTATATTTTCTTTATATATATAATTTTTCTAATAAGTGACAAATTTTTATTTTTGTGTTTAGATATAACTTTTTTAAAAAATTTTGTTTTCTGCTATTATTATGATCACTATAAAAAACATAATTCTAATCTTGTTAATCTATTAATCAAAAAATGACCGTTATTATGAAAACATATTCTAACTCGCTCATACTATTAATCCAAAAAAATCGTAATTATAAAAATATAATTCTAACCCGTCCGTTCATACTACTATATAAATATTTACTAATTTAAAAAAAAAATTATTGCATGTTTTGATAACCTAACCTGCATAAGACCATACTTAAAAAAAAAACTAACATGCTCCATCAAATCACCATAGAATATTAATACTTATCAGTTGTCAATTACCTTTAGTCTGATTGAATATGACTAAAAAAATACAATAAAGTATTCATTAATCATTTGTGTTATTCTAAAAATATTATTTAAACTTCAAAAGTTAAATTAAATCTAACAGAATTTTAAAGTAATATCTATTTTTCAGAATTAAATTTAATTACAAAAAATAGTTTGAATTTTTAAATATAACCTATACTTAAGGAAATCTTTAGGTATCTAAATTACTATATAATTTTTGGAATTAAATTATATATAAAAATGTGTTTTTTAAATAATATTGTAATAAACCAGGATAATTTTTAAACTGTTTTCAAATAGATTTTTTTAAAAAAAAATTTGAGAGTGTTGGGAAACAAGCATTAAAAATGCTTTTGTTTTAATAGAATAGATAAATATCGAATTTATCTGAAGATAGGCATGTGTATATATATATATATTTTTTTTTTTCACATCTATGATTTTTTTCAAACAGTAAATAGAATTTTGCCGAAGATTGACATGTACTTTTATCGTCAATCAGTAATGCATGACTTACTACAGAAAAAACAATAGTCAACGTAGTCTGGACACTGATCAAGTATTCAAGTGCGTGATGATCGATGGGTCGTTTCTTCAATTCTTAGTGAGTTAGACTCGGTTTGAATTGGGTCGTTCCATTCGAGATCGTAACTCGATTAGAGTAGACTTGCATCCTAAAAAAGAGTAGACTTGGACATGAGTAAACGTCAAAGTTGACCGTTTTCCATTGATGAAATCTACTTTATTTGAAAGTTGATACTTATTTTCTCTCGGCCTATTATTACCTTTTTTTTAAACAATACTTTCTTTATTAGGTGGACCAAAATTGTTATCCCATGCAATTTTCCGCAACAAATTGACATGGGATCGAACCCCAATAAACGCTCCCAAGTGTCAATTATTTGGAAATCTTTGGTCACTTTTATGGTATAGAATATATCCCTTGGTCTCCAAGCAAAACTATTCTTACTTTTCCCATTTTCTACGTTTCCTATATTACCAAATGAGAAACCAAGAAAAAAAAAAGAAAGAAAAATCAAATTGGCCGCCAAGGAAAGTTCCATGTTACTCCCCTCCTTACAAAGCTTTATAAAATCATCCATGAACCTCCTTAATCTCTCGTTCTCAACATACACATAAAAATAAACTCATTAATTTTCGTACCAACTTGAGATTATCTTTTGTTAGATTGATTCGGAGATGTACGGTGTTGGTGGATCAGGGACACTGGGTCTGGCAGAGGTTTACGCGATGAGAAAGATATTTAAGGAAAAGATGAAGACGAAGCTTGCGGCGGTAGAGACAGAGGAAGAGAAAGATAATGTTGGAGAAAAGAATAAAACCAAAGAAATGAAGATTACCAAGAAGACCCTCAAGACTAATCCGAGGGTTTCCTCTGCAGATATTTAAACATCTCTGTGTTACTGTGTATTTAACTTGTAACTATTTTATGATGGTTCGATTTGTTCTTTCTGTAATATATATATATATATATATATATATATTTTCAGATTTAGTTTTTTCTCACAGTTAATAGCAAAATTGTTGCTTGTTACCCTAAATCTAATGCATCCTTCATTTCAATTTATCATCAGAGAGAAATAATAATAATTTATGTATTATTTATATATGGAATCAGTGTCAATAACATTAAAGGCAATCGAAATTAACCTAATGCCTAGAAAAAATGATTAATAACGTAAAGTTGAATATTTAAAAATTAGAAATTCACCTCATTGCGATACGTTTTAAGTCAATCTTTATTGACACTAGATGATTACCCACTCAAATGCATGAGTTTTTTTAGTTATTATTTATCTAATGCTTAAAATCTAAATTAAATTTAAAGTATTCTTGTTTTGGTTAACTTTTTTATTGGCTCTTTTTTTTTGATAAATTTATTGGTTTTTTTGTTAGTTTTTTACATATTTTCTTAAAGTGTTTTTATTTTGGTTGGCTTTTATATTGACGTTTTCTTTTGTCTTCAAAAAGCTTATTAAACTTTTCTCTACTAAAAGCCGTTAATTTCTTCTTTTAAGACTACATCTTTTTTGGAACATCATAAAAAATCTAGATATGAGAATCCATCAAATAGATATGTAATCTATATTTTCTTTTATTGGTATCAAAAGTAGTAAGATAATTCTCATGATTATTCAAACACAAAGAAATTCGAGGCATCAAATAGTTCTTCAAATCAGAGTAGCTTACATGCACCCATCTTACGGTAGAGACTTCTTCTTTTTCTGTTATGTGAATTAGATTCAACCTATAAGAACAAACCATTAGCTAATTTTTTCTTTTTTGTAAAGCTTATTCAAGTTTACTAAATTTAGTGCGTGTTAGTTATCTTTAACTTACCTGAACAAATATTCCATTTTTTTCTTTGCTTGTTTACAACAATTGTTTACTTTGATTTCCATGCATGTATCGCATTCAA
This sequence comes from Eutrema salsugineum, assembly GCF_000478725.1. Lineage (NCBI taxonomy): Eukaryota > Viridiplantae > Streptophyta > Magnoliopsida > Brassicales > Brassicaceae > Eutrema > Eutrema salsugineum. The sequence continues at coordinate 12,130,500 of NW_006256756.1, read as the reverse complement.
TGATTTGTTATAGTGTTTTATTTAAACTATGTTAAAAAGATCACTGCATCATCAACTTGGAAATATAACGCTCACTATTTGCCAATATAATTGATCATCTTCCCTCCATTAAGCAAACTCCTATAGATTCCCTAATAACCTAAATATGAAAAATTATAGTAAGAATTTTTTCTTTTTTTTATGATCATAAAGTCAAAAAATGTTTAGTAATTTAAATTAGTTGCAAATTTCTCTTTTGAGAACCCAATAAAAAAAGTTTATCAGTAATTCTCAAAGTAACTAATCATCTTTCATAAGTTCATAGTTACCATAACTGAGAAATGTATGTAGCAAATTAACATTCAAACAGTAAAGTAGAAAAAAGGAGAGTTCTTGATCACAACAAGCTTCGAAGTCGTCCTGCTTTACTATTTATAGAATTCTCGAACAAAAATTTTTTTCTTCTTTAAACGAACACAATTGAGTGTTACCGTCAATGTCTCTGACCGTAACCAAGAAATAAATCTAAAACTGTGGATCTGTGGACAACGTTTATTGTCGTAGGCTTCTACATAGAAACCTGCATAAATTACAATTTAAAACTGTAGATTAGAGATTTATCAGAAAATTTTGAGTTATCTTTATTTTTTTCTTTTTTTTCTCTTCATATATGCATTGAAACATGTAGAAAAAGAATCTTCATATTAATAATGTTTGAAGTATCACTAAAAAACAAGACACCGCTGAAGTTAAAAAGCCATCATGATAAATAATCAAATTATAGAGAAAATGACTATGAAAATAATTAGTTTTAATTTAGTTTTTTTTAATAACAAATAAATGAGTTGATGTGTCATAAAAATGAATGCTGATATGTCAAACTTGTGAGACTCAACTGAGTCTTTATATAATAGATGTGTAAACAGTTTGTACTAATTAGAGTTGCACACATGTAAAAATAAATCAGATTAAGAAAATTAAATTAAAGTTATCATTTATGTGTATCTCAAGACTCTTCGGGCTCTGATGGGGAAAGCGGCCAATTCGTACCTCAACTCGTTCAACTGGTACCGATTAGTACCTACACAATTTTGGTGTGCTAATTGATACCTGAACTTTCAAAAATTGGAATATGCATACCCGAACATATATTATTTTGGCTAAAACCATCTTTGACCCGAATTCTGTTAGTCAATTCTGTTAAAATATTAACGGTGATTACTCAGACGACATGTGTCATGCTCGTTGGAACAAATTTGCAAAACGACGTAGTTTTGTGAAAAAAAAATTAACAAAAAATGCAGAAAATGCCTGTTGGAACAAATTTGCAAAACGACGTAGTTTTGTGAAAAAAAAAATTAACAAAAAATGCAGAAAATGCACCTCTATGGATTCGAACCTGGGTTAGTAGAAAGCAATGAAACTTTGTTACCAGTGCGCCAAATACGTATCGTTGAATTCGTGTGTCACAATAAAATAATAAACTTTGAGTCCGACCGAGATTCTTCAAATCTGATCAAAACTCAATTCTCGTTCTTATCCTTTCCATTTCTTTGTCGTCAATGTATGATGCGCACATTAATCTCCATTTATGGCTTAAAGCTACACTTGTGAAGTCAATTGGTTTTTTAGGTTTCTTTATTGAATCTTATCCTACAATAAATAGTGGTTTTTCCAGTTTCCTTGTTCAGTTTCAGGGATTTAGGGTTTTTGTTGTTCATATTCTTCTGGGTTTATCTACATTCAGATAAGGATTGACGAAAGAGAATCAATCAGATATGAGAATAGATTCATATTCTCAAGTAGTACCGCATTATAGCTTCATTCTCTGGCTTGTGTCCGTGCCCGTATGTCTACCGGTGATCGACTAAGGAGATGGGTTGCAAGTCAAGCTTGTGTCCTACGCGCTGAAAGAGATGAATTTCATGATCATCTATTCTTCACTTGTCCTTTTTCTGCCACAGTTTGGTCTGAAGTATCGGATCTCTCCTTAGAACTCGGTTAACTCAGAATTGGACAGATACTCTCTTAGCCATTGCTGCATTGTCTCATGACCACCTGAGATACATTCTGGCTCATCTAGCTTCCCAAGCCACGGTTTATTTTGTTTAGAAGGAGTAAAATGACAGAATTCACATTAAGCCTCAACAACCCATGCTTCTCGCCACATTGACAAAATAATCAGAAATCGCATCAGCTCACTCCCCTACTGGGAACATCCCCGTCTTCATCCTCTGCTGCAATTATGGTTCGCACACAGCCACCTGCAGCAATGAGATATACAAGCTCCTCACACTCACCTCACACTCACTGGCGGATCTAGAACCTTTTTTAGTTGGAAATATAATATTTTAAATAACAAAAATATTTTATATTAAATATCTTAAATTAAAAAAACCTACAAAGTTATTTTAAAAAGCTCCATATTTTGGAATCTTTTCATCACTACTTCATTTTTCACTCTCTCAAGCAATTCTTTCTCAACAAAACAAACGACACAATCGTTTAAAAACTGATCACTCATTCGTTTCTGTAAGACAGTCTTCACAATCTTCATCCCAGAAAAACATCTTTCAACTATAGCGGTGAGTACATGCAGAGTCAAAACTAGTTTCAAAAGTTGGTAAACCAAAAGATGTGAAAGATGTTTCTTTGTCTCCACCATAACTCATGCAAGATCTCCAAGATCCTTCAAATTAGAAAATATTTTATCTTCTCGGATAATGTCGATGTACATACCAAATTAATGCTCAAGAGATATTTGCTTAAGATGACTAAAATCTTCTAGATAAAACTCAGACAATCTCATAAATTTCAACTGATCAAACTCATAAAATGAATCAATGGGGCTCAAAGATTGAATACAACCAAGTAATTCAGTATCTACCTCATCAAAACGATCATTAAAATCTTGAATTTGCATATCCAATATAGTGTAAAAGCATTACACCTTGTAATGATGCAAGATGGTTTTATTGCTTTTCATGCTTGGTTTCTTTGAAATAATGAATTCTTTTTCCATTACCAACAGCTCTATCATATAATTCTCACAAAAAGAAAAAACTTTGTTGATAAAAGATTTCCATCCATTATTCCTGAGCTTGTACAATTGTTGCTTGGTGGATTTCACTAGTGACATATATAGCTTTCAGAATACTGTATCTTGATCTTTCCGTTGTAGAGCTTTCGATAAATTATTTGTGAGTCCAAGGAGAAGCAGCATCAACTGTAAATAGAACACAAAATCAAAAATGTGAAAGTATTTGAGAAGAACATTAGCTTGACGTTTTATAATGCTATCAGTCCCATTGCTTTCGACATACTCCAACACTTTAATGATAGAAGGAAATAGATCAACCAAACGCAATCATGTTTTATAGTGAGATCCCCAACAAGTTTTACCAGGTCTTTGAAATAAAAGCTCTTGATTCAACCCTTGCCATGTCTTAATTTCACCTTTCTTGGTTTTTTCCTCAATCCTTTTTCGATAGTCTTCTCGAACCATATCCTTTCTCTTGTAAGAAGCTCCAACAACATTTAACAAGACATCAATCATGTCAAAGAAGTTCCCAACTTCTAAATGTTTTTGAGCTATAGCAATAACTACCTATTGAAGCTGGTGAGCAAAAAAGTGAACATAATATGTAGAATTATTTTCTCTCAAAATGAGAGCTGTCAACCCATTGAATTCAACCTTCATATTACTCGCTCCATCATATCCTTCCCCTCTTAACTTGTTCGTACTCAATCTATGTTTAGCAAACAATGAATCAACAGCACATTTGAGAGATAAAGACGATGTTTCTTTCACATGAACAAGACCAATAAACCTTTCTTTAACTATTCTATATTTATCAACAAAGCGAAAGACCACTGCCATTTGCTCTTTATCGGAAACATCTGCAGATTCATCCACCAACAAACAAAATATATCATGATCAACTTCTTGAATAACTGACTCAATGAGTTCCTCTACAAAGCAATAAAATATTTCTGTCTGAATTTTGATAGACACCATCTGATTATTTTTGGGAGCATTGTCCAACACAACCTTACTTACAAGCTCATTTTGCTCAGTAGTATGTTTCACAATCTCCAAAAAATCTCCTTTGTTAGTTGAATCCACTGACTCATCGTGACCTCGAAACGGTATCCTTGTCGAAACAAATATCTACAAGCACCAATTGAAACATTCAATCTGATCTTGTATTAATTTTTGGCTGCATCTTCTTGCTTATTAAAAGCCTGAAATATTGGCTGTCCTTGTTTCATCAGATTATCAGCTCTTTTCAATGCACTATTGTGAAAACTATTCACTGCCCCTACATGATTACGCAATCTCTCTGTGTTCTTCCAATTATCAAATCCCTTGGTCACATATGCATCACTTCCAGCTTTATTTTCAGTGTAATCTCTAAAAAGGTAGCAAAACAAACAAAATGCTTTGTCTTTTTTTTTCATACTATATTTTAACCAATCACCATACTTTGTCTTTTTTTTTCATACTATATTTTAACCAATCACCATACAGATCACACCAAGAAGAATTAAATCATCTTGATTTATTTCATCAGATATTTGCATCTTACCTTGTCTATTTGATTTGGATGATATTCCAATATTCTTTTCCTATCTGCAGGATCAGAAGGCAAATTCTCTAAATCACCAGACAAATCCTCCGAATCATTTTCAGGAGCCTTTCTTTTAAAAATTCTTTCCATTGGCTATCTGACGAAAAAAACAGAAATTATTTTAACATATTAAGAGAACCCAAAACGAAAATAAATATAAAACGTGTTCTAGAGTCGATTTACTAACCTTTCTTAGGGTTTTACAGAAAAGAAAACGCGTGCCTTCCCTGGCAGCGGCGCCAAACAACTTGATGCGGGTGCGGTGAGGGTGTCAAGTTTTATCCTAATAGAATCAATAAGCCGCAAGTGCACAGCTGATCGATTGTAGTACTTAAGGATCTAATCCATAGGGAAGGAATATCTTTTTCTGCAAAATCCTTTAAAAAAATATGAAGTCAGGAAGTCTAGAACTGGTCGAAATTTAAAGGGGTTTTGAGGTGTCAATAAAACGTAGATTCTTAACTAAACGGGAAAAGGAAAAGTACTAAAGAAAATCAGCTGGAAAACTAAAGAAAACCTAATCTAAAACTTGAATGAAAATCGGCTGGGAATGAAAAATAACCTAATGACTAAAAGATTGAATAAAAATCGATGTAAGACAATAAAAATGAGACGCTGGGTTTTCAGAGAAATTATCTCCAGGGAATGAACGATTCAAAACATTGCTAAAAAGTAATTTAAAAGATCCTAGCTAAAATTTTTAGAACTCGAGTCACGAACGTATGACTACATCACTCTCGTGATCATAACCAACTATCTCTTGCAACTTTGACCAGTAGGTTTCCACTCTGGCCCTGGAAGGGAAAAGATGCAAGCTTGCTTAAGACTCGTCAACATTCACAGCTCACTCATAGATAGGTTTCCACTCCTATAGCAGAATTGCTCTTCTCAAACTAGATATGACCCCTAATGAAAACTTTCGCAACATTACAAACCTAAGTCAGATTATAGTTCATGACACTACTCCCATTCATTAAAAATAAGTTTAGAAAAAATAGTTCTAGGATTCGGCTTTAATAACTAATGGAATCCTCATAGAACATATATTGTCTCCATCAGAAATCCCTTAAACCCAACAATAGAACTACTCAGACATGATTAAAAAAAAGCAAAAACATTGTGTTGAAAAGCTGAATAGAAATCGATATTAAAGAGGAAACAAAAAGTTTCAAGAGATAGATCTCTATCTCCCGAAACCTAAAACAACTCTAAAGCACTAAAAACTTAAAAGGTATTCTTAAAACATAAAAGAGCATACGACTTAGGGTTTCTAAAACATGTATTTATAGTGCTCAAGTCATTTCTGGACGTCACTTAGGGTTTCTCTAAATGAAAGAATCAATTTGGGCTTGGAAATGGGCTTCTAGGCCGAACAGACCGTTCTCCATTGTCAGAGGAGATGTGACGTGTAAAATGGGTTGGCTGCGGTCAGGAATGCTTTCCAGCTGGTTGACAGGACATCTTGCTCTTCGCGTAACTTTAACTGAACTGATGGATTGTATTGGTGTAAGTGTGCTGGAAAGCTGATTGTTCCATCTTTAAGTTCTCCAAATTTGAGCTAAATTAGACGGTGAGAAGGTCTTCATTTGAAGGTGAACATCTGACAGTTTGACTCTGAGCTGAAAATCTGGTCTTCTATCCATTTTGCTAAGTTGTTTCCTAAGTTTCCTGAAAAGAGTTTTGAAACTACAAATACTAGAAAACCATGATAAAAACGCTTAAAAGAAATAGAAAGTATTGAAAAAGTATTTAAAAACGGTCCATAAAAGTGATCAAAACACGGTGTTATTAACCACCACCCAAGGCTGAAGAGTTAGACAAAATCATAGAAAAAAATCCATACCAAGGATAGTCGAAGAGAGTTTTCAAGAGGAGGCTAAAGATGAAGCGACTCAAGAAGATCGATAGTCTAGGACACTTCTCTAACATTTTTGTTGTGCAGTTGCAAAGTTGATGTGCTACGAGGTGAGAGAACAAGTTTTACCCTTAATAAAAACAAATGAAAGCCGCAAGTGCACAGCTAATCAGTTGTAGTACAAAGGGATCGAATCCACAGGGATTTGTGTGCCTAGTATTTTTCTACGGTTTCTAAGTTTATGTCTAGACTAAATCGGTTTTAAGGGGTTGGTGTTTGTCATGAACTAAACTAAAACTAAAGAAAGCAAATGAATCTATCCTAAAAAGCAAGTAGAAAATCGAATGGAAGCAAAATGAAATAAGTAGAAAATCGAACTAAAGTAAGTAAAAATGCAGATCTACGAAAGCAAATAAAAATTGATTGGTTTGTAAACTATGACTAAAAACACTGGACAATCGGGGACTCTACAGGGATCATAATCGGTTTCAACACTAGGGGTTTTAGATTGGGATTGATGGATATCAAAATATTAGGGTTCTAGAGCTAGAGTACGGCAGTATGACTACGTCGCCGTCGTGATCATAACCAACTGTCTCTCGTAACCCTGACCTGTAGGTTTCCACTCTGGCCCTGGAAGGGAGAAAACGCAGGAGCTGCACAAGACTTGTCAGTACTCACGACTTCGCCGTAGGTAGGTTTCCACTCCTACGGAAAAATCGCCTGTTTCATTCTAGGTCGGATACGAGGTGATCAATCAAGCATACATACATTAAAGATAATAATAAACAGAGAATATAGTTATAATCCCAGATCTAAAAACCTAGATGTCTTAATCAATTATGAGAGCCCCTTTCGGGAACCCTATGCCCAACTCGGGATCTATCAGCCATGGCTGAGGTCGACATCATCATTGGTTTTAATGTAAGCAATCAAAAACAGTAAAGAAAAGAGATGAAAGAAAGCTTCTCTATTGATGAACTCAGAGTTGAATAATCCTCTCTAAAAATCGCATAAGACGGCTGGAAAAAGGGTTTCTGTAAAAAAATGAAAGGTGATGTCTAAAAACGACCTAAATGACAAGTATTTCTAGTCTTCAATACTCCAAGGTCTCTAGGGTTTCGGAATTGAGGCTGGGAATGACTTGGGCTTCAGAAATTGGCTTCTTAAGTCAGAGATTGCTGGCCGCAGTCGCATGAAGTGTGACCGTGGGGAATGAGGGCTTGGCCGCGGTCGCGCGGCTCTGGCCGCGGTGGATGGGCTGTTGGCTGCGGTCGCGTGGCTTGCCGGCCGTCTTCAAATGTCTCCCGGGAAAATGGAATATCTTGAGATCCAACCGTTGGAATGTCTCCAACCAAGTGCATTTGAAAGCTCGTTGAGTCTTCTGTTAAGTGTCCAATTTTGAGGGTGATCAGACGGTGAGAAGGTCTTCGTCTCTCCATGAGAGTTCTGACGGTCTGAATTTATCCAAAAGAGTCTTTTTGTTCCAATTTGCACCTGATGGGCTTGCAAGCCTAGGGTTTGTTTTTAATTTTTGTTCCAATTTGCACCTGATGGGCTTGCGGGCCTAGGGTTTGTTTTTAACAAGCCCATTGGTCCTCAAAAAGTTCTTAATTTATAAAACCCTAGTGTCAGCAAGTGCACAGATGTACGTTGTAGGATTTAGGGTGTCGATCCATTGGGAGGATGTTTAATCTGTAAGAAACAACAAACTGGGAAGTAAGCAAAGTCATAAACTCATGGGGGTTTTTGGTTAAGAATCCTAAACTAAACCTAATCTAATATTCAAAAGGAATAAGATGCAATGAAAATGAACTGTTAAAAGAATATCTCAAGCATATCGACTCAAACTATAGACTCTAAACTCATAGGTAGCGATTTAAACTTCTCCGGTTTACTCTAATCGATGTTTGGTGGCATTTCCAATTAGCTTCCGGGCGATTTATCTTCATCTATTTCTGGGATCTGCATGGAACTAGAATAGACATGTGTATGATTAACCAACTCTCGCCATCTTAATCAATTAATCACTCAGATCTGACAATTAACTCTCGCTCTCATCCCAGAAATAAGATCATGCATTAAATATTGAATTTGTCTGCTCACATCTTCTCTACAGGTAGCTCTCGACTCCTATAGTGACTATGTTCTTCTGAAGCTAGGTATGGATGATCTGATACAACACTCTCGTGGCTCTGATCGATCCTAGGCTCAGAGAATAGGTCATGAATCTACTCTTATGCAATATGAACAACTTAGAAGAGATGAGATCCATAATATGATTTAGAAACTTAGAAATACTAATCGATATGTGTACCTATCGAAAACTCTTCAAACAACTTGATTCTCTAGGACAAATCTACATGATGCAATGCATGATAAAAGACATGAAATAATGCAAATGATGAAACAGAAAAGTTAATTAGATAGAAAAGAGAAAGAACAATGGATCAGGGGAAGAATCCCCATCTCCATCGCCAAACCCTACAAAAACAAAGTTTGGTGGCTCAAAATCTCATTACAAGAGCACACACCCGTTTAGGGCTACTAAGAAATGTATTTATAGATCTTAACGTATTCCAGGACTCATTTAGGGCTGTTATGAAGAGAAATGGTGAAGTGGGCTTTGATGTTGGGCCTTGTGGCTCCTCATTAGGTCCACTGGGGGTGAAAGTCTTCAGGGCAGATAAAATGCATGTTTACCGCAGGTGAGAGTCTTCCAGGGCCGGTGAATTTGGTCAACTTGATTGCACCGTTGGATCTTCGTGATGTAAAGTGCTATGGAATGCTGGTTGTCTCCTCTTGATTGTCTCCAAATTTGAGCTGGATCAGACGGTGACAAAGTCTTCATTTGAGGCTGAACTTCTGACAGTCTGACTCTGACCTGAAAAAGTGGATTTTCTTCCATTTTACCATCATTTTCCCTAAGTTTCTTGAAAAGAGCCTTGAAACTACAAATACATATAAATCATAATAAAAGTTTCTAAGACTGATTAAAACCTTTGAAAAAGCATTTGAAATCAATGGTGAAAATGGGTACAAATACGGTGTTATCAACTCTCCTAGACTTAGACTTTGTTTGTCTTCAAACAAAACACGATCCAATCTTGAAATATATCTGATAACACTGGATTTTGACCATTTTTATGGATCACTTTAATGTCTTTTACAGGTGTTTTTACTCCATTTTCAAAGGTTTTCAAAGGATTTCTATTTTTCCGGATTTTAAAAGACTTTTCAGGTAATTTGGGATAAAGAGGCACAAATTGGAACAAAAAGACTCTTTTGGATAAATGCAGACCGTCAGAACTCTGATGGAGAGACGTAGACCTTCTCACCGTCTGATCACCCTCAAAATTGGACAACTTATAGAAGAATCAACCAGCTTTCAAATGCACTTGGTTTGGAGACATTCCAACAGTTGGATCTCAAGATATTCCATTAGCCCCGGAGCCACTCAAAGACGGCCAGCAAGTCACGCGACCGCGGCCAACACCCCATTTCCCGCGGTCAGAAGCCTCCCGACCGCGGCCAACCACCTATTCGCCGCGGTCACGTCACTCCCGACTGCGGCCATCAAACTCCGAACTAAAGCCCATATTTCTGAAGCCCAAAGGCATTCTCAGCCTCAATTCCGGAACCCTAGAGACCATGGAGTATTGAAGACTATAAATACTTGTCATTTTGGTCGTTTTTAACAACAACCCTTCATACTTTACAGAAACCCTTTTTCCTTTAGCCGTTTTTATGCGATTTTTGTAGAAGATTGTTCAAGTCCGAGTTCTTCAATAGAGAAGCTTTCTTCATCTATTTTATTTACTTTTTAATTACTTTTATTAAAACCAATGATGATGTCGACCTCAGCCATGTCTGAGTAGATCCCGAGTTGGGCTTAGGGTTCCCGAAAGGGGCTCTCATAATCGATTAAGACATCTAGGTTTATAGATCTGGGATTTCGACTTGTTCTCTGTTTATTCTTGTTCTTATTGCATGTATGCTTGATTGATCACCTGGTATCTGATCTAGATAGTTAGTGTTGCGAAAGTTTTCATTAAGTATCAGCCCTAGAATAAAACAGGTGATTTTTCCGTAGGAGTGGAAACCTACCTGCGGCGAGATCGTGAGTATTGACGAGTCTTGTGCAGCTCTTGCGTTCTCTCCCTTCCAGGGCCAGAGTGGAAACCTACTGGTCAGGGTTGCGAGAAACAGTTGGTTATGATCACGACAGTGACGTAGTCATACTGCCGTACTCTAGCTCTAGAACCCTATATATCGATATCCGTCAATCCCAATCTATCTACCCTAGTGTCAAAACCGATTATGATCCCTTAGAGTTTCCAAAAGCTCAGCGTTTTTAGCCATAGTTTACAAGCCAATCGATTTTTACTTGTTTATTTAGATCTGCATTTCAATTGCCTTAGTTCGATATTTTACTTGCTTTACTTGTTTTCCATTCGATTTTTCTACTTGCTTTCTAGGATAGATTTATTTGCTTTCTTTAAGTTTTAGTTTAATTCGTGACAAACAACCAACCTTTAAAACCAATCTAGTCTAGACATAAAGCTAAAAACCGTAGAAGAATACCAGACACACAAATATCTGTGGATTTGATCCCTAAATACTACAACTGATTAGCTGTGCACTTACGGCATTCATTTGTTTTTGTTAAGGGTAAAAATTGTTCCCTCACGCAGTTGACACGACATCAAGTTTTTGGCGCCGTTGCTGAGGATTTCTTTCGCTGCCTTTTGCTATTTTTCTTGTTTTAACTTCTGTTCTAGACACCTGATCTCTAGTTCTTTCTTAAAGTTTTTCTGAACTATCTTTCCCTTCTTTTGTTTTTCTCTGAATTGCATGAATACCAGGCGCAGACCTGTAGAAAACATTCCAATTCTAGACGAGATAGACAGACACGAAAGAGAACTTCGGAGACTTAGACGAACGCAAGGAATGGCCAACGACGACCAGCCTGGAGATCCTATTAATCAAACTTTAAATATGGACCAAGACGGGTCCGAACATGGAGAAAATGAAGAGAATGATCACAGAGGAGGTGATCATGCTCGACAAGATGGAGAGGAGGATGAGGTTCCTCCGAGAAACCACCAGAACCGCGAGAGAGAAGAACGTGAAGACCTTGATGCACCCATCAATGCAGCCAATGGTGACCACCAAGGAATGCAGCCGAATGGACGCATTAACCGCCCTGTTCAGCAAGCAAATCAACACCGAAGACAAGCCAGGAACCATCGCATAGCTGATTTGATGCACCTACTCAAAATTTTTAGAACCGATCTGCAATTCAAGTCCCATTTCCGAACCGGAATGAGTTTGAAGTCAAGCCTCAAATCATCTCAATGGTAAAGCAAAACCAATTCCATGGAGTTCCTTCTGAACACCCAATGGACCATATCGAGCTCTTTGAAGAAATCTGCAGCAAGATGAGAACAAACCAAGTTCCACTAGACTATTTAAAGTGTAAGTTGTTCCCTTTTTCATTAGCAGACAAAGCTCACCGTTGGTTAAAATCTTTGCCTGCAGGATGGATTACTAATTGGGAAGAATGTAAAACTGCTTTCCTGAACCACTTCTATACTAAGTCAAGGTCGAATCAGTTGAGAACAAAGATCTCAAACTTTCAACAAGGGCCAACTGAATCTTTCTATGAAGCCTGGGAACGTTTTAAGGAGTATGAACGTGATTGCCCTCACCATGGATTTCATGGATCAAGCCTGCTGAGCACATTTTACCGAGGTTTGCAACCAAAATACAAACTTTCACTTGATACAGCTAGCAATGGAGATTTTGGACAAAAGACGATAGCCCAAGGAAGAGCCCTCATCGAAAATTTTGCTCAAGCCAATAGCAATGATTGTCCTGAATACGATCGATCGACGAAGCAAACTGGTACAGACAACAAGGAGATAATCGAGCTGAAGAACATGATGAGCCAGCTTCTGAAGAACAACAATCGCCCAATCCATGCTTGTGAGACTAACAATGGCGCAGAAGATGAAAGACCTAGTGATATCGATCACATTAATCAAGCCTTTCAAGAAGAAGATGTGAACTATGTACGAGCACTAGTACCATATCAAAATCGCTTCAACAATGGCTTCAACAATGGCTTCAACAACAACTTCCGGAATGCAAATTCCAACAATCTCTCTTACCGCAATCCAAATGTGGAGAATCCTCAAGATCAGTACTACCCACCTAAGCAAAAATCCTTCCAGAACAAGTTTCAAGGTGGAAACTTCGGAGGAACAAGACCATATGAACCGCGACATCTATATAACTACCAAAGTACAGGTTTTAACAATCAATTTGTACAACAGCGGGAAGTCACGACGAACCAGCTAGCTTCACAAATCGGTAGACTTGAACAGTCCATCCAACAGCTCGTTATGACGAACGAAAAAACATCTAAAGACGTGAACGTGAAAGTCGACTGCATGTACAATGATCTGAACGGGAAGTTTGAAGCTTTATCTTTGCACGTCAAAAACCTAGACGTGCAAGTTGCCCAAACAGCCGACTCTATGAAGAGGCAAAGTGGAGTTCTTCCAGGAAGAGTTGAAGATAACCCTCAGATGATCGAATTCTATCCCCAAGGCAAGCTAGAATCTGATTATTTAGAGTTTTGGAGATTATCTTTAGGATTCCCGGAAAATAACTAAGTCAGGGGGAAGTAACTGTTTAAAACAAATGAGGAAGAGTATGCAACAACATTTGGCAAAGGAGAAGTGACTGAAAACTTGTGGTCACCAACAGGTCCTTCTCTCTCTTGTGGTTTTGCATAATATCTTGCATCCGCTAGATTCTTCAGGTAACCTGAATCACTTCAACTCCACCACTTAAATAGCCCTTAATGCCAAACGCCGTCTACCCTGAATAATGTCTTTGCTGAGAATTCACTATTACACTTAATGAATGTTGAGAGCTAGTTCAATCGAAGTTAGATCTAAGTGCGTATATTTTCGCATGACAGATTAACAGACTAGTTTTGCTTGTATTTTGGTGAGAATTTTCTAGACTAGATCCCAAATAGATGTTCCACGATAAGTTATGGTTTAGAAAGATGGTCACTAAGATATTTTTTAGTTCCTGCGATTTTTAAAATTCTTTCCTGGCTTGATCTGAGTTTGTTTGAGGACGAACAAAAAGGTAAGTGTGGAGGAGTTGATGCCGCCGTATTTCGACCATTTTTATGGATCATAATAATGTCTTATGCAGATATTTTAACTCTGTATTCAATGGTTTTTAAAGTGTTTTCAATGTTTTAGAGTTTCAAAATACTTTCAGGAAACTTGGGCAAAAGATATGCAATTTGGAACAAATGAGCAACTTTGGATAAATACAGACCGTCAGAAGTATGGCAAGCGATGAACACCTTCTCACCGTCCGATCACCCCAAAAAAATTTGTGACAACATATAGGATACAAGCAGATTTCTAATGCACCTGGTTAGGAGACAATCCAACGGTTAGATCTTCAGATACCCCCAATGCAATAAAGACATAAAATGCAGTCTCGGAAGACGATACAAGCCGAGACCGCCGCCAAGCCTCATTTCCCCATGGGTAAAAGCACCGTGACCGCGACCAGTAGTTGTTCACTTCCAGACGACCTAATTAAAGCCCAAGTCGATTCCCTTTATTATTTTTGAAACCCTAAGTGTCCAGGACAACTCTAGAAGCTATAAATACCCTATTTAGGTCATTCTAAAGAAGGAGATCGAAAGAGAGAGTCTGAGTACGAGTTTTACAAACCCTAGAGAGAGAGAGAGGCCACCGTTATAGATGAAGGAGCCGCCATTGGAGAGCGTCATCGCGCCTCCGTCCGCTTCTCCGTTCTTCGTTCTTCTTCCTTGCTTTCTTTAATTTCTTTCAACTTTCAATACTCTGTGATGATTGTTTACAATATGTTTGAGTAGTTCCCCAGTTGGGTTTAAAGGGATTTTTCAAAGGGAATTTCGTGTGTCTTGTCTATGAATCGATAGATTTAGGATTTATAATCTTCTAGATGTTCTTCGTTTGCCTTTGATTCCACTGTGTGATTCTCTGCTGGCCACTTAGAAGCCGATCTGATATGAATTGTTGCGAAAGCTTTCATTGATTATCAGACCTAGGATGAAACGAGCAATGATTTTATAGGAGTGGAAACCTACCTATAGTTGAGTTGTGAATGTTGATGAGTCTTGTTCAATTATTGCATCTTTTCTCTTCCAGGATCAGAGTGGAAAACCTACTGGTCAGGATTGGGAGAGATAGTTGTTTAGTGCTGCGAAAGTAGGCTATTCATACTTCCGTGCCTCAAGTTCTAGAACATACGTAGTTGATTACCTTTATCATTTGCTTAAATTCGACATAGGTTTAGTCCATGAATCCCTGTGATACCCTTGAGCCCAGCGTTCATTTTTAATTGCTTACAACCTTCGATTTTTCCTTGCTTTCATTCGCCTTCGATTTTATTCGCTTTTTACTTGCTTTCACTTGCTTTAATTTTCAATTGATTTTAATTGCTTTGCTTTTTAGTTTAGATTTAGTGACAACCAAAACCAAAACCTGTTTAGTTCTAGTCTGATTTAAGCATTAGCACGAATTCGTACTGAAATAACTAAGTCTCTGTGGATTGATACCCTAAGTACTACAGCGCACATCTGTGCACTTGCAGACATTTAGAGGTTATAAATTTAAAACATGAATCTTGGTAAAACAAAACAACAACCCCATTTACAATCGCATCAAAGACATGAAAGAATGCAAAAGATGAAACAGAAAAGTTAATTCGATAGAAAGGAGAAAGAAAAATGGATCAGGAGAAGAATCCTCATCTCCATCGCCAAACCCTAGAAAAAGAAAGTTTGGTGGCTCAAAATCTTATTACAGTTGCACACATCTGTATAGGGCTGCTAAGAATTATATTTATAGGTCCTAAGGTCTTCCAGGTCTCATTTAGGGCTTCTCTGAAGAAAAATGGCGAAGTGAGCTTTGATGTTGGGCCTAGTGGCTCGTCATTAGGTCCACCGGGGGTGAAAGTCTTCCAGGGCAGGTACAATGTATGTTTACCGCAGGTGAGTCTTCCGGAGCCGGTGAATTTGGTCAACTTGTTCTCCATGTATCTTTGATTGCACCGTTGAATATTCATGATGTAAAGTGCTATGGAAAGCTGTTTGTATCCTCTTGATTGTCTCCAAATTTGAGCTGGATCAGACGGTGAGAAAGTCTTCATTTGAGGCTGAACTTCTGACGGTCTGACTCTGAGGTGAAAAACTGGATTTCTTCCATTTTACCATCATTTTCCCTAAGTTCCCTGAAAAGAGCCTTGAAACTACAAATACATAGAAATCATAATAAAAGTTCCTAATACTGATTAAAACCTTAGAAAAATCATTTGAAATCAATGGTGAAAATGGGTACAAATACGGTGTTATCAGCACCTTTTCTCCCAAATTAACTGAAAAGTCTTTTAAAATCAGAAAACAAATAAATCATTTGAAAACCATTGAAAATGGAGTAAAAACACCTGCTAAAGATATTAAAGTGATCCATAAAATGATCAAAATTTGTTGTTATCAACTCTCCCAGACTTAGACTTTTGTTTGTCCTCAAACAAAACAAAGACCAAATCTCGGTGAGAGGTTTGAAAACGCAGGAACTAACAAAATCTCAGAGACCACACTTCTAGAATAATATAAATCATTATGCATCAATCAGGAATAGCCTACAAATTCTCACTAAAAATACGCGCATAACTGGTCCGTTAATCCGTCATGCGGAAATCTATGCACTTAGATTTAACTTCCAGTCAACTAGCTCTTAAATTTATTAAAATTTTCTGTCGTTCTCATCAAAGAAAGTATAAGTAAGGCGATCTAATCTTGGTATCAAAGGAGGTCATTATAGGGGTGAGGCTTAAAGTGTTTCTAGGGTTATCTGAAGATCTAGAGGATGCAAGATAATATGCAAAACCGCAAGAGAAAGTGAACTTGTTGATATCCACAGTTTCCAGTCACTTTCTTCTTGCCATAAGTCTCTGGTGTTCTTCCTCAAGTTCTCTCCTAACTCCCCCAGATTTAGATTTTTGTCTAACTTACAAAATCATAGCTCCATAGATGAATAATGGTTGCCTTTGCTCCAAATAATTTCGACAATCTAAAAATCATAAGGCTTTTGTTTCCTTTCCTTTCAATTTTTTTTTAGAGAAAGGAAAACACCTTTAGATATAGAGTCATAGAGAGCACGAAATTACCAATAAAATTGAGTTCTCTGAGGCAATATAAAGCTTGATAAGGTTTCTGATACCCTTCCTTCCCAATTCCTTTCAGTATTTCTCTTGAGTGACTGAAAACTGCATCGTTCCTCTTTCTCTTGAATGCATGAGGTTTGAAAATAAATTTCGGTTTAGGGTATGGTACTAGCTAAAAATGAACTGGTCATCTAGGACGACAAAGAGTGGTAAAAATGAGGAAAAAGATGTATATCTTGATGCCTGCTTATACTCAATGATGAGAAAATTAGATATCAATATTAAGGTCAAATAAAATGAGCTAGTATATCCTATCAGAAAGAGTCTCCATGAATAGAAGTCATCTGGTGGGAGTTCATAGTGCAAGTACTTTAGCTACCGCCTAGTCTAGTGCTAACCAGAAATGAGCTATCATGCGTAGTGTAGAAGCGTGCAGGTCTAAATCATCATAGTTTGGTGTCAAATATTCCTGAAAAATACTAAAATTCACATAGGTTACATACTAAAAATTTAAAAAGTACTTGAAATTGAAAAACAAAGCAAGAAAATGATTAGTACAGATAGACATCCTCCCCCTGAATTAAATCGCACTGTCCCTAGTGTGAAAAAGTTGGTTAGAAGATGGTAAATAAGAGCAAGATAGTCTAAAAATAAAAGAAAAGAAAATGATGATAGAACTGTAATGGTGGTGAAATGACGATGAAGTGCTGATCGATTAATCTTCCTCTGATCTATCTGCCTCGAACTGGTGTTGCTCCTGCAGGATGGTGATGACGCGCTCAAAACGTCGTCCATGTCTTGATTCTGCGCTCCATGTCAGACTGTGTGCGTGATGATGTAGATGATGAAGTATGGTAAGTGGAAACTGATGGCTGATAGCGAGAACGTGCTGCAGATGCGTCCTGCTTGGCCTTAGCCACTATGTATTGCCCAATAGTGAGTGGCAGGCAAGGTACAGAAGGTAGAAACTCATCAGGTCCCGGAGTCCATTGTGGGCGTGCTTTGTTACACAGTCTTGGGACTGATGCTGAAGGTAAACAAACTCGGTGCTACTCGGTGCCAGTGCAATACTTGTAACCAACCTGTCTGGATCAAAAATGGCACGAGAGATAGTGTGATCGCGAGAGAGATAGAGTAGGTCATACCAGACGTCGGGAAGTGGATCATCAGATGAGAAATCAAATCCTACAGCCTGTAGTATGGCTTTTATGGCGCTCCCAAAAGCAGTAGTTGCATCCTCACATCCATGTAAATCATGCTTCACCTTCACCATGTTCTGTGTGATGATCTAGGCAAGCAGGCAAGTCAAGGGTTGTCCATAAATGGTGTCTGAAGCGTAATTAGCTCGGTCTTCAGGACACATCCCGTGTTGCCTCTATAGAAAATTGTGTGTGCCAAGAGTTTGTGCACCACTCTCACCGCAGGATGAGTAAGAAGGGCTGACTTGGATCTCCCGCTATCATAGACGCCATGAACCATCTCTCTCCATAAGTCAAAATATGGCTCTTCTTCGAGATGAATATGATCAGTGTATAGAAGTGTAAGAGTTTCACAAAGTGCAGAAATGGTGAGTGTATAGGACTGTCTGCGGATAAAGAATGATAAAACACCGTCAGATGCTCTAGGGCTCCTCCTCTTTGTGTGGTGAAGGGTAACGGTTGCTAAGAATTCGCGAACTAGCTCCGCATAAGTTCGAAGATTCAGCTCCATGTAGGGTCTCAACCTAAGTGCATCGATGTACTAGATGACATCTTCTCTAATCCCAAGCATCTCGAGTATATGATAATGAATGCAGGCCGTTAGTTTGATGTTAAGCTTCTTGAACCGCCTTGCATAGTCGACTCTTGGGTTAATCTCCTTCCCAATGTATCTGATCTTGGATGGCTCAGGAATCGCATGGGCTTCTCGTGAATGTTGTAGCAGCCTCATCACTCAACCTCTTGTTCTCTGTCTAGCTCAGCTCAGCATCTACTCTCCAAGAGTACTATCATCGGTATTGCCTCGGAGCTGTCACCAGTGTGACGGCTTCTTCGAGACTCGGTTCATTCCATGTTTCTACAAGACAAGGTGATTCACAGAAAAAGAGTGAATATGGATGCTGAGTTTAACACATTAACGATCAGGGATACAAATCAGAGTATCAAGCGATTAGTTAAAACAGCAAGCAAGCATAATTGATATCAATTCAAAAAAATCGAGTAGTTCATGACCATATTCGGATTTGTGATGTTCTTGACATATAAATATCCTAAAAATTGGTTTAATTGAGCAATTTCTATGCCAAATCTATAGGTTACCTAATATTAATCACTAACCACACAAGATTTGATCAAATTCATCAACTTTACTAGTCCAAATTCGATTTCTAAAAAGCATTTAGAATCCAAATTTAAAAATTCTAAATTCCTCTTGAACCAGGTGTTAAAATCGATTTCCAGACAACCTAGAAGGCAAATCTATTATTCTTAAGCTATTTCCACTACTAATAAACCTAGATTTGAGCCTTTTAAGAAAACCCTAAATTCTAAAATCAATTAGAAATGACGAGTTTGAGCTTCATACCTTTGCTGGAAAGAGAGATTTGATGATAGATTTGAAATCAGCTTTGAAAAAGAGTGAGTTTTGGTCCAAGAATCTCTTAAAAATCTTAAGAATTGCAAAAGATCTTCTATCTCCTAAATCTCCAAGTCTTTTGGAAGAGAAAAGAAAAAGGAGATTTGATCCAAAAAGTGCATTTCCTCTCTTTAAAAAGCGTTTTTGTTGCAAAAATCGGAAATTTTTGGGAATTCAAAAGCTTATGGGAACTTACCTTACTTGTTTGTTACGTAACCAGGAATTAAAAACTTACAGAAAAATGGGAATGAGCTGTCCCGAGAATGTTTCGAGAATTGTTGGGAATCACCAGGAATCTCTGAAAAGCACCAGGAATCGGAGGTCCCATCTGAAAGACCAATGGTCGCGGTCAGGAGACGTGCGACCGCGGTGAATCAAGGTCCGGCCGCGGTCACACTCACGGTCCCGTGGTCAATCCTACGTTGGTCGCGGGTCGGTTGGTTGCGGCCGCTTCCGATTTTCATGCGGCCTGCATCCTTATCCAGGTTTCTGCCGGGCCGAGCAGCTAAAAACCTATACTTCTTTTTGGGATTTTCTATTTTTCTGAATTTTTTTGTGTTTTTGTTTTATAAGAGTAACTGAAACTTAAAAGAAATAAAAAACATAAACTGCAAAAAGGAAAAGAAAACTAAACAAAAGTGTACCTAAATGGGTTGCCTCCCATTAAGCGCTTTTGTTTAAAGTCGTTTAGCTCGAGTTCGGCTTAAAAGATCAGGTAGGAGGACATGGCACTTCTCTTGATGTGCCTTTATCATTCTCGAGTGTTGGAGATCTGGCTTCTTCTCCTTGTAACACCAACTTCTTTCCTTTACTCTTCTTTCGGATTTTAACGTTTTTTAGGACCTTTTTTGTGTTCTCGATCAGTTCTTGGATCTGTTCCTCACTAGACTCTGTTGAATCTAGAGGGATGATGATCTTGATTTTTGCAAAAGGCCTTGACTTCTCCTTGTCTTTCTCCTTTGTCCATTTTCCTTTGTTCAAAACATCATCTGGGACAGTAGGATAAAACTTATTGCGGTCCACGTTCAGGAAGAAAGCATGCCGGTTTGCATGATCGATTACTGCTCATACTGTAGCTAGAAACGGTCGGTCGAATATAAGTGGCCTTTTTTGTCTTGATCCATTTACAGAACATGGAAATCTGCTAGAACAATCTTGTTCCCGACTAGAACAATCTTGTTCCCGACTAGAGGTATCATTTTGAGATGAATCTCCAAAGATCACCTTAACCGTCGACGTCCTTAAGGTCTTTATCCCCAAATTTTTGGCAAATGTCTTAGACATGATATTGACATTGGCTCCAGAATCGCATAAACAGTCTGTGAACTTGATTCCTCAAATGAAACATTGGAAAGAAAAACGTCTCGGGTCATCGGCTTTTGTAAGCCTTTGAAGCAGGGAACGTTGGGATACGTTGAATGGTGGTTGTTTTGCATCGACATTCTTGTAGAGAGGTATAAAATATGAGGTTTCATTGTCCTCTCCATCGGTTGCAGCTTCTTCTTCGGGCATTGTAGTGATGGCATTGCAAAATCTCTTGGGGTTGTCTTCAACTCTCCTGAGAAGAGCTCCATTTTGTCTCTTCATAGAATCGGCTGTTTGGGCAACTTGAATGTCTAGCTTTTTGACTTGAGAAGATAAAGCTTCAAACTTCCCGATCAGATCATTGTACATGCAATCAACTTTAACGTTCATGTCTTTAGCTGCTTTCTCGTTTGTCATAACAAGCTGTTGGATAGAGTGTTCAAGTCTTCCGATATGCGAAGCTAGCTGGTTTGTTGTAACTCCCTGCTGTTGTCCAAATTGATTATTGAATTTCGTACCTTGAAAGTTATATGGTTGTCGCGGTTGAAAAACTCTAGTCCCTCCAAAATTTCCACCTTGGAACTTGTTTTAGAAGGGTCTCTGCTGTGGTGGGTAATGCTGGTCTTGAGGGTTCTCCACATTTGGATTTTGGTAAGAGAGATTGTTGTAATTCGCATTTCGGAAGTTGTTGTTGAAACCAATGTTGAAACAATTCGGATATGGTGCTTGTGCTCCTACATAGTTCACTTCTTCTTCCTGAAAGGTCGGATTAGTGTGATCGGTATCACAAGGTCCTTCATCTTTTGTGCCATTGTTGGTCTCACAGGCGTGGATTGGGCGATTGTGGCTTTTTAAAAGCTGGCTCATCATGTTCTTCAACTCGGTTATCTTTTTATTGTCCATTCCGGGCAGTCATTGCTATTAACTTGAGCCAAATTTTCGATGTTCCTTGTGCTATTGTCTTTTGTCCGAAATCTCCATTGCTGGCTGTATCAAGTGAAAGTTTGTATTTTGGTTGCAAACCTCTATAAAATGTGCTCAGCAGGCTTGATCCGGGAAATCCATGGTGAGGGCAGTCACGTTCATACTCTTTAAAACGATCCCAGGCTTCATATAAAGGTTCGGCCGATCCTTACTGGAAACTTAAGATCTTGGTTCTCAGTAAGTTTGACCTTGACTTAGTATAGAAGTGGTTCAGAAAAGCGATTTTACATTCTTCCCAATAAGTGTTCGATCCTACCGGCAAAGATATCAACCAACGGTGATATGATTTGAGGCTTGACTTCAACCTTATTTTGGTTCGGGAATGGTACTTGAATTGCAGATCAATTTTGGAAATTCTGAGTGGGTGCATCGAAATCAGCTATGCGATGGTTCATGACTTGTCTTTGGTGTTGATTTGCTTGCTGAATAGGGTGGTTATTGCGTCCATTCGGCTGCATCTCCTGGTTGTTACCATCGGCTACATTGATAGGTGCATCGAGGTCTTCGCGTTCTTCTCTCTCTCGGTTTGAGGATTTCTTGGAGGGATCTCATTCTCTTCTCCATATTGTCGAGGATGATCACCTTCTCTGTGATCATTTTCTTCATTTTCACCATGCTTGGACCCATCTTGGTCCAGGTTAGGTTGTGGTTAACAAATCTCCAGGCTGGTCGTCGGCGGCCATTCATTGCGTTTGTCTAAGTCTTCGATGTTCTCTTTCGTGTCTGTCTATCTTGTCCTGAATTGGAATGTTTTCTACAGGTCTGCGCCTGGTATTTATGCAATTCAGAGAAAAACAAAAAGAAGAGAAAGATAAGTCAGGAACTTAAGAAGGAACTAGAGATCAGATGTCTAGAACAGAAATTAGAATAAGAAAAATAAAAAGGACAGCGAAACAAATCCCCGGCAACGGCGGCAAAAACTTGATGTGCTACGAGTGAGGGAGCAAGTTTTACCTTTAATGAAAGCCGCAAGTACGCAGCTAATCAGTTGTAGTAATTAAGGATCGGATCCACAGGGATTTATGTGCCTAGTATTTTTCTACGGTTTCTAAGTTTTTGTTTAGACTAAATCGGTTTTAAGGGGTTGGTGTTTGTCACGAACTAAACTAAAACTAAAGAAAGCAAATGAATCTATCGTAAAAAAACAAGTAGAAAATCGAATGGATGCAAAATGAAACAAGTAGAAAATCGAACTAAAGTAAGTAAAAATGCAGATCTACGAAAGCAAATAAATATCGATTGGTTTGTAAACTATGGCTAAAAACGCTGATCATTCGGGAACCCTACAGGAATCATAATCGGTTTCACACACTAGGGGTTTTAGATTGGGATTGACGGATATCAAAATACTAGGGTTCTAGAGCTAGAGTACGGCAGTATGACTACGTCAACGTCGTGATCATAACCAACTGTCTCTCGCAACCTTGACCAGTAGGTTTTCACTTTGGCCCTGGAAGGGAGAAAACGCAGGAGCTACACAGGACTCGTCAGTACTCACGACTTTGTCGTAGGTAGGTTTCCACTCCTACGGAAAAATCGCCTGTTTCATTCTAGATCGGATACTTTCGCAACACTAACTATCTAGATCAGATACGACGTGATCAATCAGCATACATTCATTAAAGATAAGAATAAACATAGAACATAGTTAAAATCCCAGATCTAAAAACCTAGTTGTCTTAATCGATTATGAGAGCCCCTTTCGGGAACCCTATGCCCAACTCGGGAGCTACTCAGCCATGGCTAAGGTCGACATCATCATTGGTTTTAATGAAAGCAATCAAAATAGTAAATAAAAGAGATGAAAGAAAGCATCTCTATTGATGAACTCAGAGTTGAAGAATTCTCTCTAAAAGTTGCATAAGACGGCTGGAAAAAAGGTTTCTATAAAAATATGAAAGGTGATGTCTAAAGACGACCTAAATGACAAGTATTTATAGTCTTCAATACTCCAAGGTCTCTAGGGTTCCGGAATTGAGGCTGGGAAATTACTTGGGCTTCATAAATGGGCTTTTTAAGTCGGAGATTGCTGGCTGCGGTCGCGTGAAGTGTCACCGTGGGGAATTAGGACTTGGCCGCGGTCGCGTGGCTCTGGCTGCGGTGGATGGGCTGTTGGCTGTGGTGGCTTAGCTTGCTGGCCGTCTTCAAATGTCTCCGGAGCAAATGGAATATCTTGAGAGCCAACTGTTGGAATGTCTCCAAACCAAGTGCATTTAAAATCTGGTTGAGTCTTCTGTTAAGTGTCCAATTTTGAGGGTGATCAGATGGTAAGAAAGTCTTCATCTCTCTATGAGAGTTCTGACCGTCTGAATTTATCTAAAATAGTCTTTTGTTCCAAGTTTTACCTTTTCTTCCATATTAAATGAAAAGTCTTTTAAAATCCAAAAATATAGAAATCTATTAAAAACCTTTGAAAATAGAGTAAAAACACGTGCAAAAGATATTAAAGTGATCTATACAATGGTCAAAATCTGGTGTTATCAAAAGTATCTGTGAATTGGATCCTGTTCTATAATAATTGCATTTGATGTGCACTTGCAGCTAGGTATTAGTTGGATGAAAAACTACCCACATCAAGGGTATAGAGGCAGAAGATGAAGTGGTGGAGAAACCAAGGAGAGCAGGAAGTTTGGTGGAACAACAAGAAGAAACTTCATCTCCAAGTCTGGAGAAAACAAAGGAGGAAGCTTTGAAGGACCTTCAAGTTAGAAGAGAAGAGAGAGAAGGCCAGATCTACCATCATTCTCAGTGTTCGAGATCATGTCCTAATAAATTAAAGATCATAAAGGAGAAGAACCCAGCTAGTATGTTGAACCTTTTGGATCAACTTTACACGTCAAAACCTCTTCCGAACAGAATCTACTTGAGGTAGAAACTCTACAGCTACAATATCTCTGAGTCTGCTTCAATACAGGAAGGAACCGATGATTTGCTTAAGCTTATAGCAGATCTGAAGCATGTGAACGTCACCATACCATATGAATACCAAGCCATCTTGCTCATGTCCTCACCATACCCCTTTGATCATCTCAAAGACACATTAAAGTACAGCAAAGACATGCTTTCGCTTGATGATCTCATAGGCATTATACACTCGAAGCAACTACAGTTTCGACAGAATGGAAAGAAGAACAAAAATGTTGCAGAAGCTTTGTTTGTGAGGGAGACAAGAGGAAGAACTGAGATGAAGTCCAAATCCGAAGAAAGTAAAAAAACTTAGAAGCAGATCCAAGTCAAAGGGAGAAAGGGAAGAAAGAACGTTGGATCTGTGGTAAAGAGGGACACTTTATGAAACAGTGTCAAGTCTGGAAAGAGAAATATAAAAGAATCATCATCTCAAAGCAGAGAGTCATCAAATGATGTTGCTGCTCTATTGGTTTTAGAAGCTCTATTTTCTTTTTTTCTGAAAACCTCTCAGATGCTTGGGTTATGGACATTGAATGCTCCTTCCATTTGACTTCAGATTGGTTCATCAAGTTAGATGAATTAAACAGTGTAAAAGCGAGAATGGCTAATAACACCTATCAGAAGTTAAAGGTGTTGGCAACATAAGGATCAAAAACGATGATGGTACAACATTTCTTCTCACTAATGTTTTCATTATGTCTAAGAAATTTGATTTCGTTTGGAACTCTTGAAAATCAAGATTGCTGGTTCCAATCAAGAGATGGAGTCTTAAGAGTAAACAAGGATATGTAACTATTTTAAAGGGTAAGAAGCCAAATACTCTATACGTCTTAAGTTATCATTGCAGGAGAAGTAAACGTCTCAGAAGAGCAAAGAGATGAAATGAGCGCTTAATTGAAACCAAAATCATTGACCATAGTCTTTGCTACGTTGGGTTTGCTAGACGACCAGCGTAAGAGCATTATCATGAATCAGGTCAGATGTAACCACGTTTGGGGCTCTGATTATCATCTCATGTGGAGGAGACTGACCCTTTTCCTTTTCCACAAGCGTAAAGCGACGAGCCATGAAAATGTTATATTGTTGTGCAGAGATAAAACCATAATGGTAGAGTTACGTTGAGCAGAGTTGAGTTATTGGTTGTCACAAGTGTTTAGTCGAGGTGAGCTACTGTTTTTACACAAGATGGTAAGAGAGGTCTGAAAACCCTTCGTAGAGCTGCAGCGATTTTCCAATAGATTGGAAAAGTGATAACACCAGATGTTTCAGAGTTTTCTTTGATAGTTTTGGGGACGCAAAAACCAATGAGAACACTACTTCGGGTCAAGGAGGAGTGTTGAAGAGAGGAGGAGATTACTGGCGTTGAGGCGGAACAAGCCACACAAATTCGGGGGTGGAACCAAAAGATTTCTATTTTTGGAAAAATTGGGTGGTTGGAATTTGAAAAGAGGAATGAAACCAGGTAGTTGAGACCTAATAGACGATCGTGCCTTGGAGAGACATATTAAAAAAAAAGTGTTCGATTAATTAACAAAAATCACAAAAATCAGTTGTTATTGTATCTTTACAAAATTAATAAGCAGATATTAATTAAATGAACGCTTACGTTACTGATTGCTGACTTTTTTTCCTCTCTCTCTTCTCTCATCTTTATCTTTCAGAGAAAGATCTTTCACAGAGAGAGAGCTAACGGACAATAAATTTTGATTTGTTCAGATCTTTTGTTCTCCATCAATCGAAATTCTTTTGTGATCTTTTTGTTTTGATTCCTTCTAATTAAATTCTTCACTAATCCTTATTAGAGTGAAGAATTTGATTATGTTTGATAATCATGGTTCCTTTAAAGTAGTGCAAAAGTTTTTTGATTTGTTCGGATGTGTGGCCTTTTTCCTCCACAATTGGATTTCTATTAGATAAGACGGTGGTGATGAGTTCCGGTGGTAAGTGTTGGAATTTTTAGGAGTTCTCCCCAAATCCCTATTTAGAGCCTTGTCTAGGCAAAGGGTGAAGTCTTTGAGTGAAATTAGATGAATGGCGGTAATGCTATTTGAAGTATTAAAATTCTGATCGATGATACTTACGAGATCTAAAATGGAAGAGTAAGTAAAAAGAAGCAAAAGAGCCTTCAGATGGTGCCAGAGATTTGTTGGTGATTGGTGGTGAGAAAACCGCCGGGCCATCGATAGAGTTTTCGATGGTGATGCAGCTTGTCCTCTCCCGTGTTGCCATGTGCCCTTGTTTTTCTTTTTAACAACATGTTTTTTTAACGTGTATCATTTTTATTTTTTTGTTGATTTTGTTATTGTATTGGGCTTTTAGTGGGCTTTCAAGCATTTTCTGTATTCGTCCTTGGGCTTTCCAAAAATAAAATGTTGACAAAAAAAATAACCAGATATTAATTTAGATTTAATTTAAATAGTTTTTAGCCTCTTGTACCTAAGAACAATCACATCAAACATACCTAAGACACAAAAACGACAACCTTTAATTCATTTCACAGTTTTTGGTTCCAAGACATTCAAAGAGAAGTTTTTCACCTTTATTCAATGATTTTTGGTTTGATAAAGCTATGTTCATCATCACTATGTCTGAGTAGTAACTAGTAACTTGTTAGGTAATAGGTTTCAGTAAGTGTATAACATGTTAATTTGATATCAAATTCTTTTTGAAAGTGTTTATCTTATTATTCTTCACCTTTACTTTCTAAATGCGGGAGTGATCAGTGAATGATTTGAAGTTAATTTATATTCCAAAACCTTGTTAGATTGTTTGCTCTAGTATTTGGTGAGAAATACGTCGCAACCATCAAAAATTGAGTTGTGAAGTATTGGGAACAAGCTTACCTTGAATGAAGTAATGCGTGCTTTCTTTTTGTAATTATCATCTAAAGTTAGGTTTATTAAGTTGTTAAAGCATATTGATCTGAGCCACAAAAGTGGAATAATTACACAATCATGTTTTGGGTTCAAAAGAAAATCTTATTAAAATCATATCCATTAATATGTATAGCAGGCACATCAACTCATGGAATTCACTTTGCTGCAAATAATAAGCTTCTGCTTCACGCATTCTCCGATGCAGACTGGGCCGGCGACAAAGACGACTACATCTCTATCAATGCTCACATTGTCTACCTCGTCAGCACTCCAGTCTCCTGGTCCTCTAAGAAACAGAGGAGCGTCGCACGGTCATCCACCGAGGCCAAATACAGGTCCGTCGCAAATACATCTTCTGAATTACGGTGGATATGCAATCTTCTTACAGAGCTCGGAATCAAGCTTTCATCTCAGCCTGTCATCTACTGCGACAATTTCGGGGCAACCTTTCTCTGTGCAAACCCAGTTTTTCACTCACGAATGAAACACGTTGCTCTCGATTACCACTACATCCGAGGCCAAATTCAGCAAGGAATCCTACGGGTATCTCATGTTCACACAGCCGATCAACTCGCGGATGCTCTCACTAAACCACTTCCAAGCGCACAATACATCAACTTACGGTCCAAGATTGGAGTCTCTACCGCCCCTCCATCTTGAGGGGGCGTGTTATAGACAAGAGTTTTTAGGCTCTTAAGGGCTACCAATCCCCTTGTCAAAGTAGTATAAAGGGTGTCAATCCAAGAATGTGGAAGCTAGACACTAGACTATATGAACTGATTCTTAATTCAAGCAAACAAATGAGGTTTGGTTTGAACTAATGATTAGAACAAGAAACTAAACAATATTAAGAGAAGATAACAATGATAAACAAAGCAAACAAAGACAAGCAAATAACAAAATGATGATGTATGCAATATGATGAAACTAAGGCCTTAGACAGGATATTGGATTAGGGTGCATCAATGCTAAATCAGGGAGCTAATGAACCAATAATCACACAAAGTCATTCAACTTAGAACTCAGCATTAGATTAATCCTCTCATGAAGGTATTAACCTCTACACTAATCCACTTTCATACCAAATTCCCATTTGAGAAAAATGAATCAATGAGCATTAAACATCAGTTCTAATATGTCATTCCCACACAAAACAATCATTTTCATGGTCTTGATGCATAAACCTCTAATTAGCTTGATTCAGGCATTTCATCAAACACTTTTGGTGCATGAAATGCCTATGATCTAGACCCAAGTGATGTTCAAGGATCTAGCCTTAAGAATAGCTAATTAGAGAATGGAAGATGCATGATCTAACTCCTAAACTCCCTAATCTAACATCTTTGCACCCTAATCTACCTATCTAAGACCTTATGAAACTAAGAGAGAAAAATGAGATGTCCCCTGGGGTTTTTCCCAAAAAAAACTATATATAACAAGGGTTTTGGGCCGGGTCAGCCCAGGACAAACTGGGTACTGACCCGGCTCAGATGGGTCTGGTGGCTGGTGTGCGAGAGGGTAACTTCCTTGCCCAAGTCGCATGCCCAAGTCGGTGTAATTTGCGAGCACATGTGCTACATGGTTCCACTTCATGTCCAACTCGCAGGTCTATCTCGCGCAGCATTGTGGACGTACTCAAATTTGATTCTGGAAGTCTCTACCTTTCTCAGAGTCTCCTTACACTCATCTCTAAAGTCTCAACTTGTTTCCAGAGCGTTGAACGTTCATGGGTGCGAGTTAATCAAGTCGCAGTACCGCATCGCACAACCTAAGCCTTCTCGGACTCTTTTGCATTCAGGGGAGAGTAACTTCCAGGATATGGATCCAAATGGCATAATTTCAACTGCATTGGAAATAGAATTAAAATATATCAAATCTTTATGATGGACCTGTAGACTGAATCGGTCTGGAAGCGCATCTTCCTTCTCAATCTTCGGAGCTCATCGGGTCAGTCCTGAAACTGTCGCGAGACAGGTGTATCTTCCGGTGAGCTTAACTCTCATTTCACGACTCCAAATCCAATGAATCGACCTGTTCTAGGACCGGGACTCGATCATCTCCAACTTTGGTGAAGTGTTCGGGTTCAGGTGACGTCGGCAAGGGCTCCGTTCATCCGGTTCTTTGATGCGCGTTGCTTTGGTCCTTTATCCGCTCCGAGACATGTACTACTTCTTATCGCCGTCACTTTCAACTCACAACTTCAAATAGGACGATCTCAAGTGTTCTGGAAACTAAACTCGACCCTCTTGATTCGGTATGAAGACTACAGAGGCTGAATCTTGGTGCAAGTCCTCCTACTCAGGTGATAAAGTTGAGGGATTGTCGGCTCCATAACACTTGTCCGAGTCTGATGCACATAAGGTGATGGTCTCTCCACGGATTTTGTCCCAATTGCTCCCAATTAGCCCCAAATGACCTGTAAACACTCCAAAAGTGCAAAACTCTCTAGGACCTAATGCAATTCCTAACTAAAGACAAAAGCAAAGACAAATATATGTAAAACTACCTAAATGTATGCATGAGACTCAATATTTGGACAAAAATGCAATCCTAAACATGACAAAATATGAGTATATCAACTCCCCCACACTTTTCCTTTGCTTGTCCTCAAGCAAACAAGAACAAATTAGAGAGAGAGGTTGAATGCATGGGATTTCATATTTCCTTTGAGAGAGAGAAGTGACCACTAAGAGACTTCAAGTTCATGCTCAATATGCAATGCAAGACCATACTCTGATGTATAAACTCAACAGTAATCTCCACAAGTTCTCCTATTCCTCAACTCTTTGATATTCATTAAGCTCTTTACCAAGTGGATCAAATGATGCAATGTTCAAACAAGCAAAGTTTGGCTAGGGTGAGACTAAAATGATCTCATCAGTGCCTGAGTGGGTTCAATGCAGCAAGGGGATCTCTCTATGAATGATCAAACTTTGGCAGAATGCTAAAGGTAAAAATCAACCTATGCATACAAGGGCAAGGACTCATCCCACCCCACACTCTACTCAAAGCTTTCTCACTTGCTCAACCTCTCAAGAACCTCACTTTCCACACTCATTTTCCTCTCACTAGGGGACTCACTTTTCATTTTCACACTCAAGTCTTGGAGTTCAAACTTTACATAGCTCTTTTTCACTTTCTTTTGTAACCTTTAGCCTCTTTTTCTTTCCTTTTAAAACATTTGAGCTCTTGGGCTTCTTTTCTTTTCTTTTCACTTTGAGGCTAGACTTTGTCTTTTCAAAACACTAGAGCTCACTTTCTTTGACTCAAAACTTCAAGACTGATTTCTTTTCTTTTTTTTCTATCCCCTAGTTTTCACCACTCTCCTTTTTCCACTCATCTCTCCTTTTTCCACTCACCAACAAGTATTCCCCCACACTTATTTCTCACCAAATCTCTCAGCTCCGTGATGATGGAACTTAACACTCAATGAGTCTTGCCCTTGTCGCTCTAAACCTAACACTTTCTGCTAAATTTGATCCAAGGTGGCCTTTCAATCACACACAAACATTTGGTTTGAAAGAAGGATGGGTTCAGGGTGAGGAAAACTGATCCAGATGTGGACTTAGCTATTTGAGCTAAAGAAGAGGGTGGTAAAAACAGGATTCTAGCTCAAATATGAATATAGGTATCCACAAGCTTATTCAAACAATGCATCACAAGATAATTTCAAGTCAAGTTCAAGGTTTTCACTTATTAGAGTTGAGTTCAATTCAAACTTGCTTCTCAGATTCAAACCATTTCAAGCCTTGCAAGCACAGAAATCATTTCACAAGCATATTTAATCCAAATTCTCAAAGTGATTTACTCTCAAGGAAAAAACCTATCATTACTCCCATGCACAATGCAACCTATATGATGCAACTAGACTCAATCTTAAAAATGTGAAATGCAACTAGAATGAACATTTTTTTGTGAAAATTTTTTTTTTTATTCTTCGATTTTGTTTTTTTGTTTTTTTTTGGTTTTTATATGCACTTAGATGCAGACTCAAGATGCAAATCAAAATAAGAACAAGAGGAAACATGATTAGTAAACACAAACCCCTCCCCAACACTTAAATAACACAGTCCCCTGTGTTATAAAAGCATGAGAAAGAGGAAAAATCAAATTCAAAATGCAAATGACAAATGAAAAATTGTGAATGCTCATTACAAGTGTTTGGAGTGATACCTGGTACGGTTTTTATGCAAAGGTGGGGTGAGTATCTGCACCAGATGAGGCTAGACATCACTGGAGATGGGTTTTGCTTGGCCTGAACTCCGTTGTGCGACATGAACTTGTCTTGGACCAACTCGCAGACTTAACCCGGTGTGTTCGGCGAGTATCTGTGCGACTTGGGACCATCACCTTCCTGTCTCGCATGCCCAAGTCGCACAAAACTCTCTCTCTTTCACGTCCTGGCCTCTTCTTCTATGCTGCGACCTGGCCTGATCTCCTGATGACCCGCATGTCCAACTCGGTGGAATCCGCGAACGTTTATGCGGCCTGGGCAGACTCTGAACCATCTCGCACGTCCAAGTCGCACTTTTTAAACCTTGGACGACCTGTTTGCTTCTTCTCAGTGTGCGGCCTGGCATCCTATTGAATCAACTCGCAGGACCAAGTAGGTGTAAACAGCGAGTGTTCCTGCTACTTGGTTCCTCCTTTGTTTAAGCCACATGCTCATCTCGCACTTATCCATCCTTAAACGCCTTTGACTCTTTCTCCTGGTGTGCGGCCTGGTCTCCTTTTGGTCTGTCTCGCAAACCCAAGCCGGTGTAAACAGCGAACATTAGTGCGGCTTGGTCTCTCATGCATCCAACTCGCAGACCCAACTCGCAGAACAGCAACACTTAGCATTTTTCTTGCTCAAATCTTTTGCTGCTAGGTGAATAACTCGCAAGACCAAGTAGGTGTGAGAAATCAACCCAAGGAGTGAGATCAAAGTCTTGGGAAGAAATAGCAGGTTCAATACTCTTGTCTTCTGATGCTGAGCCATCACTCTTGGTGTTAATCATCCTTAGATCACTAAGTGTAGGAGACCATGAGAGCAAGATGTCTTCTTCTCTGATCAATGACCCTCCATTCTCATACTTGTAACTATTGGGGTGAGTGTCTCTCTCCTTTTCCAAATCTGAAAAAGATTGGGATCCATCTAGAACTCCAGCAGTGCCCACATACTTCATCTCAAGTACCTTAGGGGGTTCTATCTCTTGAACAACTGATCCACAAAATTCAGCCAAAGGGGGTGTAACAGGGTAAAAGACATCCTTATCCACCTTTGAAAGCACCACTCTTTGAGTATCAAAGTCAATCATTGCACCAGTGGTGTTGAGAAATGAAGTTCCAAGCAATAGGGGGAGTTCTTTGGTCTTCTTCATCTTCATGATCACAAAATGAGTGGGAATTATGCATTCACCAAACTGTAGTGGATAATTTTCCAAAAACTCATATGGTTTCTTGGAGTAGGAATCTCCAAAGGTGATAGAAGAAGGGTAGGAAGTTATAGACTTGACCTTTAGCTTCTCCATCATGTCCTTAGACATTATACTAACACTTGAGCCTGAAACACACAAAGCATTCTCCACTTTAAAGTTTCCAAGAGTGCAAGAGATGGTGAACTTCCCTGGGTTACCTAGCTTTGGGAGGGAGGTGGGCTTCATCTGAGTTGATTCAGAGGTGGAGGCACTATCTGTTGGCTTTGCTTGACCAGTTGGCAGCTCTGTTGTTGCAATAGACCTTGAAGCATTCCCTTGCTGAACAGAAAAAACTAAACCAGCTGCCCCCACACTTTCATTCTCAATGTCCTCATTGAGTTCATATAAGAAGCCCATGAAATCTTCTATAATGGCATTCTCATCCACATGAGTTTGTGCAGGTTCACTAGAGACTTGACCATAGAGAAGGTCTTCTATTTCTTGCACAGCAGCTGAATGGTCATCATTGCAGTAGATGACATTGCAGTAATCTTTTGAGTTTTGAAGAGCTTTACCAGGAAGAGAGACTTGTGGTTCAAAAGTGCAGATGCCCTTGTTCTTTTTAATAGCCTTTATTTCAGCTCCTAGTGTCTCCAGGTCGGATACCATCTTTTGTTGTCCTATTAAGAGCTGTTGGAGAACAACATTGAAATCAGGACTTTGTTGAACAGGTGGTGGGGCAAAACTAGGAGGTGGTGGCCTTTGTTGCTGGAAGCTGAGTTGGTTATTGAAGCTGTTCCCTTGTGGCTGAGCTGTTGGCTGCTGAAAAGCTTGTTGACCTTGGAAGTTACCTTGGAACTGATTCTTTTGAGCAAAGCTTTGTTGACCTTGTTGGGGAGGGTATACTTGATCTTGGGGATTGGCTACATTGGTGCTTCTATAAGACAAGTTCTGGTTCTTGTTGAAGTTGTTGTAACCCTGAAACTTGTTCTGATTACCTATGTAGTTCAGCTCTTCTTGTGTAAGGCCCACTTCATTGATGTTCTCAAAGCAACTCCTCTCTTGAGACTCACCTACATAGTGTATAGGCTTTTGAGTGGAAACCAGGGCTTTGTCGAGCTTGATATGCAGCTCTTTGATCTTCTCTTCCAACCTTTGTTGGGTACTAGAGTCCTCACATCTTTTGGCTCTATCAAAGTCTTCTCCATAGGTGTCTTGGCTCATGGCTAAGTTCTCAACAAGTTCCATGGCTGCAGTGATTTCTTTTGCCAAGAAATTCCCATTTGATGCTGTGTCCAACTGATTCCGGATTTTGGGAACAGCTCCTCTATACAGAGTGCTAAGGAGAGAGGCTTCTGAAAAGCCATGATGTGGACACTGATTTGTGTAGCTTCTAAACCTGTCCAAAGCTTCTCCAAAGGTCTCATTAGAATGTTGAGTGAAGCTGGAAATCTGGTTCCTTAGCTTTGCTGTCCTTGAGCTTGAGAAAAACTTGGATAGAAAGGCAATCTTGCACTGCTCCCATGTGTTGATGGATCCTCTTGGGAGGTTCTTTTCCCACTGATGTGCCTTATCTCCAAGGCTGAATGGGAACAATCTCAGTTTGAAGCTGTCTTCAGATACCCCATTGATCTTAGTGAGATCACAAACTCTGTCAAACTGATCCAGATGCTCCAAGGGATCCTCCATAGGTAAGCCATGGAACTTCTGATTCTGAACCATATTGATCAAAGAGGCCTTCACCTCAAAGTTGTTGTTTTGGACAGGAGGTGGCCTGATTCCTGCTCCATACTGGTGTGCATAAGCTCGGTCATTCTCACCAACAAAGGCTGGTGGTGGCTGATGACGTATGGGTGGGTTGGGGAAGGGTTGTGGCTGGTTAACTTGAGGTCGGTCTTGGTTCTGGTTACCCTGAGCATGTCCCCGATGGACCTGAGCCTGTTGAACTTGAATTCCAATCCCATTACCAGCTCTTTGACCGTGATCAGCTTCTTGAGCCTGATGCTCATTTCCAACTTGCTGATCCATCATTCCTAACCTTTCCAAGTGAACTGCTCTTTCTCTTTGTCTTCTTGCTTGGCTTCTTGTGATCATAAACCTGAAAACAAAGACAGAACTTGAAAAGTAATCAGTAAAAAAAAAGGTAAAAACTTGATCTCAAGAACAGATCAAAGACTAATGCTAAACAATCCACAATTTGGCAACAGCGCCAATTGATAGACAAGAGTTTTTAGGCTCTTAATGGCTACCAATCCCCTTGTCAAAGTAGTATAAAGGGTGTCAATCCAAGAATGTGGAAGCTAGACACTAGACTATATGAACTGATTCTTAATTCAAGCAAACAAATGAGGTTTGGTTTGAACTAATGATTAGAACAAGAAACTAAACAATATTAAGAGAAGATAACAATGATAAACAAAGCATACAAAGACAAGCAAATAACAAAATGATGATGTATGCAATATGATGAAACTAAGGCCTTAGACAGGATATTGGATTAGGGTGCATCAATGCTAAACCAGGGAGCTAATGAACCAATAATCACACAAAGTCATTCAACTTAGAACTCAGCATTAGATTAATCCTCTCATGAAGGTATTAACCTCTACACTAATCCACTTTCATACCAAATTCCCATTTGACAAATATGAATCAATGAGCATTAAACATCAGTTCTAATATGTCATTCACATACAAAAGAATCATTTTCATGGTCTTGATGCATAAACCTCTAATTAGCTTGGTTCAGGCATTTCATCAAACACTTTTGGTGCATGAAATGCCTATGTTCTAGACCCAAGTGATGTTCAAGGATCTAGCCTTAAGAATAGCTAATTAGAGAATGGAAGATGCATGATCTAACTCTTAAACTCCCTAATCTAACATCTTTGCACCCTAATCTACCTATCTAAGACCTTATGAAAGAACTACTCACTAATCATGATTAACACACTTAATCATTTGCAAGATGTGATGTTAATCATAATTAGAAGCTTTGAATGATGGAAATAAAAGGAAAAGAAACAGCCTATAATGATTCAAGACGTGATATCTCTTCCCAAAATCTGGGTTTTACACCAAAGAGGCAAGGGAAACTAAGAGAGAAAAATGAGATGTCCCCTGGGGTTTTTCCCAAAAATAACTATATATAACAAGGGTTTTGGGCCGGATCAGCCCAGGAAAAACTGGGTACTGACCCGGCTCAGATGGGTCTGGTGGCTGGTGTGCGATATGGTCACTTCCTTGTCCAAGTCGCATGCCCAAGTCGGTGTAATTTGCGAACACATGTGCTACATGGTTCTACTTCATGTCCAACTCGCAGGTCTATCTCGCACAGCATTGTGGACTTACTCAAATTTGATTCTGGAAGTCTCTACCTTTCTAAGAGTCTCCTTACACTCATCTCTAAAGTCTCAACTTGTTTCCAGAGCGTTGAATGTTCATGGGTGCGAGTTAATCAAGTCGCAGTACCGTATCGCACAACCTAAGCCTTCTCGGACCACTTTGCATTCAGGGGAGAGTAACTTCCAGGATATGGATCCAAATGGCATGATTTCAACTGCATTGGAAAGAGAACTAAAATATCTCAAATCTTCATGATGCACCTGTAGACTGAATCGGTCTGGAAGCGCATCTTCCTTCTCAATATTCGGAGCTCATCGGGTCGGTCCTGAAACTGTTGCGAGACAGGTGTATCTTCCGGTGAGCTTAACTCTCATTTCACGACTCCAAATCCAATGATTCGACCTGTTCTGGGACCGGGACTCGATCATCTCCAACTTTGGGTTCAGGTGACGTCAGAAAGGGCTCCGTTCCACCGGTTCTTTGATGCGCGTTGCTTTGGTCCTTTATCCGCTCCGTGACATGTACTGCTTCTTATCGCCGTAACGTTTAGCTCACAACTCCAAATAGGACGATCTCAAGTTTTCTGGAAACTAGACTCGACCCTCTTGATTCGGTATGAAGACTACAGAGGCTGAATACTGGTTCAAGTCCTCCTTCTCAGGTGATAAATTTGAGGGATTGTCGGCTCCATAACACTTGTCCGAGTCTGATGCACATAAGGTGATGGTCTCTCCACGGCTTTTGTCCCAATTGCTCCCAATTAGCCCCAAATGACCTGTAAACACTCCAAAAGTGCAAAACTCTCTAGGACCTAATGTAATTCCTAACTAAAGACAAAAGCAAAGACAAATATATGTAAAACTACCTAAATGTATACATGAGACTCAATATTTGGACAAAAATGCAATCCTAAACTTGACAAAATATGAGTATATCAGCGTGTAAAGGATTCTATCAATCCTCTGTTTTGAATACCGATATTCTCTTCCCTAAAATATCTTCTTCCAGAATATTCATTATCTTGTATATATATGTGTACCCTTTGATCATTGTGAATATACGATTGAGCCTCATTCCTTACATTTAGTGTCATGTATCTTTACAACTTTTCTATTGCTTAATGTATTCCTTTATTTATGTACATTGTTATTTATATACTTCTTATTCTTTTCTATCATTCTATTACAATAACAAACACCATATTTTTGTTTTAACTTGATTTATTCTCACAAATTTGTAGTGTACCTATCTGGTCTTTAGTGAATCGACTCCTAAATACTACTGCAATTGTTGTGTACTTGCAGGACTATTTCAGGGATTAAAAATTTGAGAACATCATCGTACTGTTTGTACTGCTACCTAAACCCGAATGCAAGACTTTTGTCTAAAGACTTTTGTCTAAAGACTTCTTTCAGGTTGTGGGTACTGACTACTGTTACAGTGTCACTGATACTGATACCCCATCAAAAGTTTTTGGTCTGAATACTTCTTTAAAGTTGTGCGAATTGTTACCAAACCTGACTGAAATTTTTTTGTCGGAAGATTTCTTTTAAACAGTGGCAACTGTTACCGAAACCCAACTGAAAACCTTTTGTCTGTAGAGTTTTTTAAAGCCGTGGGTACTATTATTTAAACCCGATTGAAAGCATTTCTAGTTTGAAGATTTCTTTTAAAAAGTGTGTACTGTTTTCTACAAAAAGCCACTTGTCCGAAGACTTCTTTCAAGCCGGGATAGAAACCTGAACGAAAGCCTTTTCTCAGAAGACTTTCTTTCAGGTCGTGGGTACTGCTACCAAAAGTTTTTTTTGTTTGAAGACTTCTTTTTAGTTGTGGGTGCTGTTACTGAAATCTGATCGAAAATGTTTTGTCTAAAAACTTCTTTTAAGCCATGTGTAGTTCTACCAAAACTCAACCAAATGTCTTTTGTTTGGAGACTTCTTTCAAACTGTGAGTGTTCCATTTTTGAAGCTTAAACTACCCCAAGTGAAAAAGGTATGTCGTGAGTAAACTAAGGGTCGAACCACAAGAAAAGTTATATCTATCCAAAATTTAAGAAACCTAATAGTTTAGATTAATAAGATAAGTGGATTTGAAAACCAAGCAAAATGCAAACAAAAATTAAACAAAGAAACAAATAACTAAAAAATATGTAGATATATGAAATGAGAATGGACTTTTGGGCTAATGTCAATGACAAGGGTGAATATTAGTTGGTTAATGGTGCTAAAAATTCAAACAAGCACAACGGCATATGTTAACTAAAGTGGACTAATATATTTTCTAAATCACCTTAGTTAATATTTCCTAAATATTCCTAAAAGGTAGCAGCGTTAACCAAATCTAAATCACCCTAATCTACCTAGACCAATGCCGATAATAAAACTAATCACACATATTCAAAGAAACAAAAACATGCACTAAGACATATGAACAGAGATTAAAAATAGATTAGTATCAACGAAATAAAAGCTACTAAATCATGAAAGTGATTCAAGACCCAATAAAATCCTTCACCAAGATATTTTGGTTATCAACTTTATATATTATAATCTTTGGTGGAAGTCCTTTTGCTTAAGAACAATATAATATGAGTGGTGGGCATGCATAAAAAATCTTACTGTTGTTTACACCTACTAATTTGTCTTAAGCTGATAAAATTGGCTCTGACAAAATAAAAATAAAAAGCTTAGCAAAAGTTTTGAAAACAACCGTGATGTGTGTAAAGATTGAATCAGTCATAAAAGAGGAATAGACTTTTTAAAAAACTAAACCAATGTCGTACTACTTATCTCTACTTTACTGTTAAGACTTCCCCACTATACATAGGATTCAAAAACTTTATACAATGTGTTGTGTCGTAGACGATCTTCTACATAATCGAATCCAACCACATTATACAAAGAAATTCCCAAACTGTGTGAAAGCTTTTCAAATCCTAACTATATACTATATTTTTTATATCGTAAAGGGTACGTGAAAATTTTAAGCGATGAGATTAGTACTTTCATTGAATGATTGAAATGCCATGATTGTATTTTTTTAATATATATATATATATATATATACACATATATATAACCAATTATTTGTTTTTTTTGTTAACTGTATCTCTGTTTTTAGCGTGGACATATTTGGGAATGTTTTGTTAATTGTATATCTGTTTTTGGTTTTGACATATTTTAGCTGTGTCTCTTAAGCAAAAATAAATAGATATTTGAGTTGTTCCATGGCTCTTACATTTAAATTCCTCATTAATCGTCCAAAATTTGTTTTCTTTTGGTTATGTTTCCTTTACGCTCTTTTTTCTTCTCATTTTTATATTCTTTTAATATATAGTTTTATTTAATTCATTGGATTTTATATTTTTCGTATAGTTGAAATGTTAACTGTTGGAGTTGTTTCACCCCATCGAATTTAACTCCTGAAAAATGACTAAGGATCTGATTGGGAAGGACTGTTGCTTTAAACTTTAATTTTAAACTGTAACTGTTAAAACTTTGGCTGTCAAAAAAATGGCTGTAACTTAAAAAAAAAATAAAAGCCACAAATTTGGGCTTTAAAAAAAAAAGTGTCGATCATGTGAAAAAATAGAGAGAGAAGACTGTGAGAAAATTTAGGAACAGTTTTTTGACTTTAAAACCTTTTAAACCAATAAAATCTGATTTGGTTAGTTAATGGCTTTTAAGATTTTTAATTTTCTCTAAAGCCTCTATAGTTTTAAAAGTGTTTTTGCCAATCGGAGCCTAAGTATCAGGACTGGGCTTTGTCAAGCCCATCTGTTGCAAGCAAACCGAGCCCGATCAAGGATTCGCCCGGAATAGCCAAACCAAACCGAATTGTGGCTTTAGTTTGGGAGAGCTGTATCATGGACTACCTGGGCCGAGCCATGTCTCAACATCAATTCGCCATGGGCCATGAAATATCAAGTAGAGCCGAGCCCAGTAACAGCTTGGCAGGCCGAGCCATGTCTCAACATCAAGTCGCCATGGGCCATGAAATATCAAGTAGAGCCGAGCCCAATAACAGCTTGGCAGGCCGAGCCGGGAGACGAGAAATGTAAACGGGTTGAGCCAAAGCGCATTTAAGGAAACATGGTGTTTATACTAAGCGTAGAGTTGAAGTGGTGGCCGCACGAAGGAATAAGAAAAATTTTAGAATCTCGGAGAGAGATTCTCGGCTAGACAGTTCATAGTCTCTGTAAAAATAATCGTTGTAAACAATTCATTATATAACTTTTGCAACTCTAAGCAATAAGACTAAACACTTTTCACAGCAATAAAATCCTCTTTTGATTTTTGTGTTCTTGCGATAAACCGTAGAAATTTTGGATCCCTCTAAGTTTCTTTACAAATTTTGATCGTCCGAGTTTTGACTCACACATTAACTTTACAGTTTCATCAATGCATAATTTTGTAAAAAAAACATCTATCTTTATTCATATGTAATCTAAATTACATGGCTATTGGACTTGGTCCACTTTCTCTCTCTTCTCTCTTTTCTCCCACCCAAAATTTTCCCTATATCTCAATCCTTTTTGCCTCTCCGGCGTCTAGCGCTTTGTTCTGTGGTTGGGCTTGGTATCCAGAGCTGTTTTGGTGGTGAGCTGTGTGTTTTCTCTGGTAAGGCTTCTTCGTTTTGTCGGAGGTTGAAGGCAAAATCCCTATGCAGAGTCGGATATCTTAAGGACTTGGTCCGTTGATGCCTCCTCAAGGGCCAACACTGGATGCTTTCGGTGGCTCCTCCTCTTGGTTTTGTCTCATATCTGCCTTCCTCTTCATAAGGTTGCGGGCCATGGAGGTGATGCGAAGGGCTGAGGATTGTCTAGTAAAATCGATGCTCTTGAGGACGAGGGTGGTCGGTCTTGAACGGAATTCTCGGAGGAGGAGGGTTTAGATCTGTTAGAACTGCCATGTTTGTTGAGTAAGCTTGACGGTGACGGGTCTTGAAAGGCACCTTGGCGGGTTGTAGATTTTATAGTAAGCTAGCCGGGGGTGGGCCGTGAACGATTACTCGCCGGATCTTCTTCTCTTGCCCTCTAAATCCCGCTTCAATTCTCCTCCCTTATGTTTTGTCTTTGATATGGTGCGCGGGTAGTATGTCTTTTTTTAGGCAGTGGCGGTCTTGTCGGAGAGTTGCGGCTCCGGTTTTCAGTGGAAGATCTATTTTCTCGTTTTTAGAGGCGGTGGCGGCAGCTTCGAAAGTTGGCTTCTTCATGTGACTAGGGTTTCCTTCTTCCCGGTTTGAACCGGTTTTGTGGCATTTCAGTTTTGCTTTTACCATCCAACCTAGCCCTTTTGAGTTTCTAGGTGGGCTTGTTATTTTTTTTTTTCCTTTATAAGCTTTTAGTTTAATTTTCATTTATGCTTTTCAAATTTATAATTGTCTTAAATCCAAAATTTTAAAAATGAAAGTCTTTTTATAAACAAATCTAAATTACATCAAAAATACACACGATAATAAAATTACAACCAGTTACATAAATAAGAATAACATAAAGGAAGTAAGTCTTCTAAAAAAACGGATCAATGCAGATTTTATAAATACATCTACATGGTCTTATAATATATATTATTTTATTTTTGATATACTAAAATTTTGATTTTTCCATAAACATAAAATTCTAAATCTAGTCTTTTTGTTTCAGAACACTACTAAAAATATTTTATTAATATTCCACGTTTCTTCATTAACATAATTCATATTTGAAAATAAAAATAATTAAGAGGCAATATTTAGAAGTTTTGTCTAGCACTTTAAAGCTAAGCGCACGGGTAAGCACATGCGAAATTGGTACTTTATATTGAAATTAGCTAATATGCCCGCACCGTGTGTGGACTACAAATGCTTAGTAAATAAAATGTTAGAATTTAAAAAGTAATATATTTATTATAAATTATTTTTTTATTATATTTTTACCATTTTATTTATTTATACTAAATTAGAAATCAGAATAAATCTTTTTTAAAAAAAAAAACTAAAATCCATAATTACTCACAAGTAATCCATCGATAAAGTCTAATTTGAGTGAGCTATTTAATAATACATTTTTCTACCATACATTACATGCAATCTCATTGACACTTTCAAAGACAAACGAATTGATATGATCTTAATAAAATTTTCTCTATCATAACCCTCAGACTGCACACATATATCTTGCAGATCGATTGTGATGTTTTGTTGTTTTGTTGTTTGAGATGTTCTGTTGGTAAGTCCTTTTAAGAACCATATAGAGAAAAAGAGAGCTAGAAACTATGACGGTGTTTTAATGTTGGTGTTTCAACATTTTCATTAGTTCCGTTGAGTTGGAGATTGATAGGATCAAAGATTTATACCATTGAAAATTTCCTCAAAAAAAATATCGGTAACATAGACCAATAATGTTTTTAAAAAATATTTTAGCAATATTTTTCAATGTATAAATTTTTATGGAATTTTTTTATGAAACTCAATCCATAATTTCATCCACAGTTGCTCCTTATATAATAGTAACAAAAAGAATTTATTTGTTCTCTGTGATTTGTCAATGTTTTTTTTTTGGCTATCATGTGGATCATGCAATAAATAAAAATTATTAGAATCACTGAATTTTCAAAGCTACATTACGTCAAATTTAAAATTTTCATATATATATTGTCGCCACAATAGATAATAAATCAACAGTATCTTTTATTATAAATCTGTGCATAAAATAATATTCAATATTAATCTTGTTTATTTTTGGAATATTTATTAAAAAGCTATCAAATACGAACATGTAATATTTTATCCAAATTTAAGAAAAATATCAAATGAAAAGATTATATTCAGTACAATCTCCATGAAACAATACAAAGAGAAACTCGTAAGAAATATGTGATTGGTTCTTTATGTGTGCTTTAATGAAGTTTAGAAACAAAGAATCAATTTTTCAATGAGCAGCAGCAACATCAACACCGAACTGCCTTACACCAAGTAATTTCCTTCCCAGTTCAATTTCAACATGATGCATAATCCACACAAAAA
Organism: Eutrema salsugineum; assembly: GCF_000478725.1. NCBI lineage: Eukaryota > Viridiplantae > Streptophyta > Magnoliopsida > Brassicales > Brassicaceae > Eutrema > Eutrema salsugineum. The sequence goes on along the minus strand of NW_006256756.1, from coordinate 12,087,350 downwards.
GAACCACGAATCACCAAATATATTAAGAAACAAAATATGTGACTTCAGCTAAAATATAAAACGATTAAATTGTTATCCCTCGAGAAGCTTCTTCATCTTCTGATGTCCTCATGTCTCAAATTCATTCCCTGTTATCTTCTCAAAGAGGATTGCATACTCTTTGATCACACTATCTTCCGCATAAGTGTCCTACTTTTCCTCTCTTGAAGTACAAATTGTGGACTCATAAAAAGTCACTAAACTAAACCACTTTTAAACACAAAAAGCTTATCTTTAGAGATATGTAGATAGAGAGACACATACACTGTAACACGAAGTATACATGATGAACAAACATTGATTACTACTCTGTTTTTTCAAAAACTGTAGGAACATGAAGAAGAGAAAGCAGAGGAACACTCCTTAGTTAAAGGAGAAAGGAACCAAGATGTTTGATGTGGAGGTAATGTTTGTAGTGGAGGATTTAATGAGAACGTTAGATGGCAGAGACGACGACGTTGATGATTAACTTCCATTATTGTAATTATGGTTGGCTCGATAAACATAGTGTGTTTTGGCCTTATAGTAGAGTAAGGCCACTTGTAAATTTGTAATGAACATTCCACCAGTGGAATAGAGCTTCTCTCTGTAGCTTTCATTTATTCTTCTTCTTTGAAAAAACTAATTTTAAAGAACTGATACGGTTTCTGAGTTTGGGAAGCAAACTGTCCTTGAGATCAATGCCATCACATCTTTGTTTCCCAACCTGTGATATCTTATCGCCTCCACTAAGTTATTTTTCAGATGAAATTGAACCATCTTCTACACACAAAATGGTCACTCAATCAGTAACTTTTAGGCCATAAGATAACCTAAACATATAGATTAATGATTTCTAGAATTTTGTAGACAGTACTAAAAGAAAAATCAAGACTATGGAAACAGTAAATTATTTGTATCTCTAGAGTTAGAGCTGGATTCTTGGCTAGACGCCTAAGTGGCTCAAGTAAAGCCAAGCTTACCGCACAAGTAAAAAAGAGAAAAAACAACTGCAGCAAGTGTAATAGAGGATATATCATAAAAAAACAAATAAAATTCTTGTAAAAAAAAGATCAAATAATGATCACACAAGAAGCACCTTCTTTTCTATTTTAGTTTGGAAATTAGTCTCAATATCTTTACAACGATCAAACCAAAATTTGTAACCCAAGAGACACAATAAAAAAATGATAACATAAAATCTTTTGATAACCATTTAATACTATAAGGAACAAACAAAACGAAAATATAGTGATGAACCATCACCGATTTAATCCAGAACTGAGGATACTTGGCCATACATAAAAAAAGATTAGGTGAGGATACTTGACCTCGACAAGTGAATTTGAGACCGGAAGGTGTATAGGGTCATAGAAACCGGTGTGTACAGGTTCATATGATGTGCTAGGTTCATATGATATTCAGCTCCGAGTTCCCTAGGATAAGTTGGTGTTCAATTTGTTCCTTATGATAGAGCTTTAGTGATCTATTTTTTTATTTTATAAATAGCGAATGCTATTCGGGTTTGTTAGGTTTTACTAAATATCAGTTTTATTAAATTTGAAAAATTGTTTGATTGATAATGTAATGAAGCATTAAACCAATATTTTTAAACCCAAACCGGATAATGACTTGGAAAATTCTTCGGGTTGTCAGATCACTGAGTCAACTGCGGATAAACTAAGTATATATGTTTGTTTCTTTTACATAAAGTTCATCTTTTTTTATTTACATTTTTCCTTCTGTGTGTAAAAAAAAAAAGAGTTATTCTAAAAATTTATGTCACTGAATCGAATTAATTATCACATATTTTTCTCTGTATATTTTGTTTTTCAATAAAATTTTAAATAAAATATACACTAGATATAGTGATTATATTAATTACATTTTTCACATCTATAATTATATTTTTCATTCTATATTTTTTCATTTAATTTATTTTCTTTCTAAACTATTAAAATTTTAACAGAAAATTTTATATTATAAAATTTACTAATGTGTAATGGTGAAAAAATAACAAACCATTCAATAAAATAAAGGCAAACAACCGTTATTACTACTAAATATCAAAACAAATATATATATTAATTTTTTCAGAAAATCCAGAAAAATAATGCAGAAAGCCCTAGCCAATATCTCTTGACTTTGTTGCCGCCTCCTTTTTGTTAGTCTAAGACTCTAAGTTCTCTGCTGATGTGTCTGCTGGTGAGGGTGTCAAGTTTTACCCTAATGAAATCAATAAGCCGCAAGTGCACAGCTGATCGATTTTAGTACTTGGAGATCGAATCCACAGAGAAGGAGGTTCTTTTTTGCAAAATCATTCGAAAGAAATATGAAGTAAGGAAGTCTAGAACCAGGCGATATTTTAAGGGGTTTTGGTGGTGTCTTTAAAACGTAAAAACTAATCTTAACGGGAAAATACGGAAATCAAAATGACCTAATAACTAAACCTAATAAAATCGACTAAAAACAATGAAAATGGCTAGACTTAAATTGCTTGAATGAATTCGGCTGGAATGAAGAAAATAACCTAATGACTAAAGCTATATGAAAATCGGCGAAAACTTATAAAGACGAGACGCTGGGTTTCCAGAAAAATTCTCTTTGGGGGATGAACGATTCAAAATATTGCTAAAACTTAAATTAAAAGATCCTAGCTAAAACTTTTAGAATTCGAGTCACGAACGTATGAATACGCCACTATCGTGATCATAAAAAATTATCTCTCACAACCTTGACCAGTAGGTTTCTACTCTGCTTCTGGAAAGGAAAAGATGCAAGCTTGCTTAAGACTCGTCAAAATTCACAGTTCGCTCATAGGTAGGTTTCCACTCCTATGGTTGATCTGCTCTTCTCAAACTAGATCTGGCCCCGGATGAATACTTTCGCAACACAAAAGACAGAGATCAGATTGTAGTTCATGACGCTACTTCTATGCATTAAAAATAAGTTTAGAAGAAATTTTTTTAGAATTCGGCTTAAATAGCTAATGGAATCCTCATCGAACATATATAGCCCCCATCAAAAATCCTTTAAATCCAACGATAAAACTACTCAGACATGATTAAAGAAAGCAAAAACATTGTATTGAAAAGCTGAATAGAAATTGATATGGTGAAGGAACAAAAAAGGTTCAAGAGATAGATCTCTATCTCCCTAAATTTAAAACTAGGAAATATGAAAGACAAAATTTTAAAAGCTGCTAGAAGATAAATTGCATATTTGTCTCCTCGTCTAGGGCTCATAAAGCATGTATTATATTGTTCAAGTCATTTTTGTGCGTCACTTAGGGTTTCTCCAAATGAGGGAATCATCTTGGGTTTGAAAATGGGCTTCTAGGCCGGACAGACTAATCTCTGCGGTCGGGAAAGACGGGACCAGTGCGAAATGGGTGTTGGCCGCGGGTAGGAATACTTGCCGGTTGGTTTACGGGACACCTTGCTCTTCGCGTAACTTTTAATTGAACCTTTGGATTGCCATGATGTAAAGTGTGCTGGAAAGCTGGTAGTTCCATCTTTAAAGTCTCCAAATTTGAGCTGGATCAGAAGGTGAGACGGTCTTCATTTGAGGGTGAACTTCTAACGGGTTGACTCTGAGCTGAAATCTGGTTTTCTAATCCATTTTGTTAAGCTTTTTCCTAAGTTTTTTGAAAAGAGTCTTGAAACTACTAGAACTAGAAAAACATAATAAAAACACTTGAAATCAATTAAAAAAAAAACATAGAGAAAGTATCTTAAAATGATCCATAAAAATGGTCAAAATACGGTGTTAGCAACTCCCCCAAACTTAAACCTTTGTTTGTCCTCAAACAGAGGAGAGGTCCAATCTGGTGAAGTGAAAACAAAAATAGGAAATGCACAAGTCTCAGAGACGTGAACTCCTAAACTAGGTCCATAGATCGTACATCAATTCACAACTTAGTCTAGAAAACTCTCACCTAGACACAAAAGATACTACTCCACTTTTTCTGTCATGCAAAACTTCAACAATCTAAATCTCGATTTCAGTCAACTAGCTCTCTACGTTCATTAAGTGCAATAGTGAATTCTCATCAAAGACATCATCCAGGGTAGACGGCGTTTGGCATTTAAGGGCTGTTTAAGTGGTGGAGTTAAAGTGTTTTGGGTTACCTGATGAATCTGGAGGATGCAAGATATTATGCAAAACCGTAAGAGAGAGAGTGGAGCTGTTGATGTCCACGATTTTCAGTCACTTCTTCTTGCCAAATGTTGTTGCATAATCCTTCCTCCTTTGTTGTGAACAACTACTTCCCCCAAACTTATATATTTTTTTGGGAATCAGAAAGATGGTCTCCAAAACTCCATATAATCAGACTCTAGCTTGCCTCAAGGATAAAATTCAATCATTTTAGACTCTCTGAGGCTTTTATTTCCATTCCTTTCTTAGTTTTGGATTTTTTTTTTGAAAGGGGAAATGCCTTTTTTTAGATAGAGATTCTAAAGGACGAGATTGTACCAATTATTTGAAGTTTTTCCAAGGCAAGCTGAGTTTTCTCCAGATGTTGAATCCTTCTGGTAAAATTTCCGGAAAAGTTGCAGATCTTCGTCTTTGGTGACTGTAAACTGCGTCGTTCCTCTTTCTCTCCGACGTTTTTGCAAATATCTTCATATAAGACAATGAAAAACAAGAATTCATGTGGTTTGAAAGAGGTTTGGTTAAGGTGGGGAACTAGCTAAAGATGAACTAGCCATTAAGGATCAACAGAGAGTGATAAAAAGCATAAAGGAGTTCTACATGTATGGTTCGTTTCCCTGATTTAATGCTTCAATGAGAAAATTATGTCCAAATAAAACAGAGCTAGTGTATTCCTTCATCTAAATCAAAATCATTCAAATTCCTCTGGAGTACTTTGTTTCAAATGTGCTTAGCTACCGCCTAGTCTCGTCCTAAAATCATGAATGAGTATGTCACTAGGAAAAGTCTAAAAGCACACATTTAATTATCATTGATTCATCTTAACCTTTTCCTTTAAACCGTATTTTGTTTTGTAAACCGTTTTTGAAAAACTTTAAAGAAAATGCAAAAAGTGTAGATAATGCAAGACTCATGAAAGAAAAGTGGTTAGAAAAGGATGAAATCCTCCCCCAGACTTAAATCACACTGTCCTCAGTGTGAAAGAAGTCGAGATTGGATGAAAAAAATGCATAGATATATCAAAAAAGGTAAGCTAAAGGGAACTTACCTGGATCCGGGATGCTGACGGGAATGAACCGGATCGATTCGGGAAGATGCATGAAGGTGATAAATGGTGATGGGAGGTGGTGGGAGGTGATGGATGGGGTGGAATGGGACTTGGTGAGGTGGATTGAGGTGAAGTGTGTCGGAGGTCATTTGAACGACCATTGGCTGCGGTCAAGACTCACGCGACCGTGGGTGGGATATGCTTGGCCGCGGTCATAAGTGCGCGACCGCGGTCGATGTAGGGCTGGCCGCGGTCCAAACTCATGCGACCGATGGGGCTTAAATGCGGCATGTTCCTGTTTGTTCTTGGTTTCTGCTGGGCCGAGCAGTCAGGAACCATCCTTCTTTTTGGTTTTTTCTGGTTTTTTGTTTTTTTGCCTTTTTTTATTTATAAGAAACACCTGAAACTAAGAAAAAAAAAAGATCAATAGAAAAAGAAAGAAAAATCCTAAAGAAAAAAAATATCTAAATGGGTTGCCTCCCATTAAGCGCTTCTGGTTTAAGTCGTTTAGCTCGACTTGGTGTAGGACGTGACTTAGTCAGATGAAGAAGACCTTGTCCTAAGACAAGTTCTTTTTTAAATTTCCTTGTTTTGCTTAGCAGGTTCTTCGTCACTCCAAAATTATGCTTCAAATTCTCTGTTGCAGGACGTTTTCCTGCTTTTCTGTTGTACGGGACAGCTTCCGTGAAGACATCCTTGTCGATATTAACAAATAAAATCCTCCGGTTTGGCCAATCCATGATGGCTCCGGAAGTTGCTAGAAAAGACAATCCAAGAATCACTAGATGTGTAGCGACCTTTGTCGCGACAATGTAGAACTCGACGGGAACAATGCAATCTCCTATCCTCAAAGGAATTTCATAAGCTACTCCTTTAGGCGTTGCACTGGAATCATCAGCTAGGCTTATCTTTGTCCTAGTCTGCGTAGGTGCTTAATACCAAGTCTCAAAGCAATTGCCTTACATCATATTAAGACAAGCTCCAGAGTCACAAAGCACATTATTAAACATTTCACCTCTTATCGAACAAGAGATGAGAAACTGACCTTTAGTCTTTACTTTATGGAGGGTTTGGACTTGCTTCTCTTGGTAAGTGTTGGTCGATATTTCAAATGCTGAGTAGGACTCACAAAAGAAAGCTGCAGCGTCGTATTAGATGATTGAATCTATGTGGGGCATCTCGATCTTTTCGTGTGTTGGGTTCTCTTGGATTGGGGAATACGTTGAATCCTCATCAGTGTCATCACAATCTATTGCCATCTTGAAGGGGACACATGGAATAGGCTCTTCTGAGTCTGTTTCTTCATCTGAATACTGATTTCCCCCTCCCTGAATTACCTTTTCGAATGCTGAAGTTTGAGATTGAACCGAAAAGTGTTCACTTTTTGTTGCAAATCTCGGGGGTGGATCTGAAATACCAATCCTCGCGGCCAGAGGTCCCGCGACCGCGGTAAAACAGGCCTTGGCCGCGGTTGGAGGAGATGGACTCGTGGCTCCGGATGTGACTTACTTGGGATTAGCTTCTTTTTCCTTCCAGTTGGTGAAACCCTCTTCAGCTTCTTTCCTTGGTAGTCTACTATCATCTGGTCGGCTCTTGGTTAATCTTGAACTTATACCAGGGTATAGGTTCGTCTTCTCATCAGGATCTTTAGGAGATTTCTTCGAAAAACCTCCAACCGGCTCAAAGTTGGAGATCTGCTCCCTTCTTGCATCAGTCTTTCGTGCTTTAAGCTCTAGTTTGCTTAGCCTGTACTCGATTTCTTTTAGCTCCTCGTCTGTATTCTCTCTATAATAGGAGGCGAACTCTCCAACTTCCTTGATCTCTCGTTTTGATTCGGCTATGTCACTTGAGTTTTGGATGATATCATAGCCTTGTCTTGTTTGTTCTCTAGCGACTTGATTAATCATTCCGGCAAGGGATCGTGCATCCTTATGAGTTTGCTCTTCCAGGATCTTGACATGATCAGCCAGACCATCAAACTTTCTGTTGAACTCTTCAGAAATCGAATCAATCCTCTTGAGCAGGGTGTTTTTAGTGAGAATCTGCTGATAAAGGAACTGGTTTGTCATTCCCTCAATATGTCCCAGACATTTTCTGGTCCTCAAATTGTCCTCTTGCTGGCTAGGGTTTTGCGGTGGAAGGTGCTGGATGTACGGCCTGGAATAGAACAGAGGAGGTCCCCAGGGATCTTCTCGACGGCGAGCAGGTTCACGACGCCAATTATATGGATGGCTCGGATGGATGCCTCGATCCATATGGCCAAAATCTCGAGTGTGATGTTCTTCTCTGCGTCTGGTGGCTTGAGGAGTGTTGTAAAAACCTCCCTCGTAGTAGGATTTTGATTTATAGGGTCCATTGCTTTGGGAACTGAAACAAAAAGAACCAAAAATGGAAATAAGTAGAAAAGGGTTCTAGAGTCGATTTACCAACCTTTCTTAGGGTTTTGCGGAAAAGAAAACGCGTGCCTTTCCCGGCAACAACGCCAAAAACTTGATGTGTCTGCTGGTGAGGGTGTCAAGTTTTACCCTAATGAAATCAATAAGCCGCAAGTGCACAGCTGATCGATTGTAGTACTTAGGAATCGAATTCACAGGGAAGGGGTTATTTTCTGCAAAAGCCTTCGAAATAAATATGAAGTAAAGAAGTCTAGAACCAGACGATATTTTAAGGGGTTTTGGTGGTCTTTAAAACGTAAAAACTAATCTTAACGGGAAAATACGAAATCAAAATGACCTAATAACTAAACATAATAAAATTGAGTAAAAACAATGAAAACGGCTAGACCTAAATTGCTTGAATGAAATCGGCTGGAATGAAGAAAATAACTTAATGACTAAAGCTTGTATGAAAATCGGCGAAAACTTATAAAGAAGAGAGGCTAGATTTTCAAAATATTGCTAAAAAGTAAATTAAAAGATCCTAGCTAAAACTTTTAGAACTCGAGTCACGAACGTATGAATACGCCATTGTCGTGATCATAATCAATTATCTCTCGTAACCCTGACCAGTAGGTTTCTACTCTGGCCCTGGAAGGGAAAAGATGCAAGCTTGCTTAAGACTCGTCAAGATTCACACCCATAGGTAGGTTTCCACTCCTATGGCTGATCTGCTCTTCTCAAACTAGATATGGCCCCGGATGAATACTTTCGCAACACAAAAGACAGAGATCAGATTGTAGTTCATGACGCTACTTCTATGCATCAAAAATAAGTTTAGAAGAAAAATTTCTAGAATTCGGCTTAAATAGCTAATGGAATCCTCATCGAACATATATAGCCCCCATCAAAAATCCTTTAAATCCAACAATAAAACTACTCGTACATGATGAAAAAAGCAAAAACATTGTATTGAAAAGCTGAATAGAAATCGATATGGTGAAGGAACAAAAAGGGTTCAAGAGATAGATCTCTATCTCCCTAAACCTAAAACTAAGAAAGATGAAAGACAAAAACTTAAAAGCTGCTAGAAGAGAAATTGCATATGTGTCTCCTCGTCTAGGGCTCTTAAAGCATGTATTTATAGTGTTCAAGTCATTTATGGGCGTCACTTAGGGTTTTTCCAAATGAGGGAATCATTTTGGGTTTGAAAATGGGCTTATAGGCCGGACAGACCAATCTCCGTGGTCGGGAAAGACAGGACCGGTGTGAATGGGTGTTGGCCGCGGGTAGGAATGCTTGCCGCTAGTTTACGGTACATCTTGCTCTTTGCGTAACTTTTGATTGAACCGTTGGATTGCCATGATGTAAAATGTGCTGGAAAGCTGATAAATTCATCTTTAAGGTCTCCAAATTTGAGCTGGATCAGACGGTGAGAAGGTCCTAATTTAAGGGTGAATTTTTAGCGGTTTGAGCGAGTTTTTCTGAGTTTAAGCGGTTTAGTAGTATCTCGAATTTTCAACAAAGGCCAAATCGGAAACTTTGCTGGGTCGCGGTTCAACCGATCAGACCGTCCAGTCTAGTCTAGATCTAAAAATATTGCATTAAACCATAATAATTTAGACCGTTGTGTTTAAGTTAATTTTACACATCAAATAAGAACCAATAAAAAAGTACATTTAATTAAAAAAATATGGTAAAAATATCTTTTTGCAACCAAAACTCATCTCATATATAAAACTTGGCCAACTTTCTCCCACATCAGCATTGGAGAAAGTGCCACCTGTCTATTTAAAATCTTAATGAAATAACAATTAATCACATTTAAAGAAAAAACATTAAAACACATTAATAAATATTAATATGTATATGAACAAATTTATTTAAATAAATAAAATTAAAATTTATTTTAAATATATCAAAGCTTATAAATATTATATAATACAATAGTTTTTAAATGCACCATTCTATTTCCTTTTTCCAAGTGATTTAAACTACATTTTTAAACTAAAAATATAATTAAATTTTAATGTACGTGAAAAACAAATATAAGACTGAATAAGTTAAGAAATTTAAAATAATCTTATATAAAACTCTAACTAATAAAATTATAAGACTAAATATTTAATAAACGATTAAAAAGATAAAAAATATTAAAAAATATTAGTAAAAAGAAGAGTGGATACATCAAAATGTCATACAAAGTTTTTTAAAAAAATATTAAAAAATGGAATCAATAAAATATGCATAACCAAAAAATTTCAAAATGGTAAATTTTTGTATGAGCTATTACGTTTTCATACATAAATTAAAATAGTAGATATTGAGTCCTTCATTACTGTAAAAGAAGAATCGGATTATTTGGCACAGGTGGAAGAGATTATAAATAATGTATCATCTAGAAGAAATCAAAGAAAATATAAATATTTTAAACAAAAAATAGAATGATGGTAAAATGAAAACAAATTTTAAAAATGTATTATTTAAAATATAAATTAAAATAAGATTTGCGCGTATGCGCGGATTCTCTCCTAGTTGTAGAACCGATACATAAGCAAAATATTTTGAAACTACCTTGCTGACATATCAGCAAATCACTACATAAATAAGAATATAAATTCAGATATTTTTAAAAAATTGACGTTAAATGACTGATCAAATATTAGTCTTTCACTATGGTGAATCTCTCGGCTAATAATTCACAATAAATTAGTTAAATCGAATATGAAACGTATTTGGAGGGGACAGTTAAAAAAGAGTTTCTGACAAAACTGAAGACATACATACAAAAGAATATGAAACGTATTTAAAAACAACATCAACAATTTTGGTTAAATTTGATAAAATCTATCATACCCCAATTAACCATAACTGAATTGATTTGAACCGAAATATTTTGGTTAATTTCAATAGAATTTTTAAAACCGAACTAACCAAAAAAACTGAATAAAGTGAGCGATTCAATTTAGTTAATCCGAATCCCAGGCCTACCTAGATTGCTAGTATGGCTGAGCACTGTCCCGTCCTATATTCGATTTACTAAAAATATTGGATTTAGACGGGGAAAATAATACACCCTCCATTTCAAAATGTAAGATATTTCAGCTAAAAGTACAATTATTAAAAAAAATATTAAAAAAATATATATGTTAGATTATCATTTAACGTATAAATTAAAACCACTTTAATCAATCATAAAAAAAATCTATAATCTAATTGGTCACACAATATTCAATAAAGGTAAAAATTGCATAAAGATATAAAAAAAAACTTACATTTTGAAACAAAAATAAACCTCCAAACAGCTTATAATAAGAAACAGAAAGAATATATAAATTAGTTTTACGAAAACAGAGGTGACACTTGTACACAATATTAATAGTTAAGTGGTAGATTTGGTTCCTCTTAATATGATATTGCTCTATTTAGTTGATCGCCAGAACATCTTTAATGGTGTTCTATATCTTTCTCTAAATTCTATTTTTAGAGTAAAATGATCTATAACGGTACTCTATATGTTACTCTATAAATGCATAAATAAACAGTATTGCTCTATATTTGGAACAACATTGTTAATGGCTCTAATTTAAGAATATAACTTTTTATTTAGAAAACAGTCCTCTAGTTTTTATATATTTTCATCTTATACATAAACAATAAGATAACTAGTAATATTACACTTACTTAAAATTATACTACTAATAACTTGTTATAAAATTATTTTAACATAACATAAAACAACAATCTTTATTAAACAAAGAAATACAATAAAATAACAAATAATAAAATTAGAAATACATAACTAATACTAAAAAAGATAAAATCTCAAAATAGATAATCAAAAAAACTTAACACAATTTATTAGACCATTAATCTAATACTCTGGTAAGTAATGAATGTGGTATAATAAATTTTTATAATAATTAATGTTGAAAGAATATATTTATGTTGAATTATTGTTAAAAATAAAATAGATAGAACAATTAAAATTTTAAAAGTGAATGGTCTTATAAGCAATTAATACTAAAAAACAAATATAATATATTTGAATTATTTATTTTTACAGTCAGATATAGAGATGACCATTAAAGTAAATCTTTTCTTTATTTTTAAAGAATTCTATATTTAGAGCCGAAAATAAAACGAACGATTGGAGATGCTTAGAATATATGGTTGTAAATTTTCACAAAACGTATATGTAACTGGATACATAAGAGTTTACGTAGCTAGGAAATCACCAGTTACATATACCAGTTACATATGTAATATAATCTCCTAAGAGTTTACGTAGCTAGGAAATCACCTTTACCTAAAAGTTAGTACGAGCAATCATATCGCAAGAGTATGGAATATATTGTCGTAAAATCAATCTGATGGATGTTTATTGCTAACTTTTTCTATGATTGGTCTACATGCAAACTATTAATGACAAACTTTTGAAAATGCCTAATGTAAAGAATCTTGACATTTATAAACGTCAGCTAATATTTTAGTGATTTATAATCTCAATGATTTACATAGTAACAGCCTAATAATCCATAATGCATCCACTATTTTACTTTAACTTTGTGCCAGATGTCTCGGTCACAAATCCAAATTTAAATGAAAGTCATGTTCATTTTTGTTTTTGTTTTGCTTCTTTGCATATTATCAATTACATCAAATAATATAATGCAACTGACCCCAATCACAAACTTGAATCGATGTATGCCTTACAATCACTCACATGTGTCCTCCGCATCAGCCACAAACTTTGTCTTTCGATTACATAATGTTGTATAGACCTATTTTTAATGTGGCGTAGGCCAAAACCCTCAATTATTTACACAGTACTAATTTAGTTTTTTTTTGTTTTAATAATAGTAAAAATTTATGGTTTCATTTTGATTTGTCATAAAATTTGGGGACTGTTCCCTTTCTCATAAGTAAATACTCTGTGCCAAAATGAAAAATAATATTTTGCTTATACGTAAAGACACAAACTCCTCCCCAACCACACATGCATGAAACCTGGAATTTTCAAACTTAATGTGGAAATTGTTGAGAATAACTTCATTAAAACATTCCTTTATAAGAAATTTTTCTTAGTATGAAAGTTAGAAGGGCGCAAAACCAAACTTTAACGGAAATGTAAAATGTTATTTCGTAAACTAATTTACCTTACATATTTTCCACTTTTGGAATTAGTAAGATTTTATAGAAAGCGAGAGTGTGTGTTTACAACAACAAAAAAAAAATGAGTATGATGCCAATCTGCTAGGACTGGTTGATATTTCATATTTTGGTTATTCACATATTTGGTACAAGCTCCAATATTTTATTTCTGATTTGTTACTTCTCAAATAATTGATGCCGATACTTTTATATAAAAATAAACAAACAAAGAGAAAATAATGTACGTTATCACTACCCAAGCTTGGGTTATAATGAATTAAATGCCAAAGTTTTCAAGTCACTTCACATCAGTAGAAGTTTCATGCGCTTTCTACGAGACCCCAAAAGCAATAATTAGACTCCTTTCAGAGGCAATAATGAAATCAAAGTTTCTACTCAACAAAATAAATTACAATGTGTTAAAGGGTGCAAGATAAATAAATAATAATCTCCTTTTGTCATAAACATCTTATCATACGAAATACACTCACTATAGATAATTATAAATAAGGTGAGTATCACCCATACACCACTTTATATGGTGGTACAAAGAAAGAGCCTTTTCTTACTCACTTCATCACAACTCTCCTTAATTATATTCTCGTCCCCTTTTCATTCTTTTAAGAAACGGTAAAATCTGGTGTGAGTGAATATGGGAGTTGAAGGAACGATGGACTACATATCGGAATTTCTGAAGAAGAGGAAAAGAATGAAGAAGAAACAAATGCAGACAGTAGCTCTCCGAGTTGCTCGTATCGACTGCGAAGGCTGTGAACGTAAGATCAAACATATCCTTTCCAGCGTCAAAGGTATGTAGTTACATAGGTGGAATCGAATAATAATGAAAAGCTATTTTTACCAACCATTGTGATCCAATGGTTAGAGATTATTTCATGTTATTCGAAGCCATATCAAGTTGCAGACATTAGTTTTGAATATTAAATACAAAGAAAAATTGATTTTAACTAGATTGTCTCAGCATTTACTTTGAACTTTAATCTTGGAATGAAAATTTTGGTCTCTTCGAATCTCAGTAAACCCTATATGAATTAATATCCTGATAAATAATAAATTTGTTGCGATTCCAAATTATATCTCATAAGGTAATATATGTACTTAAATTTAGGGATGATTGATTTTAGATTTTCGTTGCCAAGTACAAAATCTATGGACTTGTTGAACGTTAGAACATGTGTGCTTTTTATGATCAATTCATAATATTATTTTAATTTTCATTGGACTCGTAGTAAGGTTACGTTCTTGCAATTTTGCTTCTGCACACTATTTTGGTTGACAATATTTTTTTTTTCTTTTTGGGGGTTGGACTCATTTTGTGTAGGAGTGAAGTCGGTGGACGTGGACGTGAAGCAGCAGAAGGTAACGGTGATGGGATACATGGATCCAAAGAATGTATTGGAGGCGGCCAAGTCGACGAGGAAAAAGGTTGAGCTATGGCCGTATGTCCCGTACACAATGGTGGCGAATCCGTACATATCTCAGGCATATGACAAGAAGGCACCACCAAACATGGTTCGGAAAGTTCTTGACACGGCCTTAGTCAACGAGACCACCGTCGATGACTCTTACACCGTTATGTTTAGTGACGAGAATCCTAATTCTTGTTTTATCATGTAAACTGTAGACAGTGTGCTTTTCGTAAAACTTAATTATATGATCAAATATATTATTGATAAATAAATAGATTAAAACCCGCATATATGTGCATATATCTAATTTAATATTTAATCATCTGATAAAAAAGTGAAAAACAAAATTAGATCATCTGTGAAATAAAATAACTTAAAATTAAGATAGCTTCACAAAGCTACCGAAACGAGAAAAACAGTTATTTATTTTAATTATGCTACTGTATTAATTGATTTCCAATACGTTTTCAAATATATAGGTTTTTGATATTACTATATGAATTAGATGTACTTTTTATTATTTAGCTACTCATTTGTCTGTTTTTTTTCAAACAATTGATGAATCGATTCTATTATTTGTACTTCAATTACATTTGATTACCACATCTATAATAAGACACAAAGTGAACTCCGTTCTATTTCAGATAGAGAACATGCTTATCAGGATTGAGGGAAACCTTAAGCGCCCGAGCTATGAAGGAAAGACGGATCCTAAATAGCACCTGACAGCATTTAGGATAGCAGTTGGAATAGCTCATTTTAATGATGAGGAACGAGATGTCAGATGGCACTTTGCGGAGCCCGCCCTCGATTGGTCCTCTCGACTGGAAGATCGGTCCATTAACAGTTTTTCCCAGCTGTAGGTTAGATTTCTGAATCAATACTCTGTATTCATTCATAGGACAGCCTCAGGAGCAGAATTTGGGCCTCGTCACAAGGACTATGACAATTGCTCCAATTATATCTCACCAAGTTCAAAGAGATAATTGCTAGAATGCATGTTGTTCATCATGATACGTCTCTGGCAGCTTTGAATGATGGATTGCGGCACGACTCTAAATTTAGAGATGACTTAATGGTTAATACACCAGCTAAAATTCAAGATGCACTTCACCGTGGTCCAGGTTTTGCAACAGCCGAAGAGAAACTCCTCGCGCTCACAGAGCAGTATAGGAATTTGAAACCTTATTCCATTGTGATCCCAACCGCTTCTCAAAGTGAAGAAAGGACCACAGGGAAAGAAGTCACTCAAGCGAGTCACAAACCTTCGCAGTCCAAAAGAAGTTACAAAAGATCATCCACCAAAATCTGATGACACCTTGGGTAAAGATAAGGAAGCATTTTGTGTCTACCACTAACCGTATGGACATTAAAATATGAAATGTTAGAGAATAAAGGACATCCTCGTGGACATGTATGCTTAAGGAAAGCTTAGCGAGGTATAGATCACGAACCCGTGTTCCAAAAAGCAAAAGGACCAAGATCAAGATGATCCCAAGCCAACCAAACAAGAACACAATTGAAAAAGAAAATAATCAACCTGATCATGGGAGGACAAAAATCTTCGGAGATACAACATGATCTGTCAAAAGACATCAGTAAAAATCTGACACCTAGAAGGCAAACAATGGGGGCGGTGACAAGAGGCCAATGAGGATTTATATCACTAAGAAGAAAAAGGCAGAGTTGGCTCGAAGAAGTGAAGCAGAAGATGAGCTGGAAGTTGGTCAACAGAAGCCGTTAGATAACGTGGACAGAGTCGAAGACTGAAGGTTGTTAGAGTAGTAGAAGTATAAATAGATATTTTGTATAGTTGTTTACGGTTATCGAATTGTTGTTTGATCTGGGTTGTATGAGAATATGTTCTCTACAAAGTTGGCAAGTCTCTTGATTGTTCTTGAGATTTGATTTCTTAGGTCGCATTGGTAACTGAGAGTCTCAGTCCCGATTCGATCTTGTAATCCCTTTTGAGTGATAATAAAATCGAGTGTTTCTCTTAACAATTGGTGCGGTGAAGCAGCGAGCACAGCGACGGAGATGGTGGAAATCGATCAATCGTCAGTGGATCTGGATCGAGCTACTACAGAGCTCCAGGAATCATTTTCCGAGCTGAATCAAGAAGTCGAGATAATTCGCGGAGGATGGAACGCCTCATGACAGCGAACAAAGAAATCACATCACGAGTTCAAAAATAGAGAATCGAATCGAATCGGTTGACAAAAACATAAAGTCGATCGTGCAAACTCTATCTCGTATGGACGCTAATCAATTCGGTGACAAAGCTCCTGAGAAACAACACGCGACTACTTCCGATACAGCGAATCAGGTTAGTTCGATAGATCCTGACCTTAACCGGGAAAATCATCCACTAGGTTATCGAGGAATTAGTAATGTGTTAGAGAACAGAAACAGTATGTTGAAAAAGATAGAGCTACCGGTATTTGATGGTTATCGTCCGTATGGTTGGATAATTTTGGCCAAAAGGTTCTTCCGATTAGGAAATTACAGCGATGCAGAAAGGTTAGACTTGATGTCGATCACTTTGCAAGGTCCAATGCTGAATTGGTTCAACATAGAAATTGAGAAACAGTAATTCAAAAGTTGTTCAAAGAAAGGTTGATAGCTCGGTTCTGTGTCAAGTTAGAGGAAAATCCGGCGAAGTGATTGTTCAGTATGCAGCAAACAGGATCCATTGTGGATGATGTGAACAAATTTGAGGAACCTTCTATGATTGTGAAAGGTGTGGATGAAGACAATATGATGCATGTTTTCTACTTGGGACTGAAACCAATGATGTAGGAGGTAATCAAATTGAATAAGCCAAAGACATTAACCGAACACTTTCACGCCGTGATAAGGATGGATGATAGTGCTTTTTGCGCTTCAATGGCATCAGCCACAAACCAGAGCCACAGAAGACACACAACTTACACACCTCTACGTTCTTCAACAATGTACAACTCTCAGCAACTGCCTAATGCAAATCAACAACAGGAATACAACAAAGAAGGGTTCAAAGGGTCAGAGAATCAGATTATGAGATCACAAGGCAGTGGTTCAGGCAATACAGACAGACAATCATGGAAACCTCAACAAAGGGGTCAGGTTGTAAGGAAGCTCTCACAAGCGGAATTTGAGGAATATAAGAGATTGGGGCTATGTTACAAATGCAAGGAGAAATGGTCCTAGACACATAAATGTCCGAACAGGGAGCTTCGAGTTATGAAAGTGATTAATGAGACTGAATTGGAACTGTTGGATGAAGAGGGACTAATTTTCGTAGAAGATGAAGCTGAGGAAAGAGTGGAACTCATGGAATTATCACTTTTCTCGTTTCTGGGTTTATCATCCCCAACTACTATGAATCTTTGGGGAACCATTGGTAAGACCAGAGTGATAGTTATGCTCGACAGTGGAGCCACGCATAACTTCATCGACCCATCAACGGTGGTTAAACTGAAAATGCAACCAATCCATAACAACATGATAGAAGTGTTGTTGGGAATGAGCATTACTGCACAAGGAACATGCGTTTGCAGGAACATCTCTTTTAATCTGCAAGACAATGACTTCACTGCTGATTTCATTGTACTGAAGTTAAGCAATAATGACATTACCTTGGGAGTTTAATGGCTTCGTAAGTTAGGGAAGTGTGAAATGAATTGGGAAAATCACGAGATTTCGTTTAATCATAGAGGAGCGATTGAGAAACTCGTTGGTGACCCATCTCTCCATAGTAACAAAAGTTCCCTGAAGCAGATCCATCAATCAATTGGTTTCGACTTGGAATTGTTTCAAATGGAGAAGGAGGAAGATATTCAAGTAATTCTAGAACCTGTTGAACACTTATTGGGTAAGTACTTGAGAGTTTTTGCAGAACCAACTCAGCTCCCTCCTATTTGTGGTCACGAACATGCTATCATCTTGATAGCGGGAGCTGAACCAATAAGTGTGCGTCCATATAGGTATCCACAAGCCTATAAGGAATAGATGGAAAAGCTTGTGTCCAAAATGCTAGAAGATGGGATCATTCGACCAAGTCGTAGTCCTTATTCCAGTCTGGTTTATTGGTAAAGAAAAAAGATGCTTCGTGGAGATTTTGCATTGACTATAGAGCCTTAAACAAGATAACAGTTCCTGACAAATTTCCAATTCCCATGATAGATCAGCTGTTAGACGAACTTCACGGTGCAAAGATATTCTCAAAACTGGATTTAAGATTGGGTTATCACCAAATACTTATGGAGGAGCGTGATATTGAGAAGACAGCTTTCAGATCGTCTAACGGTCAATACGAGTTCTTAGTGATGCCATTTACGCACCAGAAACATTTCAGTCACTGATGAAAGCATTATTTCGTCCATACCTGGCCAGTTCATGTTGGTTTTTTGTTGATGATATACTGGTGTTCAGTACATCAGTGGAAGAACATGTTAGACATCTACAAACTGTGTTAGATGATGTGGTCTGGGATGAGGGTGTCAAGTTTTACGCTAAATGAAATCAATAGCCGCAAGTGCTGATAACTAAGAGTTTTCAAGGCTCTTTGTAGAGGTTATCAATCCCCTGTCTTGTAGTACAAGGGGTTTATCAATCCATATGTGGTGTTAGACATTAAACTATGTGATCAGATTCTTAATTCAAGCAAACAATAGTGGTTTTGATTAACTAATGACAACTACAAACTTAAAAACAGGATTTAAGACTAAATAAGAACTAAACAATGACAAGTGAAATGCTTATGATATGATGGAGGCATGAGATTCTAGACATGATAGTTGGTTAGGGTGCTTTGGTGCTAAACTAGGAATGCTAATGACAATGATGAGACATGATTCAAATGATTAAAAACTCTAATCTAGGTTAATCCTCTCATGAAGGTATTAACCCCTATACTAATCCATTTTCAAACCAAATCATCATTTGTGAAATATGAATCAGTATGCATTAATAAACAGTTCTAAATGATCATTCAAGCAAATAACAATACATCATCATGCAGCAAATGCTTAAACCTCTAATACAGCTCTTTCAGGAATTTCATCAAACACTTTTGGTGCATGAAATTCCCAGAATCTAGATCTCAAGTGATATGCAAGGATCTAGCATAAAGAACAGCTGTTTAGAGAGATAAATCAATGAATCTAGCCCTAAGCACTCCTAATCTAACACTTTAGCACCCTAACCTACACATCTAGAATCTCATTAAGGTGACTACTCACTAATCATACTAATCTCTCTTAAACCTTTGCAAGTTGAGAAGATTGGCATGACTAATGATGATAAATAGAGATGGAGATGATAGATTAAGGGAAAAACACTCTTCAAATCGATATTAAACTCAAAAGCAAGGTATTAACAAGTGGTTTTTCACCAAAAAGGAAAAGGAGACTTAAAAATAACATAAAAAGTTCTCTCCAAATTAGGTCTAAAAAGTATTTATAGATGCCTTGGACGAACCGGGTCAACCCGGAACAAACCGGGTACTAACCCGGCCTTGGTGGGTAAAGAATGAGTTTGCCACAGTCTAGCAGGTTCTTGGTCAGGCCGTGGCAAGTGACCGTGTCAAGTATTGTATAGCATGTTCTTGGATGAACCATGGTGCCACGGTCTAGCAAGTCTGGGTCAAGTCGTGGCAAGTGGTCGTGTCAACGCCGAAAGTATGCGCAAGGTTGCCACGGCCAAGTCCTAGGCCGTGGCATGGAGGCCGTGTCAAACGTCGAAGAAGTGTACAAAGTTGCCACGGCCAAGTCCTAGACCGTGACATTGAGACCGTGTCAAGTGTCGAATGTTTGCACAAAGTTGCCACGGCCAAGTCCTAGGTCGTGGCATTGAGACCGTGCCAAACGCCGAAGAAGTGTACAAAGTTGCCACGGCCAAGTCCTAGACCGTGGCATTGAGACCGTGCCAATCGCCGAAAGTGAGTAAAGTCCTTCCCGGCCAAATGCTACTTTGCCACGGTCAAGTGTATACCGTGGCATGAAGATTGTGTCAAACGCCGAAGGACTGCAATTAAGTGCCACGGTCAAGTGTGGACCGTGGCATTCCATCGTGGCATCTTCCCCCTAGCTCGCATCGTTCAGGGCGCCTCGGACCACTTCGCGTTCAGGGAAGCGTAACTTCTAAGATATTTGTCCGAATTGTGTGCTTCCAGTTTCAGAGGACAGAGGACTCATATATATTCAACTTTGTTGAAGGAAGCTTCGGTGCTTGGGCAGTGGAAGGTTTCCTGGAGGGCTCATCTTCGCAGTGAATTTACACGATCAGAGAAGGGCGTCTAGACATGTGTCCATTCCGGAGATGTTATCCTCTTGCTCAGAGCTCCGAATTGAATGATCTCGGACGTTTTGGAAAGAGGACTCAATTATCTCGGATTCTGATGAAGGCCCCGTAAACTGAATCGGTCTGGAAGTGCACCGTCCTTCGCATTCTTCGGAGCTCATCGGCTTGGTCCAAAACGGCATCAAGACAGGAGTTTCTTCCGACGAGCTTAACTTTCTGCTCACGCGTCCGAATTCCATGACTCCACTTGCTAGGGAATCGTGATCTAATCTTCTCCAACTTTGATGAAGCACCCGACAGCTGAATCGGACCGGAAGGTTCCCCGGACAGGCGATTTCGGAAACGTGTCTGCACCCAGAGATTTTGGCCGAGAAATTCATTAGGCCGGTACGTGTTTTGGCCGAGGAATCCACCCGCGGTACATGAGAATGGCCGAGAAAAACCTTCCTGCGGTACGCGAGAATGGCCGAGAACCTCCAAAACCCATTTTCACCATCTTTCAAGCCTTGATCACTATTTCTCTTTCTGGATTCACCTTTTCAACTCCAAATAGCTCCAAATGCACCTAATAATGATAACACCGTATTTTGACAACTTTTATCGATCTTTTTGAAATACTTTTTATATGTTTTTAATTGCCTTTAAGTACTTTTATCACGTTTTTTTAGTATTTGTAGTTCCAAGACTCTTTTCAGGTAACTTAGGGAAAAACTTAACAAAATGGATAGAAAACCAGATTTCAGCTCAGAGTCAAACCGTCAGAAGTTCACCCCTAATTGAAGGCCTTCTCACCGTCTGATCCAGCTCAAATTTGGAGACCTTAAAGATGGAAGTATCAGCTTTCCAGTGCACTTTACAGCTTGGCAATCCAACGGTTCAATCAAAAGATACGCGAAGAGCAAGATGTCCCGTAAACCAGCTGGCCAGCACTTCCACCCGCGGCCAACAAGCATTTTCCCGCGGTCAGGAGCATCCCGACAGCGGCAAACCACACATTCCCCGCGGTCAGAGCACTCCCGACCGCGGCCTTCAACCTCCAAGCCCAAAAAGCCCATTTCTGAAGCCCACATTTGGAGAAACCCTAAGTGACGTCCAGAGAGGTCTTGAGCACTATAAATACATGTCTTAGGAGCCCTAGAAATCGTGTGTAACCTTAGAGAACCGAATTATTTACTTCATACTTTTATTGTTTTTGCTTTAGCTTTTAGGGAGAGAGAGAGATTTGTTCTCTTGAACCCTTGTTCTTTCTTTTTCAATTTTGGTTTCTATTCTACTTCTTAATATTATGTCTTTGATTTCGTTCATTATGTCTGAGTAGTTTTATTGTTGGGATTAAAGGATTTTCGATGGGGATTTATATGTTCGGTGAGGATTCCATTGGCTATTGAGCCGAATCTTAGAACTTTTTCTTCTGAATTCGTTTTTACTGCATGAGAGTAGCGTCATGAACTACAATCTGATCCAGATGCTTGGTGACACGAAAGTGTTCATCAGGTATCAGATCTAGTTTGGGAGAGCAAAACAAACATAGGAGTGGAAACCTACCTATGGGCGATTTGTGAATTAGGACGAATCTTAAACATAATACATCTCTTCTCTTCCAGGGCCAGAGTGGAAACCTACTGGTCAGGGTTGAGAAAGATAGTTGTCTATGATCACAACAGTGGCGTATTCATACGTCCGTGACTCCAGTTCGAAAAGTTTAAGCTAAGATCTTACAAAATTTCCTCTCTAGCAATTTTTGAATCGTTCGTACCCCTGAGAAAACTTCCCTGAAGCCCAACGCCTTCTTTTCCATTGATTTACACCGATTTTCTTTCAAGCTTTAGTTCAATATTGTCTTTCCTTTTTAGTTCATTTTCATTTAAGCATTAGAAAATCCGTTTTTATCATTTTTAGTTATTTTCGTTAAGTTTAGTTATTACGCCATTTAATTTTTGTACTCTCTTTTAATATTTCGTTTTTACATTTTAAAGACACCACCAAACCCCCACTAAACCGTTTTTGTTCTAGACTTCCTTACTTTAACTTATTTCAAAGGCTTTTTGCAGCAAAAGATCCTCCTTCCCTGTGGATTTGATCCCTAAGTACTACAATTGATCAGTTGTGCACTTGCGGCTATTGATTTTAATTTAGGGTAAAACTTGACACACCCTCTCAACATACGACAACAACCATCAATAAACACTCCAAACATGCAAAGACTCATTGGGACCTAATGCAAATCCTAAGTCCTAAAACAAACCCTAAGGACCTAAAATGCATGAAATAAGACATGATTTGGAATGAAATATGAAACCTAAATAATGCAAAATATGAACATATCAACTCTCCCACACTTGTCCTTTGCTTGTCCTCAAGCAAAAATAGCAAATGAGAGAAAGAGGTTGTGTGCATTGGGAGTTCATATTCCTTAATGAGAGAAGTGATCACAATGAGAATTCAAGTTCATGCTCAATTATGCAATGCAAAGCCATACTCAGATATATATATATCAACTAAACAAGGAATCTCCACAAGTTCTTCTCTCTCTCAACTCTTTCACATTCATTAAGCTTTTATCAGGTGAATCCAATGATGCAATGTTTAAAC
Organism: Eutrema salsugineum; assembly: GCF_000478725.1. Classification (NCBI taxonomy): domain Eukaryota; kingdom Viridiplantae; phylum Streptophyta; class Magnoliopsida; order Brassicales; family Brassicaceae; genus Eutrema; species Eutrema salsugineum. Next base: position 12,064,299 of record NW_006256756.1, on the reverse strand, counting down.
AAGCTGGCTTGGCTAGGGAGAGGCTATGAGATTAAAATGATCTCATCAGTGTTCAAGCGGGTTTAATGCAGCAAAGGGATCTCTCTATGAATGATCAAACTTTGGCAGAATGCTAAAGGTAAAAAGCAACCTATGCATACAAGGGCAAAGACTCATCACACCCCACCCTCTACTCAAAGCTTTCTCACTTGCTCACTCTCTCAAAAACCTCACTTTTCACACTTATTTTCCCCTCACTAGGGGACTTACTCTTCACTTTCACTCTCAAGTCTTGGAGTTCAAACTTTACACAACTCTTTTTTTCTTTTGCAACCTCTAGCCTTTTTTTTTCTTTCTTTTCAAAACATTTGAGCTCTTTGGCTTCTTTTCTTTTCCTTTTACTTAGAGGCTAGACTTTTTCTTTTCAAGACACCAGAGCTCACTTTCTTTAACTCAAAACTCCAAGACTGCTTTCTTTTTCTTTCATTCCCCTAGCTATTTCCACTTTCTCTTTTCCACTCATCTCACCTTTTTCCACTCACCAACAAGTCTTTTCCCCCACACTTACTCCTTGCCAACACTCTCAGTTCCTTGATGTTGGAACACATCACTCAATGAGACCTGCCCTTGTCGCTCTAAACCTAACACTTTCTGCTAAGTTTGATCCAAGGTGGCCTTTCAATTCACACACAAAAATTGGCTTGAAAGAGGGATGGGTTCAAGGTGAGGGAACTGATCCATGATGCGGATTCAGCTACTTGAGCTAAGGAAAAACACTACAAGAAAAAGACAATTTTACAACGGCCATAATGGTCGTTATTTCGTCGTAAAAGGGCCATTACGCCGGACTACCGACGATTTCAAAATCGTCGTAAACTCATCGTCGTAATAGAAAAATCGTCGTAAAATCGTCGTATAATATACGACAGTTTCGTTTCGTCGTAACATCGAGGAAACCAAAACGTTGTAATTGCGTCGTACAGTTTACGATGATTTTACATCTAATTGCGTCGATTTGGTCTTCGCCTGGACCGTCGTTAATTCGTCGTTAAGAATCGACGTCAGATCGTCGTAAAATATACGACGACAAAATTCGTCGTAAATCAATCGTAAATTACTTTATCATTTCGTCGTAAAATCGTCGTAAAGAACGGACGTATAGTCGTCGTATTTGTCGTCGTAAAGTTTGGTCGTAACGTCGTCGTACTATTTACGACGAGTATACCACGGTTTTTTAAAATAATAATAATTATATTACGACGATTTTACGACGTTTTATTTAACTGAAAATAAAAAAAAATTAATTCGAATTAAAATTTAAATAAAAAAAGATTTAATTTACTATTTAAAATTTAAGAAAATTTCAAATTAAAATTAAATTTAGTATTTACAAAAAAAACCCTAAAGATCTAAATCTAAATCTAAACCTATATCGTCGATCCCGTCATCGGCGTGCTCTCCATCGTCCTCGACGTGTTCTTCGCCGGGTCTTCGGTTAGAGGCTTCTGGCGCCTGATCTCCGGCTCTAGGAGGCTCAACCCCGAGAGATCGGAACATCTCCTCGTCCGTCTGCACCGGTGGTTGCCTCCTAGTAGATGACCCGGCAGACGATACGACAACCCCATCAGCCCGCAGCCTGTCTAACTGCGCCATAAGCACCGGGTTGTCGGCTCCCATGATCTCGAAGAGACCGTACAGCTGGTCGATCCTCGTCTCATAACGGGTCCGCATCTGATCGATCTCCTGGCGGATAACCGGATCTGGGACCCGGACGTGACCAGTCGCCGTAGTTTTCGGGGTATCACGGATGGATCCCATCCCTAATATCCGCCCTTTTTCTTTGGGGCAACCTAAAAATATTTAAAAACATTATGGTTAGAAATTCAATTTAAAATTAAAATTACATGAATTAAATATATTAATTGAATTTATCTCTTCGAATATCTGGTCCATCTCCGCCACCGTCAGCGCCGGGGTCGATTAGACCGAGCTACCTCCGGGAGAAGTTGGACGCGCCTGCTGAGTCAGTTGCGTCTGCCGCTCCTCGATCGCCGCACAGGCGGCGTTGTAGATCTCCTCTGCCCGAGGATCCGTGAATTCGCCGTTCCGCTTCTTATGCGTCTCAGCGAAAACCTTCGTCATTGGAGGAAGTTCTCCTCCGTTTTCTTCGACCTACAAAATCAAAATGAAAAAATTTATAAGACAAATAAGGGTTAATTATTTAAAAAAAAAATAATTTTAATTTACTTACCATCATTAGGCATCTTCCGGCAAAAAGAATCTGGCCGGAAGTGTGCGGGACGTTCTTCCGATTTCCCGCATCGTCAGTAGCGTTCCTAAAAAATATTTTCATTAGAATATATTATAAGAAGAAAAACAGATAATGTAATTATTAAGAGAATTAACTTACCTAGATCCGGAACACTTGGCGGCAATAGTCTGGTTGTGCGGATCCAACCAGTACTGGACAAGACCCCGCCAGACGGAATTGGCCATAGGCGCCGGCTTGGCCTTGTCGCCGTCAACCTCCCACTTCCATTTCCAGTCGGAAACGGTGTTGTTGAGGCGGAATTTGACCTTCTCCTTGAAGGCCGTCTCCACACGTCCGTGTGCGGATGTTTCCCAATGCCAGTTTTGCTAAGAAAAAAACAAAAAAAGTTAGTAATAATTGTAAAAAATAAAAAATAATAATTAAAATTAGACAAAATTGTAAATTACTTACCGCAAAACACTTGAACCAAGTGTCAAGTGTGGCATGATCCAGCTTCTTCCAGCTGGTATGGGGTTGTACGAAAAACCCCTTGATGATATCCGCATTGTTACGACCGACTGCATTGTCGGTCGTAAACCTAGTCAAATACAAAGAGAAAGTAAATTAATTTCAAAAAGTTATAAATATTAATTATTTTAAAAATATTTTTTTTAAAAAAATTTCGTACCAATATGTTCCCGGGGCTCGATCCGGGTCGAGTTCACGACCCGGCTGTGCCAGAAGATCCTGTACCGTAAAGTGGGCATACGGTACAGGCTGGATCGGATCAGCTGCAGGATCGGCCGATGCGGGGGCCGCTGGTTCGGCTGGTGGTGGTGGAGGCGGTGCCGGCTGCGGTACAACGACCGGTTGAGAAACCGTCCGTTGTATTCCCGAGGACTCCGGGATGACTGATCCGGTCGCCGAGGTAGACGGGGCCGTATCGTCAGAATCTACCAGCTGTCGGTAGTGAAACCTCTTAGCCCGAGGAGCCATAGCAACGTAATCTACAAAATTTAAAAACATTTGTTACTAATTTATCAAATATTTATTTATAAAATCCGAGCCTATCTAAATTCCGAAACCTAAATCTAAATCCGTAAACCCTAAATCTAAATTCCGAACCTAAATCTAAAAGAATCTGTAATGAAATTATTTAAAAAAAAAACTTACAAGTATGTGGCTGGGAGAGTAGGGAGTGAGGGAGAGGTTTAGGAGAGTAGGGAGTTAGAGAGAGAAAGCTTTTAGAGAGAGAGAGGAGTAGAGAGGAATGAGCGACGATGGGGGAAACTCGCGTCCCTTATATAGATTTTGTGATCGTCGTAAAATCGTCTAGCCATGTGAATGGAGTAAATTAACCTTTTAATATTATTACTTCTTTTTTTCAAAGTAAATAACTCCTAATTCGGGTTTCCAGCAATGGACAACCCAATATATAAAGATTTACAACACTATACTAAAATTTAAGAGTCCTAAAATGGGTCTCCAAGATGATGATGCTCTTATGTTTGAATGATGATGTGTTGTGATTGAAAGAAGGAATGAAGATCTATTTATAGGAAAATTTCGGGCTTTACAACGCTTTTACGACGATATTTTACGACGAATTTACATTCAACAATAATATTACGACGATTTTACGACGATTATACGATAAAATCTTTCATCTACAATTGTTAGGTAAACATGTTTTAAATGTTCTTCACCTAACTTCTTTGTCGACGTAAAATCGTCGTAATATGACATCGAAATGCAGTCGTCGTATATTCGTCGTAATTTTGCATCTAATTTATGACGATTTTACATTTCCTAGCAAATCTCTCGTTATCGATGTATATTCGTCGTAATTCGTCGTAAATTGTACGTCGAGTTTACGACGATTTTTTTATTACGACGGTTTTTAAATTTGACGTAACATCGTCGTAAAATCGTTGTAAGTTTGCGACGATTTTAAAACCGTCGTAATGGACCGTCGGAAAACGATTGTTTTTTTGTAGTGAAAGGGTGGTAAAAACAATGGTTCTAGCTCAAGTATGTATTCGGTATCCACAAGGTTTTTCAAACAATGCATCACAAGATATTTTCAAGTCAGGTTCAAGGTTCTCACTTAACTAGAGTTGACTTCAATTCAAACTTGCTTCTCAGATTCAGATCGTTTCAGACTTTGCAAGCACAGAAAAAGATTCACAAGCATATTCAGTTCAAGTTCTCAAAGTGATGTACTCTCTAGAAAACCTATCATTACTCCCTGCAAGATGCAACCTACATGAACATGCAATCTAGACTCAATCCTAAAAATGAGAATGCAACTACATGATCATTTTTTTGTGAAAAGTTTCAGATTTTTCCATTTTTTTTGGTTTTTATATGCACTTAGATGAGACTACATGAATATGCAATTAGAATGTGACTCAAGACTCAAAGTGTAAAATAAGAACAGAAAAAACATGATTAGTAAAAGATGAAACTCCTCCCCCACACTTAAATAACACAGTCTCTTGTGTTATAAAAGCATGAGAAAGGAGTTAAAGCAAAGCAAACAAGTAAAATGTAAAATGGAAAAGAAGAGCTACATGCATATGTACAGAGTTTTGAGTGTTTACCTCAATCACTGAGGTCTGATCCCAGGTAGTGGGATGGGTTGGAAGTGGAACATGATGGAGTTGAGTATCTATGTGGGCTGCTCTCAGGTGAGTCTGGTTGGAATGCTGTGGCCGGGTTGATCCAGTGTTCTTTTCCTGGTGGGAGCTCGATGTCCTGAGCTGCTGAGCTTTCTCCCACCTCTTCTCTTGTATCTCGTTTGGGTGGGGTGGCTGGAGCTGTGAGTTTCTTCACCGTCTTCTTTAGTTGCCTAACACAGTCAACGAGCTTGTGGATCGGTTTGTCTTGCCACTTGCACCATTTCTGAAGGGATGTTAACTCTGGAATACAGCTTCCTTGTGTGATAATCAGGCTCACCCCAAACATAAGGATCAAAGTGGTACCGGCCTGCTCCCATTCTTCTTTCAAGATCTCTTGGCTCCTCATTCTCACAACCGGCGGTCCTAGTTGTGCTCTGCTCTTCAACTGGCTCCTTTCCCTTGGAACTTGAGGTCTTCTTGCATTTGCGAATTGGAGGGTGAATGGCTGGGTTGTAGAGCTGATCCTTTAGAACAATAAAGGAGACATTGTGCCTTTCTGTGAGAGTGGTGATGGCTGGGTATGGCAACAGAACATGAACTTTCTCATCTTGTAAGAGCTTGAAGGTGTACAAGAAGTTTTCACCATTGCTTTCTGCCAAGAACCCAACTTTGGTGAGGGTAGCTTCATCAATTAACTCAGGCTTGACCTCAACATCATCAAAGACAAAACCTCTTGCTTTCAGAATCTTTGTCACTAACCATCCATTGTGAAACTTAGTGAGCTTCTGCCTTTTACCCTCACTCCAAGAAATGTCTTTGTATATCAGCATATGGCGTGCCAAGAATGCACCAACAGTAGGGATGTAGTGTGGGAGGCAAAATTCTCTCTTGCTCTTCAAGTGACTGATGAGAGGATGTAGACCCATCCCAGTAGCTCCATGTCAGCTAGGTGCACCACACCATCATTGTGCTTGGTAAAGAACATTTGGCAAAGCACCTTGTGAGCATAGCGGATGGCTGGGTTTCTTATCCATGAACTCTTGCATCTTCCTCCTCTGAAGCTCCCAAAAGCAATTGTATCCCACAGGTCAGTAATCATGTGATCAGGGTATGTGAACTTCAGTGTTTCATCCTGTGCAGGTCTTGGAAAAGCAAAGATCTCATCTAGTTCCTTGAAGCTTACATGGTATTGTGTACCATTGATTGTGAACTCTATGTGCCCAAGACCATTTCCCTCCATGATTCTTTGATCTCTTGGGCCATATCCACAAACTTGAAGGGATGCAAGGAACTCTTGTGTTACACCATCATGAGCCACATCTTTCATCTCAAAGAATCCACCAAATCCCATGTTGTTAAAAATGAGCTGAACCTCTTAAGGAATCCCCATCTTTTTCAGCAGCTCCATGTCAGGGAACTTGGTTTGCAGCACCTTTACATTCTTGAACACATCAAAGTAGTCATCAAAAGTTGGTTCTTTGTCCTCAGGTTCTGGTTTTCTTTTTGCTTTCTTAACCGGCTGCAATGGTATTTCAGGATCACTCTCTGTTTCTTCTTCATCCTCAGCCACAGCAACCTCTTTTCCCTTCCTTTGAACAACTTCAACCAGCGCCAGTTCTTTACCAGAATTCTTTGAAGTAGAAGCCTTTGTTTTCTTTGGTGCAGCCACACTCTTTGCTTTCTTCTCAGCTGGATTCTTTGGCTTTCTCTGTTTCTTGAAAACTTTATGCCCAAAAGGCATAATCTGATCCTCTGAAGCTCCCGCTTTCTCTTTTTTCGATTTCTCCATGGCCGCTGTTCTTTTTGTTCCTCCCATCCTGCATTTTCTCAAACAGCTGTGAGCACCAAAACAAGAGAATAACAAAAGTTTTCCAAAATGCACCAAGTTCATGTGTGGCACAGATCGATTTCACTAGAAAAGAATGTGTCTTCAGCTGGTTAAAAACTCAATAAACTCAAAGCAATGGCAAGAAGCAATGCACACAAAGAGTTCAGCTTGAAACACAATATCTTAAAAAAAATCGAGATACTTGATGAATTTCAAGAAATTTCTCAAACAAATTCCAAGAACAGGTTATTTTCAAGTAAGATCCATGCATTTCCTATCCATTCTACTTGCACAATATTCACAAAATGATTCCAAGGTATCAAGAAGCCTATTAAAATCAATTCCATTTGTTTCTTGTTCATGAACAGTACACTAAGACATGGAAAAGGTGAGTTTTAACAGACTAAGTACCTTGGAATCTTCAAGTTTCGAGTGAAAAACGAATGTGCAGCAAGAAACTAGACAGGATTAGGAGTTCAATGCAGTTGGAAAAAACTCAATTTGGATCAAGAACGAGAGAGATATGAGTGTTTAAAGTTCAAGAAATGGAGAGAAGGTGAGCAAACTCGTGTGAAGAAGAAGACTAGGTGGGGCACAGCTGTATGGCGCATTCTCTGACCGGTCAACGTCCGTACGGTCAAAGGTTTTCAAAAATTTTGCCGCGCCATCGTTGACCGTGGCACGTGACCGTGTCAAAACCTGAGTACGTATGCTTTCTTTGCCGCGGCCTGGAGCGTCCCGTGTCGTCCGACCGTGGCAAACCCCGAACCATGGCTTCTTTTCCAACCTGTGCCACGGTCAAGTCTTCTCCCCGTGGCAATCTCACCGTGGCAAGCACCGAACCTCAGTCAAATCCTCATTTTCCCTGCCACGGCCAGATCTTTAACCTGTGCCCTTTAACCGTGTCAAAGTCCGAACCCTCGTCTTTCCAAACATATTATGCCACGACCAGCTTGCGATCCCGTGTCTCATGGCCATGTCAAAACCCGAACCCAAGGTTCATTCTTCTTGCCTTTACCGTGGCAAACAACGAACAATTGCATCTTTTGCCATGGCCACACCTAAGACAGTGATTCCATCCTCGTGGCATAGCTAAAAAGCTTGCCACGCCTTGTTATCTGACCGTGGCCTGCGACCGTGCTCAAAACCGGGCATAGGCTTTTGCCCACTCTTTCATTCTTTTTCATCGTTTATTCACTTCCCAAGGGTCCAAACTCAAACCTGTAACCTGTAGACACTAAACAAACCCATCAAAACATCCTAAAACATAAAAAAAAAAAGAAATCAAAAGATGAGAAGCATATTTACAAAAGATAAGCTTGGGTGTCTCCCAAGAGCACTTTGTTTAAAGTCTCTAAGTTTGACTTTGGAAATCTGTTTAACAGGCTGGTGGTGGATCAAGAAGGGGAACTGATGTAGCTTCCTCCTTCTTTTGTGAAACCAGATAGTGCTTGATCCTTTGGCCATTTACCACAAACTCTTGACCATTCTTTCCTTCTAACACAACAACTCCATATGGGCTTACCTCAAGAACTTTAAAGGGACCAGACCATCTAGACTTAAGTTTTCCAGGAAACAACTTAAGCCTAGAGTTGAACAGCAACACCAGATCACCATTCTTGAACTCCCTTTTCAGAATCTTTTGATCATGCAGAGCTTTGGTCTTCTCCTTATAGATCTTTGAGCTCGCAAAAGCCCCAAGCCTCATCTCTTCAAGTTCATGGAGTTGAATGACCTTTTTCACTTGAGATGTCTTAATATCAAAGTTCAGCAACTTCACAGCCCACAAAGCCTTGTACTCCAACTCAACAGGAAGGTGGCAGCTCTTCCCATATAGCAGATTGAAAGGTGATGTCCCAATTGGAGTTTTAAAGGCAGTCCTATAAGCCCACAATGCATCATCTAGCCTTTTGCTCCAATCTTTTCTGCTTGAGCTAACAGTCCTCTCAAGAATGGCTTTGATATGTCTATTAGATACTTCAACCTGGCCACTGGTTTGAGGATGATAAGGAGTAGCTACCTTGTGTTTCAATCCATGCTTTCTTAGCAATCCTTCCAAAGTCTTGTTCACAAAATGAGATCCTCCATCAGATATAACAACCCTGGAACTCCAAATCTTGGGAAGATAATGCTCTTGAACAGCTTCACTACTACCTTGGAAATATTGGTAGGGGAAGCAATGGCCTCAACCCATTTGGACACATAGTCCACAGCAACAAGTATATACTGATTCCCATAGGATGAAATGAAGGGCCCCATGAAGTCAATCCCCCAGCAATCAAAGATCTCAACTTCTAGAATTGGGTTTTGAGGCATCTCACTCCTCTTTGATATGTTTCCATGCCTCTGACAGGCATCACATGATGAAACAACTAGCTGAGCATCCTTGAACATTGTGGGCCACCAAAACCCACTCTGAAGAACCTTGGCCACAGTCTTGAATGCTCCCATGTGACCCCCAAAAGCTGAACCATGACACTCTTGCAACACAGGTTGCATCTCCTCCTCAGCAAGACACCTTCTATACAGCTGATATTTGTTCAGGACATAGAGGTAAGGCTCATCCCAATGGTATATTTGAACATCTCTGAAGAACTTCTTCCTGTGATAAGCATCAAGTTCAGGTGGTTCCACTCCACAAGCAAGAAAGTTCACAATATCAGCAAACCAAGGCATCCTCCTCTCTTGGATGCTATCCACTTCTTCAAACTACAAATAAGAATGGAGCACCATCAGTGATTCCTCAGGAAGACTGTCATTAAGAGGGACTTCAGAGTCTATTCTCAACCTATAGAGATGGTCTACAGCTCCATTCTCTATACCCTTTTTATCTTGTACTTCCATATAAAACTCCTGAAGTAGAAGAACCCATCTTAACAGTCTAGTCTTGGCATCTTTCTTGGTCATCAGATACCTGAGGGCTGCATGATCAGTATACAATGACTTTTGATCCCACCAGGTAGCTTCTGAATTTATCAAAGGAAGACTATTTCCAACATTTCCTTCTCAGTGGTAGCATACTTCTCTTGGGCAGAGTCAAGTGTTCTACTGGCATAGTAGATAACATGTAGCTTCTTGTCCTTCCTTTTCCTAAGTACTGCTCCAACAGCAAAATCAGATGCATTTGTCATAACCTCAAAAGGAAGGGACCAGTCTGGTGCTTGGACAATTGGTGCACTGACTAATGCATCCTTGATCATCTTGAAGGCCTCTTCACATTCAGCATCAAAGATGAAATCAACTTCTTTACACAACAGCCTTGTCAAGGGCCTGGCTATTCTTGAGAAGTCTTTGATAAATCTTCTGTAAAACCCTGCATGTCCAAGGAAACTCCTTATCCCTTTGACTGAAGTGGGAGTTTGCAGATTCACCATCACTTCCACCTTTGCTCTGTCAACCTCTATGCCCTTCTCAGATATCTTGTGCCCAAGAACTATTCTTTCCTGCACGATGAAGTGGCATTTCTCTCAGTTCAACACCAAGTTATGCTGCTCACATCTCTCCAAGACCTGTGACAAATTAGAGAGACAATCCGAGAAGGAGGAGCCATAGACACTAAAATCATCCATGAACACCTCAACCTTCTCTTCAATGATGTCAGAGAATATATGCATCATGCAACGTTGAAATGTGGCAGGGGCATTACAGAGACCAAAAGGCATTCGCCTGTATGCAAATGTGCCATAAGGGCATGTGAATGTTGTTTTCTCTTGATCTCGGGGATCTATGGGAATTTGGAAGAACCCCGAGTACCTATCGAGAAAACAAAAGAAGGGGTGGTTTGCAAGCCTCTCTAACATCTGATCAATGAAAGGCAAAGGAAAATGATCATTCCTAGAGGCTGCATTGAGCTTTCTATAGTCTATACACATTCTGTGTCCTGTGACAGTCCTAGTAGCTATCAGCTCATCCTTCTCGTTTTTTACCACTGTGATCCCACCCTTCTTGGGCACAACATGAACAGGAGACACCCATCTTGAGTCAGAGATTGGGTAAATTATCCCTGCCTCAAGAAGTTTTAGTATCTCCTTCTTAACCACTTCCTTAAGGTTGGGGTTAAGACGTCGTTGATGCTCAATAGAGGACATAGATTGGTCCTCTAGGTGAATCCTGTGGGTGCAAATGTCAGGAGAGATCCCTCTAATATCAGCCAAAGAATATCCTATGGCTCTTCTGAACTTTCTTATCTCACTAAGCAATGCACTCTCTTGATGCTCTAATAAGCTATCATTGATGATTACTGGATATGTGGAGTTTAAGCCCAAGAAATCATACCTGAGCCCTGTTGGTAGAGGCTTGAGCTCAACAGGGGGTGCATCAGCCTCATTCAAATCCTGGTCCAAGCTGCTTTGGCTGGTGTCTGATCCTTTGATAGCAAAAACCTCAGAGCCACTTTGTTCCAGTTCCAAAAACCTTGTCTCAGGACCCAGCTCTCTAGCATTGACCAAATACAACTTGTACCCCTCACTTGCTTCTGCTAAAAGTCCACTGTCTCCTTGTTCTTGAGTTAGAGCAGCTTGAAGAGGATCCTCAGTGTTCAGCTCCTCAAGCAACTCATCAGCCAACTGATCCATTGTCTCCACATAGAAACATTGACCTTCAATGGTGGGTTTCTTCATCATCTCATTCACATCAAACTTGAGCTTTTCAGACCCAAGTTGAAGCTCTATTATCCCACCTCTCACGTCAATTATGGCTCCTGCAGTGGCCAAGAATGGCCTGCCCAAGATAAGAGGATCAACTGGTTCCTCATCCATCTCCAGCACAACAAAATCAGTTGGAACCTCAAAACCACCTATCTTGACAGGCAGATCTTCCAACATACCAACAGGCAATCTAACTGATCTATCTGCAAGGATAAGAGAGATCCTTGCAGGTTTGAAGACTCTAAAACCCAGATTCTTTGCTATGGAGAGTGGCATCAAGCTGACTGATGCTCCTAGATCACAAAGACATCCAGAGAATAGAAGAGGTCCAATGGCACAAGGGAGTGTGAAACTCCCTGGATCAGTCAACTTTCTTGGAATGGACTTCTTCTGAATGATAGCACTGCATTCATGACTTAGTACCACCATGCCTTGAAGCTCTTTAGTCTTGTTCAGAATGGCATCCTTCAAAAACTTGCCCATCTTTGGCATCATTAGAAATGCATCAATGAGAGGCATTGTGAGTGGTGTCTCCTTGAGTGCCTTCTCAAATACAGCTCTTGCCTTGTCTACAAGCTGCTTCTTAAACCTCCCTGGAAATGGGAGCTTGGGTTGGTATGGAGGTGGTGGCACATATGTCTTTTCTGGTTCAGGTTCCTTTGCTACCTCTTTACTCTTTTCTGTCCTTGGTTTCTCAGCAACTTGATCATCTGTTAAGGCTGCCTCCCCCTCAGTTTGATCATTGTCCTCAATGATCACATTGTTGTTCTCAATACCAGGTAACTCTTTTCCACTCCTCAGTGTAATGGCCTTAGCATATTCCTTGGGGTTGGGTTCTGGTTTTCCAGGTAGGTGACCTTGGTTCCTTGAGCTTGATGCCTGGTTCTGCTTTAGTTCCTTGATTTTCATAGCTGCATTCTGGCTTGCAAAGATCTGTTGACCCTGAAGTAGTTGTTGCAGAATACCAACCATATCTGTTCCCATCTGTGGCTGCTGAACCGTTGGTGGCTGTAACTGTTGTTGAACCGGCGCCTGCTGTTGGAACTGTGGTGGACCAAACCCTGGTGGTGCCTTTTACTGCTGTTGTGAACTGAAACCAGGACCTTGAAATGGTTGTTGTTGCTGACCAAAACCTTGATTCTGAACAAACTGATTCTTAGGTTGAAAAGACCCTTGAAAGTTGTTCTTGGGAACAAAGTTCTGTTGAGCTTGAGAATTGGGATAGACCTGGTCTTGTGGGTTAGCTACATTGGTGTTCCTGTAGGAAAGGTTTGGATTGGCATTACCATACTGATATCTCTGGAACCTCTGATTTCCAATGTACTTTAGCTCCTCTTGGGTGAGACCTTCTTCACTTATGTTCTCAAAGATTTGAGAAGGTTCCTCATACTCTCCAACAAAATGCATTGGCTTCTGAGTGGTGAATTTCAACTTGTCCAATTCACTCCTCAACTCCTTAACTTCCCTAGTGAGCCTCTGTTCTGAGCTGGAACCTTCAGATCTATTTGATCTGTCATAGTCTTCACCATAAGTATCATTGCTCATTTCTAAGTTCTCCACTAGCTCTAAAGCAGCATGTATCTCCTTTCCCAGAAAGTTTCCATTGGAGGCAGTATCCAGTTGGTTTCTAATTTTGGGAAGAGCTCCTCTATAGAGTGTGCTGAGAAGTGAAGCCTCACTAAACCCATGGTGTGGGCATTGGTTGGTGTAGCTCCCGAATCTCTCATATGCTTCACCAAAACTCTCATTGCTGTGCTGAGTGAAGCTAGAGATTTGATTTCTTAGTTTAGCAGTTCTGGAGGTGGAGAAGAACTTATATAGGAAGGCTTGCTTGCATTGTTCCCAGGTTTGAATGGAGCCTCTTGGAAGATTCTTCTCCCATTGGTGAGCTTTGTCACCAAGACTGAAGGGGAATAATCTTAGCTTGAAACTGTCCTCAGAAACTCCATTTATCTTTGTCAGGTCACACACTTTATCAAATTGATCCAAGTGTTCCAAGGGATCTTCCATTGCTAGTCCATGGAACTATGAGTTCTGGACCATATTCAACAAGGATGCCTTCACTTCAAAGTTGTTGTTTTGCACAGGTGGTGCCTGAATTTCAGCTCCATACTGATGAGCATTGGCCCTGTCATTCTCTCCAACATAGACTTGGGGTTGCTCAAATCTTCTTTGCTGGTGTTGGAAGGGCTGATGTTGGTGGTGCACCTGTTGTCTTTGCTGTACATTGGCCTGATGCCTCTGTTGATGAGCTGGAGCTTGTCCCTGGTGGACATAAGCTTGGTGGTGCTGCACCTGTTCCTGATGAACATTACCCTGATTTAACCCTTGACCAACTCCATTACCAGCTCCATTACCCTGAGCCTGTTGCTCCTGAACCGGTTGTTCTATGTCTACCACGTGCTCTCTTTGTTCTTCCATATCAGCCTGATCAATCTGTCTTCCACGCCTGTCCCTTCTCCTCCTTGGTACCAAAAGATTTATGTTGTCGTTGAGAGGGAAAGGTGGACCACAGCTTCTTGATCTAGACCTGGTGTTCATGCACCTGAAATCACAAACAGAACTTGAAAGTAATCAGTAAAAACAAGAAAGTAAGCACTTGATCTCAATAACAGATTAGAGCTTAATGCTAAACAATCCAAAATTTGGCAACGGCGCCAATTGATAACTAAGAGTTTTCAAGGCTCTTTGTAGAGGTTATCAATTCCCTGTCTTGTAGTACAAGGGGTTTATCGATCCATATGTGGTTTTAGACACTAAACTATGTGATCAGATTCTTAATTCAAGCAAACAAGAGTGGTTTTGATTAACTAATGACAATTACAAACTTAAAAACAGGATTTAAGACTAAATAAGAACTAAACTATGACAAGTGAAATGCTTATGATATGATGGAGGCATGAGATTCTAGACATGATAGTTGGTTAGGGTGCTTTGGTGCTAAACTAGGAATGCTAATGACAATGATGAGACATGATTCAAATAATTAAGAACTCTAATCTAGGTCAATCCTCTCATGAAGGTATTAACCCCTATACTAATCCATTTTCAAACCAAATCATCATTTGTGAAATATGAATCAGTATGCATTAATAAACAGTTCTAAATGATCATTCAAGCAAATAACAATACATCATCATGCAGCAAATGCTTAAACTTCTAATACAGCTCTTTCAGAAATTTCATCAAACACTTTTGGTGCATGAAATTCCCAAAATCTATATCTCAAGTGATATGCAAGGATCTAGCATAGAGAACAACTGTTTAGAGAGATGAATCAATGAATCTAGCCCTAAGCACTCCTAATCTAACACTTTAGCACCCTAACCTACACATCTAGAATCCCATTAAGGTGACTACTCACTAATCATACTAATCTCTCTTAAACCCTTGCAAGTTGAGAAGATTGGCATGATTAATGATGATAAATAGAGATGGAGATGATAGATTAAGGGGAAAACACTCTTCAAATCGATATTAAACTCAAAAGCAAGGTATTAACAAGTGGTTTTTCACCAAAAAGGAAAAGGAGACTAAAAATAGCATAAACAGTTCTCTCCAAATTAGGTCTAAAAAGTATTTATAGATGCCTTGGACGAACCGGGTCAACCCGGAACAAAGCGGGTACTGATCCGGTCTTGGTGGGTAAAGAATGAGTTTGCCACGGTCTAGCAGGTTCTTGGTCAGGCCGTGGCAAGTGACCGAGTCAAGTATTGTATCGCGTGTTCTTGGATGAACCATGGTGCCACGGTCTAGCAAGTCTGGGTCAAGTCGTGGCAAGTGGTCGTGTCAAACGCCGAAAGTATGCGCAAGGTTGCCACGGCCAAGTCCTAGGCCGTGGCATGGAGGCCGTGTCAAACGCCGAAGAAGTGTACAAAGTTGCCACGGCCAAGTCCTAGACCGTGGCATTGAGACCGTGTCAAGTGTCGAATGTTTGCACAAAGTTGCCACGGCCAAGTCCTAGGCCGTGGCATTGAGACCGTGCCAAACGCCGAAGAAGTGTACAAAGTTGCCACGGCCAAGTCCTAGACCGTGGCATTGAGACCGTGCCAATCGCCGAAAGTGAGTAAAGTCCTTCCCGGCCAAATGCTACTTTGCCACGGTCAAGTGTAGACCGTGGCATGAAGATCGTGTCAAACGCCGAAGGACTGCAATTAAGTGCCACGGTCAGGTGTGGACCGTGGCATTCCATCGTGGCATCTTTCCCTTAGCTCGCATCGTTCAGGGCGCCTCGGATCACTTCGCGTTCAGGAAAGCGTAACTTCTAAGATATTTGTCCGAATTGTGTGCTTCCGGTTTCAGAGGACAGAGGACTCATATATCTTCAACTTTGTTGAAGGAAGCTTCGGTGCTTGGGCAGTGGAAGGTTTCCTAGAGGGCTCATCTTCGCAGTGAATTACAGGATCAGAGATGGGCGTCTAGACATGTGTCCATTCCGGAGACGTTATCCTCTTGCTCATAGTTCCGAATTGAATGATCTCGGACGTTCTGGAAAGAGTACTCAAATATCTCGGATTCTGATGAAGGCCCCGTAAACTGAATCGGTCTGGCACCGTCCTTCGCATTCTTTGGAGCTCATCGGCTTGGTCCAAAACCGCATCGAGACAGGAGTTTCTTCCGACGAGCTTAACTTTCTGCTCACGCGTCCGAATTCTATGATTCTATTTGTTCTGGAACCGTGATCCAATCTTCTCCACTTTGATGAAGCACCTGACAGCTGAATCAGACCTGAAGGTTCCCCGGACAGGCGATTTTGGAAACGTGTCTGCACCCGGAGATTTTGGCCGAGAAATTCATTAGGCCGGTACGTGTTTTGGCCGAGGAATCCACCCGCGGTACATGAGAATGGCCGAGAAAAACCTTCCTGCGGTACGCGAGAATGGCCGAGAACCTCCAAAACCCATTTTCACCATCTTTCAAGCCTTGATCACCATTTCTCTTCCTGGATTCACCTTTTCAACTCCAAATAGCTCCAAATGCACCTGATAAACACTCCAAACATGCAAAGACTCATTGGGACCTAATGCAACTCCTAAGTCCTAAAACAAACCCTAAGGACCTAAAATGCATGAAATAAGACATGATTTGGAATGAAATATGAAACCTAAATGATGCAAATTATGAACATATCAAGTGCACAGCTGATCGATTGTAGTACTTAGGGATCGAATCCACAGGGAAGGAGGATCTTTCCCGCAAAAGCCTTCGAAAGCAATATAAAGTAAGGAATTCTAGAACCAGGCGAGTTTTGTGAGGGTTTTGGTGGTGTGTTTAAAACGTAAAAACGAATCTTAAAGAGAAATTACGGGAATTAAAATGACCTAATAACTAACTTAACGAAAATGAGTAAAAACGAGAAAACGGCTAGACCTAATTGCTAAGTAAAAATCGATTGAAAGAGTAAAGAAACTAGACTAAATCTTGAATGAAAATCAGTGTAAATCTATAGAAAAGAAAGCGCTGGGGTTCAGGGAAGTTTTCTCAGGGGTATGAACGATTCAAAACATTGCTAGAGAGTAAATTTGATAAGATCTTAGCTTAAACTATTTGAACTGGAGTCACGGACGTATGAATACGCCACTGACGTGATCATAGACAACTATCTCTCTCAACCCTGACCAGTAGGTTTCCACTCTGGCCCTGGAAAAGAAAAGGTGCATTATGTTTAAGACTCGTCAGCATTCACAAATCGCCCATAGGTAGGTTTCCACTCCTATGTTTGTTTTGCTCTCCCAAACTAGATCTGACACCGGATGAACACTTTCGTGTCACCAAGCATCTGGATCAGATTGTAGTTCATGACGCTACTCTCATGCAGTAAAAACGAATTCAGAAGAAAAAGTTCTAAGATTCGGCTCAATAGCCAATGGAATCCTCACCGAACATATATATCCCCATTGAAAATCCCTTAGACCCAACAATAAAACTACTCAGACATGATAAACGAAATCAAAAACATAGTATTAAAAAGTAGTACAGAAACCAAAATTGAAAAAGAAAGAACAAGGGTTCAAGAGATAGATCTCTCTCTCCCTAAAAGCTAAAGTAAAATAAGAAAACAAGATGGTGTAGAAGGTGATGATACGAATTAAGGTTCCTAAGACATGTATTTATAGTGCTTAAGACATCTCTGGGCGTCACTTAGGGTTTCTCCAAATGAAGGAATCATTTTGGGTTTCAGAAATGGGCCTTTGGGTTAGGAGTTGGCTGGCCACGGTTGGGAAGTGTGTGACCGCGGGAATGGGTGGCTGGCCGCGGTCGGGATGCTTGTGACCGCGGGGAATGGCCTGTTGGCCGCGGGTGGAAACGCTTGCCGGCTGGTTTACGGGACATCTTGCTCTTCGCGTCTCTTTTGATTGAACCGTTGGATTTCCAAGCTGTAAAGTGTGCTGGAAAGCTGATACTTCCATCTTTTAGATCTCCAAATTTGAGCTGGATCAGACGGTGAGAAGGCCTTCAATCGGGGGTGAACTTTTGACGGTTTGACTCTGAGCTGAAATCTGGTCTCCTATCCATTTTGTTAAGCTTTTCCCTAAGTTTCCTGAAAAGAGTCTTGGAACTACAAATACTAGAAAAACGTAATAAAAGTACTTAAAAACATAGAAAAAGTATTTCAAAACGATCCATAAAATTGGTCAAAATACGGTGTTATCAACTCTCCCAGACTTAAACCTTTGTTTGTCCTCAAACAAATCAAAAGTCTAAACTGGTTAAGTGAAAACAAAAATAGGAAATGCACAAATCTCAGAGACATGAACTCCTAAACTAGGACCAAAGATCGTACATCAATCCACAACTTAGTCTAGAAAATTCTCACCAATGCACAAGAGATACTAGTCCACTTTTTCCGTCATGCAAAACTTAAACAATATAAATCTTGATTCCAATCAACTAGCTCTCTACATTCATTAAGTTCAATAGTGAGTTCACATTAAAGACATCATCCAGGGTAGACGGCGTTTGGCATTAAAGGGCTGTTTAAGTGGTGGAGTTAAATAGTTTCGGGTTACCTGATGAATCTGGAGGATGCAAGATAATATGCAAAACCGCAAGAGAGATAAGGACCTGTTGATGACCGCAATTTTCAGTCACTTCTTCTTGCCAAATGTTGTTGCATAATCCTTCCTCCTTTGTTGTAAACAGCTGTTCCCCCAGACTTAGATTTTTTCCGGGAATCGGAAAACAATCTCCAAAACTCCATAAAATCAAACTCCAGTTGCCTTGGGACTTAAAATTCGACCTCTCTAGACTCTCTAAGGCTTTTATTTCCTTTCTTTTCTTATTTTCGGATTTCTTTTTTTTTTTTTAGAAAGAAAATGCCTTTTAAAGAGAGAGAGACTAGAGGACGAGATTATACCAAAATTTTAGGTTTTTCTAAGGCAAACTGAGCTTCCTCTTGTGTTGAATCCTTCCGGGAACTTTTCCGGCAAATCGCAGGTCTCTGTCTTTGGTGACTGAAAACTGCATCGTTCCTTGAGAACACCGTATTTTGACCACTTTTATGGATCGTTTTGAAATACTTTTTCTATGTTTTTAATTACTTTTAAGTATTTTTATTACGTTTTTCTAGTATTTGTAATTCCAAGACTCTTTTCAGGTAACTTAGGGAAAAGCTTAACAAAATGGATAGAAAACCAGATTTCAGCTCAGAGTCAAACCGTCAGAAGTTCACCCCTGATTGAAGGTCTTCTCACCGTCTGATCCAGCTCAAATTTGGAGACCTTAAAGATGGAAGTATTTTCAGCTTTCCAGTGCACTTTACAGCTTGGCAATCCAACGGTTCAATCAAAAGATACGCGAAGAGCAAGATGTCCCGTAAACCAGCCGGCAAGCACTTCCACCCGCGGCCAAACACTCATTCCCCACGGTCAGGAGCATCCCAACCGCGGCCAAACACTTGTTCCCCGCGGTCACACTTGTCCCGACCGCGGCCATCAACCTCCGAGCCCAAAAAGCCCATTTCTGAAGCCCACATTTGGAGAAACCCTAAGTGACATCCAGAGAGGTCTTGAGCACTATAAATACATGTCTTAGGAACCCTAGGAGATCGTGTAACCTCATATCATCTATCATTACTTCATACTTTTATTGTTTTTGCTTTAGCTTTTAGGGAGAGAGAGATTTGTTCTCTGGAACCCTTGTTCTTTCTTTTTTAATTTCGGTTTCTATTCTACTTATTAATACTATGTTTTTAATTTCGTTCATTATGTCTGAGTAGTTTTATTGTTGGGATTAAGGGATTTTCGATGGGGATTTATATGTTCGATGAGGATTCCATGAGCTTTTGAGCCGAATCTTAGAACTTTTTCTTCTGAATTCGTTTTTACTACATGAGAGTAGCGTCATGAACTACAATCTGATCCAGATGCTTGGTGACACGAAAGTGTTCATCTGGTATCAGATCTAGTTTGGGAGAGCAAAACAAACATAGGAGTGGAAACCTACCTATGGGCGATTTGTGAATTAGGACGAATCTTAAACATAATGCATCTCTTCTCTTCCAGGGCCAGAGTGGAAACCTACTGGTCAGGGTTGAGAAAGATAGTTGTCTATGATCACAACAGTGGCGTATTCATACGTCCGTGACTCCAGTTCGAAAATTTTAAGCTAAGATCTTATCAATTTTACTCTCTAGCAATGTTTTGAATCGTTCGTACCCCTGAGAAAACTTCCCTGAACCCCAACGCTTTCTTTCTCATTGATTTACACCAATTTTTCTTTCAGCCTTAGTTCAATATTGTCTTTCCTTTTTAGTTCATTTTCATTTAAGCAATTACAATATCCGTTTTTCTCATTTTTATTCATTTTCGTTAAGTTTAGTTATTAGGTCATTTAATTCTCGTATTTTCTTTTAAGATTTCGTTTTTACATTTTAAACGCACTACCAAACCCCACAAAACCGTTTGGTTCTAGACTTCCTTACTTTATACTTATTTCAAAGGCTTTTTGCAGGAAAAGATCCTCATTCCCTGTGGATTCGATCCCTAAGTACTACAATCGATCAGCTGTGCACTTGTGGCTATTGATTTCAATTAGGGTAAAATTTGACAGCCCTCGACACCCACATCAAGTCCAACATCAAGTTTTTGGCGCCGTTGCCGGGGAAGGCACGCGTTTTCTTTTCCGCAAAACCTCGAGAAAGGTTAGTAAATCGACTCTAGAACCCCCTTTTCTGCATATTTCCATCTTTTGGTTATTTTGTTTCCATTTCAGAAGATATGGATCCTATAAATCAAAATATACACTATGAGGAAGGTTTCTATAACACTCCTCAAGCCACGAGACGCAGAAAAGAACACCAAGTCCGAAATCTTAGCTACATGGATCGATACAGCCAGCAAAACCACCCTTACCACCAGCGCAGAGAGACTGTTCGACGCGGGAAGATCCTTATGGTCCACCTCCGACCTACTTCGAGCCACACGCCTATAATCCTCCACGACAGAACCCTAGTCAGCAAGAGGAAAACTTGAGGATCAGCAGACGTTTGGGACGCCTCGAAGGGATGATAAACCAGTTCCTTGATCAGCAGATTCTCACCGAAAACACCCTGCTCAAGAAAATTGATTCAATCTCTGAAGAGTTCAACAAAAAACTCGATGATATGGCCAATCATGTTCGAGTTTTGGAAGAGCAAAACCACAAGGACTCACAAACACTAGCTGGGATGATCCACCAAGTCGCAACAGAGCAGACAAGACAAGGATATGACATCATACAAAACTCAAGTGATATTGTTGAATCAAAACAGGAGATTAAAGAAGTCAGAGAATCCGCCTCCTGGTATAGAGAGAAGACAGACGAAGAGTTGCAAGAGATCGAGCACAGGCTGAACAAAATCGAGCTCAAAGCACGGGAGATTGATGCAAGAATGGAGCAGATGCCCAACATTGAGCAATTTGAGAGGTTTTCTAAGATCTCCCAAAGATCCTGATGAAGATGCACATCAACGCCCTGGTATGAGTTCATATGATGCTAGTCTACCTAATAAAGATGCAGGAGAAGTTCGTGTCAAGTACAAGAAGGAAGAAACGGACTTTGAGCAAGTCATATCCGGAGCCGCGGGTCCAAGCATCCTGACCGCGGCCAAGGGCACTTTTCCCGCGGTCGCGACACCTCTGACCGCGGAAGTTGGTCGCTCAGATGCACCTCCGGGTTTTGAGAGGAAAATAATACATCTCCTGTCCCAACTTCAACCTCCAGCACCTAAAAAAGCAACTCAGGAAGAAGAAAACCAAGTTTCAGATGAAGAACCAGATTGGCAGGAATCGTTACCTTGTATGATGGCAAAGGAATGTGTTGAAGATTCAGCTGACTCTTCAATCCAAGAAGACCAGACGTGCAGCGAGATAAAGATGCCATACATTGATTCAATCATTGAATATGACGCTGCGGCTTTCTTTTGTGAATCATATTCTGCGTTCGAGACACCAGCCAACACCTACAGAGAAAGGCAAGTTTGAATTCTCCATAAGGTCAAGACTACAGGTCAGTTTCTTATCTCTTGTTCTATTAGAAGAGAAATGTTTAAAAACGTGCTATGTGATTTTGGAGCTTGTCTTAACATGATGTCCAAGGCAATTGCTTTGAGACTTGGTATTAAACACCTGCGCAGGACTAGAGCAAAGAGTTGTCTAGCTGATGATTCAAATGCAACACCTCAAGGAATAGCTCATGAAATTCCTTTGAGAATAGGAGATTGCATAGTGCCTGTCGACTTCTACATTGTCGAGACGAGAGATTCAACATATCCAGTGATTCTCGTATGGTCTTTTCAAGGAACTTCCGGAGCTATAATGGACTGGCCAAACCGGAGGATTTCATTTGCTAATATCGACAAAGATGTCTTCACAGAAGCTGTTCCATACAACAGCAAAGCAGGAAAACGTTCTGCAACAGAAGAGTTTGAAGAAGAACTTTGGAGTGACGAAGAACCTGCTAGGCAAAGCAAGGAGATGTCGAAAAAGACTTGTCTCAGGATAAGGTCTTCTTCATTGGAATAAGTCACGTCCAACACCAAAAGTCGAGCTAAACGACATAAAACAGAAGCGCTTAATGGGAGGCAACCCATTTAGGTATTGTTTTCTTTAGAATTTTTCTTTCTTTTTCTTTTGATCTTTTTCTTTTTCTTTTGATCTTTTTCTTTTTCTTAGTTTCAGGTGTTTCTTATAAAACAAAAAAGCCAAAAAAATCAAAAAACCAGAAAAAACCAAAAAGAAGGATGGTACCTGACTGCTCGGCCCAGCAGGAACCAAGGAGAAGCAGGAAGAGGCCGCGATATAAGCCCCCCCGGTCGCAGGTGTTTGGACCGCGGGAAACACATGTTCGACCGCGGTCGCGTGAATATGACCGCGGCCAAGCACTTGGTTGTCGCGATCGTATAGCCCCTGACCGCGGCACTTGGTCGTTGACATCCAAACCCGACCCAAACCACCCCTTTCACCTCATTTCACCTCACCAATCACCCTCCACCTCATTCATCACTTCCCACCACCTTCATCACCACCTATCACCTTCCCAAACCCCTTCGAATGAATCCGGTTCATCTCCACCAGCATCCCGGATCCAGGTAAGTTCTCTTTGTCCTTACCAATTCGATTATCTATGCATTTTTCTCATCCAATCTCGACTTGTTTCACACTGAGGACAGTGTGATTTAAGTCTGGGGGAGGATTTCATCCCTTTCTAACCACTTTTCTTTCATGAGTCTTGCATTATCTACACTTTTTGCATTTTCCTTAAAGTTTTTCAAAATCGGTTTTCAAAACAAAATACGTTTTAAAAGGGAATGGTGAACATGAATCAATGATAGTTGACTGTGTGCTTTTAGACTGTTCCTAGTGACATGCTCATTCATGATTTAGGACTAGACTAGGCGGTAGCTAAGCACATTTGAAACAAAGTACCCCAGAGGAATTTGAATGATTTTGATTTAGATGAAGGGATACACTAGCTCTGTTTTATTGGACTTAATTTGGACTTAATTTTCTCATTGAAGCATTAGACCAGGGAAACGAATCATACATTCAGGACTCCTTTATCCTTTTACCACTCTCTGTTGATCCTGAATGGCTAGTTCATCTTTAGCTAGTTCCCCACCTTAACCAATCCTCTTTCAAACCACATGCACTATTGTTTTCTATTGTCTTATATGCAGATAAGTGCAAAAACGTTGGAGAGAAAGAGGAACGACGCAGTTTTCAGTCACTAAGGACAGAGACCTAGGATTTGCCGGAAAATTTCCCGGAAGGATTCAACACAAGAGGAAGCTCAGTTTGCCTTAGAAAAATCTCAAATTTTGGTACAATCTCGTCCTCTAGTCTCTCTCTCTTTAAAAGGCATTTCCTTTCCAAAAAACAAAAAAAAAAAAAAATCCAAAAATAAGAAAAGAAAGGAAATAAAAGCCTTAGAGAGTCTAGAGAGGTCGAATTTTAAACCAGGGAAAAGACTTAATTTTCTCATTGAAAAGACTTAATTTTCTCATTGAAGCATTAGACCAGGGAAACGAATCATACATTCAGGACTCCTTTATCCTTTTACCACTCTCTGTTGATCCTGAATGGCTAGTTCATCTTTAGCTAGTTCCCCACCTTAACCAATCCTCTTTCAAACCACATGCACTATTGTTTTCTATTGTCTTATATGCAGATAAGTGCAAAAACGTTGGAGAGAAAGAGGAACGACGCAGTTTTCAGTCACTAAGGACAGAGACCTAGGATTTGCCGGAAAATTTCCCGGAAGGATTCAACACAAGAGGAAGCTCAGTTTGCCTTAGAAAAATCTCAAATTTTGGTACAATCTCGTCCTCTAGTCTCTCTCTCTTTAAAAGGCATTTCCTTTCCAAAAAAAAAAAAAAAAAAAATCCGAAAATAAGAAAAGAAAGGAAATAAAAGCCTTAGAGAGTCTAGAGAGGTCGAATTTTAAGTCCCAAGGCAACTGGAGTTTGATTTTATGGAGTTTTGGAGATTTTTTTCTGATTCCCGGAAAAAATCTAAGTCTGGGGGAACAGCTGTTTACAACAAAGGAGGAAGGATTATGCAACAACATTTGGCAAGAAGAAGTGACTGAAAACTGTGGTCATCAACAGATCTTTATCTCTCTTGCGGTTTTGCATATTATCTTGCATCCTCCAGATCTTCAGGTAACCCGAAACACTTTAACTCCACCATTTAAACAGCCCTTTAATGCCAAACGCCGTCTACCCTGGCTGATGTCTTTAATGAGAACTCACTATTGAACTTAATGAATGTAGAGAGCTAGTTGACTGGAATCAAGATTTATATTGTTTAAGTTTTGCATGACGGAAAAAGTGGACTTGTATCTCTTGTGCATTGGTGAGAATTTTCTAGACTAAGTTGTGGATTGATGCACTATCTTTGGTCCTAGTTTAGGAGTTCATGTCTATGAGATTTGTGCATTCCCTATTTTCGTTTTCATTTAACCAGTTTAGGCTTTTGCTTTGTTTGAGGAGAAACAAAGGTTTAAGTCTGGGGGAGTTGATAACACCGTATTTTGACCACTTTTATGGATCGTTTTGAAATGTTTTTCTATGTTTTTAATTGCTTTCAAGTACTTTAATTACGTTTTTCTAGTATTTGTACTTCCAAGACTCTTTTCAGGTAACTTAGGGAAAAGCTTAACAAAATGGATAGAAAACCAAAATGGCTAGTTCATCTTTAGCTAGTTCCCCACCTTAACCAATCCTCTTTCAAACCACCTGCACTCTTGTTTTTTATTGTCTTATATGCAGATAAGTGCAAAAACGTTGGAGAGAAAGAGGAACGACGCAGTTTTCAGTCAGCAAGGACAGAGACCTGCGATTTGTTGGAAAAGTTCCCGGAAGGATTCAACACAAGAGGAAGCTCAGTTTGCCATAGAAAAAACTCAAATTTTGGTACAATCTCGTCCTCTAGTCTCTCTCTCTTTAAAAGGCATTTCCTACTAAAAAAAAAATCCGAAAATAAGAAAAGAAAGGAAATAAAAGCCTTAGAGAGTCTAGAGAGTCGAATTTTAAGTCCCAAGGCAACTGGAGTTCGATTTTATGGAGTTTTAGAGATCATTTTCTGATTCCTGGAAATAATCTAAGTCTGGGGGAATAGCTGTTTACAACAAAGGAGGAAGTGACTGAAAATTGCGGTCATCAACAAGTCCTTATCTCTCTTGCGGTTTTGCATATTATCTTGCATCCTCCAGATCGTCAGGTAACCCGAAACACTTTAACTCCACCACTTAAACAGCCCTTTAATGCCAAACGTCGTCTACCCTAGATGATGTCTTTAATGAGAACTCACTATTGAACTTAATGAATGTAGAGAGCTAGTTGACTGGAATCAAGATTTAGATTGTTTAAGTTTTGCATGACGGAAAAAGTGGACTAGTATCTCTTGTGCATTGGTGAGAATTTTCTAGACTAAGTTGTGGATTGATGCACTATCTTTGGTCCTAGTTTAGGAGTTCATGTCTACGAGATTTGTGCATTCCCTATTTTTGTTTTCACTTAACCAGTTTAGGCTTTTGCTTTGTTTGAGGACAAACAAAGGTTTAAGTCTAGGGGAGTTGATAACACCGTATTTTGACCATTTTTATGGATCGTTTTGAAATACTTTTTCTATGTTTTTAATTACTTTTAAGTACTTTTATTACGTTTTTCTAGTATTTGTAGTACTCTTTTCAGGTAACTTAAGGAAAAGCTTAACAAAATGGATAGAAAGCCAGATTTCAGCTCAGAGTCAAACCGTCAGAAGTTCACCCCTGATTGAAGGCCTTCTCACCGTCTGATCCAGCTCAAATTTGGAGACCTTAAAGATGTAAGTATCAGCTTTCCAGTGCACTTTACAGCTTGGCAATCCAACGGTTCAATCAAAAGATACGCGAAGAGCAAGATGTCCCGTAAACCAGCCGGCAAGCACTTCCACCCGCGGCCAAACACTCATTCCCCACGGTCAGGATCATCCCGACCGCGGCCAAACACTTGTTCCCCGCGGTCACACTTGTCCCGACCGCGGCCATCAACCTCCGAGCCTAAAAAGCCCATTTCTGAAGCCCACATTTGGAGAAACCCTAAGTGACGTCCAGAGAGGTCTTGAGCACTATAAATACATGTCTTAGGAACCCTAGGAGATCGTGTAACCTCATATCATCTATCATTACTTCATAATTTTATTGTTTTTGCTTTAGCTTTTAGGGAGAGAGAGATTTGTTCTCTTGAACCCTTGTTCTTTCTTTTTCAATTTCCGTTTCTATTCTACTTATTAATACTATGTTTTTAATTTCGTTCATTATGTCTGAGTAGTTTTATTGTTGGGATTAAGGGATTTTTGATGGGGATTTATATGTTCGATGAGGATTCCATGAGCTTTTGAGCCGAATCTTAGAACTTTTTCTTCTGAATTCGTTTTTACTGCATGAGAGTAGCGTCATGAACTACAATCTGATCCAGATGCTTGGTGACACGAAAGTGTTCATCCGGTATCAGATCTAGTTTGGGAGAGCAAAACAAACATAGGAGTGGAAACCTACCTATGGGCGATTTGTGAATTAGGACGAGTCTTAAACATAATGCATCTCTTCTCTTCCAGGGCCAGAGTGGAAACCTACTGGTCTGGGTTGAGAGAGATAGTTGTCTATGATCATGACAGTGGCGTATTCATACGTCTGTGACTCCAGTTCAAAAAGTTTAAGCTAAGATCTTATCAATTTTACTCTCTAGCAATGTTTTGAATCGTTCGTACCCCTGAGAAAACTTCCCTGAACCCCAACGCTTTCTTTCTCATTGATTTACACCGATTTTTCTTTCAGCCTTAGTTCAATATTGTCTTTCGTTTTTAGTTCATTTTCATTTAAGCAATTAGAATATCCGTTTTTCTCATTTTTATTCATTTTCGTTAAGTTTAGTTATTAGGTCATTTCATTCCCGTATTTTCTTTTAAGATTTCGTTTTTACATTTTAAACGCACTACCAAACCCCACAAAACCGTTTGGTTCTAGACTTCCTTACTTTATACTTATTTCAAAGGCTTTTTGCAGGAAAAAAATCCTCTTTCCCTGTGGATTTGATCCCTAAGTACTACAATCGATCAGTTGTGCACTTGCGGTTATTGATTTCAATTAGGGTAAAACTTGACAACCCTCGACACCCACATCAAGTCCAACATCATTCCTCTTTCTCTCCAATGTTTTTGCACTTATCTGCATATAAGACAATAGAAAACAAGAGGGCATGTGGTTTGGAAGAGGATTGGTTAAGGTGGGGAACTAGCTAAAGATGAACTAGTCATTCAGTTTCAACAGAGAGTGGTAAAAAGGGTAAAGGATTCCTGAATGTATGATTCGTTTCCCTGATCTAATGTTTCAATGAGAAAATTTAGTCCAAATTAATTCCAAATAAAACAGAGCTGGTGTATTCCTTCATCTAAATCGAAATCATTCAAATTCCTCTGGGGTATTTCGTTTCAAATGTGCTTAGCTACCGCCTAGTCTAGTCCTAAATCATGAATGAGCATGTCACTAGGAACAGTCTAAAAGCCCACAGTCAACTATCATTGATTCATGTTCACCATTCCCTTTAAAATGTATTTTGTTTTGAAAACCGGTTTTGAAAAAACTTTAAGAAAAAATCAAAAAGTGTAGATAATGCAAGACTCATGAAAGAAAAGTTGTTAGAAAGGGATGAAATCCTCCCCCAGACTTAAATCACACTGTTCTCAGTGTGAAACAAGTCGAGATTGGATGAGAAAAATGCATAGATAATCGAATTGGTAAGGCCAAAGAGAACTTACTTGGATCCGGGATGCTGGTGGAGATGGACTGGATTCATTCGAAGAGGTTTGGGAAGGTTATAGGTGGTGATGAAGGTGGTGGGAAGTGATGAATGAGGTGGAATGGGGATTGGTGAGGTGGAATGAGGTGAAGTGAGTGATTTGGGGTCGGGTTTCATGTCAACGACCATTTGCCGCGGTCAGGATCCACGCGACCGCGGTGAAGTGGCTTTCGGCCGAGGTCAGGAAGACGCGGCCGCGGTCGATCATACGTATCCTGCGGTCAGAACATCTGCGACCGCGGGGGCTTATATCGCGGCTTGTTCCTGCTTCTCCTTGGTTCCTGCTGCGCCGAGCAGTCAGGGACCATCCTTCTTTTTGGTTTTTTTCTGTTTTTTGATTTTTTGGCCTTTTTGTTTTATAAGAAACACCTGAAACTAAGAAAAAGAAAAAGAAAGAAAAATCCTAAAGAAAACAATACCTAAATGGGTTGCCTCCCATTAAGCGCTTCTGTTTTAAGTCGTTAGCTCGACTTTTGGTGTTGGACGTGGCTTAGTCCATTGAAGAAGACCTTGTCCTGAGACAAGTCTTTTTTGATATCTCCTTGCTTTGCCTAGCAGGTTCTTCGTCACTCCAAATTTCTTCTTCAAACTCTTCTGTTGCAGAACGTTTTCCTGATTTACTGTTGTATGGGACAGCTTCTGTGAAGACATCTTTGTCGATATTAGCAAACGAAATCCTCCGGTTTGGCCAGTCCATTATAGCTCCGGAAGTTGCTAGAAAAGACCATCCGAGAATCACTTGATGTGTTGCGTCTCTTGTTTCGACAATGTAGAAGTCGACAGGTACGATGCAATCTCCTATTTTCAAAGGAATTTCATGAGCTATTCCTTGAGGCATTGCATTGGAATCATCAGCTAGACTAATCTTTGCTCTAGTCCTGCGCATGTGTTTAATACCAAGTCTCAAAGCTATTGCCTTGGACATCATGTTAAGACAAGCTCCAGAATCACAAAGCACGTTTTTAAATATTTTACCTCTAATAGAACAAGAGATGAGAAACTGGCATGCACCTTCGATTTTGTGAAGTGTTCGAACAGGTTTACCTCTTCTGGCATGATTGAACAAGTCTTCTATGTCAGGGATTGATTCTTTGCTCTCACAGAAGTAAGGCCTATCATGAAGTCCTTGCAAGCTCTGGCAAAGGTGATTCCTTCTGGTAAATTTCAGACTACATCATTGAATTCATCGAGCTTCTCTTTGCTGATTTTGTTGGTGTAGTGGCAGCAGTCTTCAGGTTTTCTTAAGGTGGATCACATAGACAGCTGCTTCTGGTGTTTTCATGTATCGAACTTGCATAAAGTATCTATGGATATCCTCCTTAGACTCTTTGCAGTACCTGAAAAAGACTTGCAAACGACCAAGCTTCCAGATTTCATCAAAGCTTAGGTGAGCAGGGAATGACATGACCACATTGTTGAATTCTATGAGCTTCTCCCTACCGATGTTGTTGGTGATCCATTGAATTTCTCCTGAACTGTCTTCTGAGGAATATCCTGCGTTTGGATCTTCTACAAACAACCCATACTCTTCATCTTCAGAGTATTGTTCTTCATACTCATCTTCACAAGACAAGGCCATGTTGCAAGGCAATGATTTGTCTTCGTCTTCAGATCTTTGGGTCCTGATGGAGCAAACTAGTTGCTGATGGAGTGGTTTAGTCATTCCAGGAGGTGTATCAGGCGCACAACTGCTTGTATAAGCTGAACGGGGCTGTTTTGGAACGTTTTTCCGGCTGGCCTTGACTGCAGGAGACGCGACCGCGGGAAAACGCCCATGGGCCGCGGGTAGACCAAGCACGACCGCGAGAGAAGGCCTCTTGGCCGTGGTCGGAAGCGTCGCGACCGCGGGTTAGTGTCTCCGAGTTGATTTACTGCTGTTGCTTGCTCCTTTGCTTCCTGGATGATCTCCTGGGTCTTCTGGCTTGATGTACTTCCTCTCTGGACTTGAGTTTTTAGTTTTGGTTGCTGGATTCTGCTCTCCAAGTCCTTGTATGATCTCCTCAACCTTTTCTTCAACTTCATCAAGAGCATAGACTACTTTGTCCATGGTTGAGTCAAACTCTTCGGTTTTGTCAATGACTTTGTAAACCTTCTCTCAAACTTCGACTGTGAAGTCATAAGACTCGTTCTTAGCTTCGTTGAGGGCTTTGTCCACATCATCAAGTTCAAAATCCAGGTCCATGACTTTGTTTTTAGTGTTGCGAAGCTCGTAGGTGTGCTTTGCTTGCTCTTCCTCCATGCTGTCGAACCTGTTAGCGATCATAGCTGCATCCTTGGTTGCTCGTTCTTCTATTGATTTGACTTGTGAAGCTAGGTTATCGATCTTCTCATTGAAAAGTTTTGATATCCCGTCAATTCTTTCGTTAGAGCGGCTGTAGCGGTTGCTTGAGCTTCTATGAACTGCTTGATTACGCCTTCGAGCTGACTCAATCGGTTGCTGAGCTGGATGTTTTCATCTTGCTGGAGAACCTGGTGAGGTAGGCGACACATAGGTGGTCTAGGGTTTACCATTGGCGGCACGTAAGGCTCGTTCAGGAACGTTCTGTAGTTTTCGGTTCGAACTTCTTCGTAGAGATCGCGTAGGTATTGCTTCTCTCTGCGTCTGGTGGCTTGAGGAGTGTTGTAGAAACCTCCCTCATAGTAGGGATTTCGATTTATAGGATCCATATCTTCTGAAATGGAAACAAAATAACCGAAAAATGGAACTATGCAGAAAAAGGGGTTCTAGAGTCGATTTACCAACTTTTCTTAGGGTTTTGCGGAAAAGAAAACGCGTGCCTTCCCCGGCAACGGCGCCAAAAACTTGATGTGGTTTGGGATGAGGGTGTCAAGTTTTACCCTAAATGAAATCAATAACCGCAAGTGCATAGCTGATCGATTGTAGTACTTAGGGATCAACTCCACAGGGAAGGAGGATCTTTCCTGCAAAAGCCTTCAAAAGAAATATAAAGTAAGGAAGTCTAGAACCAGGCGAGTCTTGTGAAGGTTTTGGTGGTGTGTTTAAATTGTAAAAACGAATCTTAAAGAGAAATTACGGGAATTAAAATGACCTAATAACTAAACTTAACGAAAACGAGTAAAAACGAGAAAAACGATTAATGAGACTGAATTGGAACTGTTGGATGAAGAGGGACTAATTTTCGTAGAAGATGAAGCTGAGGAAAGAGTGGAACTCATGGAATTATCACTTTTCTCGTTTCTGGGTTTATCATCCCCAACTACTATGAAACTTTGGGGAACCATTGGTAAGACCAGAGTGATAGTTATGCTCGACAGTGGAGCCACGCATAACTTCATCGACCCATCAACGGTGGTTAAAATTGAAAATGCAACCAATCCATAACAACAGGCTAGAAGTGTTGTTGGGAATGAGCATTACTGCACAAGGAACATGCGTTTGCAGGAACGTCTCTTTTAATCTGCAAGACAATGACTTCACTGCTGATTTCATTGTACTGAAGTTAAGCAATAATGACATTACCTTGGGAGTTTAATGGCTTCGTACGTTAGGGAAGTGTGAAATGAATTGGGAATATCACGAGATTTCGTTTAATCATAGAGGAGCGATTGTGAAACTCGTTGGTGACCCATCTCTCCATAGTAACAAAAGTTCCCTGAAGCAGATCCATCAATCAATTGGTTTCGACTTGGAATTGTTTCAAATGGAGAAGGAGGAAGATATTCAAGTAATTCTAGAACCTGTTGAAGACTTATTGGGTAAGTACTTGAGAGTTTTTGCAGAACCAACTCAGCTCCCTCCTATTTGTGGTCACGAACATGCTATCATCTTGATAGCGGGAGCTGAACCAATAAGTGTGCGTCCATATAGGTATCCACAAGCCTATAAGGAATAGATGGAAAGCTTGTGTCCAAAATGCTAGAAGATGGGATCATTCGACCAAGTCGTAGTCCTTATTCCAGTCTGGTTTATTGGTAAAGAAAAAAGATGCTTCGTGGAGATTTTGCATTGACTATAGAGCCTTAAACAAGATAACAGTTCCTGACAAATTTCCAATTCCCATGATAGATCAGCTGTTAGACGAACTTCACGGTGCAAAGATATTCTCAAAACTGGATTTAAGATTGGGTTATCACCAAATACTTATGGAGGAGCATGATATTGAGAAGACAGCTTTCAGATCGTCTAACGGTCAATACGAGTTCTTAGTGATGCCATTTACGCACCAGCAACATTTCAGTCACTGATGAAAGCATTATTTCGTCCATACCTGGCCAGTTCATGTTGGTTTTTTATTGATGATATACTGGTGTTCTGTACATCAGAGGAAGAACATGTTAGACATCTACAAACAGTGTTAGATGATGTGGTCTGGGATAAGGGTGTCAAGATTTATCCTAAATGAAATCAATAGCCGCAAATGCACAGCTGATCGACTGTAGTACTTAGGGATCGAATCCACAGGGAAGGAGGATCTTTCCTGCAAAAGCCTTCGAAAGAAATATAAAGTAAGGAAGTCTAGAACCAGGCGAGTCTTGTGAAGGTTTTGGTGGTGTGTTTAAAATGTAAAAACAAATCTTAAAGAGAAATTACGGGAATTAAAATGACCTAATAACTAAACTCAACGAAAACGAGTAAAAACGAGAAAAACGGCTAGACCTAATTGCTAAGTAAAAATCGATTGAAAGAGTAAAGAAACTAGACTAAAACTTGAATGAAAATCAGTGTAAATCTATAGAAAAGAAAGCGCTGGGTTCAGGAAAGTTTTCTCAGGGGTATAAACGATTCAAAACATTGCTAGAGAGTAAATTTGATAAGATCTTAGCTTAAACTTTTCGAACTGGAGTCACGGACGTATGAATACGCCATTGTCGTGATCATAGACAACTATCTCTCTCAACCCTGACCAGTAGGTTTCCACTCTGGCCCTGGAAAAGAAGAGGTGCATTATGTTTAAGACTCGTCAGCATTCACAAATCGCTCAAAGGTAAGTTTCCACTCCTATGTTTGTTTTTCTCTCCCAAACTAGATCTGACACCGGATGAACACTTTTGTGTCACCAAGCATCTGGATCAGATTGTAGTTCATGACGCTACTCTCATGCAGTAAAAACGAATTCAGAAGAAAATGTTCTAAGATTAGGCTCAATAGCCAATGGAATCCTCACCGAACATATATATCCCCATTGAAAATCCCTTAGACCCAACAATAAAACTACTCTAGACATGATAAACGAAATCAAAAACATAGTATTAAAAAGTAGTACAGAAACCAAAATTGAAAAAGAAAGAACAAGGGTTCAAGAGATAGATCTCTCTCTCCCTAAAAGCTAAAGTAAAAACAATAAGAAAAGACGAAGGTGTAGAAGGTGATGATACGAATTATGGTTCCTAAGACATATATTTATAGTGCTTAAGACATCTCTGGGCGTCACTTAGGGTTTCTCCAAATGAAGGAATCATTTTGGGCTTCAGAAATGGGCCTTTGGGTTTGGAGTTGGCTGGCCGTGGTCGGGAAGTGCGTGACCGCGGGGAATGGGTGGCTGGCCGCGGTCGGGATGCTTGTGACCGCGGGGAACGGCCTGATGGCTGCAGGTGGAAACGCTTGCCGACTGGTTTACGGGACATCTTGCTCTTCGCGTATC
Organism: Eutrema salsugineum; assembly: GCF_000478725.1. NCBI lineage: Eukaryota > Viridiplantae > Streptophyta > Magnoliopsida > Brassicales > Brassicaceae > Eutrema > Eutrema salsugineum. Next base: position 12,030,552 of record NW_006256756.1, on the reverse strand, counting down.
TTTTGATTGAACTGTTGGATTGCCAAGCTGTAAAGTGTGCTGAAATACTTCCATCTTTAAGATCTCCAAATTTGAGCTGGATCAGACAGTAAGAAGGCCTTCAATCGGGGGTGAACTTCTGACAGTTTGACTCTGAGCTGAAATCTGGTCTCCTATCCATTTTGTTAAACTTTTCCCTAAGTTTCCTGAAAAGAGTCTTGGAACTACAAATACTAGAAAAACGTAATAAAAGTACTTAAAAGCAATTAAAAACATAGAAAAAGTATTTCAAAACGATCCATAAAAGTGGTCAAAATACGGTGTTATCATTAGACATCTTTGTGAAGCAACAGTTATTGGCAAAAAGAAAGAAATGCTTGTTTGGTCAGAATAAAGTGGAATATTTGGGACATGTTATTTCAAGTGAAGGTGTTGCCACAGATCCTGCAAAAACAGAAGCCATGAAGAAGTGGCCGGTTCTGAAAACAGTGAAAGAGCTTTGAGGATTTCTGGGTCTAACTAGCTATTATAGAAGGTTTGTTCATGGTTATGGCACTATTGAAAGGCCTTTAACAGACTTGTTAAAAAAAAAAAAAACTTTGATTGGGACACCAGAACTCAGGTTGCGTTTGAACAACTTAAGGAGGCCATGATGAATGCACCAGTTCTTGCACTTCCAAATTTTAATGAAATATTCATAGTCGAATCTGATGCATCTGGGTATGGAGTTGGCGCAGTGTTGATGCAGGGCCGTAATCCCATTGCCTATTATAGTCACAGGTTGTCCAATCGGGAACAAATCAAACCTATCTACGAACGAGAACTGATGGCAATAGTGTTAGCTATAAAAAAGTGGTGTTATTACTTGATCGGTCGTAAGTTTCAGGTTCATACAGATCAGAAAAGCTTAAAGTTTTTGTTGGATCAGCGTGATGTATCAATGGAGTATCAGAGTTGGTTAACTAAACTTTTAGGCTATGATTTCGAAATCATCTACAAACCTGGCATCGATAACAAGGCAGCAGATGGTCTCTCTCGGATCATTCCTGAGACTGTTATGGCTAATTCTGGACAATTGTTATCGTTAACAGTTCCAACAAGTCTGCATCTTCAGGATATTTTAAAGGAGATTAATGGAGATACTGAACTACAGAATTTGATACAGAAGGTATTAGCTAATGCGGATGACCAGCATAAATGTACAGTTGTGAATGGGAGGCTGTTGTACAAAGAGAGACTTGTGTTACCAAGACAGTCTACTCATATTCCTCTGATACTTCAAACCTTTCATGATGATGTTTTCGAGGGCCATTCAGGAGTTTTAAAGACTTTGCGAAGGATTCAACAATCTTTTTACTGGAAAAAAGATGAATGAGGATATACAAAAGTATTTGTCAGAATGTGGAGTATGCCAAAAGCACAAGTACTCAACTCTTTCTCTAGCAGGCCTTCTGCAACCATTACTGGTACCTACTCAGATTTGGAAACATATATCGATGGATTTCATCGAATGATTACCGTTGTCTCAGGGTTTGAATGTGATTTTAGTCGTGGTATTACTGAGCAAATTTGCACACTTCATTGGTCTGAGACATCCTTATACCGCAACTGATGTGGCTCAAAAGTTTGTAAATGAGGTGGTTCGTTTGCACGGTTTTCCGGGGTTTATCGTATCTGACAGGGACAAGATACTTTTAAGCTCTTTCTGGCGTGAGATGTTCAAGCTTGCTGGTACGAAGTAGAAGTTCAGTACCGCATATCATCCTCAATCAGACGGCCAAACTGAAGTCTTGAATCGTTGTCTTGAAACGTTTCTAAGGTGTTTCGCGTCTTCCCATCCAAAAGCTTGGTGCAAATTCTTAGCTTGGACCGAGTTATGGTATAATACCAATCATCACACGTCTTTGGGAACAACACCTTTCCAAGTGGTGTATGGTCGTTCTCCTCCGTCTCTTCTCAAGTTCGAAGCCAGCTCTACATCCAACTTTGAACTGGAAACGATGATGAAACAGAGAGATTCAATGCTTATTCAGATTAGAGACCATCTTCTAATAGCACAAGCTCGTATGAAGAACAATGCAGATAAGAAACGAGGGGAGTTGGAGTTTAGAGTGGGTGATAGAGTATTCTTGAAGCTCAGGCCGTATAGGCAACAAACTGTCTCTCACCGTGTATGTCAGTAGCTGGCTGCACGTTCTTACAGTCCATTTGAGGTAGTGGCGCGTGTGGGAGCTGTTGCCTATCGTCTACGACTTCCAAAAAGCTCAAGGATTCACGATGTTTTCCACATTTCACAACTAAACCTATTTTAGGCGAGAATCATATTGTCTCGGAGTTGCCAACAAGTTTATCAGCTAACGCGATGAGTTTGTGATTGAACCAGCTGATATTTTGGATACCAGATATGATGAAGAAGGGTATCTGGAGGTGTTAGTTTGTTGGATTCGTCTTCCTGATCATGAATCATCTTGGGAACGGGCCAATATGTTGCTTCAACAGTTTCCAAATTCGAAGCTTGAGACTAGCTTCATGTAAAATGGGGGGGGGGGTATTGATAAGTGGCCAATGAGGATTTATATCACTAAGAAGAAAAATGCAGAGTTGGCTCGAAGAAGTGAAGCAGAAGATGAGCTGGAAGTTGGTTAACAGAAGCCGTTAGATGACGTGGACAGAGTCGAAGACTGAAGGTTGTTAGAGTAGTAGAAGTATAAATAGATATTTTGTATAGTTGTTTACGGTTATCGAATTGTTGTTTGATCTGGGCTGTATGAGAATTTTTTTCTCTGCAAATTTGGCAAGTCTCTTGAGATTGTTCTTGAGATTCGATTTCTTAGGTCGCATTGGTAACTGAGAGTCTCAGTCCCGATTCGATCTTGTAATCCTTTTTGAGTGATAATAAAATCGAGTGTTTCTCTTAACAGGCGGCTGTTTCCTGACGTAGAAATATATTTCTTAGAAAAAGACTGGCTCGATAAGGATGCACCTGAAGACGACATCCTCACTATAAGTCTTGATATTAGTACTAAGTGTGAATTCTCTGGTGACTTGATTAATACAGGAAGCACGACAAACATCATATTCACGAAGACCCTTAGACAATTGGGGAATGAGAAATTAGACTTTCGAGGTCTAAGATCAACACTTACGGGTTTTAGTGGAGACACATCTACCTCGATTACAACTATCAACCTACTGGTGTCAGCAGCCAAAGTGATGATGATAATGACTTTCTCCATATCAGATTGTCATTAGTGTATTAAGTTACTGACATCAGATGGGATTGAAATAGTGACGAGTGAAGTCTATCTATTCAATGAATTGATCGAGTTCTAGCTTTGCAGAGTCATTAATCAGAAAACAAGTCATCTGATGGCTAAGGAACTCAACTTCCCTAATGCTCGAGGGAGACAAAATGAAATACAGAGTAACTTGATCCTGAAATGGGTACGTAAGCAAATTACAAAATCAAGTACAATTACTACACTTCAAATTGATCTTTTGTTTGAAAAAATAAGTCAGGAGGAACAATCTTACGTTCAAAAGGGGAAGAATGTGAAAGCCCAAATCTACAAGAGGAAAATCTTGGCGCCATGACCTTAATTCAAAAGGATGGAAAAGGGATTCATTTCAGCACATGAGTTTGACGATTCGCTGGGAGGCTCCGAAAGTAACCCCTACATTTTGTGAATCATAAAGTAGGTCAGTTCAAACCAAAACAAGAAGAAAATGGACAATTTCCGGAGTCAAATTCTTTCATTAAAAGAAGGGTAGATAAACTTAAAAACAGGAGTCTTATTCAACAATCAAAGAAGGCACAAGCGCCAGGTACGTGACAGATCAAACTTTTACATTAAAGAAATTTCTACTAGTGTTTAACAAATGCAGACGAGACAGACAAAATAAAAATCATCCTCTCTTGATTCTTGAAATAGGGTTGAAAGAGAAGCTTCTCCTCCACAAACTTAAGGGTGAGAGAAAGACTTTTTCCCACGTAAGAGCAACGGAGTGAAGAGGACGAGTGGCCTTCAAATTTTTCTCACGACAAATCAAAATACTTCTTCACCCATCTCTGATCTGATCTCCTGGAGACCGATTCCTAATAGTAGGGAAGATGGGAGAACTCGATGAAAAGGACATGGTGTAAGATTCCTCCAGTCACTTCTTCTTGTCTTTATCAAGTCTTTGTGAAAGATCACAAAGAATATCACACACCTTCAAATACAAGAACAATGCGAATTGAAGAGGTTATCGGAAAAAGAAAAATGGGGAGTTGGAAACTTCCCCTTTCCCCAAAAGCCATTTACTCTTCAGAGTCTAATCGGTCAAATATAGAGAGACCTCAACTCAATTCAGCCAATCAGGCAGCGTGTGAAAGATAGAAGTCCGCTCAAGGATAAAATTAACGCTCAGGTAAAATGCAAAAACCCGATGGAAACAACTCGCCCCTCATACCACGATAAAAGGAAAAAACTTCAATCAATTCGGAACTCGAACCTAATACTATGGTAAAAGGAAAAGAACCAATCTGGCCTGACCCAAAGTTAGCCCAAAGTCCTCCCTCATATCACGATAAAAGGTAAGGAATAAAAAGTTTCACCTCATAGTAATGCAAAAGAGAGTAAACATTCTTTTGCCTCATGCTACAGGAAAAAAAAAGGGCATATCTTCCCCTTATGCTACAGCAAAAGGAAGAACTCAATTTCAGAAATTCTTTCCTTCTGTTTTGACAAAAGGATCGATAAAAAAGATTTTACCTCGTGCTATGGCAAAAGAAACAGAAAATTAAAACTTCAATTGAAAGCAAATTCTTGCAAAACAAAAGTTCAAAAAATATCGGACTCATTTGGAAAAGTTGCAAAAAAAGAGAGCTACAATCCTCAGTCTTTTTCGTTACATATTTCGTTTTATAATTTGTACAAACATGTTAACTCGTAAGTCGTAACCGATCAAAGCCATCTGTTAGTTGTTCTCTTCTTTATTTTTTTATGGAAAACCAATTGGGTTTGGTTATAAAAGAACCAAATATGGGCCATATATTTTAATTCATGAGATCATTAATAGGATTAGGGTTATGTGGAAATTTAATAATTTTTCTTAACATAATTGTTGGAAACAACTGTCATTTATTAAGACCAGAGAGGGAGATGAATAAATTCGTCAGGTTTTGTTCAAGGTAATATTTGGCCGCTTTCCAATGCTCCTATCCGGCTGAAAATTTTTAGAGAAGTTTTGTGACTCAATGTTCTTGAAATTCACCAGAGGGATTTGCATTCCAATGGTTGGTTCAGAAGTTTTTTGGATTTTAGCATGGCTGTTCGCAATAGTGGAGAGTTCAGATTGCAGCAGATGATGTCTTGAATGTTTTGGAAATCCAATACTGAGTTCTTCTCCGTTTGAGCTGAAATTTTGCAGAGGTTCTTTTGACTAGTTTATCTAGGATTTTTACTGTGAAGATCTGATTTAGTGACCAGAATCGTAGTAAAATTAGAGTCGTTTGAGGCTGTTTATTTTCTTAGCTATTGTATTGCTTTTCTTGTGGTGTTTTTTCTTGTATTGAAGATTGCTCTTTAGAGCCTTAGTCTATGGAGGACGTGGTTGTAACTCATATTCATTGGTAATTACTGGTTCTGAGTGGACTATGGTCCCGTGGTTTTAATCCTTGCATCGAAGAGGTTTTCCATGTAAAAATTTGTTGTTTTATTTACATTTTGTCATCGCTTCTATATTTTTTTCACAGGTTTATGAAAGTGTGGGAAGAACTATATTTCGCTGCACCATTGTGCATTTTTTACCAACAGAATAGTATGAGAGCTTTTGGTTTGAAAGTTTGTTTGGTTTGTTTGTGTGAGTGATGAAAAATATGGGCAGAATGATAAGTTTGAATGGTGCTAATTATCATCTATGGAAAAGAAAGATGGAAGATTTACTCTTTGTAAAGGAATTTCATCTTCCAGATTTTCAGGAGATGGAACCTGATAATAAAACCGATGCTGAGGGGAAGTTGATGCATCACCAAGTGTATGCATGGTTCCATAAGGCAGTGGGTAGATGATAATATGTTGCATCATATTGAGAATGAGACTGATGCTTGCTCTTTGTGGTTGAAGCTGTGATGTGAGTGCAGTGGGCAACACAAGTTTTACCCTAGACAAGCTGCAAGTGCACAGCAAACGCAATAGTACTTAGGGATCGAATCCACAGAGATCTGTTTGTTGAGGACTCCTAACTGATGCTAAAAACAATCGTAAACCTAATCTAATAAAAAAGGGTTTTGGTTTGTCACTAAATCTAATTATGCAGAGAATTAAAAAAAAAAGCTTTAAGTAAAAATCGGTTGAAAAAACAGTAAGGAAAAAGCGCTGGGTTCAAGGTTCATCTTTAGGGTTCATATTCTAAAACACAAGGAATTTAGGCAAGGATTTTCTATGACTCTGAAACTAGGATAGACACATGTAAGATTAGTCAACTCTCGTCACCCTAATCATCTAATCACTTGTTCATGGCAATTAACTCTCGTTCTCATGCCAGAACAAGATCATGCTTTGTAGATCGGAATCCATCTCTGCTTACGTATCCTCCGTAGGTAGCTTTCGTCTCCTACGACGGTGACGTCCATAAGATCCGGTTCAGGCAACCCAGATACAACACTCTCGTAGCTCGGATTAAACCTAGGATCAGATTCTGGGTGATCAATCCAGAATTACCGCTTTGAGATTTGGATGAATGGGAGAATGTAGATTAGGGCGATGGTAGATTTATTCAAGAGTTGGTAGAGTTTTTAAATGTTGGTAGACTTTTCTTGGTAGAGTTTTGACGATGAGAGGTAGATTTATTATGTTTCGGTAGATTTGTTGTTATGAATGGTAGACTTGTCAAAAAGTTTTGGTAGACTTGTTAACAAAAACGTTGACTTTCTCGCATAGTTGACTTTTTCGGTAGATTTATTGACAATGAAGTAGATTTATTTTCTGAGTTGGTAGACTTATTTCCTTTAGCGGTAGATTTATGTGAAAAAAGTTGTCAATACGTGCAGTAGACTTATCTGTTTCATGGTAGAGTTATATATAATTGGTAGAGTTTTCGCTTTTGTGGTAGATTTGTTTGACTTGTGGTAGATTTAATTCAGTTAAAATTCATTCCGGTTAGTGGTAGACTATATGTTACATGAGGTAGACTTAAAAACTGTTGGTAGATTTATTTGTTTTGTGGTAGACTTATATTTTTAAAAAATTTCATTCTGATTTGTGGTAGATTAATAATGACATGAAGTAGACTTACAAGATGTTGGTAGATTTGTTTGTATGTTTGGTAGAATTTATGTAATCTGGTAGACTTATCTGCCGTATGGTAGACTTGTTGAAATAACAATGTGGTAGATTAATTAAGTTTGGTATTTACAGAGTTAACCTTGATCTGGTAGACATATGACATGCTTATGGTAGACTTGTTTATATGGTAGCGTTATTTGTCATGCTTGAGGTAGACTTAGTATTTAATGTTTGGCAGACATTTGACTTTATGGAGTAAAATTACTTTTTTGTCCAAAAGAATTGTTCTATCTACAAAAAAACCTACTGTTTGGTAGACTTATGGTTTCAGTGTTGTACGTCTTGCAATTTTACAATTTTCTTCCATATGG
>NW_006256756.1:11962604-12012233 GCF_000478725.1 Eutrema salsugineum | reverse complement strand
CCTTTGGATACCCTTTCACCCAACTAGGTGACTACTCAGACATGGCTGAGGTAGACATCATCATCCGTTTAGAACTTAGAGAGGAAAAGTAAAGAACAAAGTTGCAGAAAACTCTCTTATTGAAGACAGAATGGCGATGGAAAGCTTCTACAAATGCATAAAAGTAAAACTAAAACTACAAATGAGTTCTCTCTCAAAGAGAAGAAAGAGGCTTCTTACAAAAGACCTAAAATGAGTATTTATAGTGTTTCTCCAAGTCTTGGGCGTCTAGGGCTTGTAAAATGGGTGCAGGAAGTGTCTTGGGCCTTAGTTGGGCTCCTGAGGTTTGGACATAGGGTCCACCGGGGGTGAAACCTCCTGAGCCGCGGTGGGAAGAAGGCTGGCCGTGGGTGAAAGCATTTGTGCTTGATTGGGCTTATGTTGATCGGTCTTCAGTGCATTGATGATATCTTGAGATCTAACCGTTGGATTGCTTTGATTTCAAGTGTGTTGGAAAGTTAGTTGTCTCCTCTATAATTTCTATAAATTTGGCGATGATCGGACGGTGAGAAGGTCTTCTTTGGTTGCCAAACTTCTGACGGCCTGAATTTATCCAAAAATGTACTTTTGCTCCAAAATACACTCCAAAGTCTCAAGTTTCCTGAAAAGCATTTTAAAACTCCAAAACATGGAAAATACTTATAAAACTTTTAAAACTGAGTAAAAACACCTGCATAAGATATTGAAAGTGATCCATAAAAGTGGTCAAAATCAGGTGTTATCAAGCTGGAGCAATTATATACTCGGAATACCGGAAATAATAGATGTACATGATCAAGAAGTTGATTGATTTGAGGTATGAAGCTGGAACTTTGATGACAGATCACTTGAATGCATTTCAGGGATTGTTCAAGGCAATGTTTGGAGGTTTTTCAGTGCTCCGATCTGGCTGAAATGTTGAATCAGTGTTCTTTAGATTCACCGAGTCATTTTTGTGCCAATGGTTGGTGTGAGAGATTTCTGGGCTTTAGCGTGACTGTTCACATCTGTGGCGAGTTCAGATATCAGCAGGTGCTGTCTTGAGTGTGATAACACCTGATTTTGACCACTTTTATGGATCACTTTCTATATCTTATGTAGGTTTTTTCACTCACTTTTAAAGGTTTTATAAGTGATATCCCTGTTTGGGAGTTTTAAAAGGCTTTTCAATAAACTTGAAGTTTTGGAGTGCATTTTAGAGCAAAAGTACATTTTTGGATAAATTCAGGATGTCAGAAGTTTGGCAACTAAAGAAGATCTTCTAACCGTCTGATCATCCCTAAATTTGGATACATTATAGAGGAGACAACCAGCTTTTCAACACACTTGGAATCAAAGCAATCCAACGGTTAGATCTCCAGATATCATCAATGCACTGAAGGCCGATCAACACAAGTCCAGTCAAAGACAGAAGCTTTCACCCGTGGTCAGACTTGTTCCCACCGTGGCTCAAGAGGTTTCACCCCCAGTGGACTTATGTCCGAACCTCAGGAGCCCATCAAAGTCCCAAGACACTTCCTGCAATCATTTTACAAGCCCTAGACGCCCAGACTTGGAGAAACACTATAAATTACTCCTTTTTAGGTCTTTTGTAAGAGAGCTTCTTTCTCTTCTTTGAAAGAGAACTCATTTGTAGTTTAGGTTTTATTTTTATGCATCTGTAAAAAATTTTCATCGCCACACTGTCTTTAATAAGAGAAGTTTTTCTGCAACTTTTGTTTCTTTACTTTTCTTCTTTCTAAGTTCTAAACCAATGATGATGTCTATCTCAGCCATGTCTAAGTAGTCACCTAGTTGGGTGAAAGGAAAATCCTAAGGAATCCCATGTTCGAATGACATCTAGGTTTTTAGGAAAAAGGATTTCGATTTTTACATTATTCTCCCATTCATCCAAATCTAAAATCGGTAACTCTAGATTGATAACCTAGAGCCCGATCCTAGGTTAAGTCCGAGCCACGAGAGTGTCGTATCTGGGTTGTCTGAACTGGATCTTATGGACGTCACCGTTATAGGAGATGAAAGCTACCTACGCAGGATACGTAAGCCGAGATGGATTCCGATCTGCAATGCATGATCTTGTTCTGGAATGAGAGCGAGAGTTAATTGCCATGAATGAGTGATTAGATGATTATGGTGACGAGAGTTGGCTAATCTTACAAGTGTCTATCCTAGTTTCAGAGTCATAGAAAACCTTGCCTAAATTCCTAGTGTTTTAGAACATGAACCCTAAAGATGAACCTTGAACCCAGCGCTGTTTTTCTTATTGTTTTCAACCGATATTTATTCCCAGCTTTAATTCTCTGCTTAATTAGATTTAGTGACAAACCAAAACCCCTTTTTATTAGATTAGGTCTACGATTGTTTTTAGCATCAGTTAGAAGTCTTCAACACACAAATCCCTGTGGATTTGATCCCTAAGTACTACTTCGTTTGCTGTGCACTTGCAGCTTGTCTAGGGTAAAACTTCTGTTGCCCATTGCACCCACATCAGAATGTTTGAAAATTTGAGGGTATGTTCTTCTCAGTTTAAGCTGAATTTTTGTAGAAGTGTTGTTGACTCGTTTATCTAGGGTTTGTACGGTGTAGATTTGATTTGGTGATCGGAATCCTAGTAAACTTAGAGTCATTTGGGTCTGCTTATTTCTAAGCTTTTATATTGCTTTTCTTGTGGTGTTTTTTCTTGTATTGGAGATTGCTCTTTGGAGCCTTAGTTTCTGGAGGATGTGGTTGTAACTCATATTTATTAATGATAATGAATTTTGAGTGGACTACGGTCCCATGATTATTACTACTCGCATCGAAAAGGTTTTTCACGTAAAAAATTGTTGTCTCATTTACTTTCCGCTATTGCTTCTAAAGAACTGTATTCCGCTGTGTTGTTGTGTGTTTGTTTTTCCACAACAGTTTCTGATATTTTGGACAATTTTTTAGTGGATGTCAAACATTTATATATCTGCATTTTCAGGTACCTTCATTTCTGAATTAGCATTACAAAATTTAAACAATACATAGTATTATATTCTTAATTCTGATAGATTTTATTGGTGGAGATAGTTTTATTTTTGTCTGTGCGATATAATTTTTCTCATAACACATGTTACTTTTCTTTTAATACTAGTTGATTACCCTTGGTTCGTGCAGTATGTTATCTTATAGTTTTTATATAGTAATAAAATAAATGAGACGCGCATAAAAACTATTTAACTTTGTTAGAGTTATCGTGTTAAGTCACAGCTACCAAAACATTCTAAATTTTGATATATAATGCTCATAACAAAGCGAGATTAAAATCAACCACCAAATTTGGTCTACATATCTATATATCAGTTAAATCTTTTAAAAGTTGAGGTATTTCTTAGCATTTTTTCCTACAAAAAATTAACGCTATTTATTGATTTCGTTATGTCCGTTAACGGTCGTGATATCAGAGGGGGAAAATGGAATTTTAAAAAAACTTATGTATTTTTATGTATCGAAAAAAATAGTTTGTGTGGGTTTCTGGCTACTCTAAAAGTTCGTGTGTGATTCTTCCAAAAATTAAATAAATGAGGTATTTTTTAGCAATTTTCCCTTTTACATAATAGAAAAAGAAAGTAAAGTTCTAAGAGTTCAAACATCTACTTTAATCTTTTCATTAATAAATCAAATGTCCATTCATTTGACATTAATCTCTTCTATTTCCACAATGCATTCATAACCTATCTATCTTCTCTCTTTCATGCACACTTTCCCAATGCTAAAAATTGAACCACATACCATATTTTAATTTGATTTAAATATAATATATTCACTAGATTTTTCTCGTTTTACTTTTTAGAGTTTCAATTTCTCTTTTCTGATTTGAATGTTGGAGATTTTTTGTAAAGACTTCAACCATTTATCCTTTCAATTATTGGCTGGAAATATTATCATTTTTGGACACTATTATTGCACACCCATCAAAGACTTTAAGTTGTCATTCAAGTTTTATAAAACTCATGCGTCTACTCTCTCTCTCTCTCTCTCTTTCTCTCTCTCTCTCTCCCTCTCTCTCGCTTCCTCTCTCTTTGACGTACTAACCAACGCGACAAATTGAACCACATACCATATTTTGATGTGGTTTAAATATAATATTCATTATATTTTTTTCGTTTTACTTTTTTGAGTTTCAATATTTTTTTCAGTTTTGAATGTTAGAGAATTTTCATAAAAACCCCGACCTTCATCCTCTCAATTATTATTGGCTTGAAAATATCATAATTTTGGGATACGGCAATGAAATTATCATTGCATATCCATCAAAGACTTTGAGTTGTCATTCGAGTTTTAGGAAACTTATGCGTGTATAATTAACTAACAGATTCCAAAAGTTTAACCTAAACAATGATAAATTAGTAACTTTGTTTTATTCAAGTTATGTATGTTTTAAGAAATTGATTTAAAACTCTTCTATATATTTTATTTATAATTAATCCTTATTGATTGTTTGAAGATGCAGTATTTGTTTGATTTTATTTAGAAATGGTTTAAACTATAATTTACAAACAATAAAATCTATAGTTTTTTAACTCTATAAATAAAGTGATAAATTTAAATTACTAACTCAAAGTTGGTTTGAATGATTTTCAACTTTATATATATATATATATATATATATATAGATTTTAGCGTCTATCTATTAATTAATACTCTGGAGTTGATAAGAAGGAAAAACGACACACAAACTAAAATAAACAAATACGATGGTGGATGATTGAAAAGAAAAGAAAAACTAATCTGATTAACGAAAAAACGTTAAAGTAAAGCAGCATTGGTCTTCAAATCACAAATTCAATTTCCGTAGAAATAAACGAAAATGCGAACAATTGAACTTAATTAGAAAAAGCCGAAATGTAACTCATAGAAGAAATAATAACGGCAACGCGGGTCAGTGTAGAAACTGAGAGGTTGGTGGTGCCAGAACTCGAGGGAGACGGTGCAGTCATTGCTGGTGACTCAGCCAAAGATGGAGAAGTTGTCGGTGACTCAGCTGAAGATGGTGAAGTCATAGGTGTTCCAGCCGATGGAGAAACTGCATCCATATTATCATTCATACAAAAAGATATATTAACAACAAATAATGAAAGCATGCAATATTGTATGACTAAACTAATTAATACAATTAACTGCAATGCGAGTAAGACAATGAAAACTCTGGCATATGGAAATCTTATAAAAGATTAAATGATTGACTGGATTTGCCGAAAAATCTAATATCTAAACTAACAAAATGAAACGTACATGAAGTACCATACTACCTAAAATGTGAATTTCCTTTTCAATCAATCCATAAAAAGAAAAAGAAAAACACAAGAAAATCAGTTTTTGTTTTCTCAACATTAAGTTTTTTTTTGTTCTCGACACTAATTAAATTTTAAAATTCGAAGTAAATGCGTTAATGGACTTGAGAAAAAAAGAAAAAAAACATATGAAATGTGTAGTTTTTTTTTTAAAGTTATGGCACGTACTTTATTTATAATTCTAGTAATCCTCAATGAAATGTGAAATAGATCTGATTATCGAGAAAATCTATAGTAAACAAACTAAAAAAAGATGAATCGTAAGCTGTCACACAATTTGATGTACAAAAAAAAGGAAATATGGCACACTATTTTTTATCAATCCGTAAGGCAAAAAACAAAAAAAAACAAAAACAGCCTTTTTTTTTTTTTTTTTTGATAAAGAAACAAAAACAGCCTTCAATCTTAATTACTGAACATACTCAACACGTACCCGGAGACACACCAGGAGTAGATGCACCCGGTGTCGATGCGCCTGGAATTATACCTGCAAGAAAAAATTAACTTTAGAAACATGAAAACATTATGCAAAAAACCTTAGTAATGAGACAAAATAAAATAAAAATAATGACAATCACCGCAATGGGGAGCAGCAATAGGGATCTTGCAAGTCTTAGGCACAGCAAGAGCTCTAGTGTTATTCAATGCCATTCCCATACTTTGACTACTCTGTAAGCCGACGCAAATACACTTAGGGTTGTATTTTAAAACAGATTCGATTCCGTCACAACACGCTTTCCCTGGCATAGTGTCATTTGATCCTGGGGTAAGGTACGATAGACAATCCATCATGTCGTATATTACGGTCGAGCAATCAGAATTTGACGGTCCTGGAGCCGGAGTTGCTACCACCGAGGGAGACTTTGCTGGATTTGATTTGCGGGCGTGGATGGGTGCAACGAATGATGATGATGATGATAGTAGTAGTATAAAGACGGAAAGAAGAACAGATTGCGTCATTATTGCTATATTATTTATCTTTGAAGTGCGTAGTGTTTATTGTTTTCTTTTTGTTAAGAGTTTATATGGGATAAGAGAAGACGAGGTTTATATATAGAAGTGAAGCTCGCAAATGAAACGGATAAGGGTTTGTGTTTGTTTTTTTTTTAGGGTTTGAAGTCCGATTATCATTCCTTGGTTTCCGGGAGGTTAGAGATTATTTCTTGAATTGGTGATTAGTTTGTTATCTTTGTTGGTTGTGGTCAAACTCAACAATCTCGCAAGGATTTGATTTTACTCTGTTCGTTAATTGATATTTTGTTAGAATAATGAGGCGAATATTCTCTTGAAATATATGTATTTAATGTCAAACGTTTCGTAAAAACTTAATATGAAATCGATGGTAAAAGAAAACTAATAATATGAAATTACAAACTGATCATGAAATTACTATTTTATATATAACTAGATGAATATCCGCAAAATGTGCGTTTTTCTTTTTAATTATTTCAATTTTATATATTTTTATATTTAAATATCCGCAAATTATTATTAGTAAGTGTTAGTATTTATAAACAATCTTACAAATTAATTTAGAATATATATTGAATATTATTAAATAATCAAATATATAAAAATAAAATAAATATTCATCAATATTATTAATTAATTATAGCATAAATTTATCTTTAATATTTATATAAATGTCATTTAAGAATAAGAGTCAGTAAAAAAATTTATTTTTTTAATAATTTAAAATTTAAAATTTAAAATTATTAATTATTTAATGATTTATTTAAATTTAATATTTAAATTTAATCATTTTTTAAATGATCTAAAATTTAATATTAAAATGTGATACGTTTCATCTTCTTAAAGATCGAAAATGATAACATGTCATTCATATGAAAAGATTTGGCCTTCTTTTATATATAAAATTTATTAATAAAATTGTAAAAAATTGCAATTTGATTATTTAAAATTTAAAATAATTTAAAATAAATTTATCAGTAGATAGACGCATTCAAACTATAAATTAGTTTATCAAACAAGATCTGTTTCAAAAATAGGGGAGATATGTTAAGGATAACTACCAAAAATCCACGAATTACGTAACAAAAATCTAAATCTCTAACACAATTACAGATTATTTTTTATTTTTTTTTGGCTTGTCACTGGATCAATGCTATTTTTAAGGATAAAATTGTGTAGGATTAGTCATTCATGTGAATCTCACTCAAAATTTACCAATTATACTGAAAAAAAAAATAGTTTTTAATTTCACAAATATACCTGTGGGACAAATGGGAAATATTGTGAATCACGTTAAAAGTTATTCAGAACCAAAATACTAAGATAGATGAGGCTAAAAACTATCTTCCTCCACTGCTAAACTACGTATTTCACTTCTAGGTACCACATATCATTACAAATGAGTTACATTCTGACTTTGTACAATTTCTACATTAACAATATTATTACAGGCGTAAAAAAAAGAAAAAAAAAAGAAAAAGATGAGGAATGAATGGGATAATGTGGGAAGGACCGAAGGACGAAATAAATATATTTAAAAACAAATATGTGAAATTGTGATTTCCAAATGTGATAAGAAGATTCCATTATTAATTTTTTGGTTAAAATATTTTGTATTGTTTACGTATATTCTATTCAAATATTTTTGAAATCGTCAAAGTTTAGATTTTCTAATATATTTATTTGTTATAATTTTGAGATTCACAGAATTATATCTTGATTTTTAAAAATAAATTAAAATAAACTAGTACGTACACTTGATTTTAAAAGCTACAAAATGTTTTAATAAATATACGTAAGTACGACAGTGTATATACATAATATAATTTAGATATGGAAAATCAAATATAAATAGGGCTATATGCTTACAATCATTTAATTGTTCTAGTCATTTTAATATTCTACAAGTTTATTCATTAGTTGTGTATATAAATCTATTTAATACATCTTATCTTATCTTATCTTATATATATACTGATAAAAGTTGAACCTAAATGCTTTTAAAGGTGTCCACATCCACATAGGATTAAAAAGAGCAATTCTATTGGTCCATATTATCATTCAAAATTAAGAAAATTTCCAAATTTAATATTATTGTTAAATAAGGAAATTAACTTTTTTATTGGTCCACATCATCATTTAATATTAAAAAAATCTCAAAAATTTAATATTAGTGTTAAATAAGGAAATTAAGAAAATTTACAAATTCTAATATTATTGTTGAATAAAAAAAATTTGTATAAATTTTTTATTGGTCCACCTCAACATTAAAAATAAAAAAGTTTCTAAATTTTATTATTGTTTTAAAAATTATTAAAGATGAATAAATTATATATACAATTTATATTATTAATAATAAAATAAAATAAATAATTTTAAAATATGAAAATTGAAATTTAAATTAGATGTTTCAATTATATAAATAACTAAGAACAAATAAAATATTAAAATTTATTTACATATGTATACACAAATATTTAGAAACTCCTACATTAGCATCCAAATTTTGGTCACATAACTATAATAAATTTTAAGTTTTTTTAATGTGTGTACAACCATTTCAACTAAAAGAAGCAAAAAAATAGAGTTAGGTTTCACTCAAAAATGAATCATTACAATGTAAAATTAAGAACCAACTTGACTAAACTATATGTTTAACTATTAGCTAAATTAAAAAGAATATGATGAAAACAAAGCCACTACAAGCTGCTTTAATATTAAAAAAGAAACCGTAAAATCTCTAAAGTTTTGCCACCAGATTTGAAAAGAATGATAAATTTCAAGTAATTCGAGAAACATGTCAAGTGATTGATACCCAAAAATTTTGAAAAACGAACTACTAAAAATAGAGAAAGAGGTTCTGCATTAAGGCAAAAAAGACTAAGCTATCCGAGAAAAATCTTTGGAATAACATGACATCTGACAAGGGTTTAGCAATACAACATGAACCACAAAGGTAACAATTAGCTGAACCAAACAGTATCAGAATACATTCCGTAAGCCTCAAAATATGGAGGAGAAACCAAAATCACTTGCCGCAACGGGCCTTGTGTAGGATCTTCCAGCGTTAATATCTAAATATATTACAAATAAAACCTGAAGCTATATGCCTCTAAAAGTGTCCACATAGGAATTAAATTTTCAATTCTATTGGTTCATGTCAATATTTAAAATTAAGAAAATTTTCAAATTTTAAAACTGTATTGTTAACAAAAAAAATATTTATAGAAAAATAAAAGCTGAAACTATATGCCTCCAAAGACATCCACATAAGATTTAAAAGGTCAATGTTTTTAGTCCACATCAATAATTAAAATTTAAAAAATTTTTAAATTATAAAATTACATTGGTAATACAAAAAAATATAGGAAAATTTGTAATTTAAACTATTCTATTATTAATAACAGTTTAGCCATATTATTTTTAAGGCATACACATCAACATTTAAAAACTAAAAAAAAATTCCAAATCCTTATATTATGGTTAAAAAAAAAACTCCATTAACAACAAAAATAAACCACTATGATATTAAAATCTTCATTATCACTGTTTTAGTTACAAATTTATTTTCATATATAAAAAAATATACTACTTATACAAGTTTAAGTTACTTGATTTAAATGATTTTCAAGTAAAATTTTAAATAAATAATATTTATGATTTATATACATTTAAATTTCTGTCACATATACAAAACAAATTTCCACATAATATTATATAATATATTATGTAAAAATGATTGAAAAAATACATTTTTATATATGACTTGGAATTACAATAGATTAATGAAGAAGTTCTTAGTTTTGAGTTATTCAGTTTGTTATTCGTTTTTCTAAATTTATATTTATTAAATTATACCAATTTTATCTATTTAATTATAATTAGAAAAAGTGACAATGAATATGATGAAACTGAATATAATCATAAAACAAATTATTAAATAAATAAAAATAATATATTTATTGGAAAAAACAGATTTAACAAGAATAAAAATGAACATGATGAAAATTATTTTTCATTCTTATTAGAAGAGATGAGGTATAATCATTGTAAAATTATTTAAAAGTTAACACAACCAATTGACAAAAATAAATTTAGTTCGCAAATTTTGTGTGATTTTAATCATTTCATATTCAACTATTTTTTGGTTTCGAATTTAAATTTGTTATTAATCTCAAAGCAAATTTTTTATGTTTTTTAATTAAATATCAAAAAAAAAATTATTGGTTAAATAAAAAAAATTAAAATTTTTTAATTTTACTATTTTTAAAGATCACATATATAATATTTTATCGTCATGTCAATACTATATTTAAATAGTAGCATTTGATTATTTTGTAAAATTTTTAATCGGTTTGAGTATATACTATGTTTAAATAGTAGCATTTGATTATTTTGTAAAATTTTTAATCGGTTTAGGTATAATAACATATAAATCTTTGACCAAATAGTACATTTTTGAAAAAAAGACATATTGTATATAGATGTTTTTTGGCGGCGAAGGTAAATCAAGAACCCCAATCGTTTTCTGGGTTGTTTTCATCGTTTTCGAGGTGTTTTTTGGGAGATGACGGTGGTGGTATGCTCTGCTCGATGGCGGTGGAGATGTTTCTCGTCAGAGATCTACGACGGTTTCTCCGAGGTCTAGAGAAGTCGCTTGCTTTCGCCGGCTTGGTGGGTTGGGCCGTTTGTCGGAGGAGGTTGCAGCGGAGGTTGATTTTCCTCTCAGCGATGTTTTCGTTTTCCTCCGTCCGTTTCTTCACGTTTGAAGTGTAAAAATCATAACTAGCTCTGGTATCGTGATGTCTCTCTCTCATTATTTTTCTCTTTTGCTATTAGGTGTTTTTGTTTTGTATTTACACGTTCTGATTTGTCACATGAGTGGATCCATTGATTAGTATTGATGTTGAGAGTGGTTATAATTTCTATGTGAATGATTAGAGAATTATCCATCTTGATTTTGACTTGTGAACAATATCCTTGTAACCAGGCCCGTGCCTATGTTAGTCAATAAGAGGCATTGTCCTACGGGCCCAACTTTTACAAAAGAAATCGAAGGCCCAAGATTAGTAGTACTAGCATAGGTAGCAGCAATAGATCTTAGTTAAATATTGGACCTAATTTTTAACTAATAAAAAATTAGAATAATGAACTAATGATAATTTAGTTGGCCGCTTATTAACATATACAATACTTTTTTAACTTTTTTTTTAAATCTCACAGTAAAATATATACTTCTTTGTAATATTATATATAATTCTCTATAATTTCATTTCATTATTCATAATACATTATTATCAGAACGATAGTCTAAATCCTTTTTTTACCTTAGAAAAAATGAGATTTAGTGTGTCACAGGAGATATTAAGTGACTTGGTTATCTTATTTATCGAAAGGGAGTTAGTTAAAAAAATATATTATCTTTGAAAAATTATTTTTTAAATTTTGTTATCTTTGTTTTTTTTTAGGATTATGATTTTTATTATTGTTTTATATGAATTGAGACGATGATAGTTATTATTTATTCAATACGATATGGGTTTGCGACGATGAGAGTTTTTTTTTAGTTCCCTTACGGGCCTCATATCTCTGGGCACGGCTCTGCTTGTAACCATAGAAATTTATTTACCATGATCATGTATGCTTCGTGTCAAAGTCAGCCAAATTCAAGTCGTTGGTTTCTGAATCTCAGCCGTTTTTTATGTTTGCTATAGATACTGCTACAACTTTCTGCAAGCAGGAACAAGATTGCCAAAATCGATTGCAGGACCCGGTGTTCCTCTCCCACCTGAACAAGACACATCGCTTAGCCCAAACTACCAGCTCGTTATTTCAAAGAAGACAGCTAAAATAGAACCTGCAGAAACAGAGGATGATGCGGAAATGATACAGTCGTCTCAGATTCTTAGGAACAACAAACCAAGCTAAACTCCTCAAAGAGTCTCTTTCCCTCTCTCTAGATGACCCAAATAAGAAAATGTAAGAGAACAAAATATTAATGACCATGGTTAGTTTTTATAGCCTATATATGGGTAGAGGCAAAATCTTTTGATGTAATATGTCTCAGCTATTCCAACACTTGATACTCCAATTGTTTTGTAAATTTTTTTTGAGATCAACAATGCGCTATATGTATTATTTCATTATAAGATGTGTATCCTCGTCATTTTCTGACATAATTAAATTGTTTAAATAATTAAGGTGTTTTGTTTACTACTTAATCGACTCAAAAGAATATCTCTGTAGTAATTAAGAGTAATTTGACCAATTGAAACAATAATATTAAGCGGCCTAAGGCAAATTATCTTATTGGTATCAAAGAGGCACAACACTGTGAAAGAGATTCAGGTTTATGCTCACGATAAAGGATGGAAAGATGAGTTTTGGGCTGTGTATCCATCGTCTTCTCTCAATTCCTCTTCTGCATTTAAATTTCAAGTACCATTTTCAAATATCAGCCATATATATTGATGAAGGTGTGATCCTTTGAAATGTGCAAGTAATGTATAAGACTGATAATGAAAGACTGATAATGAACACACCAACACAGAGGAAGAAGAACGAAAACCAGATCTGCGATGAAACCAAGAAGAAGATGAAGGTCAAAATTGTCATTTCGCCATACAACGTAACTCTGCCATTGAAACACCATTTAAGTCTACCACAACAGGAATTCGATCATAACTAATGAACACCCACCAATCGAATCTAACAGCTATTTAAAGCTGTTTAATCAGTTTTTTTCTGTTTACTTTAATGTTTACATAATTAACGTCATAACAATAGATTTTAGGATTGATATAACATTATATTAACCATTAAATCACAATTAGCAAGCGACAGATTTATTAAATCTGTCATTTCAAATCTGTCACCTCGGGATAGGTTACTCTAGTAAATTATAACTCTGTTGTAACGGCAGGTAAATACATCTATCGTAATAACTTTTCAACGCCAAATCTACCATCACGTTCAAATAAGTCTGGCATGTCGTTTTTATAAATCTGTCACCATTAAAGTGCTACTTCAGTAATTATAAAGATGCGAACAACTCTGTCAATACAAGTCAATAACTGTGTCGTAAGTACGTAACTGATCTGTTATATCGTAAAATGTCATAAAGTAAGTTTATCGCCTTGTATAGGTTAGTCTAGTAATTTTATTTTCTTCTGTAATTCTGACGCCAAACAAAAATAAATCTATCACGATACATTAAATCTGTCATCACTTTCCGACAAATCTACCAAGAAAAGTCTACCAAAATAACAGAAATTGTTAGTTAAAATTCATAATAACAATTAAAGCTAAATTATTTTCAATATTAAAGTAGGAAAATATGAAAATCTTGAATTTAAATTAGATGTATGCACACATATTTAGGGGCTCTTACATTAGCAATCAAATTTTTGTCATATACTATAATAAAATTTAAGTTTTTTTTTTCCTTTTGTGTGCAATCATTTCAATTAAAACAAAAAAAACAAAAATATAGAGTTAGGTTTCAGTAAAGAATAAGTTATTACAACGTAAAAGAACAAATTTGACTAAACTATCAGTTTAAATATTAGCTAAACTACAAAGAATATGATGAAAAGAGATATAAACAAAGCCACTAAAAGCTGTTTTAATAGTGAAAAAGAGACTATAAAATCTTTAAAGCTTGACCATCGAATTTGAGAAGAATGATAAATTCTAAGCAATCCGAGAAACATGTCAAGTGATTGATACTCGACACTTTTAAAAGATGAAGCACTGAAAATAGAGTAAGAGATTCCGTCATTAAGGCGAAGAAAACTGAGGTATCCAAAGAAGATTTTTGGAATAACATGACATCTAACAGAGTTTTGACAACCCAACATGAACCACAAAAGTAACAATTAGCTGACCAAGCAATATCTGAATACATTTGGTAAGTTTCAAAACAAGGAGGAGAGACCAAAATCACTTGCCGCAACGGGCCTCGTGTGGGATCTTCCAGCTTTGATTTCTAAATCTATTACTAATAAAAGTTAAAGTTATATGTCTCTAAAAGTGTCCACATAGGATTTAAAAGTTCAATTTTATTGGTCCACATCAATATTTAAAATTAAAAAAAAATCCAAATTTTAAAATTATATCATTAACAAAACATATATTTATAGAAAAAAATGTAAAATAATATTGTTAACAAATTTTTCTATTATTAATAACAGTTAAAGCTATATTATTTCCAAGGCATCGACATCAGCATTTAAAATTTCAATTTTATTCGTATATATCAAATAGTAAATTAAAAAAAAGTTTCTTAATTCTAATATTATTGTTAAGAAAATAAATTAAAAACTAAAGAAATTATATTAATAAAAAAACAACATGATATTAAAATATTCAATATCACTGTTTAAGTTACAAATTTAATTTGTTATCTATAATAAAAATATATTCTACTTATACAAGATTAAGTTACTTGATTTTAAAGCTTTTCACCTTAAAATTGTAAATAACTAATAACTATGATTTATATTCATCTAAATTTTTGTTACATATGCAAAACATATTTTTACATAACCTCATGTAATATATTATGCGAAAAAAATAGATTTGTATATTCGATTTGGAATTGCAATATATTAATAGAAATTCTTAGTTTTTAGTTTTTCAATTTGTTATTAATTTTTCTATATTTGTATGTATTAAATTGTACCAGTTTTGCCTACTTAATTATAATTAGAAAAAATGAGAATGAATATAATAAAACTGAATATAATCATACAAAAATCATTAAAATATATAAATAAGATTGAAAAAACATATAAAACAAGAATAAAAATGAACATGATGAAAACAAATTCATTCTTATTAGAAGAGATGATGTATAATCATTGAAAAATTATTTAAAATTTAACACAACCAATTGACAAAAATATATTTAATTCACATATTTTGGGTGATTTTATTCATATCATATTCAACTATTATTTTGGTTTCAAAACTAAAGTTGTTATTAATCTCAAAGTAAATATTTTGTTTATTAGTTGTTTTTTAAATTAATAAATCAAAATAAAATTTTGTATTGGTTAAATAAGAGCAGAAAAATATTAAATTGTTTTCTAAAGTAACACATATATAATTGAAATAAAAATGAAAATGATAAAGAAATAATTTTTTCATCTTGATTTAAAGAAGTGAATGTATAATATTTTTTCATCATATCAATACTATGTTTTAAAAGTAGCATTTGATTAATTTGTAAAATTTTTAGGTAGTTTGATTATATTAACTTATAAGTGTTTGATAAAATAACACATTTTTAAAATACGAAATTCAAAACAAAAGCGTTAAAACATCACAATTTACATTAAAATTATTATATTAACATCATAATATTTTTAATATATTATCAAAACACTAATATAAAATTTATATCATAATAGATATAATTGATTGTATATAATTTTTATCAACAAAATATTCACGCGTAGCGTGGACGTAAAATCTAGTAAAGACGATAAATAATAGTTGATTTTGAGTTAAGAATGATCATAGTGTGTTGAAATAATTATAGAAACAAAAAAAATAATAATGTGGAGCGATGAGCAAATTGGATATATTTGGAGCTTCTCCATATTGAATTGGCCAAAATAAGATACAAGAAAAAGTTGCCTAAAATGGTTGGAAGAGAGCGTATTTGTAAATAATTTTTTGAGAAAACTGGTATAGATCTTCTTTGGGATTCTTTCAAAAGTAAATATGACACCTTCAGAAATATGTATAGGTCGTATAAGAGGTTGGTGAAGTTTACTAGAGTGTCAGCAGACCACAAAACTGGTTTGATTGATATGGATTCCGAATGGTGGGATAACCGTGAAAAGGTATTGTTTTTTATTCTAAAGTTTAAATTAATTTATTGTTACTGATAGTTATTGATGTTTACATTATATACTTTGATTGAATTTTGCAGGAAATACAATATGCAAAATAAATTCGTGAAAACGAAACCCACATATGGAGCTTATGAGTCGTATATTTGGTCGTCAAGGCAGTAAACCAGAAGCTATGTACTCGACTCATTTGAAAAATGCAAAGAATGCTGAACAAGATGAGAGGGTACCAGAAACCCAATATAAGGATGCAGATGATTCGAACATTATTCTACAAGTGATGTGCAACTACGGCCACAAACCATCTTACTGGATTCTCCTCAAGCATCGCCTATTGGTCCATCAAAGCGGTTAACTAGAAAACAATCACGCGTTACTCCATATAAAAGTAATCGAGGAAAAGATGTATCACAAAGTTGGGAGAAAACTTACCACGAAGAAGAAAGTCGTTTGAAACAGAGATAAATGAGCAATTCAGAGAAATGATGGAATTTTGCCGTGTTCAAGTAGCATAAGCGAAAAAGCGTAGAGAAAAGAATGAAGCTCTACCATATAAAGATGCTTATGAAATCTTGCAATCAACTCAAGGTCTAACAAGGTGGACAGATTTTTGGTGGTCTTGTATCAGAATATTAAAAGAGAATCCTTTTGCCCGAGAAATGATTGTTTACAATGAAAGTGATCATGATAGGATCACATTTTTGGAGGGTTATACAGAATATGACCGTCATGGAAATTTCATTGGCAATCGTTTCAAGACTTTGTAAGGTAGCAATGGTGATTCTCCAAGTGTCAACTTAGAACAACACATCAGACCAACAAAAATGGAGAGTCATCGAGAATTTAGTGCTCCATCTCATAGAGAACTAATGTCATTATTCAAAGAATGTGGATATGAACTTGGAGCTGAAAAAATGGTGATAATGGAGAATCTAGCAAGAGGAGGATTAATCTTGAAGATTAATAAATAGTTTTATATTTTTTTTTTGTTTTAAATGCAATAACATTTTAAAGTTTATGGGTTTTGATATTTTGTTTTCATTTAGTTCAGAGCTAATAAATTTTTTGTTTGGGTAACATGTCTCATATTTTTTTTAAATATCTAATCATTTTTTTTATTCTCTTATATTTACAGGCCATGCGATTAAACAAGTTATATTCCTGGGGTTTTGAAAATCTTACAGAAGATAAGTTGCTAGAATTGTACAATCTAGAAGACGAAGAGTATATGGATATGATTATGCAACCTTCAATGGAGTATTATCAACGTTACTTTTCTAAGCGACCAATGGCGCTGGAGCAGGGATTGGGCTGGAGAAACATTGAAAATAAGATTCGTAATAATCCAGCACATTGCATGGCCATGCTAAGGATGCATCCAAAAGCATTTCAGAACCTATGCACAATACTGGAGCAACGTTACAACTTAAAGAATACTGATCATATCAGTATTGATGAGATGGTGGCAATATTTCTCGTTACATGCGCCCAAAATGATACACAACGCTATGTTGGGTTGTCATTTGGTCATTCCCAAGAGACTATCTATCGAAAGTTTCATGAGGTATTGAACGCATTGGAAAGTCTTGCATGTGAGTATTTAAAAACTCCAACAACAGCGTCACTCCAGCATTATCCATGTAAATTACGAGATAATCCCAACTATTGGCCTTTTTTTAGTAGATTTGTTGGGGCATTTGATGGGACACATGTCAGAGTAAAAGTTGGAGGTCGCGATTCAGTTGGGTATTGGGATAGACATGGACAAACAAGTCTAAATATAATGGGCATATGTGATATAAACATGATCTTCAAGTATACATGGCTAGGTGCATCTGGGTCTACACACGTTTCATTGGTGTTACAATATGCAATAGATGGAGACCCAATATTCCCTAAACCTCCAATAGGCAAGTACTATCTTGTTGATTCTGGATATGCAAACAAGCGAGGATTTTTGGCACCGTATAGAGGAAATAGTAGAGAAACTATCAGATACCATCTTTCAGAATTTAATGAGGGTCCTCCTAGGAACAAAAAAAGAATTGTTCAATAATTGGCACGCCTCACTTCGCTCTGTTATCGAACGCACATTTGGAGTTTGGAAGAAAAAATGGAAGATCCTGGACAATTTACCTCGATACGACGTCAAGACTCAAAATAGAATTGTGCATGCTACTTTAGTTCTTCACAATTTTATTAGACGTTACAAAATTCCAGATGCTGATTTTGAAGAAGAAGAAAAGATTACTCGAGATAGTCGTAGGCGACGACTTGAAGAAGAAGAGCTTAGAAGACTCGAGGAAGAAGATGCAACACTTGATAGGCAGTATATAAATAACATACGAGATGAGATTGCAAATATGATTTGGAATGTATGTGGTTAAGTTTTTTAGTTCTCAAAAATTTTATTTAATATATTTTTTATTTATTTGATATATTTTAAGTTAGTATAATTCTATTCTTATTATTAAATTTTATAATAAATATAATTATTATTAATAATTATAAGTTTATTTTATTTTAAATAATTCATACTGCAATTTATACAGCAAAAAAGTTACCAGTCAAATATTTTGACAAAAACTTGATTTAAATCTACAGTTTTTATCACATAATTTTACTGCAAATTAAATCGAATTACAACATCGACTTCAACTCAAATCTAATACTACATGTTACCCGTCATAGCCATATGTATTTGGTGCAATGAAGTTGATTTTGAGTTTTTTTAAAAAGATGATAAATAATAGTCAAAAAAATTATCATAGAAATTTGGATACTCCAAGACGAATAAAAAGTTGATCACACTAATTCCTCAAGTAATTATGGCGTTCTATAAAAAGCACAGCAGTAATCATGGCATTTTCATCTTTACCAAAGCAGTAGTAATCTGCTACGTTAAGATTGCTTTCAGAACCTACATTGAGCGAATCATATTTCGCCACCTCATCAAAAGCCTGATTTTACAGTTGCATCATTAACGGCTTCCCTACCTCGGTGAAGAGAAAACCACGTCACGCGCCTCAATCATTCTGTGTTATCGACACACAAGTACCCATTTCACGTTCACACTCATTACTCTCTCCATATTCACTCTTTTAAAAATCTTAAATCTATCTTCAAGAAGAAAAAAAAAAGTTTATCCTAAAGTGAAGCTTTACAAGAATTTTGCAATGTCGAAAGCGGTTTTGCTGGTGGCTCTCTGCTTCTTACCGGTCCTAGCCATGGCGGCTCGACCGAACAAGAACCCGTTCGTCGTCAGAGGTCGTGTTTATTGTGATACTTGCCTTGCTGGTTTCGAAACTCCTGCCTCTACTTACATCCCTGGTATGATTAACAAAATATTTGAGATCCAATTTCCTATAAAAAAAAATTGTATTTCCAAATTTCTTGTTCCTCTTTTGTGTTTTGAACTTGTGGATCTAGATCGGGTTTGGTCGTGTGTATTGGACTATGTATCAGTTAGGATAACTAATGATTTGGGAAAATAGAGAAAACCGAGTTATTATCATAGATGAGTGGCAGATCGGAGAGAAAAATAGTTTTTTTTTCTAATCCATCAGGTGGATCTTGGTTTAGTGGCTTTCATGAATTTAAGTTTGTTTGGGAGGGAGACACACGTTTTCAGACGGGGATGTATACTCTTCGGCTCAAAACTTACAAAACAATGTGTTTGGTTCGAGTAGGAAGGAAGATGAGTTTTTTGGATGTATAACACCAACTCGCAAAAATGAAAATTTATTCACAAAAGATGTAGATCAAAAGCACAAAGTCGAGTTAAACCTGCATTATATCTAACCCTTCCTTTTTGTGGTAAATGGTAAATAATTATAACCTTTCCTTGCTTTGTAAAAAGTATTTACGGTCACATATATAGTTTTATATATTCTAAGACTATATTTGGATTCTTCATCATGAAGGCTTTGATTTGATATTTAATTTATCATAATTTAACAAACTTGACAAAGGTTATGGCGAGTGAAATATATATATTGGGAGTTAAATTCAGTTTCGTGGTTTTGACGTGCATGATCATTTTTTTCTTTTTTTTAAAAAAGAAAATTGTAATTTGGAGGAGTTTTTTTTGTTGCAAAAATCCTATTTAATTTGCTGTTTATACACTGTTGGGTTTCTTGATATTATGTGACTGCATGCATAGTTATAAATATCTTCATTCTAGAGAATCTAATCCTGTCTACATGTTAGAGTTTCACAATCCATTTTTCAATCTAGAAGAGGTTTAGAATTCTTAGGGTGATTAGTTTCGTTGTTGACCATTAAGGCTGATTATCTTTCACAATGAATATAGGTGCGGTGGTTAGACTGGAGTGCAAAGACAGGAATACAATGGACTTAACATACACCCACGAGGCGAGAACTGACTCAACAGGATCATACAAGATCTTAGTTAGCGAGGACCACGAGGATCAGTTCTGTGATACAATGTTGGGTAGTAGCTCTCAATTACGATGCTCCAACGTCTCCCCTGGCCATGACCGTGCCCGTGTGACCCTCACACGGTTCAACGGCATCGCTTCAAACGAACGTTTCGCCAACAATTTGGGATTTCTAAGGGATGCTGAACTACCAGGCTGTGCAGAGATCATGAAGCTATACCAAGAAACCGAAACCGAGGACTAGTTTATATCACCTACAGCACAAGCCTTTCATTCAGTATGTTGTATCAAGGTTCCTATGACCTATGGGACTGAAATATAATAGCAGCTTGTTGTACTTACCGTCATGGTTATATTACTTAATGAATCTCATCACGGAGGAAAAACATACAGAATCTTGAACGATAGTGCAAATTAGATATTTTCATATGTGCTTGAAGTTACAAACAATGAATACTCATCATGGGATAGATCCTTTTCTCGGACTCATACCACGAGGTTGACCCTCTTCCTCAGAGACATCCTCTGAGCCAATGTGAGCACTGTCAGAGGCGGCGCCATCAGAGACAGATAAGAAGCTGAGTGATTCTAGAGAAGTGGAAGGAATGTCCTCCAAGGAAGCAAGTCTTTTCTTGTCATCCTCTTTCATCCTCTCTGAATGCTTGTTAATGTTGAAACCCGAGTCATCGTTTCCACCAAAGGCTGACTCCAATTTTTCCATGTCGAAGTTCTCCTCCATGATCTGCTTTGTTTCTGGGTCATCTGAGTAAACAAACTTGACTTTGTTCCTTGTCTTTGGCTCTAAGAAGGGCCTCGCCACCTATAGCAACGGTAACACTCATCACGGTTTCAACCAACATAACTTTAACAAAATCTTGCAGGTTTTAGTTTTACCTTCCAGAAGGGTTCAAAGAACTTGGGAGGATTATAGAGGATGGCCAAAAATAATCGCTCAGGGTAGTGTTCTTGTAATACATGAGCGGTTTCTCTTGTAGTTCTTAAAGATACATTCGCCAAGCTATAACCGTTAAAATCAATCATCCACACCATCTGTTCCTCCCCTGGTGGCAAATTTTGGATCGCGTTCTCCATACAATACACAAGGTATCGAATCTGGCCTTTCACTGACTTAGAATTCTGAACAACTCAAGGTAAATGTAGATATGAGATCAAAGTAGACCAAGCCAAAAACTCTCTGCATTGCATTGACGATTTGAACAAACCTCAACACTCGGTCTCATAATTAGAACAGGTCGTCCATGTTTGTCGACACAATTTGATCTATATATCTTCCCTGTCTCTGCTTCATCAGCTATTTCCTCCTACAGAAAAAAACCTTAGCCCATTAGTCATATACTCATATATTATATCAACAAGATCACAAGAATAGTTACCCAACAGATTTCCTCAGGTTTGTATTGAACTCTCCACTTCAAGGTTTCTTTAAGCATCTTGGTAGCTTTCTTGACATGCCAATTACGCGCTCTTAGATACCTCAAAACCGCATCATCCGAACAAAAACTCGAGAGTTTCTCCGGCAATGGCCCTAACAGCTTTCTTACTTCCTCTACCTGAAGTCAAATAAACAAAACAAAAACTCAAAACAGATCTGATTTGAAAGAAGCCTTCACTAAATCACCAAGTTTGAGTTACCTTTGCCTTCTCTTCTTCAGTAGGAACATGTTTCACAAACCCATTAGAGATTGGATTACGATTCATAACTTGGGGAAATTTACTTCTTTATTCCCTACAGAAATGTTAAATTTTTCAGTACCAAATTACCAATACTCTAAAAACAAAACTTTTATTTTTTAATTTCCGAAATTTCAGAAGATCAACAACACACAAAACTGTCATTGATAATCTAAAACTAAGTAAAACCCGAGTTAAGCTAAGACAAATTAACGGTCGGGAAATCAGAAATGTCGACCTTAAACTCGCCGACCACAATCGTAAGTTTCGGGTCGGGAGGATCTTTGTCAACACAAAGGTACAGACTTCAAATTCAAATGGAAATGCCCACTGTATCACAAAGCTGGTGACATGGATGAAAGCATCGGATCTAAAGAACTAACCTTTGAGATAGTATTGGGAACCGAAGCAGAGAGGAAGGCTCAGAAAAGCATCGGAGTTTGAAGTCAAACAAACAAAAAATGGTGTCTATGTGATTGTGAAGCTAGAAAACGACCAAATGGATATTCGACTACTTTACAATTAAAAATATAAAAATTACGAAGATTTGATCTAAGTCTAACACGTGAGCAAAATTAGAATATTCGACTATTTTATTTTGCTCTTTTATTACCATATCTTTTGGTAACTAAAAGGAAAAGTAAAAGCTTTGCTTCCTTTCCTTTGATAGATTTTAATCAAAGTTTCTTTTTGGCTAAAGGATAGTAAACTAAGTAGAGTATATATTGATTAATTTCGACTGCTTTGGAGCAGATTAAGTAGGGGACCCGATTAAGTAGGGTTGAAATTTTTCTATAAAAATATGTTCCGACAAATATAGTTTTTTTTTGGTTAACTCCAACAAATACTATCTAAATCTATTGATTTTTTCAGGTTGCAATGTTCACATTGCAAATGTTCTTGAAAAGCTGCCGGATTTCGCTATTTTATGGAGAATAAAATGGGTGGTTTGGCTGCTTACCAAAACCATTGAATTGTTCAAATGGAGAATTACTAGATTAACCTTAGAATCTATGTTTATTATTTGTTTTCTATGTTTTTTATTTTTATAATTAGATTAATCTGACATACCAAAATATATTTATGATATTTTTTGAAAAAAACGTAACTACAAAAATGATATTATTTTTTTGCCATGTAAACAAAAATAGTGTGCAAAAACAAAAATTTACCGTTTTTTCATGATAAAATTATTTAATTTTGGTTAAAAACTCAAAATTTTGACAATAAATTTGTTTGATGGATGATAGGTCTATACTATTATTTACGAAGTTAAAAGTTTGATGTGTCATTCCAAAAACCATTATATATGTATTTTTGTGCTAACTTCTCATGTGTTTATTTTATTTGCGTTGACATGGCGTTTTGTTTGATTATCATTGGATTATTCATGAAACTGAAACTGATATAAATCTGTTAAAAACTTTTCCTTTCTATATATTAAATAAGTAAGATTATATAGGCCACTGAAGTGAATTCTAATGACATACAATAGTCATTAAAGGCCACTGAAGTGAATTCACCAGCGTTATCAAGCCTGATTTTCTTTATAGCATAATCAGGGAATTGCACTCTCAATCTGATTATTTGGGCAATGAATCTTGCGAAAGCTATATTCCTTGTAATCAATAGACACACACATGTGATCATCTACTAGATACGTCAATTAATACCATAAAATATCTAAATGGCCTGCACGGTGGGTGAATCAGCCCACATATATCACCATGTATTCTCTCTAAAAATACAAGGGATTCATTCCCAACTTTAGCTGGCGAGGGCTTAGTTATGAGTTTTCTTTGAGAACATGCCTGACATGAATACTACAAGAAAGATCGGCTTTTACGTCGGCAGATATCGACGTAAAATCGACGTAAAAGAGCATTTACGTCGAATTAACGACGAATTAAAAATCGTCGTAAAACGATCGTCGTAAAACCGAAATCGTCGTAAAATCGTCGTAAAATTACCAACTCCGGAAAATCGTAGTAAAATCGTCGGGAACTATTCGTCGTAAATGCGTCGTAAAATTTCCAACGGATGTACAACGAAAGAACTCCATCATAAAAACGACGTAAAATCGATGTAAAATTACATCGATTTAACAACGATTAGGAGACGAACAATTTCAATTAAGGGAAACTAAATTTTTAATTGTCGATGTTAAATCGTCGTAAAGTTTCGACGTAAAGCCGACGTAAACTTATTCGTCGTAAATTCGTCGTTAAATATTCGACGTTAAATCGACGTAAATTTACGAGGAATTTACGTCGATTTATAAATTAATTATTTAATTTGATTTTAATTTAATTAATGAATTTTTAAAATAATCAAAAAATTAAAAATAGAAAAAATTTGAATTTAAATTGAAATTTAAATTCAAAAATAATTTATAAAAAAAAAAAATTAATACAAATTGTTTTTTACAAAAAAACATAATCTATACAATGATGTCGTAATCGTCGAGGTTGAGATCGACGTCACGAGGAGGCTCTCCGTCTTGGCCGCCCGTCGCTGCTAGGCCGACGTTTCCCGTCTGCACTACCGGAGCCGAAGTCTGACCGCCCGTCGCTGCTGAGACCGGAGCCGAAGACTGACCACCCTGCGTCTGGTGGTCCGATAGTCCAATACCGGAATTACCACCGGTCACAAAAACCCTCCGTGCTCGCTGTTGCCTCGCTCGGATTGCGGTGGCCAACTGCGGAACCGCTTCCGCAATGATGTCGAAGAGATCATGTATCTCGGTGAGCTCCTGCTTCTGGGCCACTTGCTCATGCCTGAGACTGGTGATCTCAGCATTGGCCGTAGCAAGCTCCTGGCGAAGCTGCGGATCCTGCGTGCGGAATCCGGAAGCCGTGGCGGCAGGACAGTCTCTAATAGAGCCCATCCCTAAGGTTCGGCCCTTCTTCTTTGGAGCAACCTACAAATGGAAAATAAAAACGTTAATTATTTATTAAGTAATTATAAATATAATAAATTTTTAAAAAATTGAAATAGATATTATACCTCTTCGAAAATCTGGTCTTGCTCAGCGACGGTCAAAGGTACTTGGATAGTACCGTCAGGTGTGGCTTGGGTCTCCCGCTCGGTGATCCGCTGCATAGCGGCATTGTAGATCTCCTCGGACCGAGCGTCGAGAAAGCTCCCGTCCTTCTTCCGGTAAGTGGTCTCGAAGAGCTTCGTCATTGGAGGTAGTTCTCCTCCGTTCTCCTCGGCCTACCAATTAATAAACATTATTAGTCAAAAAAATTTAATTAATTCTAGCAATAAATAAAATTAAAATAATAATGAAATAATTTATATTTAATTACTTACCATCATGAGACGTCTTCCCGCAAAAGATATTTGGCCAGAAGTGTGCGGGGTCACTAACTTCTCACCAGTCACCGGATCGACCCGGTTTCGGACGGCCGAACACTTAGCAGCGGTGGTTTGGGCATGCGGGTCCACCCAATACGCCTTCAACCCGTTCCAACACCAAGTGGACATGGAGCTCGGCTTTGCGTCGTCGCCGTCAGTCTCCCATTTCCGCTTCCAATCGGAAACGGTGTTGACTAGGCGTTTCTTCGCCTTTTCCTCGAAAGCTTCGCGGACCGTCTCGTTGATCCCGATGTCCCAGTTCCACCGTTGCTGCAAAAGAAAACAAAAAATTAGATAAACAATATAAAAGTAAGATTAATTAAATTTAAAACAATTTAAAATGATATAAATAAGATTTTAAAAATATTACCGCGAAGCACTTGTACCAGGTGTCGCACGTCTCTTGTGACACCTTGCTCCAATTGACGTGCGGCTCCACGAAATGACTCTTAGGGGGGGTATTGGATCTTGGAATTTAATTGAATCTAAGAGAATTCAATTTAAGACATAGTAGGAGAATCTCACGTGTTTTAAAGGCTTTGATAAAATTTGTTTTGTTTTCATGTTTAGAATTGAAAAGAATGTAAAAGAATTTTATTCTAGATTTGAAAAGAATGCAAAAGAATTTCCATAAGTACAAATTCTTTTAAAATCTATAAATTTTGAATTAAACATTAAACATTATTTTATAAATAGGAACAAACTAGTTTTCTTCTAGTTTCTTTTTAAGAAGATATAATTATTTTATTGAAAAATTAAACATTATTACTAAATTTCCATAAATTGTAAATTGAAGATAAAAAAAAAAGAGAAAAACAACTGCAGCTATGAATGAGTTGTAGCAATTTTTATTAAATGCATAACAATATTTAAGAATTTTCTAAACCTGTAGCATCTCTCCACATATCTTCAGCCATAGCTTTTCTCCAATTATTTGCGATTTCTCTGTCTTGCTCTTGCGTCTCCAGAAACTCATCTCTATCAACTTGATTGGTAGTGTTTTCTTCACCGGGAAATTCACCTAAATCTGAGCGGCATTCTTTACGAAGAAAGTTATGCAACGCTGCACATGCTAATACTAATCCAGCTTGTTTCTCGTAAGAAAAAGGAGGTTGAGATTTAAAAAACACAAATCGAGATTTAAAAATTCCAAATATTCTTTCGATGACATTTCTCAAACTAGCATGTCGAAGATTGAATAACTCAGCTGCAGTATTAGGATCACGTCCTTTGCCAGTCCATTCTTGTAGATGATAACGAACACCACGAAATGGAGCCAAAAAATTAAGTCGATTTGCAAAGCCACAATCAACTAGATAAAACTTCCCTGAAAATTAAAATGAAAATTCGCTATTAATAATTAGACATATGATATTTAAATTAATTTATATTTTTTTTACCTTCAGGTACTTGGAAATTGTTTGTTCTTCTTGTTAAAGCATCACTTAACACTCTTGAATCATGTGCTGAACCTTCCCATCCACTAAGAACATATATGAATTCCAAGTCAAAGTTACATGCAGCTAAAACATTTTGTGATATTTCTCCTTTTCGATTACGGTAGCTTGCCACATCAGGTCCAAACACTGTTGCGGGTATATGTGTATCATCTAGCGCGCCAACACAATTCTAAAAAAAAATTAATTAGATTTTGAAAAAAATATAAAATATAAATAAGACAAGAGATAAATAATAATTTTAAAAAATAAATATAAAAATATAAATAACATAAGAGATGAAATAATGTACCTTAAAATATGGATAGAATCGTGTACTTTCTCTGATTTTCATAGGTACTAAACCATTTGGTTTCACCATTAGACTTGGAGCTATTACAAGTATAGCTTTTAAGATACAATTAAAGCTAGTGCTTATTGCAAACTTGGATCTTTTAAATGTGTCCTTAACATAGCAATATCTTGAATTTTGCCCAACCGTAAGCATAAAGATAGCAAGCATTTCTTCAACAGCTATGAATCTTGTGTCTTGTAAACCAACTTTCTCTCTAAGTACTTTAGATAACTTCAAAAACACATCTGGAAACATACGGTACAACACCCGAAAATGTTTAGGATCTTCTTTTAATACCTTTTGTATGTATTCTCCACCGAGTCTTGTGACTGGTCGACGAATTGGACGTTCAATAAAACTATCACCCATGACAAATTTTCGTGAGTTTAGGAATTGAACTCCTACAGCCACCATCACCACCATTAGAGATATGCTTGTGTCAAAATCGTCATTTTCTGTTTGTTCATTATCTTCTCTTGTGACGTCTTCTTCATAAAAATTTGGATCCATCAAAAATAATCTGTTTAAAAGTTTAGCAATTAGAATCCAATATGGTACTTATCAAAAAATGTACAACAAGTGAAAAGAATTATAAGATAAAGAAGTCATGCAGAAGAGGATATTCCCAGACTATGATGCTTATTTTACGTACCACGTTGGAATGTTGTGGCTTTCTTCTACTTTCGTTTAATTGATATTCTTTGCTTTGAAACTAGAGAAGCTAGACATGGCTATATATAACGTCAATTTCACGTATTCAGTTTTCAAGTTTCAAGTATTTTAATCTATTTAGATACTATTTTTTAGGGATTTTATGATATTGATTGACTACAAATAATGCTATTTGTAAGGGATCATATGATATGGATTGACCATAATTATAAAAACGTTTTTATGTTTTTTTCAAAAAGGGCCACTGGTTTTATTATTTGAATTTGAAAGTTTGAAATGGTTGTTATATTTTGCAGTGTTGATAGATACACACGTCTCCAAATATCTTATAAATTGTTTTGTTTTTAAATTAATGTAAAAACTATATGTGTTTTGTTGGGATTATATCTTGCATGAACTTATTTTAATTTTTTTTTATGACCAATTGACAATACCAAGACGATCTTGTTTTGAATATTAAAAAGATCATCAACAATCATTTTCGCATAAAAATTAACTGAACATGAATTCTAAAACACTTTTGGCGATAATACAACATCAATGCATATACTGATCAAAAGTGTCATAGCTTAATAAAGAGTCTGCAGCTCCAAGTCTTTAGGCCCATAAGCTGTTAGAGATAAAAGCGCAGGCCTAGTTGAGACAAGTTGACAATGCTTTAATTAAATCATACCATGGTCTGTTAAACCATACCACAGACTACAATTTGGTTTTAATTGTTTCGATAATGTAAATATTTAACAAAGTATCTTAAATGTAAAATAGGAATAGTCGACCAATTTTGATAAGTAAATTAATAAGTAAATAGTTAGTTCAAAATTGAAATTTTTATTAACTTAATTAAAATGACATATTTGCTGAAAAACCAGAAAAAACTAAAACAATTATTCAAATTCATCTCCAAATTATTAGATGCATAGCTAAAATCCTAAAAACTAATATTTTAGATGTTACGGAGAATCCAACCCAAGCGTTCTTCAACAGACATGCTAACAAACACGTCTTTCATCTTCAATGTGTGAATCTTGGTTACTGCATCATAACGAATATGCTCTTCCAAACCAGGAATCTCTTTAATAGCATCCCAAACATTATTCTTTTTTTTTTTCAGTTTCTCGTAACTCAACTTCTCTTTGATACCTTTCTTCTTTTTGTTGAATAAGATTTATGAGATTAGTACTAACTCCAATCATTTCAGTTAGTACTTGTTCAGAGTGATCGCCAAGATTAGTCGACTTTGACGGATCTCCATTACCAGAGGGTTTAGCTCTCTTCCTAGAATGTAGCTTTTCTTTCGAAGTTTCATATGCTGGTATGTTAACTTCGCAGACATTCTCCATATGATCCACATCTTCTCTTTCTTGAACATCATTTTCAACTTCAAAAGTTGCAGCATTTGTATTACCACCTAGTCCAAACACGGTGCTTCCTCTTGCAATAACATTTTCAAAAATGATTTGCAAATCCTCATAGTCTTCGAAAGTGTTATTCCGCATATATTCATGGTTTGGATGTCCCTGACAAAATATGATATATTCATTAGTGAAAAAAATATTGTGAAATTTAATAAAGAATTTATAAAGATATTAAAATATTACCTTAAAATATTCTTCCCACACCTCATCTGAAGCTGTGAATTGTTTTGTGATAGGATCCCATCCAAAACCAGAGCTACATCGGAGAAGTTCTGCATAGCTTTGGTATTCTTTTTTCAAAGATTTCATTCGATTCACATAATTTTTGTAAGTCTTACAGCACCCGAGTTTTTGATTTAAAACTGGCAGTATCCTCGTCTCAATTGTTGATTTGCTTATAGAACCATTTGAGTCACGCCATCCCTGTTTGATACCATCAACCAGTAAACGTTTCAACAATT
Organism: Eutrema salsugineum; assembly: GCF_000478725.1. NCBI lineage: Eukaryota > Viridiplantae > Streptophyta > Magnoliopsida > Brassicales > Brassicaceae > Eutrema > Eutrema salsugineum. The sequence goes on along the minus strand of NW_006256756.1, from coordinate 11,982,274 downwards.
GACTTTCCTGGGATGTCCACATAAAATATCACCTTTTGCTTTTTTTGGTTGTGAAGATCCTCCTATTTCCATCTAATTAAAGAAAAAAGGGTATACATGAATATATTAACGTAGATGTGCCAAAAAGATTCAATATATATAGTAAATGTATAATATGCAATGCTATAAATATAGGTGAGATGATATAACAGATAAGTTTTGATTTTTTTAATTTGTAGAAAATAATTACTGTTTTGTAGGGATTTTATAATATATGATTGACTAGATGAACAACATTTGAAATTTAAATACTATTTTGTAGAGATTTTAAGGATATATAATAGTATTTTTTTGATTTTTTTATATATTATTGATTAGAATTTGTGACCAATAACTAGAAAGATCTTATAACAAAATTATCATAATTAAATTGTAGAAGAGTAATGTGAAAACACAACATAATAACATAATGATAAATAATATTACGACACAATAGTATAATTCCTTCTAAATCACAGCCTAAGAGCAGAGAATTGGTTCTTTACATTTTTACAACCATTCTCTATTAAATTCTTTAGAAATAACGTTACTCCAAAATCCATCTAATATTGAATAACACAAAACTTTAATAGAATTTAAAACCTCATAAATTGAATAACAGTAGAATTTAAAGCATTTTAAAAGAATGACTACAAATACTTAATCCAATAACACCTACATTTAAAAGAATCGATGAAATAACTCATTGAATAACACAGAATTTAATAGAAACCTTAATTCCTGCAAAATCAGTAAAATTTCGAGATCCAATACCCCCCCTTTAATTGTGTCGGAAACGCTCCGCCCGACACAATTATCCAAAGTAAACCTATGAAACCAAAAAAAAAAATTATTACATTAATATTTAAGTAAATTAAAGCGTTAATTTAAAAACTATAAAAAACAAAAAAGTTTACTTACCAATAAGAGCCTGGTTCCGCTTTTCCGGGAACCAGACGTCGTAAAGCTCCCCGTCCCGGTAAGGCTAGTAAATCCTCAACCGTAAACTGGGCATACGGATGAGGAGGGGCGGGTACCGGTTCGGCAGCCGGGGCGGGTACCGGTTCGACAGCCGGCGGTGGAGGTGGTGGTGGAGGCGGTGGTAAAGACGGCTCCGCGGTATTCGGAACCTGGGAGGCTCCGGAAGATGAAGGGACATCGGTCCCGGTGTTTCCCGAGGCAGAAGCCCGGGAAGAATGTCCGTCCGCCATGAAATTGATGTAATGCGTCCTCCGTCGAGTCATCGTCTGCAAAACCAAAAAAATTTTATTTTTCAAATTAATTACAATTAATTTTTAATTACGATCCTAAATCTAACAAATTCCGATCTTAAATCTAACAAATTCCGAGCCTAAACTAATTCCCGACCTAAACCGTTTGAATTTCTAAACTATTTAAAATTATTATAATTTTAAGTAATTAAAAAAAATTATTTACCTTTTTTTTTTGCGTCAAAAGGAGGAGGTGGGAAGGAGGAAGCAGAGAGAGAGGAAGGAGAGATAAGCGACGAAATGAGGAAGGGGTGAGGTCCTATATATAGAATTTATATTCGTCGTAAATTCGACGTAAACATTACGACGAATTTACGACGAATCCGTCGTAAATTCGTCGCAAAGGTCCCACCGTACAACAAAGCGAGTAAGACAAACACACGTGGCTGTATCTGGGCTTTGCGACGAGTTTACGATGATCCGTGCTATTCGTTGTAAAATCGTCGTAATGTTACGACGATTTTACGACGAATCGTATAAATCAAAAAAATTAAGACGGCTGTGTATCCACAAATCGTCGTAAATTCGTCGTAACATTACGACGAATTTACGACGAATTATACCAAAACTGATGAAATTCAAAAATTGAAACATCCATAAGCACATACAAGCATGTCTATTCATGATAAATGTGGTCTGTATAACTTTCTAGCATGTTTACATAACTTAATGAAGAATTTAGTAGATGTAAGATAAATCCATACATCTTGTGTAAATGTATATAACACCTTAAGATTACTTGATAAACACATATATGTCAAATTTTGAATTTTTTTTTTTTTTTGTTTAGAAAGTTGTTTTACCTTATGAGATGGTAAGCCATTTCATTCTCCTCATCAAATCCCCCCCTGAACCCCATAAAAGATTGATTATAAGATTTAAGGGTTATATTTCGTCGTATTTTCGATGGTATATTACGACGAATTTACGACGATCACTCCCATTCGTCGTAAATTCGTCGTAATAAAAACCACATTTCTATAAGTTCCTGAACCTTATACTACATACTCTTATATAATACATCAGTTTACTTAGGAAAATGAACCCAAAAACCATTCTGTAAGTTGGGAAAGCTAAACCCTATAGGGTTTAGGGTTTGCATATTACGACGAATTTACGACGATTTCTCAACATATGTCCAAGTCAACACTTAAACAAATTTTCATCAACATTTAATTAGTCTTCATTAATTGGCTTTAATTTTTCAAAAATTTAAATTTGACAAATGTTACATTGAAACGTTCAAAGCATGCAATTAAATGTCAAAATATTTAATTAGTCTTCATCAACATTTTCCTCGGTGTCCTCATCATCATTGTCATCATCATCACTGCTTGTTTGAAATTCGTCAGCACCTTCTTCAGTTTCGTCCCCATGTAGATCTTCAACTTGTCGATTACGTGGATCAATTAAAAGAACATTTTCTTCAACATCCGGTTCTGTAATGTCGACACAATCATCTTGTTGCATTGGCGGGAGATCTACACCATCAATTATACCCCTTGGAGCAACTTTGACAACCGCCAGCCATGAAATTCCCGTATTCCGAACTCGAGGATATGGAACAGAGGTGACTTGTTCTGCTTGAGATGCAAGTATAAATGGCTCGAACTTATTGTATCGCCGAGATGCGTTTACATCTACCACTCCAAATTTGTTAATTCGCACTCCACGACTTACCGTAGGATCAAACCAATCACATTTGAATAGAACAGTTTTCATTCTGACTAATCCGGGGTATTCCACTTCAATTATCTCTTTGATGATCCCATAAAAGTCTACTTCACCTCGTACACAAACTCCATAGTTTGTAGTTGCCCGTTGAGTGCCATGACTATAAGTATGAAAAACATAGCCACGTGTGAAATACATAGCTGCAGTAGTTATCTTCGAAATAGGACCTAGGAGCAACTCATGAAACCATACTGCATATGTCATGTCATCATGCTCGACTTGACCTTTTAACCACAATGCATAATGTTGGTCTTTTCGCTTGTTAATTTCATCTTCTGAAACACCGTCAATGCATTCTCGGACTTGACTGACGAAAGTGCTGAAATTTTAAAACATTGTTAAGGACATTTCGTATGTTCAATCAAATTTTAATCATACATGGTTATAATTATGTACCTCTCGTAAGGTGCCAATTCCTCGCAATTCAGAAGTATATATGTATGTGCGCTGTGGTAGTCTTGTTCGTTTGACCAACAAGTTTCTTTTAGTTTCCCACTTAGACGTCCAATTGGTGAGAATATATCAGGCACACCTTCTACTGCGTAACTTTGTCCTACACCCCCATCGTCGTAACGTCTTGGAGCCCGTTTGCGTGTACGAACCTTTGGAGCAAAGTAATAAGACGTGAAATGAGAAGTCTCTTCTGTCAGACTTCCCGCCACGATAGACCCTTCAACTTTTGCTAAGTTTTTGGCCTTACCCTTCAAATGCTTCATAAATCGTTCAAACGGATACATCCACCTAAACTGAGCAGGTCCTCCCAACTCTGCTTCATGAGGGAGGTGTATAGGTAAATGTTCCATAACATCGAAGAAAGCAGGTGGGAATATTTTCTCCAAATTGCACAACAATATTGGAATATTTGTAGACAGTTGTGCAACTACATCTTCTGATAATGTCCTTGTACTTAGATCACGGAAGAAAGCTCCAATGCCTCCTAGTGCCTCATGGACATGTCCCGGTAGGAGTTCAGCAAACGAAAAAGGAAGTAACCGTTGCATAAACACATGACAATCATGACTTTTCATCCCTGAAAACTTTTGTCCTTTATCCACAGATTTAGCCAGATTAGATACATATCCATCAGGAAATTTCACGGCTGATGATACCCAATTAAACAATGCTGTTTTTTGTTCAGCACCCAACCGAAATACAGGAACAGGTGCTTTCCCATTACTCACCATATGCAACTCAATTCTGTTACATATATCGGGTAAGTCCATCCGTGATTTAACGCTGTCTTTGGTTCTTCCTTGGACGTTCAAAACAGTATGCATGATGTTATCGAAAAAATTCTTCTCAATGTGCATAACATCAAGATTATGTCTAAGCAAATGATCTTTCCAGTAAGGCAGATCCCAAAATATACTTTTCTTGTGCCAATTATGATGAACCCTATATCCGTCAGGCATATTCGCAGGAGTGTGCCAATTTTCTCCAAGGGGGACCGTTTCAAGTCCACCCCAATGATCTATTTGCGCTTCAAGCTCTACTCCAGTTAGGTACACTGGTGGAGGGAGACGAACCAATTTGTTCTTTATAAACAAACGCCTATTTCTTCTATATTGATGGTTTGGTGGTAAAAACCGACGGTGGCAATCAAACCAACAGGTTTTCCTACCATGTTTAAGCTGAAATGCATCAGTCCAATGAAGACAATAAGGACATGATAACCTCCCATGCGTTGTCCAATCTGATAGCATTCCGTATGCCGGGAAATCGCTTATTGTCCACATAAGCACCGCTCGCATCGTAAAATTTTTACCACTCGAACAGTCATATGTTCGTACTCCAACATGCCACAACTGGTTTAACTCATGTATGAGTGGTTGCAAAAAAACATCAAGGGCCCGCTTCGGGTGATTTGGACCAGGGACTAATATACTTAGAAACAAAAACTCTCTTTCCATGCACATATCTGGAGGAAGGTTATATGGCGTAAGAATCACAGGCCATAATGAATATTGCCTACCAGACATACCAAATGGACTAAACCCGTCAGTGCAAAGACCAAGATAAACATTTCGCTTAGACCTAGCAAAGTATGGATGTACGGTGTTAAAATGTTTCCAAGATTTCCCGTCAGACGGGTGAGTCATTTTGCCATCTGTTTGTGAATGTTCCGCATGCCATCTCATCGACGCAGCTGTCCGTTCGGATTGATATAGTCTTTTTAACCTATCAGTGATAGGAAGATACCACATTCGTTGGTAAGGAATCTTCTTACGCCCAGCAATTCGCGGTCTATATCTTGGCTTTTGGCAGAAACGACATTCTTCAAGCTTCTCATCATCTCTCCAAAAAAGCATACAATTATCAACACAAACATCAATCATCTCAGAAGGCAATCCAAGACTAAAAACCAGCTTCTGAATTTCATAATACGTTTCAGCAGCCAAATTATCATCTGGCAAATACTCTTTAATAAGATCTGCCCAATCGTTCATGCAAACTTCAGATAGATTGTGATCTGTTTTTATTGTCATCTTCCGAGCTGCCAATGATAATTTTGATAAACCTTCCCTACATCCCTCGTACAGAGGCTGTTTTGCTGCGTTTAACATATCATAAAAGCGTTTCGCATCTGCATTGGGCTCCTCAACAGTATCAGCATGTGTTTCATGAAATGCATCAGTAATCATTTCATGCATCCTATCATGATCTTCACCCTGAACTTGACTACTTTGATAATCATTGGACGCTTCAAAATCTACATGTTCTTGATGATTACTACTACTCCGTGCAGCCATCTGACCACTACTTTGACCATATCCCTCTCCATGCTGATACCAAATAAAGTATTGGGGCATGAACCCTCTATTCAATAAATGCTGCCAGACAGTGTCAATAAGAATATGTTTCCTATTTTTGCATTTCATACAAGGACAATACATTTTGCCGCTTTCAATTACAGTTTCCAGAAGGCCGGCTTGGTACATGAATATTTCCAATCCGTTTTTGAAGTCTTCAGTCAACGACCCATCACCATTTTTGGGCGTATACATCCACTTTCGTAGATCGTATATAGACATTTCAAAAACAAATATTTGACTTTTTGTTTCTGAAATTTGATAGAAATTTCAACTACTAAAAATTTTACTTAAACATTCAAAGACTCAAAAAATTTGTGTCTTTATATGTTTTTTTGGGATGATGGAATAATGAGAGAAGAAAGGGTATATATAGAATTTTTTGTTTGGTTACCAACATATTACCATTGCATATTTACATCAAATTTACGTCGAAATAAAATTTACATCACATTTACATCGATTTTACGTCAATTACAAGATAGAGGACAATTCGTCGTATTATCGATGTAAATATTACGACAAGATTACGACGAAATAAAATTCGTTCTTTATTCGTCGTAAAATCGTCGTAACATTACGACGATTTTACGAGGGTTATTTTTTACGTCGAATTTACGACGAAATTTTTGATCGTCGTAAATTTACGACGACTACAAATCGTCGTAAATAATTCGACGGAAAAGCCCCTCTTTCTTGTAGTGGAAAACTCTCCCGATTAAAAAATCTTCTGGTTTTTCAATGGGTGGCCACTCGAGTTTTGCACAATCCTTCTCATCATGACTGATTCAGGATGACCAAATATTTCATGCCATACTCTAAATGTACTAGTAAACCTTGGGTTTATTGTAATATAGGATTCAATCATATTTATTCTAGTGCAATATAACCCAGAGGACATCATTGATAATTCTTCCAATACATGTTTCCTCTCAGATGTAATGCAAAGATATTCAATGCCATTCTTATTTGTACTTGCTATATGATATTCATTTCCTCGAATATCTTTAAAACTTAGCAAGTTTCTGCTAGATTTGGGGGAATATAACGCATCACTTATTTCAAACTTTGTCCCCCTTGACATTGAAAAATAAGCTCTTCTGGAGCTTATTAAAATATTTGCATTACCAGATATGGTACTCACGTTTCCGGCAGAGTCCTTTATTTTGAGACAGGAGAAATACTTTTTATTTTTAAGTATAGTATGTGTCGTAGCACTGTCGGATAGACATATATCTCCATCCTGAATCTCAAACGATGACATGTTCTGAATCACAATATGTAAGAAAATGCATTAATAAACCAAAACATGATTTGAAAAAAGATTTTATATAAGAAAAACCTTTTCTTGCTTAACAAAAATATATTACATTCTTATTTAAAATTTCTTTGCTTTTTCTTATCTTCTTCAAGAAGACTATATATTACATCGACCTTAATCGCTTTGTTTCCGTTGATTCTTTAGGATCAATAAGGAAATCAGCGATATCAAAATGAGTACAAACACTTATGCCATCAAAGGAAGGTCCAGCTTCATCAGAGATGAAATTGGTTTCAAAATCCTTTCCTTTATCCTTTTCTTTGGCATTTTGTGATGCTCGGTAGAAATCGGCTAAATGTCTTGGCGTACGACAGGTATGTGCCCAATGATTTTTCATACCGCATTTGTAACAAGCAATTTCTTTTTGTTTTTCTGCTTCCCGACCAAATTATTTTGTCTTCCTCATCCACGACTTTGTCTGCGACCGCGGTTATGGCCTCAACCGCGCCCGTGCCTACGTTCAGTCTAACTATTTTGACTGGATGACGCAACATTCACTTCTGGGAATGGCGATGATCCAGTTGGACGAGTTTGATGGTTTAACATCACAAGCTGATTATTTTGTTCAGCCACAAGGAGAACTTGCACCAACTCCGAGTAAGTGATGTAACATTTTGCCTGATATTATTATTGCAGGATTACATTTCCAGGATGAAATGTTTGGAGAGTTTTTTCGATAATGTCGAAATCACTTACCTTCTGTCCACATACCATCATCCTGGAAGTAATTCCAAACATTGCGAAATTATATTCACCAACACTTTTGTAATCCTGGAATCGGAGGTTCAACTACTCATGTTTGGCTTTCGGTAAGATCACATATTTCTGGTGATCAAACCTATCTTTGAGTGATTGCCAAAGATCTGCAGGATCTTCTTTCGTGATGTATTCCTCTTTTAAACTAATATCGATGTGGTGGAGCAAAAATATCATGGCTTTCACTTTTTTTCTCATCTGATGTCAATATCAACTTATCGATGGTATAGAGAAGTCTGTTTTCTCTTAGATGTATTTATGCACCTACTGCCCATGACATGTAATTTTTACCAGACACATCAAGGGTTTGGTTGTGGTACTCATTGGTATCTTAGCCTCCTTACACTGATTCAGCTTGAATCTCTTCAACAGATTTCTTGCATAGGTGCTCTGTGATATGAATACACCCTCCTTTGACTGAGTATTATGAAGTTCCAAGAAATAATTCAGCTCACCAACCATACTCATTTCAAACTCACAAGTCATGGTTGCCACAAAGGCATCAACAAGTTCTTGAGAAGTCCTCCTGAAGATTATGTCATCCACATAGATCTGAACGATCATTATCTTCTCTTCCTGCTCCAGGATAAACAACGTCTTGTCCACACTTTCTCTCATATTACCTTCTTGCACCAGAAAGCTTGTCAGACGTTCATACTATGCACAAAGTGCTTGCTTCAGATCATACAACGCCTTCGTGAGTTTGTAGACGTGTCTTGGATTGATAGAGTCTTCAAACCCCTTTGGTTGCTTAACGTACACTTCCTCCTGGATAAAACCATTAAGAAATGCACTCTTGACATCCATCTGGTTCACCTTGAAATTCAGTATACACGCCATTCCTAAAAAGAGTCCCATACATGTGACTCAAGGCGTGTGACAAGCGCAAAGGTTTCTTCAAAGTCTACTCCGTCTATCTGCGAGTAAGCCTGAGCCACAAGCCGTCCTTTGTCCCGAACTACAGCTCCATTCTCATCGATCTTGTTCTTGAAGATTCATTTGGTTCCCTCAACATTACAGTCCATTGGTCAAGGCATTAGCTCTCATACATCGTTGCGGACGATGTACTTCCCAACCATCTTTTTGAAATCCAGTTGGATGCCTCGAGTCTTCCTCCCTTCATTCACCTCACCGATCACATCTAAGGATGAATGATTCCGATGGACTTGCTTAGAGTCACTTTGTGTCACGTTCTGAGGCACGTCAACTGGTGCTGATTCCTGTGGCACCGATTGCTCTGCCTGTTGCACACGCTGTTCTTCATCCCCATTTGAGTCACTTCTAACACATGCTTTTTCCCAAATTATGTGTGCATAGTCATCAAACACCACATTAACCGACTCCACCAGAACTCTTGATCTCGTATTGAAAACCTGAAATGCAGAACTGTGTCTTGAATACCCAAGAAACATCCCTTCATCACTTCGTGAGTCAAACTTCCCAAGGTGATTCTTGTCATTCAAGATGTAGCACCTGCAACCAAAGAAATGAAAGTAACTTACATTAGGAGTCATTCCTTTCCACAGTTCATAAGGAGTTTTGGATGTCACCTTTCTGATGTACACTCGGTTGATGATGTAGCGGGCAGTGTCTATTGCGTCAGCTCAGAACTTCTTAGGAACCTTGTTGCCGTGTATCATTGTCCGAGTCATCTCTTGTAGTGTCCGATTCTTCCTTTCCACTACTCCACTTTGTTGAGGTGTTCTAGGAGCTGCGAACTGGTGAGTTATTCCATGACTCTTGCAGAACAGCTTCCTCACTTCATTCTGAAACTCTCCTCCATGATCACTTCTTACCCGTTTGATATAACCTCTTTCATTAAGCAGTTGTAGTGCCCAGATTCGGAAACTGTCAGCTGTCTCAGACTTCTCTCATAGGAACCTGACCCATGTGAACCTTGTATAGTCGTCTACCAGCACGGAGAAATACCATTGCCTCATAAACTCTCAGGCTGCATTGGACCCATCAGATCCATATGTACTAAGTCAAGCGATGCCATAGACTGTACATCGGGAACCCGTTTGTGTTGAACCTTGACTTGCTTCCCTTGAGTGCATGCTCTATATACAAACTTGTCTCCTCCTTTAATATTTGGAATTCCTCTGATGCTTTCCTTTGAGACGAGATCACTAAGGTTCCTGATGTCTATATGTCCCAACCGCTGATGCCATAGCTGTAGATCATCACGTGAACTGAAATAACTTATCACTTATCCTGACTTGTTCCACATATAGCAGTTGTTTCCTGACCTGAATCCCGTGAGAATGATTTGACCATCATAGTTTACTGTCCTGCATCCCTTGTGAAGATCATTGTGAGCCCTTCATCTCATAGCTGGCTTATGATGATGAGATTCGCTTTCAAACCTTCTACTAGGTACACATTGACTAACTCAGGCTGATTTTCATCTTTCATCTTTCCTTTCCCCTGAATAGCTCCAATGTTCCCAACGCCAAACGTCACCTTTCCTCCCTTGATCTTTTTGATGCAGTGGAGGTAGCTGCAACTGCCTGTCATGTGACGCGAGCAGCCGCTGTCGAAGTACCAAGGGTCTGCACTATCCTCATTACCCTCCATGAATGCCATGTTGCACTTTAATCCATACCACATCAAAGACATCGAGTCAGTTCTCTTTGGTTCCCTGACGATGAATTCTCGTGATTTCGAGGCTTGTTTTTCTGTTGGCTTCTTGTGATCATAACTCAGATCTTTCTTCTTTACCGATATCTGATTCTTGAACCCATTCTAGTTGAACTTTCCTTGTTTCCTGATGTGTGTCTGCATGAGGGTTGTCAAGTTTTACCCTAAATAAAATCAATAGCCGCAAGTGCACAGCTGATCGGTTGTAGTACTTAGGGATCGAATCCACAGGGAAGGAGGATCTTTCCGGAAAAAGCCTTCAAAAGAAATATAAAATAAGGAAGTCTAGAACCAGAAAATTTTTGTAAGGATTTTGGTGGTGTCTTTAAACCGTAAAAACTAATCTTAATGGAAAATACGAGAATGAAAATGATGTAATGATTAAACTTAATGAAATCGACTAAAAACGAGAAAATGGCTAGACCTAATTGCTCAAATAAAAATCGATTAGGAAAATGAAAATGATGAACTAAAACTCGAAATAAAATCTGTGAAAATCAATGGAAAAGAGGCGCTGGATTTCAAGGAAGTTCTCTCCGGGGTATGAATGATTCAAAACATTGCTAAAGAGTAATTTTAATAAGATCCTAGCTAAAAATTTTAGAACTCGAGTCACGGACATATGAATACGCCAATGTCGTGATCATAAACAGCTATCTCTCTCAACTCTGACTAGTAGGTTTCCATTCTGGCCCTGGAAGAGAAAAGATGCATTTTGTTTAAGCATTCACAAATTGCCCATAGGTAGGTTTCCACGCCTATGTTTGTTTTGCTCTCCCAAACTAGATCTGACCCCGGATGAATACTTTCGTAACACCAAGGACCTGGATCAGATTGTAGTTCATGATGCTACTCCCATGCATTAAAAGTAAATTCAGAAGAAAAAGTTATAGGATTCGGCTTCAATAGCTAATGGAATCCTCATCGAACACATGTATCCCCATCGAAAATCCCTTTGACCCAATAATAAAACTACTCAGACATGATTAAAGAAAGCAAAAACATAGTATTAAAAAGCTAAGCAATAATCGAAATTGAAGAAGAAACAAAAAAGGTTCAAGAGATAGATCTCTATCTCCCTAAAAGCTAAAGTATTGAAAAACCTAAAAAGTATTCTAAAACAATAAGAGCATAAGAGGGCATACGAATTAGGGTTCCTAAAACATGTATTTATAGAGCTCAAGACATTTCTGGGCGTCACTTATGGTTTCTCCAAATGAGGGAATCATTTTGGGTTTCAGAAATGGGCCTTCTAACTCAGAGATGGCTGGCCACGGTCAAAAAGAAAGTGGCCGCGGTGAATGGATGTTTGGCCACGGTCGTGTAGCCTCTGGCAGTGGTGAAATGGCTGTTGGCCGCGGGTGGAAATGCTTGCCGGCTGGTTTACGGGACATTTTTCACTTCACATAACTTTTTATTGAACCGTTGGATTGCCAAACTGTAAAGTGTTCTGAAAAGATGATAGTTCCATCTTAGAGATCTCTAAATTTGAGCTTGATCAGACGGTGAGAAGGTCTTCAATTGGGGTAAACTTCTGACGGTTTGACTCTGAGCTGAAAATCTGGTCTTCTATCAATTTTGTTAAGCTTTTCCTAAGTTTCCTGAAAAGAGTCTTGGAACTACAAATACTAGAAAAACATAATAAAAGTACTTGAAAGCAATAAAAAATCTAGAAAAATTATTTCTAAACTATCCACAAAAGTGGTCAAAATACGGTGTTATCATTTCCTCAGTTGTTCCAGTTAGCAGCATGCCTTGATGTGTCCTACATTGCTGCATTAGTAGCACTCCGTTTTCCCTATGACTCTCGATCTGGCTCCTTGTATTTCTGGATTCACATACCCTGATGAGATAAACTTAATCTTATCTGAGTCTTTCTGCTCCCATCCTGTGTACCCTAGTGATAACACCTGATTTTGACCCATTTTTACCATTGATTTCAAATGCTTTTTCAAATGTTTTAATCAGTTTTAGGAACTTTTATTATGATTTTCATGTATTTGTAGTTTCAAGGCTCTTTTCAGGGAACTTACAAAAAATGATGGCAAAATAGAAGAAATCCATTTTTCAGCTCAGAGTCAGACCGTCAGAAGTTCAGCCTCAAATGAAGACTTTCTCACTGTCTGATACAGCTCACATTTGGAGACAATCAATAGGAGACAACCAGCTTTCCATCGCACTTTACATCACAAAGATCCAACGTTGCAATGAAAAGATACATGGAGAACAAGTTGACCCAATTCACCAGTCCTGGAAGACTCTCACCCGCGGAAAAACCATGTTTTACCTGCTCTGGAAGACTCTCTCCGCCGGTGGACCTTAGGACGAGCCACTAGGCCCAACATCAAAGCCCACTTCGCCATTCCTCTTCAGAGAAGCCCTAAATAAGACCTGGAAGACCTTAGGACCTATAAATATATTTCTTAGTAGCCTTAAACGGGTGTGTGCTCCTGTAATGAGATTTTGAGCCAGCAAACTTTGTTTTTCTAGGGTTAGGCGATGGAGATGGGGATTCTTCTCCAGATCCATTGTTCTTTCTCCTTTTTATCTTATTAACTTTTCTGTTTCATTCTTTTGCATTCTTCTTTGTCTTTTATCATTCATTGCATCATGTAGATTAGTCACAGAGAGTCAAGTTGTTTGAAGATTTCGATAGGTACACATATCGATTAGGATCTCTATAATTCTAAACCATATTCTGGATCTCATCTCTTCTAATTTGTTCATATTGCATGAGAGTAGATTCATGACCTATTCTCTGAGCCTAAGATCGATTAGAGCCACGAGAGTGTTGTATCAGATCATCCATACCTAGCTTGAGAAGAACATAGTCATTATAGGAGTCGAGAGCTACCTATAGAGAAAATGTGAGCAGGCGAATTCAATGTCTAATGCATGATCTTATTTCTGACATGAGAACGAGAGTGTATTGTCAGATCTAAGTGATAAGTTGATTAAGATGGCGAGAGTTGGTTAATCATACATATGTCTGATGCTAAGAGAATCAAGTGTTACTTATAGCCTTCAAGTTTTAAATTTGTAACCCTAAATATCTGCAAGTGCACAGATGTGCGTTGTAGTACTTAGGGGTCGAACCACAGAGATTTTGAGCTTTCAGTACGAATCAATCAAGACTTAAGACTAGTAGAACAAGCAAATGGGGGTTTTGGTTTTGGTGTTACTAAATCTAAGAGCAAACGAAATAAAGAAATCGTAAAACAATAGGAACAAATCGATGGGTCTAAAGGGTTTTCGCAGGGGTTCATGAACTGATCAAAAGACAAACAAATCGATAAAGGTAATCAACTAGTGAGGATCCCGAACTCAAATAGACACATGTAAGATTAGCCAACTCTCGTCACCCTAATCATCTAATCACTCAACACAGCAATTAACTCTCACTCTCATGCTGCGAATAAGATCATGCATTAAAAACAGAATTCATCCACGCTCGCAATTCTCTGTAGGTAGCTTTCGTCTCCTACAGCGATTTCGCTCGGTCACTTCTAGGTCTAGTCATTCGATACAGCACTCTCGTGGCTCCAATTACTGAGATCCATTTCTAAGCGGTTAACAACAGAAACAGCATAGGGAACAAGAATGAACGAAGGACTCTGAGAAGATTATGAACCCTAAATCAAAATAAGCATATGATCAAGACATGAAATTCTCTTTGAAAAATCCCTTAAAAACCCAACTGGGAAATTTCTCAGACATAGCTGAGTTCAACATCACAAAAGTATTTAGAAGTGCAGAGAATTGAAATAGACAAATGTCAGAAACGAAGAACAGGTTGAAGCAGGAGATCCGATGGTGCCCCTTCTCGATGGCTCCTCTTCAGGGTGTGACTCTCTTCTAGGGTTCCTTGTGAGAAATGTGGCACACCCTTCCAAACGACTTAAAATGGGTTTATATAGTGTCTTGAGTCCTCGGGAACGCCTAGGACTTGCAGGAATATTGAGGGGAGTGACTTGGGCTTTAATATGGGCTTCTGAGGCTCGGAGTTGAGGTACCCGCGGTCTAAAATTTCGCACCCCCTGCAGATGACGTTTTGGCCGCGGGTGAGCTTCTGACTGTGATGATTCACCTTCAGTGTATCGACCATATCTGGAGATCTAACCGTTGGATTGCTTTGATTCAACTTTTATTGGAAAGCTGGTTGTATCCTCTATATTGTAGTTTAGGTTGGGGATGATCAGACGATGGGAAGACCTCCGTTTGTTACCAAACTTCTGACGATCTGAATTTATCCAAAGTTGTACTTTTTTGCTCCCAAGTGCATTCCTTTTGTCAAAATATCCTGTAAACTCTTTTGAGATTCTAAAACATGGATATCACGTAAAAACCTTTAAAACTGAGTGAAAACACCTGCATAAGATATTAAAAGTGATCCATAAAAATGGTCAAAATCAGGTTTTATCAATGTCTATTCTAGTTCCATGCAGATCCCAGAAACAGATGAAGATAAACCACCCGGAAGCTAATTGGAAATGCCATCATACATCGATTAGAGTAAACCGGAGAAGTCTAAGTCGCCACCTATGAGTTTTAGAGGCTATAGTTTGAGTCGATATGCTTGAGATATTCTTTTAACAATTCATTCTGCATTGCATCTTATTTCTTGTGAATATTAGATTAGGTTTAGTTTAGGATTCTTAACCCAAAAACTCCAAAACCCCATTGGTTTATGACTTTGCTTACTTTCTCAGTTTGTTGTTTCTCGCAGATTAGACTTTCTCAGTTGGATGAAAAGTTCCTGCCGCATCAGCTACCAATGACTCTTCCCACTTTTCGAGGACTGCCTTCCACGCTAATGGATTAATCCCCTTGATCATGGATCTGATCCTTGCTTTCCAAAACCCGTAGTTCACCATGTCCTGATAGCTCTCCATCTTTTCCGCAGGATCTCACCTGTTTGTAATACACATAAATGACCGCTCTGATACCAAATGAAGATGCAAGAGCCATAATTCGGAAACTAACACAGAACACAACACAGGGATTTTCTTTACAAGAAAATATATTACTAGTAAAACTGTTTTGCAACTTACAATTATACATAACCCGATTTAGAGCAAAACCAAGACACACCTTGATTTGCTACTTTAGCCTCACTCTGTTTTTGAATCTATACGTGATCAAGAACCTCTCACCCAAATCCCTTAACACTCTAGCTCACACTCTCTTACAAGATCTCACAATCTCTTACAAGACAATCGCTCACCCTTGGCTAAGAATTCTTTCAGTTGTGTTAAGAACCCTACAAGGTCCTAACACACCCATTTATACGTAATATGACTTGTGGCTAACCATAGCCGAGAATCCTCTTGCTGATTTCTCCAAATCTTCATGTGAATCTTCTATTTCCTTATCTTTTTCCTAAGAATACTGAAACTTCAGATTTCTCCGAAATTGCCTCCAAGATACTCCAAGCTCCTTGTCCAAGTCAGAGTCTCATCTCTTAGAGTGTCTAGCATGTCCTACAGCTACAGCTCAGCTACAAGCTCACTCCCACATGTGTAGATTGCTCCACAAGTCTTCTCTGTGTCATTCCTTGAGCTAGCCCGACTGTTACAAGGTGATAGCCAAGCTTTTGTCATGAATTTTAGAGCTCTAGGTCTCTTCTCACTGTATTCCCAAAATCAAAGTCCATTAAAAGTTAAGTTGACTGTTGCCTGTTGGTATAGGAATTTTGGGTTCATTCAATTATTCATCAAAATTTTCATTAGACAGATAAAAAGAAATGGGTTTCTAAAAATCGTAAAGGAGCAATGAGGTCGTATAACTAAAATTAAAAGAATAAAAAAAGAGAATGAGAATTTGAATTAGACAAGACTAAACCGTTGTGAAATATAATTTTCATGAATGAAAAGAAAAAGAAGAAGAAGAACATGCTGGATATATTTGATGAAGAACCAAGCGAGATCTAATTAATTATGAAGAGAGAGAGAGAGAGAGTTAAAGCCTTCAAGGATATGTAATTCCTCGATTTTATATCGTCATTAGTTTGTCTCTGGTTAGAAAGTAAGTTAAAGCTTTCACAGACATGTATTGTAGTCTTTTAATAATGGTTGTCTTATATAAATAAAGATGAACACAAAGTTTTCTTCAAAAAGGAAAAAAAAATAGAAGTAGAAGAAGAGGAGAAAAAGAGACAAATCAAATATAAAGAAGAAGACAAAGTTGATGACAAAGAAGTCGAAGAAGATGAACACATAGTTGAATAAAACCCTAGAGAATAAGAGAAAGATGAGCAACATGAAATAGTAAAGACGAATAAGGGTAAATCGATTAGGAAGTTCTAGTTGAGAAAGAAAACAGAAGGAAAAGAAGGGAAAAAGGAAGATTAAGAAACTGAAGTAAAAGAAAAAGAAAACTGGAACATGAAGTAGTAAATTATGAAGATGAGAAAGAGACATATAAAAACCAGATAAAGAAGAGTATAGATAAGACAAAGAAGAATTAAGAAGTGGAGGATGAAGAAGGCTAATTGAAACAGAAAAATATAAAGGAAGAAGAACTTAGATAATACAATTATGACAAAGAAATAATAAAAAGGATGAAAAATAAGTAGGAAATACAAGGAAGAAAAGAACCAACAAGGAAAGAAGAGGAAGAAAAAGAGAAGACACGATAGACGAAGAAGAAATATAAATTAGAGAGGTTAATACAATAAAGATGAAAGAAAATGATGTGGAATAATAAAATCGAAGGACATATAAGAGGAAGAAGAAGTAAAAGTCAAAGAAGGTGGAAAGGAAGAAAGAAATGATGAGAAAGAAGAAAATCCGAAAGATGGATAAGAGGAAAAAGAGAAGCATGAATTTGATGAAAAAAGAGGAATAAGGAAAAAACGAAGAATAAAAAATAAAAAACAGACGAAAGAAAAGAATAAGAATAAGTAGAAAAAAACGAATATATTAATAGATAAGAAAGAGAAGTAGATGAAGATCCTATTACCAGAATAGTGTCAGGTTCATTTGTTACAATTTTGTGTGTCCAATTACTACTTTGATCAGAATGTAAAAAACCTGTTACACCGAAAGATGCGGTCAAGGGAAGAAAAAAAAGACAGACGTTAAAATTGAAAAATGAAGAAGAAGACGAATGATATCAGAAAAAAGAATAAGGAAAATATGAAAAAAATGAAAGATAAAGAGTAGTAAGAAAAGTAAAAGAAAGCAAAAAAAAAATAGAAAATTTTTTTTTACAAAGATGTTAAAATTGAAAAATGAAGGAGACCAATAATACTAGAAAAACAAAATAAGGAAAATACGAAAAAAAAGATAGAGAGTAGTAAGAAGAGTTAAACAAAGAAAAAAATAGAGAATAAGAAAGACAAATATTGAAGAATAAAGTTAAAGACGACGAAGAAGAGAAAAGAAAAAATAAAGAATATGAAAATTGAAAGAAAAATAAGAGGAGAAAAAGAAGAAGAAGAAGCCTAAGACTATGAAAAAGAAGAATGAAAGAACAAGGATAAAGAAAATCCAAATGTTATTGAATTATAGAGGGAAACGAGAAGGATGAAGTCGATGAAGAAGGATGAAGTCGATGAAGAAGAAGAAAGAAAAACTAAGAAGAAGACTGAAGAAAGTAAAAAAAAAATTCAGAATAAGAAAATTAAGGAGAAGATGAAGATGTTGAAGAATAGGAAGGAGATGATGATGTGGTTTTAGAGAAGAAAAGTTATCATCATCTATAATCCAATTATCATTTGTATCATCATTTCAGAATAAATCTACCATTATTTCAGAATAAATCTACCATCATTTTAAAATAAATCTACCAAATCTATATGTACAATCTGTAAAAGGACAAGACGGAGCGATGCTAGAAATCTTGTTGGAGATTAGCTATGTTGGTTGAGTTCGGAGACACAGAAAATCACCACCAAAGCCACCGCAAACCTCTGCCGCGAGCTACTTATCATCAATCCAAGGCCAAAACACAGAACATGACCTCTGCAACGGTGGAACAGGACCACTACAGCCGCCAAATTAAAACATAGACCAGAAAATCTCCCTTTGCAAGCCCACTTGCCACCGCAACAACTCCATGACTTCAGATCCGCAAAGAGAGTACCAATGGGAGGATGATGATGCGGGGTGTGAGCAAGTTTTAACCTAAATAGAGACAATGATGCTGCAAGTGCACAACTAATCAATTGTAGTACTTAGGGATTGAATCCTTAGGAAAGCAAGTTATTTTCTACGTAACCTTTTGAACGAAATCTAGTAAGGTAGTTTAGAACCTAAGCGATTTTAAAGGAGATTTTGCCTAAAAAGGTAAATCATAGACTAAATGGGAAAAAGAAAAACTACTTAAGAAAAGCGATTTAGAAAACTAAAGAAAACTAAGTAAGATTGCTTGAGAAAATTGGTGTACAAACTTATTAAAGAAACGCTGGGTTGTATGAGAATATCTACATGGTATGATCGATATGAACACATGAAAGTCAGACGTGAAGTGGTGTTTCCAGTGGCGGACGGGTGAGTAACGCGTAAGAACCTGCCCTTGGGAGGGGAACAACAGCTGAAAACGGCTGCTAATACCTCGTAGGCTGAGGAGCAAAAGGAGGAATTCGAAACATGCTAAAAAATAAATAAAAAGATCCTAGCTAAAACTCTTAGAAATCGAGCATGGTTGTGTGACTAGGTTACTCTTGTGATTATAACCAACTGTCACCCACGATCCTGACCAGTAACTTACGTCTCTGGCCCCGGTAACAGGTGCACACAATATTTTGAACAAGACTCGTCTACATTCACAAGTCACCCATAGGTGGCTTTCGTGTCCTATGGTTGAATTTCTCTTCTCAAACTAGATCAAACAGACAACAAAAACTCTCGCAACACTAACTACCTAAATCAGATTATAGTTCATGATGCTACTTTCATGCATTAAAAATAAGTTTAGAAGAAAAAGTTATAGGATTCGGCTTAATAGCTCATGTAATCCTCATCGAACATATAGATCCCCATCGAAAATTTTCTTAAATCCAACAAGTAAACTACTCAGGCATAATTAATGAAAGCAAAACATTGTAGAAAAAAAGTTGTAAAGCTTTTGTCTAGTTTGAGGGTGAACTTCTGACGGTTGACTTTGAGCTAAAAATCA
>NW_006256756.1:11675921-11962504 GCF_000478725.1 Eutrema salsugineum | reverse complement strand
AAGGCAGCTGGCGGGGGGCGAACTGCCCCTTCTCTAGGCCAAGGGATCAAAATACGGTGTTATCAGAGAACCATTACTATGGAGACCCATCAGAGCTAGCAAATCGAGACCTTCATCTTCTCCGAATGAAACCAGATCCAGCTTCAAAACACCATCGCTTCCCAGGGACATGCAGTAAGCTAACCATAATGCCTCCAGAATAAGGATGCCGAAGATCATATTCACTAATAACTCCGCCAAAACAAGATGAAAACCCACCTTTATAAACTCCGACCACACAAAAACCCACCGCCAACAAACAAATTTTGACAAAATCTAACCATAGAAAAAAGGGAACAAGACGAACGGACCTCTCACGATGCCGGCGGCTAAGGCAACAAGAGAGACCCTAACACGTAAATCTACTTTTTTGCTCTCTCTCTCTTTTGTTTCGAGTTTTTTTTTTAAATATTTTTTTTTGTCAAGATTATGAATTAGAGTTTTGTGTTATTTAGTTCAAATCATTTTTATATAAAAAAACTAAATATATAGTGGCATTTTCATAATCTATTATATAAAGAGTGAGTTGTGTCTCACAATTTTGACACCTAAGCATCCATCTTTTTGCTTTAAAAAAAAATAAATTTGTATCTTCTAAAATAATAAAAACAATCAATTCACATTTTCTACCTCTTCTTCTACCTTGAGGTTCAGCCCCTTTTCCAGACTATTATCTTTATCTTTATTAATTGCTACAAAATTAAGGATCTAAGTTTAAAGAAATACAACTTAATAATTTTATATTACGTTGATCACCACTGTCATTTTATTCTCTTCGTTTGTTTGATTCTCATTTTGAAGGGTTCTTTTCTTATCCATCTGTTATAGGTAATGGTCAAAATTAAATCAAACGAGAGTGATAAGATATGGAGCTTTTTCCTCTAAAAATGTTGTGTTTCACACCCATGAAAATCTATTATCACCAGGTTTGCCTACCTCACATTGCGTCATGTCTTATGCTATAGGTTCAAGAGTTTGGTTGCTTATACGATTCTGTATTATGGGTATTTTGTAGATTTTCCTACTTCTGAACATCCAGACACTGGTTAATAGTGTTTTAAAATTGTTAAAGAATATCAATCGTTTAAGGCTTCCATCTACCTTTGTTGACTAAATTGTCAACGTATTCTTTTGTTTTAGTAGAAGCTAATCCGTAATTGATTTTGAAGCCCAAAAGTTGTTGTTACTATTCCGTAATTTATTTATTTTTCTTATTTTTGATTTTTTTTTCCAATTGTATTTTTGGTTTTAGGCTGCAATCTGCTTAAATTTTCTGTTGTTGGTTAATAAAAAAACTGGATTATTTGTTTTATTTGAGTGACATCAACGATGTGCCAATAGAGAAAAATCATGCTAATGAGAGGATTAAGATCCATGAAATGCCAGACGCATAAAAAGGCCAATGAGATCGATGAGGTTAGCTTCCTTGGTTCATTAGTTTAATTATCATCTGTTTTATCTCTCGAACATCATTAATAATGGGTTGGACGTATACTTAATATCACAACTTCGTAAAAATGTATTATCTTTTGTATTTGGGATCAATAAAAGGTATTGTTGACGAATTTAGCTAAAAATTGAGGCTTCTCGTAGACAGTGAAACAAGACAAGCTTAGTGCATCTGGATAGACTGGATATCATATTCTTTGGGATTAGGTTTGTGGCGAAGATATGATCATGGATGGGTAAAACAATGTAGTTTGTGAAGGCTAAACATTATACATCTCTAGAGATTTTAATTTATGTAGATAAAAAATCAATGGGGTAAATACATAGTAGAGTTGTAATGCTATTTTCAGGGTTTTAGGAAAGAACATGAGGATATGTTACATTTTCTGCCTTTGGA
Organism: Eutrema salsugineum; assembly: GCF_000478725.1. Classification (NCBI taxonomy): domain Eukaryota; kingdom Viridiplantae; phylum Streptophyta; class Magnoliopsida; order Brassicales; family Brassicaceae; genus Eutrema; species Eutrema salsugineum. Next base: position 11,960,619 of record NW_006256756.1, on the reverse strand, counting down.
AATACTGTTAAGGGTCTGAGTTTATATTCATTATGTTTTGTGGTCTTTATCTCCATTTAAATGTTTCGCTTTCAGGTGTTTTTAACAGCCTATGAATAATATGGTCTTGGAGTCATGAATTTATGGGATGAAAATGAAACATGAATGCATGATAATTTTCTATAACAAAATCTTGAACTGAATAATTCTTACCAAATTAGAAAATAATTTAAAGAAAATGAGTATAATGAGTAATACTCGATATTCCTAGAGTTAGGAGAATCTCCATAAGGTATGTTCATTTGGTTGCTAAATATCATAGTAGGGGAGAATCTCCATAAGGTATGTTCATTTGGTTGCTAAATATCATAGTGCATTATCATCTTATAAAATACTAACAATATAAAACATATGAAATATCGTGCCTCCCAGATTTACTATATTTATTTGTATAACATGAATTTTCAAAATCTTGTCTAGAAATGCTACTGATTCTCTTTAAATTTTGAAATCATTGAGACCAAGACGTACAGACCACACAAACATATGTCTGCTCAACTCATAAATGAGTAGAAATATGAGATGTCGCTTGAGCTTCCGACTTCTGATTTTAAAGGAAGACTTCCGGTAAAGAAGGCTTCCTCGCTGACCAAATAACAAGGTGAGGCATTAAATACCAGAACTCATTACCTTTTTTTGATGTAGTGATAGTTGGAATAATGAGAGTTAAACAATAGGATTTTATTTTGATCTTATGCTGCATTTCATGTCTTCTCATATATGACTAATCACAATAGTTAGATGTTCAATTTCGAGCTTGGGTTATGGATTGTGATTGAGTTGGTAGACTTTAGACGGCATAGTCAAGTTGTGGCAGTGAAACTTAAATTCTTTGTTTCACGAACATGCATGCAATGCATGAACCAGTTCTTCCCAAACCCCCCTGTGCCCATGTCCAATGTTCGTTCTTTTTATGGACTATAAGTTGTTACTCTTAGTTTTGACTTCAAATCATAGTTTATATGTTCAACTATTAAAACGACACACATAGCTAAGCGACCGAAAACGGTTGAAATCTTCTTCTCTTTCTTCTTTCCTTGCTCTGCTACTCTTATTTATGACCATCAATTGTTTTCTTCTTTTTCAGCTGAAGAGATACAAGTGGGGATTTATTAATTATTATTATAACACTTGAATCTTTTATTTTACATCATGTAACATTTAATTCTCTAAGCGAAAGACTCACCAGATGATATCAAAATCACTGTATATTTACATGGAAGGGCCAATACCCAGTCGCGAAATAGATTGTATTTGCTACAGTCTATTTTCCCTATAAATAATAAATTAACTCTTAAAAGACACTGAACAAATATATGAATTTATACAAAACGCAAATTAAAAATATATATACAAACCCCCGCGTGTACATGCGGGTCTTCACCTAGTAATATACAACATTTGAATAAAACAGAATGCCTGACAAATAGACTTACTTGATGTTAGTTTAGTAATAAACCCACATTATAGAGTTATTCTGGTGAATTATCTCTTGTTCAAACGCTGTTATGGAACAAAGAAGTACATTTCCATGCATCACACATACCATATGGCTTCTGTTCCCTAACTGCGTCCTTGTTAGAATATAAATCCAACAATAGTCTCAAAACTTAGGAGTAATAGAATCCGACAGTAGTGAAATACAAATCTGTTAACATTAGTCTTCCATCTGTGAGCCACATCGTGATCATAATGCCACTCCATCAGCGTCACATCACAAAAATATATTTTCCATGTAATATGGGCCAATTAAAGCTCGCACTAATGTTTTCTGGGTCATCTGTATCTCGTACCATCCTTCAACCATGTCAAGAGTCATGTGATCGTTGCGTGAGGCCCAACTTGTGACATGCGCCCTCTGATACCACATTACAAAAATTTCTCGAATAAATAACATATCAACAAACCTTATTCGTATATGTTGACAGAAATATGTTGTCCGCAACCATGGTTCTTCATGTTCTACTAGAGCCAAGCACATGCATGTCACCGACATTATGCCCTGATCGCCCATTTTGTGATCCATCGACAAATTCTCGTGACTAATATCTTTTCCATTGCCTGCATCATCATCCCACTTTACCTAATCAAGTGACAGTCCACATATATTGTTTGACCATATGTGGACATACTTCACTCAAAGCATCTATCACTGAAGTATATCCATTCGAAAAACAGTGTAAAGCATTCAGTCTATAAGAACAACGTAAACTTTGCCCCCCCCCCCCTTTCAAAGCATCTGTCACTGAAGTATGTCCAACTGTCGTGTCTTCACCTTCTCAGATATGAAGCACTGTAATTCCCCAACCTTCTCAGATATCAAGAAACGATGAAGAAAAGGGTCAAAAATGGTGAAAACTGCTTGGAGGAATTTCTCGGCGAAAACTCGTACCGGCTGGATCAGAATATCGGCTAAAAAGCTTACCGCGGTTCATGTTTCTCGGACATTTTCCTTACCGCGGGAAGCATTTATCGGCTAAAGTCCATTTTCACCCGCGCGCCTCAAAGATCTCAAATCCGGGAAATCTTCTGGTCCGAATCAGTTGTCGGGATCTTCATCAAAGTTGGAGATAATCAAGTAAAGATCCCAGAAAAATTGGAATCACGGAATTCGGAGCAGTGAGTAGAGAGATATCGCCACCAGAAGACACGCCTGTCTCGCGTGCGTTCAGAAGCCGATCTGATGGGTTTCGAAGATTACGTAGGAAGATGCCCTTCCAGCTCGAATAAGTTTACAGTGCCTTCATCAATATTTGAGGCCTGTGAATGCTCTTTCCGAAACACCTGAGTTCGCCCAATTTTTTGCTGCGGTTTGGAAGATACCGTCTCCGGAATAGACATCGGTCTAAAAGCTATTTTTCCGGTCATTCCAATGCGGTGCAAAGATGAGCAATCCGGTGAGCCTTCCACTTCCCAAGCTCTGTTGGTTTCTTCACCAAAGATTGAGCTGAATGAGTTATCTTGATTATGGAATCGGTTTCAAGACATTTGGAGTCGTGTGGTGAAAGTTGTTGCAACCGGAAGACGAGTTGATCAGTACGAGCCCAAAAGAGTTGTGATACGCGCTAAGGGTTTCTACAGACCTCGGCATCATTACCTCAACATTGTTTAAGAAGAGGCTCGTCTCCTGAAGCTCTTTGGATTAGACCTCGTACTAACTCCTCGGTATGTCAAAACCAAGGCATGCAAGCTTGAGAAGCAAAGCTGAAAACGACTAAGTGTTTAACGTAAACTTCGGCTTAAAGACCTCGGTATTGCATGCCGGACTCCATCTTCCTGAACCCCTCGACTACCAAGCACCTCGGCATTGCCGAGGTCCCTTGTCACGAACCCAGATTCAAGAACAAGTTGACTCGGAGATTGCACGTGAAGATGGATCGAAGACTAGGGTTATTGCATGTTCTTAACGTGTTCTTCATTGGGATCTTCATCTTGATCTTTGCTCACGTGCACCCCTTGGCATCAAGACCTCGGCTTCACACTCTCACACACCGAGGTGCTCACCCGAGGACCCAAGAGCGTTCAGTACCCGATTTGTTACGGGCTGACCCGCGACACTTACCCTTCACTATAAATAGATTTTAGGACAAGAAACCTAATCATCTTTTATCTTATCTTGTTTCCTGCCTGTTTTAGCTTTAAGAACTTGCCTCGTTTATGAAACTTGATTAATCTAATCCGATATCTCATTTTCACGTAAGAAATCTTGTTCTTGTTCATTTCTTTTATTCACCAGCATCAAACTCCTAATCATGACCAGCTACACGTCTTGCAAAGGACTTAGTGAGCTCGTTATGATTAGTGAGTAGTCCATTTAAGAGGAATTAGATAGGTAGATTAGGGTGTTTCCAAGATAGATTAGTGAGTTTAGGGGTCTAGCTTGCATGTTTCATTCCTTAGTCGTTCATATGCTCTAAGCTGGATCCAAGCACATCACTTGCGGTCCAGATCTGAAACTTTCCTTGCATCAAAAGTGTTTGAGGAAATATCTGAACCAAGCGGCTAAGGGTTTAAGAGTCTTTCATCGCGAGAGTGGTAGTTTGTTCTCTTAAACAACTTATTGAACTGGATCTTAAAGTTGACTGGTTCATGCTTCTCAAAAGGAATTTTGGTATGAAAGAGGATCAGTTTAGATGTTTAATACTTTCATGAGAAGATTATCATATTTTGAGTTCATGTTAAATGAAAATGTTTGCTAATATTGATTCATTAACTTGCTAGTTTAGCCTGGAGACATCCGAGTCCTTTATCCTGTCTAAAGCCTTTGATTTTATCATCTATTATCATCATCTGAATAATTTGCTCTTTACTTGTTATCATTTGCACCTTCCTCTAGTTTAAATACCATCGATTGCTTCATTTTCATGCTTATTTACTTGTTAAATAGATTAGATACCAAAAACTATTGCTTGATCATCTTGACTTAAGACTACAAATAACATAGATTAGTGCCTCTCCAAAAGTTTGGTTTGATAACCCCTTGTACTACAAGACAGGGGGTTGATAACCTCTATAAAGAGCCTGGAAAACTCTTAGTTATCAATTGGCGCCGTTGCCAACTTGTGGGAGCATTAGTCTCTTATTTGTTCTTGAGATCAAGACCTTACCTTCTTTTGTTTTACTAACTCTTTTACAAGTTCTGGCTTTTCTTTCAGGTGCATGAAAACCAGATCTCGTAGCACAGAACCGCCTCTCCCTTACGACAACAACATCAACAGAATCCAAAGGCGAGCACGCGAGAGAGAAAGGCACTTTGAAAGGCTTGGAATGGCAGAACAGCAAAGAATCGAGCAACGGGCTCAAGATGCCGAACACCAGGCTCAGGCAAATCAAGTGCAGGCCGAGAGGAACGAGCAACAGGCCTACATTAACCAACAACAGGCTCAGAGAAATGAACGGCTTGATCAGCAAAACCAACATCAAGCCAATAGAAATGAGCAACAAGCTCACCATGTTCCTCCGCCTCCACCACCAGCTCAGAGACAACCTCCTCCGGTCTTTGTTGGAGAAAATGACCGAGAAAACGCGCACCAATATAGAGCCGGGATTCAGGCACCACCTGTCCAAAACAAAAACTTTGAAGTTAAGGCTTCCCTACTCAATATGGTGCAGAACACCAAGTTTCACGGTCTACCCGGGGAAGATCCTCTAGAGCATCTAGATCAATTTGATCGAGTATGTGACCTGACAAAGATAAACGGTGTTTCAGAAGATAGTTTCAAGCTATGCCTATTTCCATTCAGCCTAGGGGATAAAGCTCACCAATGGGAAAAGAACCTCCCAAGGGGTTCCATCCAAACGTGGGAGCAGTGTAAGCTGGCGTTCTTGTCCAATTTCTTGTCCACTTCACGCACAGCCAAGCTGAGGAATCAGATTTCCAGCTTCACACAACACACTAACAAGAGTTTTAGTGAAGCTTGGGAACGGTTCAGGAGCTATACCAACCAATGCCCACACCACGGCTTCTCGGAGGCCTCCTTCCTGAGTACTCTATACCGAGATGCCCTCCCCAAGATCAGAAACCAACTAGATACAGCCTCCAACGGAAATTTTCTTGGGAAAGAGATAAAGGCGGCAATGGAATTAGTGGAGAACCTTGTAATGTCTAATGACACGTATGGAGAAGATTTTGACAGGGCTAACCATTCAGAGGGATCTAGTAAAGAACAGCGAATGGAGAAGGATATAAGAGAGCTACAAAGCAAGCTTGACAAGGTTCTCATGGCTACACAGAAACCAATACACTTTGTGGGCGAATTTGATGAGCAAGGACCGAGCTTTGATAATGTCAATGAAGATGGTCTAACTCAGGAGGAGATAAATTACATAGGGAACCAACAACGGTATCAGCGGTTTAACAACTTTGGGAACAATCCAAACCTCTCTTACCGAAACCCAAATGTAGCTAATCCTCAAGACCAAGTGTACCATGCTCAACAACAAAGCTATGCTTCTAAAGTGCCATTTCAGAACAGCTTTCAGCCCAAGTAACAGTTCAGTGGGCAACAACAAAGTTACAATCAGCAGAATCAAACAGCTCAGAGCAATAACTTCACCAGCCAACCGCAGCAGCATAAGTTTCCACCAGGGTTCCATCCACAGCCGATGGGTACTCAGCAACAGAACCAGGGAACAGCTCAGAATCAGATGGGGCCCGACGTCTGTGGGCTTCTACAGCAGCTGTTACAAGGGCAACAACGAGTTGAAAGCCAGCACGCAACCATGCAACAAGATATACGGGAGCTTAAGCAGAATCAAGCTTCAACATCATCAAGAGGTCCGGCTTTACCAGGTAAGCCGGAGCCTAACCCTAAGGAGTATGTGAACGCCATCACATTGAGGAGTGGAAAAGAATTACAAGCTCCAGCACCTAAAACAAAGCTCATTGAGGACAATGAGCAAATTGGTGGGGAGGCAGCCTCAAATGATGCACAAGAATATGAGATCTTGGAGAAAGAACCGATTAAAGACAAAGGTAAAGAGGTGGAGAAGGCACCAGAGCTTGAGAAACCCTACGTTCCACCACCACCTTACCAGCCCAAGATACCATTTCCAGGGCGTTTCAAAAAGCAAATCCCAGTTAGAGCCAAAGCGGTCTTTGAGAAGCATTTGGAGAACACGCAAATGACCTTGCCTATCATAGACGGTTTCTTAGCTATACCATAGCTAGGAAAGTTTCTAAAAGATGCCATTCTCAACAAGACAAAGGAGCTCCAGGGTATGGTGATATTGAGTCACGAATGCAGCGCTATCATTCAAAGGAGGTCTATACCAAGAAAGCTATCGGATCAGGGCAGCTTTACCTTGCCGTGTGCAATAGATCACTTGAAGTTCTCAAGTTGCTTGTGTGATCTAGGAGCTTCTGTGAGCTTAATGCCCTACACGGTGGCCAAGAGATTGGGGTTTAAAAGTTATAAACCGGCCAAGATCTCCCTCGTATTAGCTGATAGATCAGTGAGATTACCGGTGGGTTTGCTTGAAGATTTTCCTTTGAGAATCGGTGAAATAGAGATCCCCACTGACTTCATAGTTCTTGAGATGGATGAGGAGCCTGTTGACCCCATCATCTTGGGAAGACCGTTCTTAGCAACAGCAGGAGCGATCATCGACGTGAGAGGAGGCATGATCGTGCTGCACATCGGTTCCGAAACCATGAAGTTTGACGTGAAGGAAATGATGAAAAAACCGACCATTGGAGGTCAGGTTTTCTATGTGGAAACCATGGAGGAGCTAGCTGATGAGCTCCTATAGGAGTTAAACGCAGAAAACCCATTACAAGTGGTCTTAACGCGGGAACAAAGCGAGCACGGGTACTTGAACGAGGAAACCGAGGTGTACAAGCATCTTCTGGACCAACCGAAAGAACTCGAAGCTGAGACGAGGTTTTTGGAGCTCAGGAAGAGTGGCCTCGGCATTTTAGACATCGGGGAGTCCAAGACCGGTGGGGAGACACCTCGGGATATCATGGCCGCGACATCTTATGCCGAGGTCAGTGGTAAACCGCGCGAGAAAGAAAAAGCCAAGGAGGCTGTTCCGAGGCAATGCAGCTTCGAGGCTGATTGGAATGAGGCTGATGCCTCTACCAACAGGGCTGAGGTACGCTTTCTTAGGCTCAAACTCTTCATATCCCGTGATCATCAATGATAACTTGTTAGAGTATGAAGAAAGTGGATTGCTTAGCGAGCTTAGAAAGTTCAGGAGAGCCATAGGGTATTCTTTGGCCGATATTAAAGGGATCTCTCCTGACATATGCACCCACAGGATACACCTAGAAGACCAAGCTATGTCTTCTATTGAGCATCAACGACGTCTTAACCCGAACCTCAAGGAGGTGGTTAAGAAGGAGATACTCAAACTCCTTGAGGCAGGGATAATATACCCAATCTCTGACTCAAGGTGGGTATCTCCTGTTCACGTTGTGCCCAATAAAGGTGGGATCACAGTGGTTAAAAACGAAAAGTATGAGCTGACAGCCTAAAGAACTATAACAGGTCATCGTATGTGCATAGACTATAGAAAACTGAATTCTGCTTCTAGGAAAGATCATTTCCCTTTGCCATTCATTGATTAAATGCTTGAGAGGCTAGCTAATCATCCTTATTTTTGTTTTCTTGATGGGTACTCGGGTTTCTTTCAAATCCCCATAGATCCCCGAGATCAAGAGAAAACAACATTTACATGCCCTTATGGCACTTATGCTTATAGGAGAATGCCTTTTGGTCTTTGTAATGCACCTGCGAATTTTCAAAGGTGTATGATGCATATCTTCTCTGACCTCATTGAAGAGAAAGTGGAGGTGTTCATGGACGAATTTTCTGTCTACGGCTCCTCTTTCTACGATTGTCTTTCTAACTTGTCTCAGGTTTTAAAGCGATGTGAGGAGCACATGCTCGTCTTGAACTGGGAGAAATGCCACTTCATGGTTCAAGAAGGGATTGTCTTGGGTCACAAGGTATCAGAGAAAGGCATAGAGGTGGACAAAGCCAAGATCGAGGTTACGGTAAACCTGCAAGCTCCGAACTCAGTGAAAGGAATAAGAAGCTTCCTTGGGCACACAAGGTTCTACAGAAGATTCATCAAAGATTTCTCTAAAATAGCTAGACCTTTGACGAAGCTATTGTGCAAAGAGGTTGAGTTTATCTTTGATGATGAATGTGAGGAAGCTTTCAAGAAGATCAAGGAAGCATTGATCAGTGCACCGATTGTCCAGGCCCCTGATTGGTCGTTACCTTTCAAAGTGATGACGGATGCATTGGATTATGCCGTGGGAGCTGTCTTGGGGCAGAAGAAAGACAAGAAGCTCCATGTGATCTATTACGCAAGCCGCACATTGGACTCAGCTCAAGAGAAGTACGCGACCACCAAGAAAGAAATGCTGGCCATTGTGTTTGTGTTTGATAAATTCAGGAGCTATCTCGTGGGATCAAAGGTCATCGTCTATACAGATCACGCAGCTTTAAGATACCTCATGACCAAGAAAGATGTTAAGCCGAGGCTTCTCAGATGGGTTCTGTTGCTTCAAGAGTTCGATATGGAGGTGCTTGATAAGAAGGGCATTGAGAATGGAGCTGCCGACCATCTCTCAAGGTTGAGGATTAAAGAACAAGTACCTATAGGCGATGCTCTGCCTGAGGAACATCTCATGCTAGTCAAATCATACTTAGAAGTGGAGGATGCCAACACGATCAGGGAAAGAAGCCTCCTGTGGTTTGCGGATCTTGTGAACTACTTGTCATGCGGTTTGGAACCACCTGAGCTAGATTCCTATCAGAGGAAGAAGTTCTTTAGAGATGTGATGAGGTATCATTGGGATGAGCCGCATTTATACGTGCTTAACAAGGATCATCTCTATAGGCGGTGCTTGGCTGAGGAAGAGATTTACCCGGTGTTACAAGAATACCACGGTTCAGCGTACGGTGGTCACTTAGGTGCTTTCAAGACGGTAGCCAAGGTTTTACAGAGTGGTTTTTGGTGGCCAACTATGTTTAAGGACGCTCAGAGTGTTGTATCAAGATGTGAGGCTTGTCAAAGGCTCGGTAACATATCCAAGAGGAATGAAATGCCTCAGAACCCGATTCTTGAAGTCAAAGTCTTCGACTGTTGGGGCATTGATTTCATGGGTCCCTTTGTAAGCTCATACGGGAATCAGTATATATTTGTTGCTGTGGACTATGTGAGCAAGTGGGTAGAAGCGGTTGCATCTCCAACCAATGATTCGAAAGTTGTGGTAAAACTCTTCAAGAGCACCATCTTCCCAAAATTTGGAGTCCCAAGGGTAGTTATCAGTGATGGAGGTAGCCACTTCATCAATAAGACTCTTGAGAGTCTTTTGAAAAAGCATGGGGTAAAGCACAAGGTAGCTAGCCCCTATCATCCTCAAACGAGCGGTCAGGTGGAGGTCTCAAACCGTCAGATCAAAGCTATTCTGGAAAGGACCGTGAGCTCATCTAGGAAAGATTGGAGCAAGAAGATCGATGATGCTTTATGGGCTTACAGAACCACGTACAAAACCCCCACTGAAACCTCACCATTCAACCTGCTCTATGGGAAAAGTTGTCATTTACCGGTTGAGTTGGAGTACAAAGCCTTGTGGGCAGTAAAACTTTTGAACTTTGATATCAAAACGGCTCAGGAGAAGAGGGTTCTACAGCTTCATGAACTCGAGGAGATTCGTTTAGATGCTTTTGAAAGCTCTAAGATCTACAAGGAAAGAACCAAGGAGCTCCATGACAAGAGGATACACAAGAGAGAGTTCAAAGAAGGGGATCAAGTTCTGTTGTTCAACTCAAGACTTAAGCTATTTCCTGGAAAGCTAAGGTCTAGGTGGTCTGTTCCATTTACAGTTCTTGAAGTGAGGCCATACGGAGCCGTTGTTTTAGAGGAAAAAGATGGACAAGGCTTTGTTGTGAACGGTCAGAGGGTAAAGCATTACTTGGCATCCAAAACAAGAGAGGGAGCTACCTCTTTTCCTCTTCTTGAACCCGAAACTGCCTGAAAAGATAGTAAAATAAAACTTAGAGACGTTAAATAAAGTGCTCTTGGGAGACACCCCAAGCTTATCCTTGTAAATATTTAATTTTCATCTTCCTTTTTCTTTTTATTTGAATCTTTTTGAAGGGTATGTTAAGTGTTTCAGGTTTTAAGCAGCGAATCTTGAAAGAAAGAAGGGCCAGAAAGCTTGTGAATACACGGCCTGGTGATTTAAGACAGAAGTTTCTATAGTCTCGGTATCGACCCTCGGCATAATCATGCCTTGGTCACCTTTTACCGAGTGAAAGCCTGAGAACCTCGGCTAAACTCCTCGCCTTATTTACATCAAGGCCGTGTGGTGAAAGGGAGATCGTGAAATGACTAAGTGTGGGGGAAGCCCACGGTGTAAACACCTCGGTATAATTATACCGAGGGTCAATGTTCACAAGAAACGGTTAAAAACCTCGTTTTGAGGCCGCGACCTGTTTACACCAAGGCCAAGTCATCAAAACCCCCAAGCACCAAGTGTTCTGTGTTAAAAGAAGTGCCCTCGGCATGATGCCCTCGTGGTGGAGCATGACGAGGTGCCTGGTAACGAGAAAGAACAAAAACAAGAACACTTGGGACACTTAAGTCAAAAGAGAAGGTCTAAACGGTCAATGGAAAAGACTTGAGACTCTCCAAGGTTTTAATTTTCTCTCCCTTCATATTTTTTTTTTCTTTTTCGTTTAATTTTTTTTTTTTTTTTTTTTTTTAAGGCAAACGAAAGAGGAAATAACCTTTTATAGAGAGAGAGTCTAAGGGACGAAATTGTACCAAGATTTTGAAGTTTTGCCAAGGCAAACTGAGTTTTCTCCTTTTGTTGAATCATTCCAATGAAATCGCAGGTCTTCGTCTTCAGTGACTGAAAACCGCGTTGATCCTCTTTCTCTCTGACGTTTTTGCACATATCTGCATATTAGACAACGAAAAACAAGAATGCATGTGGTTTGAAAGAGGTTAGGTTCGGTGGGGAACTAGCTAAAAGTGAACTAGCCATTCAGGATCAACAAAGAGTGGTAAAAGGATAAAGAAGTCATGAATGTATGATTCGTTTCCCTGATCTAATGCTTTAGTGAAAAAATTTAGTCAAAATTAAGTCCAGATAAAATGAGCTAGTATATCCTGTCAGAAAGAATCTCCATGAATAGAAGTCCTCTGGTGGGATTTCGTAATGCAAGTATTCTAGCTATCGCCTAATCTAGGCCTAAATCACAAAAAGAGCAAACAACGAGGAAATAGCGTAGAAGCACACTGGTCTAATTCATCATAGTAATGTTTAATGTGTTCCTGGTTTGAAAACTTTTTTTTGAAAAACTTTTTGAAAAACGATTTTTGAAAATTTTTTTTATGAAAAACTTTTTGAGAAACTTTTTGAAAAATTTTATGTGTTCAAAACAAATCAAATTTCATTAATAACGGATGAACATCCTCCCCCAGACTTATTTCACACTGTCCTCAGTGTGATAAATCTAGGAAAGAATGGTAAAGAAAATAGAAAAGTTGAAATGTTTAAGAGTACTTATCGTGTTGGAGAGTGCTGCTCGTCTTTTTTATTTGTTCTTCCTTATTGAAAACCTGAAATTAAATGAAACATAAACAAAACAATGGAAATAGAAAATAAAGGTCAAAGGGAAATAGATAAAATACCAAGTGGGTTGCCTCCCACTAAGCGCTTGTTTCAAGTCATTAGCTTGACATTGTTGCTCGATTAGACTTAACCGGGGTCGTGTTACTCCTTGTTCTCATCATTGGCCGATGATGGATCAATCAAAAACATCACTTCTCTTTCGTCTTCTCTTTCTTCAGCCATATATGGCTTTACACACTGTCCATTCACTGTGAATGAGTTTCCGGTTCTGTCCCACAGGACAATGGCTCCGTATGGCTTGACTTCCTTTATCGTGAAGGGTCCTGACCATCTTGAACGAAATTTTCCTGGAAAAAGCTTAAGACGAGAATTGAAAAGAAGTACCTTATCGTTAGGAGCAAACGTTCTATGAATAATCTTCTTATCATGATATGCTTTAGTCTTCTCCTTGTAGATCTTCGAGTTTTCGTAAGCATTGTGTCTGATTTCTTCTAACTCGTGAAGTTGAAGTAGTCTTCTTTCTCCAGCTGTTTTCAGGTTCATGTTCATCTCCTTGATAGCCCATTGTGCTTTATACTCAAATTCTACTGGAAGGTGACATGCTTTTCCATAAACTAGGTTGAATGGCGTTGTTCCTAACGGTGTCTTGAATGCTGTTCGATATGCCCATAATGCGTCGTCAAGCTTTGTAGACCAATCCTTGCGATGAACTGCAGTAGTTTTCTGTAAAATCGACTTGATTTCTCTGTTTGAGATTTCCACTTGACTGCTGGTTTAGGGATGGTATGGAGAAGTAACTTTATGTGTCACTCCATTCTTTCTAAGAAGATTCTCGAAAACTCTGTTGATTAAATGTGATCCTCCGTCCCTTATCACAATTCTAGGAACACCAAAACGCGGGAATATTACAGATTTAAACAGCTTCATGACCACTTTCGCATCATTGGTGGGGCTAGCGACTGCTTCAACCCACTTAGAGATGTAGTCTACTGCTACTAAGATGTATTGGTTTCCAAAAGAAGTAGGAAAGGGTCCCATAAAATCTATTCCACAGACATCGAAAATTTCGACTTCGAGAATAAAATTTTGAGGCATCTCATTCCTTTTACTTATGTTACCCATCCTTTGGCATTTATCGCATCGCGATATATAAGCTTGAGTATCTTTGAACAAAGTAGGCCACCAGAAACATGCTTGTAAGATCTTTGAAGCGGTTTTAAAAGTTGCAAAGTGTCCTGCGTAAGACGAGCTATGGCATCCGAATAAAATTCCTTCCATCTCTTCTTCAGCCACGCATCTTCGGAATAACCCATCAGCACATCTCTTATAGAGATAGGGTTCATCCCAAAAATAATGTCTTATGTCTTTCAGGAACTTTTTCTTCCTATAACCAAAGAATTGTGGTGGTTCTACATCAACTGCTAGGTAATTCGCTATATGCCTAAACCATGGGGTGTTGAAAGCATCTGCTCGTCGCATGAGTTGACGTGGTGGTGCAGTATTGGCATTGGCGGGGGTTGTATCTATTGCATAGATGTTTTCTTCAGGCAAACTGTCATTTAAGGGCAATCTTTCTTCAACTCGAATTTGTGAAAGATGGTCTGTAACTCCATTATCTGCTCCTTTCTGATCTTGAATTTCGATATCGAATTCTTGCAGTAGGAGGATCCATCTTATCAACCTCGGTTTAGCGTATTTCTTAGACATTAAATACTTGATTGCAGCATGATCAGTATGAACTATGACCTTAGATCCTACGAGATAAGAACGGAATTTCTCAAATGAAAATACGACAGCTAGAAGTTCTTTCTCTGTCGTAGCATAATTGCATTGAGCTTCGTCTAGAGTTCTGCTTGCGTAGTAGATTACGTGCAGTTTCTTATCTTTTCGTTGGCCAAGCACTGCTCCGACTGCATAGTCACTTACATCGCACATGATTTCGAATGGGAGTTCCCAATCAGGTGCTTGCACGATTGGAGCGGAGACAAGGGCTTCTTTGATCTTATGAAACGCGGCTAAGCACTCATCATCGAACTCGAAATTCGTTTCCTTGCAAAGCAAACGCGTAAGAGGTCTAGCTATTTGAGAAAAATCTTTTATGAAGCGCCTATAGAATCCTACGTGTCCTAAGAAACTACGAATTCCTTTTACGTTTGTGGGTGGTTGTAGGCTGGTCATGACTTCGATTTTAGCTTTGTCAACTTCAATTCCTTTTCCCGAAATTCTATGCCCAAGCACGATTCCGTCTCGTACCATGAAGTGACATTTTTCCCAATTTAATACTAAATGCTTATCTTCACATCTTTGCAGAACTTTACCAAGGTTGCCTAGGCACTTTTCATAAGAAGATCCATAGACAGAGAAATCGTCCATGAACACTTCCATGAAATTCTCAATAAAATCTGTGAAGATTGACATCATGCACCACTGGAAGGTAGCAGGTGCATTACACAATCCAAAAGGTATACGTCTGTAAGCAAACGTGCCATATGGACAAGTAAATGTCGTTTTTTCTTGATCCTCCGGGCGAATAGGAATTTGGAAAAATCCGGAGTATCCATCAAGGAAGCAATAGTAAGGGTGATTAGCTAATCTTTCTAGCATTTGATCTATGAAGGGAAGTGGAAAATGATCTTTCCTAGTTGCTGCATTCAGTTTCCGGTAATCGATGCACATACGATGCCCAGTTCCTGTTCTTGTAACGATCATTTCATCTTTATCATTTTTAATGACAGTGACTCCTCCTTTCTTCGGGACAACATGAACTGGGCTAACCCAAGTGCTATCTGAGATAGGAAAGATTATTCCAGATTCTAAAAGCTTCATAATCTCTTTCTTGAAAACATCCATGAGATTAGGGTTCAGTCTCCTTTGAATTTCGATTGTGTTTTTGGCATTATCCTCTAGATTTATCTTGTGCATACAAAGATCTGGAGAGATTCCAGGAATGTCATCAAGCGAATATCCTAAGGCTTTTCTATGCTTTCTCAGCTCAGTCAACAGCATTGTGGTTTCTTCTTCCGTCAAACCAGAGTTTATTTTGACAGGATAAGTAGAATTCGGTCCAAGGAAAGCGTACTTAAGTCCAACGGGAAGAGGTTTAAGCTCGACTTTAGGGGCTTTAAGCTCGCTCCAAAGATCGTTAATTGCTGCAGCAGTGTCTTTAGGAGGTGTAGGAATGTTTGTTTGGTCCTTAAGATTTAGATAGTTTAGAGGTTTCCTATAAGTTTCGGATTTATCAAGCATACGTGCGCACTCACTTGAAATTTCTTCAAGGAAATTGCGTTCATCTTTTGCGGGTGAAAGCGTGACACTTAAAGGGTCGTCTAGAAGCAGATCTTCATAGACTTCCTCAATAATTCCGTCTAACTCATCAACCCAAAAAATTTTTCCATCCAGAGTCAATTTATCGAAACTTTTGTTCATGTCAAACTGCATAACTAGGCCAGCTAGATGAAGGTCAATTTTTCCTTCAGGAACATTGATTATGGCTCCGGCTGTAGATAGGAATGGTCGTCCAAGAATAAGTGGATCCTTAGGTTCTCTTTCTAGTTCTAGAACTTCGAAGTCGGTTGGAATGGAACATTTTTCGATTTCGACGGGAACATCTATTAGGATACCTACAGGTTGTCTAACAGAAAGATCAGCTAATACTAAGGAAATTTTAGTGGGCTTGAAAGTGTGATGTCCTAAACGTTTTGCTACAGAAAGAGGCATCATGTTTATGCTAGAACCTAAATCACAGAGAGCACGCTCAAAAGCTATATCATTGATGGTGCATGAAAGTACAAAGCTTCCAGGATCGTTTTTCTTTTCAGGGATTCGGCTTTGCAGGATAGAACTACATTCATGGGTTATCATCATAACGCCTTCTTCAAGAGTTAAAGAATTTGTTAGAATACCCTTCATGTATTTTCTTAAAGCTGGAATCATAGCACAAGCTTCTACGAAAGGTAATTTCACATTTAATTGATCGATTAGCTCTTTCAGCTTAGCTTTTTCTTTCCCTTTCTTTGGGGCTCTTAAGGCTCTAGGATATGGAGGTTTAGGTTTATAGACACGAGTTGGTGGAGGTGGAATCGGGTCTTCTCCAAGGATTTCCCGGGATGAGTCTTCTCTTACTTTTTCTCCATCCTTCTCTCCTACCACTTATTTTTCAACATCTTCAACCGTGATTCTTTCTCTTTCTTTCTCCTTATCCTTACCCTTTTTCTCATCTTCGGGATCTTTAGGAAATTCAGGCTCTTTGTAAGCTAATCCACTCCTAAGTGTGATAGCTTTCACATGATCGGAGGGATCTGCTTCGCTTGAGCTCTCGAAAGAATATTCACTTGGCTCCTCTTCAGAATTTTCTATGTTTTTAGAATTAGTTTTGATCATCAGGCTAAGGAGGGTGGAAAATTTTTCATTGAAATCTTCTTGCATCGTTTTTAGTTCAGATCTAAGATCACTAATCTCTTGCGACCTAGATTTTTCAAGCTCTAGAATCTTTTTGTTTAGGTTTTCAGCTTCAGAAGAGGGAAAACTAGGATATAGAACATGATTAGATTGAATAGCTAAGATTGGTTCAGAAGGTGGTTTCCAGGCATGCTCGGAAGACGTTTCCCGCGGTCAGAAGGCTCGCGACCGCGGTGAAACATGTCTTGGCTGCGGTCAGCACCATCACGACTGTGATGAAAGCTTGGTTGGTCGCGGTCCGGATGAATGGACCCGCGGTGATCAGAAACGAATGGAAAATCTTGAATTTGATAGACTTCTGCAGTGTTAACCATCCCTTGATCATAAGAATCCATTGGGTTGTCCCAACCGTCAAAGTTACACGTATTGTTTACCTTGTTTGGTTGTTGCAATCCAAGATGACTCATTATGTGATGGAGACACTTCATAACTTCCGAAATTTATTTTTTCTTCTCAGGAAGTGCAGAATTACCAAAGGTTACTTGATTTCGGATGCTGTTTGCGAAATTTTTAATGAAAACGTGAGCATCTTCTACAGATCTAGTTGAGAAGTCTCCATTACTTGCTGTATCGAAAGAGTGTCGTAACTCTGGAGTACTTATACGGCGATAGAAGATACCCAACAGGTATTCCTCGGTATATCCATGGTGTGGACAATCTCTTTGGTATTCCCTAAATCTTTCTCAAGTATCTAAAAGATCTTCATCTTCTTTTTGTTTATAAGTTCTTATCTTGTTCCTTACGAGATTTGAATGATTTCTAGTGTAAAAACGATTTAGGAAAGCAGTTCTACACGCTGCCCACGTTTTTAGTGAAGCAGGTGGCAAAGATTTTAACCATTTGCTGGCATTATCTCTAAGAGAGAATGGGAAAAGACTACACTTGTGGTAATCCCCATTTGTTGCAATGGTTGCACATAATTCTTCGAACGTCTCGATATGGTCTATCGGGTTTTCGAATGAATAACCAGAGAATTGATTTTGTTGAACTAAATGGATATTGGGTACCTTAATTTCGGTTTTGCCATCCTCTGGTAAGGCTGCTTGAATAGCTCTTCGATCTCCCATGAACTTCTCGGGTGAATCAAAACTTCCAATCAGTTCATCATCATCTTCACGTTTTGTCGATCCGATCAGTTCATTGTCATCAGAGATCGGTTCTTCAAACTCATCATCTCATCATCGCTTGGATCACCATCCTCACGATTTGATGGATCACCAAGAGTCTCGGGAACATGTTCCCGGTCTCTCATTGTAGAGAAACCTGAAAAATTCAAAAGAAAAAGTAAAAGTAAACAAGTGTTCTAATGGATTTAAGCTGGGATTCGCAACGAAACAAATCAAAGTCTCCGGCAACGGCGCCAAAAACTTGATGCGGTTTGTAAACGGGGTTTGTTGTTTTCGTTCTACTAAGCTTCAGGTTTTAAATTTATAACCCCTAAATGTCTGCAAGTGCACAGATGTGCGCTGTAGTACTTAGGGTATCGATCCACAGAGATTTAGTTGTTTCAGTACGAATTCACAGCAATGCTTAAATCAGATTAGAACTAAACAGGTTTGGGTTTTGGTTGTCACTAAATCTAAATTAAAAAGCTAATCAAGTAAAAGCAATTAAAAACGAAAGCAAACAAAAGCAATTAAAAAGCGATTAGATCAAAGGCGAATTAAAAGCAAAGAAAATCGAATGAAAAGCAAATAAAAAGCGAATAAAATCAGAATGGAAATCTAAGGTTGTAAGCAATGAAAGAAAAACGTTGGGGCTCAAGGGGTTTCGCAGGGGTTCATGGACTAAGCTATGTCGATTTTAAACAAGTGATAAAGGTAATCAACTACGTATGTTCTAGAACTCGAGGCACGGAAGTATGAATAGCCTACTTTCGCAGCACTAAACAACTATCTCTCGCAACCCTGATCAGTAGGTTTCCACTCTGATCCTGGAAGGGAGAAGATGCAATAGCAGAACAAGACTCATCAACATTCACAACTCAACTACAGGTAGGTTTCCACTCCTATAGAATAATTGCTCGTTTCACCCTAGTTCAGACAATCAATGAAAACTTTCGCAACATATCATATCAGATCAGCTTCTAAGTGGCCAGCAAAGAATCACGCAGTAAGATTAAAGGCAAACGAAGAACATCTAGAAGATTATAAATCCTAAATCTATTGATTCATAAACAGAGACACATGAAATTCCCTTTGAACAATCCCTTTAAACTCAACTGGGTAACTCCTCAAACATATTGTAACAAAGCATCATAGAGAATTGAAAGTGCAGGAAATTAAAGAACAGAAGGAAGAAAAACGAAGAACGGAGAAGCAGATGGAGGCGCGATGTCTTCCTCCAGCAGCGGCTCCTTCTTCTGATGCGACGGCTTCCTCTCTAGGGTTCCACACGAAATCCCTCTCTCTCTTTCTCTAAGTTGTCTAAGTTTCAGTCCCTCCTCTTTAGAATGACCTAAAGAGGGTATTTATAGCTTCTGGGGTGGTCCTGGACACTTAGGGCTTCAAAAATAACAAAAGGAGTTGATCTGGGCTTTAATTAAGTCGTCTGGAAAGTGAAAGACCAAGTTCCGCGGTCGCGGTGGCTCTACCCACAGGAAAATAGGTGTTGGCCGCGGTCCCGGCTAATGCTCTCTTCCGGAACTGCATTTTCTGTCATTCTTGCATCGGGAGTATCTGAAGATCCAACCGTTGGATTGTCTCCAAACCAAGTGCATTAGAAAGCTGGTTGGATCCTCTATGTTATCTCAAATTTTGGGGGTGATCAGACTGTGAGAAGATCTTCATCGCTTGTCATACTTCTGACGGTCTGCATTTATCCAAAATTGCTCATTTGTTCCAAATTGCATATCTTTTGCCCAAGTTTCCTGTAAAGTCTTTTGAAACTCTAAAACATTGAAAACACTTTAAAAACCATTGAAAACAGAGTTAAAACACCTGCATAAGACATAATTATGATCCATAAAAGTGGTCAAAATACGGTGTTATCAGCATTCCTACCAGAACCCTCGGAGAGCAGCCCACCACGACATTCCACACCGTCCTGTGCAACATCAAATCCCTCGTACTACTTGGGATCAGATCTCAGCAACTGAGGTATCGACTTCAAACCTGTGTAAATATGCATTCTGTTTATATCATCTTGCATTTGTCTAGTTCTGTTTTTACTTCTCTCACACGCTTTTATAACACAAGGGACTGTGTTATTTAAGTGTGGGGGAGGAGCTTTGTGTTTGCTGATCTTGTTTTCTTTGTTCTTATTTGATCTTTTGCATTTTGAGTCTCATGTAGCTTAGTGCATATGAAAAAAATCAGAAAATTTTCACAAAAAATGTTCATTCTAGATTGCATTTCACATTTTAGGATCGAGTCTAGTTGTATCATGTAGGATTGCATCAACGCACGGAGTAATGATAAGTGTTTTCCCAGAGAGTACATCACCTTGAGAACTTGAACTAAATATGGTTGTGAAACTTATTTTGTGCTTGCAAAGTCTGAAAACGATTTGAATCCGAGAAACAAGTTTGAATTGAACTCAACTCTAATTAAGTGAGAACCTTGAACTTGACTTGAAAATATCTTGTGGTTACCGACATACATACTTGAGCTAGAACCATTGTTTGAATAAGCTTGTGGATACCGACATACATACTTGAGCTAGAACCACTGTTTTACCGCCCTTTCTCCTTAGCTCAAGTAGCTGAATCCACATCATGGATCAGTTCCCTCACCTTGAACCTATCGTTTTTTCAAGCCAATTTTTGTGTGTGAATTGAAAGGCCACCTTGGATCAAACTTAGCAGAAAGTTTTAGGTTTAGGGCGACAAGGGCAGGTCTCATTGAGTGTTGTGTTCCAACATCAAGGAACCGAGAGTATTGGCGAGGAACGAGTGTGAGGTAAAGACTTATTGGTGAGTGGAAAAAGGTGAGATGAGTGGAAAAGAGAGAAAGGAAATAGCTAGGGGAATGAAAGAAAAGGATTCTGTCTTGGAGTTTTTGAGTTGAGAAATCGAGCTCTTGTGTTGTGAAAAAGAAAATCTAGCCTCTAAATGAAAAGAAAAGTGAAAAGAAGCCAAAGAGCTCAAACGTTTTGTAAAGAAAGAGAAAGAGGCTAGGAGTTGCGAAAAGAAAGTGGAAAAGAGCTAATGAAAGTGTAAGATCCGAGACCTGTACATGAGAAAAGAAGGTGAAACCCCTAGCTAAGCATTGATGAGAGTGAAAGAGAGGTTTTTGAGAGTGTGAGCAAGTGAGGAAACTTTGAGTAGAGTGTGGGGTGGGATGAGTTTCTGCCCTTGTATGCATTGGTTGCCTTTTACCTTTAGCATTCTGCCGAAGTTTAATCATTCATAAAGAGATCCCTTTGCTGCATTGAACCCGCTTGTACACTGATGAGATCATTTTTATCTCATAGCCTCTCCCTAGCCAATCCAGCTTGTTTAAACATTGCATCATTCGATCCACCTGATAAATCTTAATGAATGTGAAAGAGTTAAGAGAGAGAAGAACTTGTTGAGATTCCTTGTTGAGTTGATATACATCCGAGTATGGCTTTGCATTGCATATTTGAGCATGAACTTGAGTTCTCGTTGTGATCACTTCTCTCTAAAAGGAAATATGAACACCCGTTGCATTCCAACCTCTCTCTCATTTGTTCTTTTTGCTTGAGGACAAGCAAAGGACAAGTGTGGGGGAGTTGATATATCTATATTTTGCATCATCTAAGCTGCATTTTAGAGTCCAAATCATGTGTTTTTTCATTCATTTTAGGTCTTTAGGCATCAAAATAGGCTTTAGGATATGCATTAGGTCCCAAAAGAGTTTTGCATGGTTTGGAGTCTTTATCAGGTGCTTTGGAGGCTATTTGGAGCTCAAGAGGAAGATTAGGAGTGGAAACGGTGAAGAAAAGGGTCAAAAATGGTGAAAACCGCTTGAAGGAATTTTTCGGCGAAAACTCGTACCGGCTGGATCAGAATATCGGCTAAAAAGCTTACCGCGGTTCATGTTTCTTGGACATTTTCCTTACCGCGGGAAGCATTTATCGGCTAAAGTCCATTTTCACCCGCGCGCCTCAAAGATCTCAAATCCGGGGAATCCTCTGGTCCGAATCAGTTGTTGGGGTCTTCATCAAAGTTGGAGATAATCAAGTAAACATCTCAGAACAGTTGGAATCACGGAATTCGGAGCAGTGAGTAGAGAGATATCGCCACCGGAAGACATGCCTGTCTCACGTGCGTTCAGAAGCCGATCCGATGGGTTTCAAAGCTTACGTAGGACGATGCCCTTCCAGCTCGAATCAGTTTACAGTGCCTTCATCAATATTCGAGGTCTGTGAATGCGCTTTCCGGAACTCCAGAGGTCGCCCAATTTGGAGCACCAGTTTGGAAGATACCGTCTACACAATAGACATCGGTCTAAAAGCTGTTTTTCCGGTCTTTCCAATGCGGTGCAAAGATGAGCAATCCGGGGAGCCTTCCACTTCCCAAGCTCTGATGGTTTATTCACCAAAGGTTGAGCTGAATGAGTTATCTTGATTATGGAATTGGTTTCAAGACATTTGGAGTCGTGTGGTGAAAGTTGTTGCAACCGGAAGACAAGTTGATCAGTACGAGCCCAAAAGAGTTGCGACACGCGCTAAGTGTTTCTACAGATCTCGGCATCGTTACCTTGATGTTGCTTAAGCCGAGGCTCGTCTCCTGAAACTCTTTGGATTAGACCTCGTACTAACTCCTCGGTATGTCAAAACCAAGGCAGGCATGCTTGAGAAGCGAAGCTGAAAATGACTAAGTGTTAAACGTAAACCTCGGCTTAAAGACCTCGGTATTGCATGCTGGACTCCATCTTCCTGAACCCCTTGACTACCAAGCACCTCGGCATTGCATACCGAGGTCCCTTGTCACGAACCCAGATTCAAGAACAAGTTGACTCGGAGATTGCAAGTGAAGATGGATCGAAGACTAGGGTATTGCATGTTCTTGACGTGTTCTTCATGGGGTCTTCATCTTGATCTTTGCTCACGTGCACCCCTCGGCATCAAGACCTCGGCTTCACACTCTCACACACCGAGGTGCTCACCCGACGACCCAAGAAGAGCGTTCAGTACCCGGTTTGTTCCGGGCTGACTCGCGACACTTACCCTTCACTATAAAAAGATTTTAGGACCAGAAACCTAATCATCTTTTATCTTATCTTGTTTCCTGCCTGTTTTAGCTTTAAGAACTTGCCTCTTTTGTGAAACTTGATTAATCTAATCCGATATCTCGTTTTCACGTAAGAAATCTTGTTCTTGTTCATTTCTTTTATTCACCAGCATCAAACTCCTAATCATGACCAGCTACACGTCTTGCAAAGGACTTAGTGAGCTCGTTATGATCAGTGAGTAGTCCATTTAAGAGGCATTAGATAGGTAGATTAGGGTGTTTCCAAGATAGATTAGTGAGTTTAGGGGTCTAGCTTTCATGTTTCATTCCTTAGCCGTTCATATGCTCTAAGCTGGATCCAAACACATCACTTGCGGTCCAGATCTGAAACTTTCCTTGCATCAAAAGTGTTTGAGGAAATGTCTGAACCAAGCGGCTAAGGGTTTAAGAGTCTTTCATCGCGAGAGTGATAGTTTGTTCTCTTAAACAACTTATTGAACTGGATCTTAAAGCTGACTGATTCATACTTCTCAAAAGGGATTTTGGTATGAAAGAGGATCAGTTTAGATGTTTAAAACTTTCATGAGAAGATTATTATTTTGAGTTCATGTTAAATGAAAATGTTTGCTAATATTGATTCATTAACTCGCTAGTTTAGCCTGGAGACACCCGAGTCCTTTATCCTGTCTAAAGCCTCTGCCTTTATCATCTATTATCATCATCCGAATCATTTGCTATTTACTTGTTATCATTTGCACCTTCCTCTAGTTTAAATACCATCGATTGCTTCATTTTTATGCTTATTTACTTGTTAAATAGATTAGATACCAAAAACTCTTGCTTGATCATCTTGACTTAAGACTACAAGTAACATAGATTAGTGCCTCTGATATATTCATAATTTGCATACTTAGGATTGCATTTTTGGTCCAAATATTGAGTCTCATGCATACATTTAGGTAGTTTTCAATGCTTTTGTCCTTATAGTTGGTTTAGGATAGGAAATGCATTAGGTCCTATAGAGTCTTGCATTTTGGAGTGTTTACAGGTCAACTGGAGCAAAAAGGGAGCATTTGGGACAGAAGCCGTGGAGAGACCCTCGTGTGAATGCATCAGAACCGGACAAGTGGATAGAAGCCGACAATCCCTCTACTTCATCACCTTATAAGGACGACTTTTATTGCGATTCAGCCACTAGTGTCTTCTTGAAGATTCCAGAAGGTTGCGTCTAGTTTCCAGAACGCTTGAGATCACTCAATATGGAGGTCGGAGCTGAAAGTTACGCCAATCAGAAGGAACACATCTCTCGCAGCCGCCTAAGGACCAAAACAACGCGCCTCAGTAAACCGGTGGAACGAACCCCTTACCGACGCCTACTGGACTCGGACCCTTTATCAAAGTTGTATCTGACGGAGCCATATGGCTCGTGGAGTTGACAGAACAAGGTTCGGACAACGGAGCTGGAAGTTATAGTGGTTTTGGCTCAAGCGGCATGCATTCCTATCGACAAGAACGTACCTCGATAGTTTGGTCGATATTTCCAACCTGGAGCGCCGAAATATTATCGACCAGAGGTGGAGCATGTCGATATATTCTCAGCCAATCACGCCAAAATAATATCGACCAAACCATCGACCAGGTGTTTGGTCGATATTTTTGTTAAGAGAAGCTTTGCAAACTATCGACCAAACTATCGACCAGCAGCACTTCGATATTTTCTTCGATCCAGTCCGAATTTTAAGACTTTAATGTGCCAATATCCTGTTTGTTAAGGGTTGGCCCATTAAGAAAACCCTTAGTATAAATAGTTTTGAGACATCAATGATTAGATTAAGCTTTATTCTCTTTTCTCTTTGCCTCTTTTGAAAAAACCCATATTTTGTTAAGAGATATCTCAAGGATTTAATCAATCTAAAGTTGTTTCTTATCATCTTCTCTTCTTATCTCTGCTTCTAATCATGTTTAACATCACCTCTTGCAAAAGATTAGGTGTGTTAAGCATGATTAGTGAGTAGTCTTCTTTTAAGCTTCTAGGTGTGTAGATTAGGGTGCTTAGATGTTTGATTTATGATGTTTAGGTTCTAGATTCTCATTTCCTTTCCTTAGTTAGCTGCTCTTAATGCTAGATCTTAGATAATCACTCTGGTCTAGAACTTAGGCATTTCTCCACGCACAAGGTGTTTGATGAAATGCCTGAATGAGCTAACTTAAGGGTTTATGTTTTAAATGCCATGGGAATGTTTGTTTGAAGCATAAATGACATAATAGAACTGTTTATTAATGCATATTGATCATCATTACCACTAATAAGAATTAGTCTTGATTAAGTAATTTGCAAAGTGATTTCTGTCATGGGAATGAATTAATCTGAATTGGAAGTCTAGACTAAAGAATTGCAAGTGTTGCATTGTTTGCTTAGCATCATGAATTAAGCATTGAAAGCACCCTGATCAATGATCACATCTAGAGGTTTAGCCTTATCTTATTTTTGAATTTGTGTCTTTGTTTTGTTTATCTTGTTGCTTGTTCTTAATTACTGCTTCTCTTTGTTTGTTATATGTTTTAGATCACTTAATCACCAACCTGTTTCTTTAGACTTGAATTAAGATAGTTCCATATAGTCTTAGTGCCTAGAATCTCTTCAAATGGTTTGATACCTCAAGTGCTACAATCACATGAGTAGTTGAGGAATTGATCAAGGATTGAAAAATTCCTACTATCAATTTGGCGCCGTTGCCGATTGGGGATTCATTCTAGCATTAGGACTTTGGATCTTCTTGAGATCAATTCATTTTCTTTTGTTTTACTGATTACCTTTCAAGTGATGTCTTTGTTTTCAGGTGTATGAACACCAGAAGTCAAAGAGAAAGAGCTGTGCACATTGAGAGGTTGGGTATGGATCAAGGGCAACAGGCTCATTGTAACAACCCGGTCGATGAGTAAGTACGGACAGGTGACCACGGTTAAGTGTTGAGTCAGGAACGGACCAGGAAAAATCCAGTGAAGGCCGAGAAAGTTAGATTCTGCCGAGAGAAGCAACTTTGGTCGAGCAAGAAGGGATTTTGTCGAGGGAAATAAAAATTCTGCCGAGGGAATTAGATTTTTGCCGAGGATCAGGTTCTGGCCGAGGAAGCATGAGCGAGTCAGATCATTGTAAAAATGCGGAAATCTGATGGAGGTTATGTGCGGATAAGAACAGATGTGGCTGGTTTCTGTCCACACATTTGGCGCAGGATTAAGGGTGATTAGTGTTAGGTCTGATGACTAAGGTTTAAGAATTTTTGACAAGTGTTTAGCATGTGGCAAACATGCAAAACCTCCCTGAACCTATAAATACCCCTCCCTTAAGCTCAGGAAAATTCATCTCAAAATCTGAGAATTCTTGAGAGAGAAAGTAGTGAGAGAAAGGAAAGAGTTTGGGTATTTGGCGATAGGATTCTACTTACGGGAAGTGGTCGCGCGGTGCTAGCTTAGCGAACGGTCGGTAAGCCGTAGAGTAAACCCTTTCTGTCTCAATCTTGTCCTCGGCTAGTTATTCATTAGATCTATATGGTTCTAGATCTAGAGGAATACCAGAGTTAGGAACAAAAGGGGTTAAGATCGGTGTTGGACCTGCGATAAGGGTGAGTTCCGGTTTTGTGTATGTTGATACGCTAACATGCAGATCTGGTCGGAAGAATAACCGGGACGGTGTTATTCTGGTCTGAAGATGTGCTTGGTGAAAGGTTTGACGTATTATTTTCTATGGTTTTGAGGAAAACCGGATAGAAATGATACTTGGTGAATTAAATGATGAATGCAAGTAAAGGACCTCTTGCATGTCATATTTAATTGTTTGTGTGTTATTTGGTGATGCATCTAGGAAGTATAAATCAAAGTAGGATTTATACGTTCTTAGAGTAGATGCAGTCGGCACGTCCACATACCTTATCTTCGTGGAGAAGGCCACGGAGGTAGGAAGACTCAGAGGGTCGAAGGGTAGCTCCCTTGGCCGAGTGCTGCCAGTAAGGCGGTTCGATGCTATGTGACGGTATTCAGTAGGTCGGTGTGAGGTCGCCAAGATGATCATGTGTGGTGATTTGCGGGATCATTGCAACTAGGGGAGTAGCCGATGCATTTAGAGGTCTCGCATTAGGAAACGAGATTGTTTGACATATAAGGACCTATGTCTTAGATTGCTTCCGCTTGTACATACAGTGATGCATTATGATTGATTGTGTGATTGTTTGTGTGGGGATTGGGAACTAATGTGTGTTTAGTACCCCCAGAGCTCACTAAGTATTGCTAAAATACTCATGACTCATTTGTTTTGCAGGTGACCAGTAGTCGGGAATAGCTTGGGAAAGGTGGAACGGTAGGAGGCTGGAGTAGTTTTGGCTTGGCTTTTGCAAAACAAGGTTTCAAGTATGTACATAGTATCTTTTGGGCACTAGGCCATGGCCGTTTCGCTATAATCGTTTTGTAAGACAATATTTTCAAGTTTAATAATATTAAGTATGATTTAAAAATAAAACTCGGCTTGTGTTAGTGATATAAGCTAGTCCAAGCTGAAACAACTAAAGACTATGATACGGGTTGAAAAGCCTTAGATCTTGGTCAAGAGGCGTGATTTTAGAAACGGTTTAACCTAAGTAGTATGGGCTGCTTTGGTCGAACTTTCTTTATTATCATCTTGTGGCGCTCGGGGTTCATCCTAATCTTAGTACGAATCTGGGGTGTTACACTCATGGTGGTAATGGAAACCACCAGAATCAGCAAGAGCCACCACCTCCACGTCCAAGACAAATTGTGGGAGCTGGTGATGAGGCCAATACTCAGGGTCCGAGACATGGGATTCAAGCTCCAACACCTGAAAACGATTTTGAGATCAAATCTGGCTTGATCAACATGGTGCAATCAAACAAGTTCCATGGCTTGGCATTAGAAGACCCGTTAGATCACATTGACAACTTTGATAGAGTTTGTGATCTAACTAAGATGAATGGAGTGAGTGAGGACAGTTTCAAGTTGAGGCTATTTCCTTTTTCTCTAGGAGACAAAGCTCATCAATGGGAAAAGTCTCTACCTCAAGGATCAGTCACAACATGGAAGCAATGCAAAAGAGCATTTCTAACCAAGTTCTTCTCTTCATTAAGAACAGCAAGGTTAAGAAATGAAATCTCAAGTTTCATTCAGAAGAACCATGAATCATTTTGTGAGGCTTGGGAAAGATTTAGAGGGTATGTCATGCAATGCCCTCACCATGGATTCTCAGATGCTCAGCTGCTAAGTACCTTCTACAGAGGTGCTTTACCAAAGGTCAGACTCCTCTTGGACACAGCTTCAAATGGTAATTTCATGACCAAGGAAGTCAATGATGCCATGACCCTAGTGGAGAATGTAGCTCAGAGTGATGAACTTTATGGATCAGACTTTGAAAGGAATTCAAGAGGAGCTGTGAGTGCTGAAGAAGAAAGGACAAGGAAAGACATCAAGTCTCTCAATGAGAAGCTAGACACACTTCTCTTAGCTTCTCATCAGTCATCCAACTTTGTTAGAGATGTGAATCATGTGTTTCGAGACACATTTCAAAGGGAAGACATCACAGCTGAGGTGAACTTTTTAGGTGGCAAACAAGGTTACCTAAAGAGCTTTACCTACTACAAGAATCCCCCGAACCAGAACTTCAAACACTCAACAACAAGGTTTTGTCCCTCCCCAACAATAATTCTCCAACAGAACTCAGAGAATAAGGATCAAGAAGTGCAGAACCTGCTCCAGCAAATCCTCAAAGGTCAAGCAAGTGGTGCCATAGACTTCAACAAGAAAATGGCAGAGATTAACAACAAGGTGGATTGCACTTATTCTGATCTTCTAACTCAACTTTCAACCTTGTCTTCCAAAGTCAAGACTCTAGAGAACAACAAGGGCCACTGCAGTTCTCAAGCTCAAAGATCTTTACCAGGGACCTCAATTGCACATCAAACAGAATACTGCAATGCAATCCTCTCAAATGATGAGAATCATGCTGCTGTCCAAGAAATTGAGGACCTTCTCCATGGCAATGTCTCAAATGAAAAATGCCTGACAACAGATGATGAGGACGCCATCATAGATGAGTTGGAGTTCCTGTTCTGTGATCTCAATGAGGACATTGAGAAAGAAGGTGGGGAGGCAGCTTGTTTTGATATTAAAAAGAATGATTCTGAGATTGCTGAAGGAAAGGATCAGAGAATGGTTCAAGGAAGGACATCTGATGGAGTCTCTAGCACTGGTTCAACAAGGGTGAAACCCAAATCTATTCCCAAGCTAGGCAACCCAGGAAAGTTCTCCATCTCATGCTCTCTTGGAAATTTGAAAGTGGAGAATGCTTTTGTGTGATTCTGGATCAAGCATCAATGTAATGTCATTAGACATGGTGGAGAGACTAGGGATCAAGAGTCTTAAGCATCACCCCATGTCAATCACCTTTGGAGATTCATCCTCAAAGAAACCATATGGAATCCTTGAAGACTACCCATTGAAAATTGGTGAATGCACAGTTCCAACAGATTTTATAGTCATGAAGATGAAGAAGACAAAAGAGCTACCTCTTTTGCTTGGAACTCCATTTCTGAACAACACAGGAGCAAGGATGGACTTTGATACTCAAAGAGTGGTGCTTGCTAAGGTAGATGATGAAGTATCTTATCCTCTTAAGCCTCCTGTTGCTGGGTTTTGTGGAGTTATATCTGATGATTCTGATGAGTTGAAACGCTATGGGATGATATATGTGGGGAGTATTGGAACTATAGAAGAAGCTCAACCCCTTGCATCTGTTGAGAAAAAGAAAGAATCCCTAATAAGACCTGATCTTGAGTTTGAAGGGGATTTCTTTAGTGATGATGAAGCTTGCTTGGAATCTCTATCTCCTACACCAAGTGAGAAGGAGATCAGCAGCAACAAAGGCAATAACTCAGGGTCTCAAGACAAGAACCCACCAAGAACCAGACCATTCACTCTTGAGTCATCTTCTCAAGTCTTAACTCTCACTCCTTGGAAGTTTGATGGTGGAGCTGTTGAATACAAGGTTAAAGGCAATGGAAGAGCAAAACCTTTTGCTAAGGTCAGGGCAATCCTCACACAAGAGCTCGTAGACAAAGGGTCAGCTGGTGTTCAAAATCTGATGAACAAGGCTATCACACTTGAGTTCATGGACAAGACAAGGAGCATCAATGCTCCTCCTCACCTTCACTAAGAAAAGAGTGTAAGAAGTCAAACTTAGTGACTTTAAACAAAGTGCTCTTGGGAGACACCCCAAGCTTATCCTTTGTAAATACTCTTTTTAATGCTTTCTTTTGTTGTTTTTAGGACGTTTTGATGTTTTCTTTAAGTGTGGACAGGGTTAAGTATGACTTAAGTGCAGTCTAGAGGAAAATGGAGCAAAGAAAAGCTGTAAAGGTCGGACAAGTTTCCATTCATATCGACATGCTCCTTCTTGATAGCTTGGTCGATACAAATGTGTCTCTTGCGCCGAAATAATATCGACCAAGCTATCGACTTGTGTCACCACGATATGGTATAAAGAGTCTGAAATTCTTGAGATATCGAGGTGCCTAATGCTTGATATTCTGGTCGATAATTTGAACCCATAACACCGAAGGAATATCGACCAGAATATCGACATTAAGTAGGTCGATATGAATGCAGCAGCTCCTTGGTTTCCAATGCTCAATGGGATGGTTCAGGCAAAATCAGAAACCCACCCACCTCCCTCTCCAACACTTAATCTATACAGGTATTACTCCAAACCTTGTACATAGCATTTTGCATCTTACTTTTGATTTCTGCATCTTCTTTTCTGTTTATCCTCTTTCTTATACTTTTATAACACAGGGGACTGTGTTATCGAAGTGTGGGGGAAGGGTTTAGTGTTTACTAATCATATTTTCTTTTATTTTATTTTCCATTTGAGTCTTGAGTCTCATTCATTCATGTATTGGCATCTAAGTGCACATAAAAACCCAAAAAAAAAAAAATCAAAAAATGAAAAGTTTTCACAAAAAAATTGCTCATGTAGATGCATTTCACATTTTAGGATGGAGTCTAGCTTGCATCATATAGGTTGCATCTCGCTGGGAGTAATGATAGGTTTTCCTTGAGAGTAAATCACTTAGAGAAATTGGATTAAATATGCTTGTGAAATGACTTCTATGCTTGCAAGGCTTGAAATGATCTCAATCAGAGAAGCAAGTTCGAATTGAACTCAACTCCAATAAGTGAAAACCCTGAACTTGACTTGAAACTATCATTTGGTGCATTGTTTGAATAAGCTTGTGGATACAAATATACATATTTGAGCTAGAATCCTGTTTTTACCATCCTCTTCCTTAGCTCAAATAGCTGAATCTGCATAATAGATAAGTTTTCCTCACCCTGAACCCATCCTTCTTTCAAGCCAATTGTTTGTGTGTGATTGATAGGCCACCTTGGACCAAACTTAGCAGAAAGTATTAATTTTAGGGCCACAAGGACAAATCTCATTGAGTGTTAAGTTCCGTCATCATGGAGCTAAGAGATTTGGCGAGAACTAAGTGTGGGGGAACACTTGTTGGTGAGTGGAAAAAGGAGAGATGAGTGGAAATAAAAGGAGAATGGTGAGAACTAGGGGATAGAAAAAGAAAAGAAACCAGTCTTGGAGTTTTGTGTCAAAGAAAGTGAGCTCTAGTGTTTTGAAAAGAAAGAGTCTAGCCTCTAAGTGAAAGGAAAAGAAAAGAAGCCAAAGAGCTCAAATGTTTTAAAAAGAAAGAAAAATAGGCTAGAGATTACAAAAGAAAGTGAAAAAGAGCTATGGAAAGTTTGAACTCCAAGACTTGTGTATGAAAAGGAAAAGTGAATCCCCTAGTGGAAAGGAAAGAGTGTGAAAAGTAAGCAAGTAAGGAAACTTTGAGTAGAGTGTGGGGTGGGATGAGTTTTTGCCCTTGTATGCATAGGTTGCCTTTTACCTTTAGCATTCTTCCAAAGTTTGGTCATTCATAGAGAGATCCCTTGCTGCATTGAACCCACTCAGGCGCTGATGAGATCATTTTAGTCTCATAACCTCACCCTAGCCAAACCAGCTTGTTTAGACATTGCATCATTTGATCCACTTGGTTAAAAGCTTAATGAATGTCAAAGAGTTGAGGAATAAGAGAACTTGTGGAGATTTCTTGTTGTTTTGTTATATCTGAGTATGGTCTTGCATTGCATATTGACCATGAACTTGAATTCTTTTAGTGGTCACTTCTCTCAAAGGAAATATGAACTCCCAATGCACTCAACCTCTCTCTTTCATTTGATCCTTTTTGCTTGAGGACAAGAAAAAGACAAGTGTGGTGGAGTTGATATATTCATAATTTGCATACTTAGGATTGCATTTTTGGTCCAAATATTGAGTCTTATGCATACATTTAGGTAGTTTTCAATGCTTTTGTCCTTATAGTTGGTTTAGGATAGGAAATGCATTAGGTCCTATAGATTTTTGCATTTTGGAGTGTTTACAGGTCATTTGGAGCAAAAAGGGAGCATTTGGGACAGAAGCCGTGGAGAGACCCTCGTGTGAATGCATCAGAACCGGACAAGTGGATAGAAGCCGAAAATCCCTCTACTTCATCACCTTATAAGGAGGACTTTTATTGCAATTCAGCCTCCGGTGTCTTCTTAAAGATTCAAGAGGGTTGAGTCTAGTTTCCAGAACGCTTGAGATCACTCAATATGGAGGTCAGAGCTGAACGTTACGCCAATCAGAAGGAACACATCTCTCGCAGCCGCTAAAGGACCAAAACGACGCGCCTCAGTAAACCGGTGGAACGAAGCCCTTACCGACGCCTGCTGGACTCGGACCCTTTATCAAAGTTGTATCTGACGGAGCCATATGGCTCGTGGATTTGACAGACCAAGGTTCGGACCACTGAGCTGGAAGTTATGGAGGTTTTGGTTCAAGCGGCATGCATTCCTATCGACCAGAACGTACCTCGATAGTTTGGTCGATATTTCCAACCTGGAGCGCCGAAATATTATCGACCAGAATATCGAGGTGGAGCATATCGATATATTCTCAGCCAATCACGGCGAAATAATATCGACCAAACCATCGACTAGGTGTTTGGTCGATATTTTTGTTAAGAGAAGCTTTGCAAACTATCGACCAAACTATCGACCAGCAGCATGTCGATATTTTCTTCGATCCAGTCCGAATTTTAAGACTTTAATGGGCCAATATCCTGTTTGTTAAGGATTGGCCCATTAAGAAAACCCTTAGTATAAATAGTTTTGAGACATCAATGATTAGACTAAGCTTTATTCTCTTTTCTCTTTGCCTCTTTTGAAAAAACCCAGATTTTGTTAAGAGATATCTCAATGATTTAATCAATCTAAAGTTGTTTCTTATCATCTTTTCTTCTTATCTCTGCTTCTAATCATGTTTAACATCACCTCTTGCAAAAGATTAGGTATGTTAAGCATGATTAGTGAGTAGTCTTCTTTTAAGCTTCTAGGTGTGTTGATTAGGGTGCTTAGATGTTTGATTTATGATGTTTAGGTTCTAGATTCTCATTTCCTTTCCTTAGTTAGCTGCTCTTAATGCTAGATCTTTGATAATCACTCTGGTGTAGAACTTAGGCATTTCTCCACCCACAAGGTGTTTGATGAAATGCCTGAATGAGCTAACTTAAGGGTTTATGTTTTAAATGCCATGGGAATGTTTGTTTGAAGCATAAATGACATATTAGAACTGTTTATTAATGCATATTGATCATCATTACCACTAATGGGAATTAGTCTTGATTAAGTAATTTGCAAAGTGATTTCTGTCATGGGAATGAATTAATCTGAATTGGAAGTCTATACTAAAGAATTGCAAGTGTTGCATTGTTTGCTTAACATCATGAATTAAGCATTAAAAGCACCATGATCAATGATCACATCTAGAGGTTTAGCTTTATCTTATTTTTGAATTTGAGTCTTTGTTTTGTTTATCTTGTTGCTTGTTCTTAATTACTGCTTGTCTTTGTTTGTTATATGTTTTAGATCACTTAATCACCAACCTGTTTCTTTAGACTTGAATTAAGATAGTTCCATATAGTCTTAGTGCCTAGAATCTCTTCAAATGGTTTGATACCTCAAGTGCTACAATGACATGAGTAGTTGAGGAATTGATCAAGTATTGAAAAATTCCTATTATCATCCTCTCCACAAGTTAGGTTTGATAACCCCTTGTACTACAAGACAGGAGATTAATAACCTCTATAAAGAGTCTGGAAAACTCTTAGTTATCAGAGAACCTTTTGAGAACCTCTTTCTTAAGCACATGTCAGTCTCTAATTGGCTCATGTTCATTTTTATATAAATAATATATTTAACACTATAAAATACAATTAAATAGTTAAAATGTAATTATTTTTTAAATTTAATAATTTTATAAATCATAAAATTAAATTATCTATCTATCAATATCTATTAAGCATAAGATTAGTTTTTATATTAAAAATTATTTTGATTGATATTAGTTAAAGTTCATATCATATAAATTAGTAATTTTTAATTAATATAATTAAATATTATTACTAATTCAATAAATTAAATAATACAATTAAAATGTTACATTATTAAATAACATAATTAAATATAAAATGATATAACTTAAAATGCGAGAAAAGTTTGGATCGATCGATCTCTTACCAGATCAATTGATCAAAACTTCTCTCACATTTTAAGGCTTATTTTTTATAAGATTAATTTATGTAATTTTATATATTCTTACTCAACTAAACATAAAATTGCATAACACAATTAAAATTGATTTAACATAAAATTACATAATACAATTAAAATAGTTTATGATTAAAATACACAAAATTGACATTAAATAATTAAAAATACGAAATGAGTAAGAGTTCATAAATGAGTTTTTATAAGGTTACAATGTTTCTCTCAGAAACATAAGGGAGGGTTAAAAAAACACATGCATATATTCCTTAAAAAAATAGTAAATCCCAAATAGCTCTTAAAACCCAAATATTAAACTAAAGATGCGGAGCATCAGCTGCCTTAGAGCTTTGATTAGTAGTACATATTCATGGGCATAATACTTCATAACTAGGTTGGGATCCGCGTCAAGCGCGGATTTGCGATGTATAAAAAATTGAATACAAAATTTGTAGAGATTTGTAAATTATATATTTTTTTTTTAAAAATAATATGTTTTAATATTCTTTTATTTTAATTAATACTAACTATCATGAATCATTTATGTTATTTTTTTTTATAATAGTGAATATGTTCGATAGTTGGATAATAATATTGTGATATGTATCTTTAATAGTCCCATGAATTTTGATAGTTGGATAATTATATTTTTAAAATTGTACAACATAATTTGATGTTATAAACTGATCTTTAAGAGAATTAAAACAAAACATACATAAGAAAACAAAACAAATCCAAAACATAAATACTATCCAAAAATTAAAGACGTAAATGCTTACCAAATAAGTGTATGAAATTCACAAAACCAATTGAACTAAGAAAAAAGCGAGTTCTTCGTCTTCACACTTCGGAAAACGATTTGAGATGGAGGTAAATGATACAGAAAAAAACTAAGGATCATGAAGGGGACGATTGCTAGTCGGTACAAAAAATTCATAAAAGTTTTAAAGCAAATAACTATTAGGCAATGAATTTACAATAGAAAAATTTCTAGAATCTGAAAAAATATTTAAAGCATGAACCAAATTAAAAAAAAAACATAAATTTATATTTACCTGACGAGTCCTTGTAAGGCAAGAGATGAATTACAGAATCTGCGAAGTATCAATTATACTACAAAAATAGTAGGTTCATTAAGAAGAGACATAAATAATAATAATAGAGATTTTTTTTTACAGAGATTGACGTTTTTTTTTAAAAAAATGCTATGATCAATTTTTTTTTAAAATGCTTAAACTTAGTAGACGGATGTTATATGGGTATATATAGTACGATGGATACGCTAGGGTTAGGTTAGTACTAACTTCTACATCGGTGGTCTATAAATTGGGGGTTAGGTCGAACTTCAAGATTGGTGGCCCATAAACAAAATCGATGGCCCATAATTGAGGAAAAAAGTCATGTCATAGGTATTTACACGTAAGATTAATGATCGATCTATCAAAATTAATTAAAACAACATATAATTTTTTTTTATTAATGACACATAGGACAATCGCTGTGGTGATGATACATTAGATTTTTGATCTTGCAAATAATAGTATAGATAAATTAATTAATTTTTGTTATTAAATCATTTAGGAAAGTATTTAGCATGACTAACTAATGTGGCTAAATCAGAGCATTTTCGAGATAACAAAATTCGTAAAACTCTAAATCTTATATATAAAAGAAGATGAACTCTCTCCATCTAGCTGACACGTCAGCATCCTTACATTAGACATGTGTCCCTTTTTGATGTTCCTAAACGACGTCGTACTATGCCTTTTCTGCTGTTCTTGCTAAACGACGTCGACCACCCGATTTTCCTCTTCTTCTGTCCTATACTCCCGATCTCCTCTACACGCGGCGGTTCGTTAACGCAGACGAAGACGCTGCCTCCAGAAGTAGACGAAGAATAATATGATTCTGAATGGGGTCAGTTCATTCGTTTTTTTTTTTGGTTTCTCTTACTTTCCCCGGAATTTGAGAGTTTCTCTTTTCTCACTGTCAGAATTGATTCGGCTGAAGTTCTCCGTCTAAAAAAAACATGCCCAAGGTGATCGTCAAATCTCCAATCTGCAATCTCCAGGGCCCGTAAAATTGGATGATTTTGTTGTCCCAGAAGATAAGGAATCATTCCTTTGTTTAATTTAAGTCAGCGATTGATTACTTATATGGAGGAGTTGTTTTTCCAATGGTATTAAAAAAAAACTCTCGCTCTATGTTTTGTAGATTACAGGTTAAGAAAACATCTACCTAGGTCCACACGAAGCTTCTCCTTCGCAGGTCCAATATGGTTACACATCGACCTGGAAGTGGCCGTCTAAGCATAAGCTGAAGGAAGCAGACCAGAATTGAATGTCTTTGGTCGAGAAAACAAAGCAGCGAAGGTTTGGTTTGTATGCACGTCGATGTCACTTTAGAATTCAACCTGTCAGTCCCTATCTTCCTTGCAACTTTAACTTCTTACTTATGTATATTTAGAGTTCATGGAGGTTAACGTTTTCCCATCAAACAAAAGCGTTTGACGTATGTTCTCCCTCTCGCTTGTTTCAACTTCTCTCAAATGCTTCTCTACTTCCGATTTGCTTAATTAACACTACATGCCTTGGTTTAATTTAGTTTGATATACTTGTGAATTTCCGGACAAATATCCCTGATGTTGTTAGGAATTAATATTATGTGATGGACATGAAGCTGATGTATGGACTACTGCAGTTATATAGGGTATATTGCTAAGCGGAGTCCTACCTTATGGTGAGGTAATTGTGATCGGTGTTTTACGTGTAAGCCCTTTTGTTTCTGTTCTTAAGGTTGGTTCAAATTGGTTTTGTAAACTGGGAACGCAGGCTTAATTTGTAATCATAGAAGTTCGAAACTGGTAATGACCTGCATTCTGAACCATATTGTTTTATAAACATTTTGTAACTAATTTGGATAGATTAATCTTTCAATTGCAATTGCAATACTTGACTTATAATAGAAATTTAATGTGGTTTTATAAATCTGAAGGATGATATCATATTTTTGGAAAATATATGTTGATTTCACTAAAGAATTTCCTCAAGTTGAATGTTATAATCATTTTCTTAAACCAAAACTGAATTGGAAATCATTGTTGTTCGTCATGATAAGGTTCAGTGTCTCAACTTCTTCTTTGTCCTAAATATTGTTGAAAAATCAAATTT
This sequence comes from Eutrema salsugineum, assembly GCF_000478725.1. Taxonomy (NCBI): domain Eukaryota; kingdom Viridiplantae; phylum Streptophyta; class Magnoliopsida; order Brassicales; family Brassicaceae; genus Eutrema; species Eutrema salsugineum. Next base: position 11,923,010 of record NW_006256756.1, on the reverse strand, counting down.
GTAATTTCTCATAAAATAAATTTATAAAGAAACGATAACGACCTGCACACTTATAAAGATACATTTAGTGCAATATTGCCCAGGAGATGGGAATAACTTTCTTGAGGTTTTCTTCTGTGTCGTGTTTTGTTTTCTGTATTTTCTTTAGTTGGATGTAGGTTTTTTTGAAATCTGAGCTGATTACATATTATGAAATTACATAGCCTTTGGTATGCTAACAGGAGTGGATATGATGGAAGCTGATCCCATCTATGTTCCGTTAGTTTTCTAAATAATTAATTTTTATTTTTATCTTCCTTCTATATTACTGAATGTTGGAATCAAAAAGTTAGTTTCAGTTATTGAAGCATCGTCGAGTGATATGTTTATCTTGTCCTTTTTCGCTTTTATTTGCATGAATTTAGTCAAGCTAGCTATAGCTAGCGAATGTTCGAGGTGGAGCTTTAGTGCATAAGTCTTATAATGGAACGAGAAATATGTCATATATAGGTTTATCCATTATCAGTATGAAGAATTGTCATGTTTTATTAATATGAGGGTGGCTACTGGTGCATATCATAGATCTAATGAAGCTTTTCTTGATGAGGTTCTTGAGGTGGTGTTCTCCTTTCTATGTCTGATTTCCAGTTTTATCTCCTAATTTTGATAGGCACAACTCATCATACATTTTGAATAGATTACTGGGTGATGCAGACAAATTTCAGTTGTTTTAAGGCTATTTTGTTAATCGTTTATAACATGTCAACAATGATAGGTGTTTTCTTTCTTAAGTCGTATTGGATACATGTTAAGACTAGCTTCACTTTTATAGTGACTGAGTTTGAGAACTGTTAGTGTGAAACAGAGTTAGAAGTGTTTATTTGTGGTCTAATAGTTGTTATTGTATTTGAGATAAGTGTAAGTTTAGGGTCTGGATAAGATCACGATAAGATAATATTCCAAATTTTGTTTCTCTTAGGTTTTGGTTTTTTAATATATACTAAGTACACATAATTGATTTATATATTTGAGTGTTCATAAGCCTCTTCAATGTTAAGTTGTATTTGCATTATTATTTTGACATTTTCTAAACTATTCATAATCTAGAGATAATAGTTCTTTTATGTCAATCTCATGCAATGCTTTAGATTGTTCCCTGTGAAAATTGTGAAAATTATTTTAATTGCATACAATAATGCTTATGTATCTTGGCTAACAAAAAAAAACACCAAGCACAATAATTGTAACATTGTACTAATGAAATAAAAATTTAAATCAAACATTACATTCTTATAAAAAATTATGCGCGTAGCGCAGATATTCACCTAATATATCTATGAAAGTGCCCTGTTTTGCAAATTATCTCGTATGTAAGATATCAATCCCAGGAGAGAGAAAAAGCATAGAAGAAAAAAATGAAAATCTATCACGAAATCAAACGATTAAAGTTAACTGTAAGAAATCTAAGATAAGCAAAGTACATAAACGTGCACATTAACATATTATTAGGTCTGTGGACCAAATTTTCCAGACTGAACCAAATCTGAGGTTTGAATTTTTGGTTTGTGGTTATAAGCGTAGGACCGATCGGCAACTTTCGGTTTCAAAGATCCATTATTTGCGTCGGTTCGGTTTAAAACCGAACGGTTATAATGGAGGAAAACATAAGTCTATTACATGAGCCTGCTGATTTAACGGAATTTACTGATTTGAACCAAACTAGTGGATTGTCCGCGTTACGCGCGGTATTTTCTTTGATTATTTGCTTAAGTTATTATATTTTGTAATATTGAGATGTTGGTATTCTTTTCTCATATTTTAAAAAAAAAATTAGTGTAATTATAGGCTGCAGAGGATTTTTTTAATTAAAATAATGTGTGCATATATTAGACAATTTGGATTGTTATTATCCATTGTACAATACATTCATAATGAAAAATATGGTTGCATGGTAGAGAGTTGACATTTTTCCTTCCACTAAACGTTTGCAAACATATTGGACAGTCTTTGTTTCTAAATAGATTGAACAGTCTTCGCTTCTTAACCGTTTCATTAAATTATATACGCATATGCTTAAAATGATTTTTCTATTTGATCTCTAATACTGTATCATCAAATCTTAAGAATTTTTTGTGAGGAAAAAAAAGTAAAAGAAACTTCTAAGTTTGCCTCTAAACTTGGATAGCCGGCTACTGGGTAGCTTGATTCGAAATCATAAGATACCTAATTGAAATTTGAAGATTAGTTTTGAATCAGATTGGAAAAAAATTTGAGAATTTTGGTTTTGCGAAATGATTTTGGAGATTTATGTTTGAAATTCGATGAAAAGAACAGTGTAACTAAATAAAATTCTTGATGTTCACTTTCGTGGATCTAAAATGGCTTGATCAATTCAAACTTAATAAACTATTTGGTGAGTGATAATTTAGGGTATTATTTTGGCCAATTATGGGGAATGTGAGATTTGCGAGATTTTGTAATTGTTTCCCTAACTTTAGCTTTAGTATGTTAGTTACTTGAAGAAAACAAAAATAAGTGAGAGACAGTAACCTCAATATGCTTTGTAACTCACTAACTCTTGATGTTATTCCTCAAAAAAATATTTGACTATAATGTAAGAAATAATGCATATAATAACATTTGGCTAGTGTTGTTCCGCGCATCGTAATACTTCTTTTGTTTGAATATGAAATATGTTTTAGGTTATTTCAAAATATTAGATGTTCTCATATTTCAATCTTTTTAAAAAATTATTAAATAATGTTTAACTATTTATCTTATTTGATTATTTTTATAATTGGTTGAATTGTACGTAATTATAACATTAAATGATGTTTTTTTTAAAAAAATGTAGATTTATTTATTCTTGTGCCTTTTGTAAAATATCTTACAATTTGAAAATGGAGAGAGTATTTTATACTATCTTTGGAATTATATGTGATTCTAATTATTTAAAAGAGAAATTATATTTGTGAAAATGTAAGAAATCAAAGTATTTTAGCCCGACTTTTTTTTTTATCAATTGAGCTGGAATTCATAAAAACAATTCTTTATATTTAAATAATTCTAGAAATTAAACTATAAACATTGTATAAGTTTTGTACATTTCCAGAAGTTTTGATATAGTAGTTCATGATTTAAGACAATATAATTTATCATGTTCTTTAAAAAAAAAAAAACAATTTTGATTAAGTGACGAACTTCTGGTTTTGTCACTCTCTTAATTATTAGTTGCACTGAGAAGTTGTTTGGGACAGCAGTAGTATTCTTAGAATGTTTTAAAAATTAAAATTTGTGATAACTAATTAGATAACCAAAACAAAATGTCGATTTTAACTCTAATATTTGGTATTGAGGCCTAATAATATATTTATGTCTTTATGCTTATGTTTAAGATGACACTTTTAAGTCTTAACCATGCCATATTTCTGTCTTTATGCTTATGTTTAAGATGATTCTATGTTTTTGATCTTACATGCTATCATTTATAGTTGGAGGTTTCTTTTAAATATCGGAGATACATTCTAGCATGCGTTCCTATAAAAGCTTAATCAGTTAAGCTCCACTCTTCTGATAATTCTTTTAAGACCTGCAACTTCAGTATGCTATCCATTGATTTGTTTCCTCGAGAGACGTAATGTACTCATGCGAAAGATGAGGCAGTTTTTTAGGTCAAATATTGTGATGAAACATGAAGACTGTTGTACCCACATCTGTCATGTTTCTAATTCTTAAATAAAGAAAATGGATTCACCTACATATTCTAAATGTAGCAGAGTAGAAATGCAATGGTGCCCTTAACGGCTTTATATAGTTACTTTGTCCAAGCCGCTGAATGAACTGAAGATCAGTGATCATTCTTCTTCTGATTTAAAATGCCCAAGATGAACAATGAGCTAACTATAAAACAAACTCTTAAAGTTGTCATCCTTGGGAACGCCTCACAAATCCAAAAAGGAGAACAAATGTTTATTCTTGTATGTGCCTTATGAAGGTACCTAACAAATGTAACGACCTTTGAACCATACATTCTCCTCAACTCGTTTTGAATATTTCAATACTTGGGATCTATTTCGCAGAATCAGAATGTGCTTTTGTTTCCTCAAACATTTCTTGCTTAGAGTTAGCATCGACAGAAAGTGCTTCTAAAGTTTCATCCAAAGTGATTTGAGCTTTTGCCACATTATAATAACTTTCTTTGCTTTTCTTCTTTTTCATTTTCTTGGACTTATTCTTTGAAACCGGTTCTACATTATCAGCGTCTTCATCCTACTTCTCAACTATAGCCTCATCATCTAATCCTATCTCCTGCAGTAAAACCCAAGTGTTACAAAAGTGTAATGGATAAGGTCCAGACATCAAAAACCAGAAACATCGTAACACATCTAAACTACCTACAACCAAGAAGAGATGAAGCCATGTCATAAGATTCACTACAGAAACATAAGACCAAGAAAGTAAAATGTTTGTTACCTCATAAGTAAATGTCCTGACATGGATACCGAATGCTCTGGGCAGTCCAAAATCTACAAGTATTAGTGAGTTCGTGTGGCGATCAGTCAACAAAATTTGTGACTTTAGATCATGATGAAGAACCATGTGACAGTGGCAATACGTAATTCCACGGGATTCTGGTAAAGATATGTCTGCAACAGTAAATGAACAGCTCTGATCAGCCTGTATCAAGTACTAAAACACATCAAGATGATATTACATCGCTTAGAAATTAATAATATTCAGCGAAACTAAACAAATAGATGTGTCATAATTACCAAAAGGAAGTTTATGGCATCATGAGTTCATGACAAACCAAACAGCTTAACATTAAATTATTTTTAGGAGTATCTGGTTTGTTTATTTAAGAAGTTCCTTCACATGAAAATGCATTAAGCACATAATTAAAACGATGCCCAAAGTTTCTTAGCACTCACTTTGATCATATGTAGATCCTTCGAGAATTCAGGACAGGAGTCCATGTGCTTTTTGAGATCCAAGTCCAGATACTCGAAAACCAAATATAAACGCTTCTCGCTGGGCACTACATCCTGCAACCTCCAAATCGTCAACCAAAATTTTTCACCAGCATTGTTCACCAGATTCATGCTGCATTAGTTTTCAACAATGGTATTAACTTCATACTTGAAAATGTTGTTCTGCTGCATTTCTTTCAAGATGGAGATTTCTTCAGTTACTGTGATAAGTACACCTTCATCCTCCTACTCGAACCGGAGTTTGGTCAAAGCTGTTGTCCCATTGGTCACCTTGTCTCATGCCTTGTACACCACACCATTATTAGTATGAGTATTCAAACTGAGATTCGTCAAAGAGTAACCAGTGACTATGAACTGGAAAAAAAATGATCATTTCATCAACCGGATCCATCAATTCTAGAATAAAGAAGCTGAAGTATATTCATCCTCGTAAAACTGAATGTAACAACACGCGAAAATTTCCCTGGCAGTTTGATGATGAGGCATGACAGCCTATATGCGCACATTCCACAACCGAGTTTGATTATACATGGAAGAAAGCAAAAAATGAAAAAGGAACTGTGATTTGATTCCTTGGTCAGACTGAGAAAATGAAACAATATAAAATCAAATAGAATAAATCAGAAAAGTAGAACAGAATCAGCGAATTTGCATTTCTCCAATCCAAACAAACATCAAGGCTCAAGCATGATAAGTGACGCACAACGTAGTGAATGTTGCAAACGAAAGCAGCGTCAATAAAGCTACTGGAATTACAGACTCTAACCTCTTTGGTTATTTTCATTTGTAGTTGTAACATAATCGCCTGTGTCTCAAGTAAGAGCGTCGCTTCAACAGGACATTCCTATCTCAGGGTCGGATATGCTGTAAAACTTTAAAGGTAAGAGGAAGTTCATTGAGTTGTAAACTTAAATTTTAAAATCCGGTGTGAAATTATTAAGATACGTTGTGTACTTCACTGTATCTAAATAGACTATAGGATGAGTGAGTCAATAGGTAATGAAATGTTTGAACCACATACATCACGCTACATGAGGTTGAATAAGCAGCTGATTAAACTCCACGAAGCAGCACTTTATCAAATCCAAATACACAATTCAATTTGAATGCAGTTTGAATCACTTAAACCCTTTTCAACTTCTACTACTGCATTTATCAACACATATACTAATAAGCACAATTCCAGACAGTACAATCGACCAGACAATCTAATCACTTAAAATCTAATATACTGACCTTTTCGGAGTGAAGATCTTCATCACCTTCGCTGAAGAGATCAAAAGGATTAGTGTAAGAACAGACAGACTGTACGAAGATTCTCGTCTTCTTCTTCTTCATCGTGATGATTCCGATAGACCCCTCCCTTAGTCGTCGTTTATGCTCGTTCAATCTCTCTGCCTCAATTGCACTTTTAGATTTGCAAAATAAGATTTTTCGTTTTCATATTGGGAGAAAGAAGAGTACGGAAACGTGAAGGAGATGAAGCAAATCTGGAAGACGAAGAGGAAAGGGAATTGAAGTATTTAAGAGTAAGAGGAATTTTTATCGTCAGAAGAAGTCTGAAGAAAACAGCACTGATGTAGCAGAGCTTGTGGAAAGCAGAAATCTTTAAGATAAAGTCATCCACCACGAACAAATTGAACCTAAATTTGATGACATGGCAACTTCTCATGAGTTTTTTTTTAATCTGACGTGGACGTAGACTGAGGAGCCTCAAACTTCTCCTTTTATTATAGTAGATACTAGGGATTGTCCGCGCTACGCGCGGTTTTGTTCTAAAAATCTATTTCTATTTTTAATAACATAGTACTTCTACCTGAGATTTCAATATGTAGTGACATGGAATTTCTTCTGGTTAATTTGTTTGATGTATTACCAAAAGCACAAGATTTTAAATATATGTTTTAATAGGAAAATATCATTTAATGTTATAATTAAATAATATTAAACCAATAACAAATATTATCAAATAATATAGTTGCTAATACATTATTAAAGAAATTTTAACAGTAAAACATCTATCATAGTGAAACAGTGAGAGTATATTTTACTATTAACTATTATTTGTAAGAAGAATTGTACGTAAATTATTATTATATTTTTCTTTTGTTTTTCATACAACAGTTAATATAAAACAAATAAATAAGGATGTTTTGCAATGAAAATTTACATTTTAGTGGTTTTCTGATTTTTACATTTTTTATTTTTTATTTTAATTTATTTTAATTTTATTAATACTAATTTGATTATTTTACTATATTTACTTTTAATCTTTTTTGTTTATTTTGTTTGATTTTTAGAGTTAAGGCTGCTGTGAATTTTGTTTTATTAATACAATGTATGTCTACATAGTGGACATTTTGGGATTGTTAATAGCCATTGTACAATACATTGATGATGATAAATATGGCTACATGGTAGTGAGTTCACATCTTGTCTTCCAATGAACGTTTCCAAGCAGATCGGACAGTCATCGTTTTTCTCTTCTTCTGTTGGCATCCTTGTTGACATCTCAAGTTCGGCGATGTGTAAGTCTACGTCAATCCTGTTTGTTGCCTGCGAGTTAAAATGTATAACTGTGAAATAGATATCCATGTCTATACCTCTTGTATTTTCCATTGTTGTCATCACTGAAAAAACGAACTGGCTAAACGTTTGTGTGACTCTGGTCGCATCGTCTTCGGCTATGTGATGGTATGTTAGTAGGAATTCAATGTTTCTCATGATTGTTGGTGTGAGCTGGCCATCGTTGTTGGTTATGCATGGCATTTGCATTTGGATGTCTCTTTGATTGTAAGGTTTATGTTTGTGGTTGTAGTTGTAGAAGATGGGCGAGTTTGATAAGAGAATGAGTGGGTTATTTCTGTATTGCTTCCCATTTTTGTTAAGTGTAATGGTGTGAAGCTGTTTTTTGTTTTGTTTGAGTTTATAAATTATCGTAGGAGGCTGTAGATGTACTGGCTTTTAATTATTTGTAGTGAATGCATTCATGTAACAGTTTTGGAATCATTAAGTGTACTTAGAGAATGGTAAGTGACCTTTTTATTTGTGTTGTTCTATTATGTTTTAATTTTTTTATTTGCTGCATGTAGTAGGTTTTGTTTGTCGTTTGAAATTCACATTTTTAACCGTGGATCAGTTTTAGAATAATTAAGTATTATTTATTTCTTTGTCTGATGTTGGAAATTAAGTTTGAACAGTTATGCTTAAATATTTGTAAGCTCTGGAGGCTCGAAGGTCATGGGTCGAGTGGGCCGAATTAAATTTGCCTTTCCGCAAACCTCCATTTTTCTGTTGGGCTACGTAACTATTGTATTTTATTTTCCAATATTAATTTCTAATGCTTGATCGGAGTTCTTTGTGCTGTCAGTGCAAACAAAGCCCATTTAACTCTTTACAGGATCCTGAGGTATCTTAATAATTTTTCATAAATTATTATTTGAAATATCCTATTAATTTTACATTCACTGAACAAATATCCTATTAATTTTTCATATGATTCTCATTTTTTTTTTTCAATTTTTTCATAAGACGAAGCATACAGTAGTTTATTGAAGACCTTGTGTTTAAATTTAAATTTCATATGGTAGGAAATTATTTGAATACATTCGTTGTATGGTATCTTTCTCTTCTAATAAGGACATCCAGTTACATCGTATGTGGCATGATGATACTTTTTCCTTTTACCATTTCTTCGCAAAGTTGGTACAGCTTCATCGAAGTAAAATCTTGTTGCTTGAGTTGAATGAAGCTGCAGTTTTCCTGCATTAAGTGGATTTTTTTTAAAAAATTTTAAATGGTTTACATACATATTTTTTAATAGTTTATTGTTTACGTACCTTTGTATATTTTTGGGTTAATGCTTATGATGAGCACAGTTGAGTGTTTCCTGTTTTTGATGCACATGTGTTGTTGAAAATTTTCTGCCTGTTCATCCCATATTAATAGCTTGGTGATTGTGTCCCTGCAAGTATTTGTTTAGTTTATGACTCCATTCTATAATATTTTTGCAAGTCTTGTTTTGATGGGTTTACCTGTTCATGAGCAGCCCTACTATTATTTTTGCTTCTGAGTGTGGGTTTTTGGTATTTATACCTTGTATGATGTGTATTTTGCCAATCACATCTTTAAAAAAACTTTATTAGTTTAAGTTGTTTATATATATAGTAGAACATATATATAACAAAGACATACCTGGCAGCTCTGCATGATGTCCTCCTAGACGTTGTAGGTGTTTATAGTTTTTTACCCAGAACTTTGTAATAGGTATTTCTGGGTAATTTTCCGTCAATGCGACAATTGTAGTTTTGCTTGTCATTCGAATTACATACTGATGTGGTGTGAGTTTAAACTTCTTGTTATTTGGACGGACTATGAAATCTGAGATTTCACATACTTGTCCCTCTTTCAATTTCTCTTTATGTTGCGCTGCTAGAGAATAGTGCATTGTACTCTCGATCATTTCTCCCTGTTTCATTTATATTTTGATTAGTAAAAGATACATGAGTTTATTGTATTTAGTAGGTTGATGTTTTTACTTTTGCGTCCAAGAAGAGGAAAACCGTGTTGATTTTTTCTTCTTTGTTTGTATTGTTGTGTATTTCCCACATGCGATTGATACGAATGATGATCGCCATGTTTGTACAGCCTGCTCTTATTTTTGTTAAATCAGAGTGTTGTGTGGTTGTATATCTTGTCAGCATTCCTGAAACGAATGTTTGTTGTGTCAATTGTGTTGTATATGAATTAGCAATAAATTTTGTTTTTTTTACCTTTTTGTGTGTCTTCTTCGTACTCTGTTGCAACGTCCATTGATGTTTCTTTTCTTTGAGGTTTGATTGTTTTTTTTTAAAATAAAATTTTATGTTGAATATTGGTTGGTGTATGTTTTTGGTTAGCGTTGTTTATACGTGGCTTTGGTGGGTTATAAATGTGTTATCTTCTTGATGGATTAATTTTCGGCGGACCGTATAATAAGTCGTATAATTGATTTAGTGGATTGTAAAGTAGTTGTATATGGTAATTGTTTATTGGATCGTTCTCTCTAATTTAAATCCCTTATTTTATGGAGAGATATTCGCCAATTTTGCTTCATTTTCTTTATTATCCCTTCTCGGTTATAGTGGAGTGTTTTATTTTTGTTAATTTGAATTGATTGTAAGCATGTTTGAGCTTTCCTTATTTCTTCTTTTCATCCCTTTTTTTAGCAGACTATTTTTTTTTGCATTTATTATCATTTTTTTAAAAAATATTTCTTTCTTTGCACTTGGAGAAATTTATTTTGTATGTGATTAATTATTGGCGCCTCATTTTTATTTGTTGTTTTGATTTTTTTTTTGCCAGCATTTGTTGTGTTGATTTATTTCATCTAATATGTAGTTGTTATTTTATTTAAACTTTTAATTCTTTGTGGCAATGTTTATTATTTGTTTATCTATTTTCCTTTGTTTATGTTTTTTTTTTAAATTTATTCGTCTGGCTGATTTAATCGAGATATTTTGAAATTGGTTTACCTTTCGTAATATATATTTATTAATGTTTTGTTGATTTTCTGTAAGCTATGTTATGTTATTCTAATCTCTGTAAGAAATTAAAATAGAGTGATAGGTTTGTTATTTTGTTTGGGGTCGTCTTTAGTAGTTAGAGGTCCATTTGGACATAATCATCTTATCCATCATTCCATTTGTTTGAGTTGTCAGTCATTTCTGTTGTGTATCATTCCATCTGTTTGATTTGTAAGGTTTTTTTTTTGTTAAGATTTAAAGTACTTGTCGCACTTATTGTAATAATTCGTAGTGGCCAGTAGCTTAAATTTGATGACGAGTCTATTTACTCAATTATTAGTTGAAGCTCAAGGAGGTGTATTTCTACCAGGTTGAAAAATAAGATAGAAATTGAAGGAGATAAATGCTGGATAAAAAGGGTGCTGATAAAAGCTGGAGAAGAACAACGTATTCTATGTTTGCAATTCTACGCCCTTAAAAAATGTCTGGAATTAGTCAATGTCTAAGAGAATATTTAAGAAGACATAAATTTAATTTCACTTGGCCTTCCTCTTGACCATGATAGTTGCTGTCTTCAATTTACCATTGGACTTGTTATAAACTGTTTGGCAATTCCACTCTGCATAATTGAATATTAATATTAGCTTTTCATTGTCAATATAATTTTAATTGGTTTGTACGTACCATATGTTATGTAATATTTGTGTAATATATATTACTTACTATTTGATAAACTGAGTTCGTGCCATTCTTCCTTTGTGGCTTGTAAAGATAATCTGTATGTTAGAAAAGGTTTATTAGTTTAATATATAAGTTGTATGGAGAATTTCATTCATACTATTTACCTTGCTATTTTGGGAGGTTGCTGTAGATTTCTTTATAGACTATATTTTTCACCCCAATTTCTTGTTCGTCAGCGTCTTGCAGAATCTTTAAGCCTTCAGGAGAGGTAACCCTTGATAGAGCGACATATAGTTGGCCGTGGCTAAACACCGGTTTAGGTAGGTATAAGACAACCGATTTAAGACTTTGCCCCTGACTTTTATTAAGTGTCATGGCGTAACACACTCTTATCGGAAATTGTCGTCTTCGTAGAGTAAAAGGGTGATCTGATTCTGGCGGTGATAGAATAATCCTAGGGAGTAGAACCTTCTTACCAGCATGTGTGCCTGTGAGTATTTGTCCCTCAATCACTCGTTCACCCATTTGAGTGACAATTAGCCTTGTACCATTACATAATCCTTCTTTTTGATTGATATTTCTGAGAAGCATAATTGGAACGCCTATCTTCAGGCTTAGCTTATGTTTTGGCAGTCCTGGGAAGTCTAAGGAGTTCAAATACTCAGGAGGGTAAAGTGCTGCATAATCTCGCCCTTTCGTATCTGCTTTTCCTATGCTATCTGAGCTGAGATATTCTTTTACATGTCCTTGCACTTGAGATAATATGTATGCATTAATCTCATCCACTGTTTCATTCTTTGGAGTTAGGATAGCTGTTTCTGTTAGGTTGTTGAAGTTGGGTTGAGGCTCATTATTTAGTGCAAAAGTGGACTTTGCAATCTGTTTCAGTGGATTTCCATTATGCTTCATAAGGAAGCGGTTATCAATAACCACGACTTGACCATCATCTTCATTAGTTGTAGTTATCTTTTCACATGTCTTTGCAGTACCGTTCCCAACGCTTAGTACCCACGCAGCAAAGCTGGCTTCTGATTGTTGAAGCCTCATGTTTTTTTCTAAGACAAACACATTGCATGAATCCCACAACGATGACTTGCTTACAGATGCTTGTACCGTGTCAGCTCTTAAACCATGTGGTATAACTGGTAGTATTTGTCTGAAATCTCCTCCTAGAAGGACAGTTTTTCCACCAAATGGTTTTTCGCTAGCGGAGGGATCTTTCTCGGATAGCAAGTCTTTTAGTGTTCTGTCGAGCGCCTCAAAAGTGTGTCTATGTGACATTGGTGCTTCATCCCAGATGATTAGATCTGTTTTGATAAGTAGTTCTGATAGCATTGTCCCACGTTTGATTTCACAAATCGAATCTTTAGTGACATGTAGTGGTATTTTGAACCTTGAATGTGCTGTCCTCCCACCTGGTAGAAGCAAGGCTGCTATACCAGATGAAGCTACTGGTAGTACAACTCTTTCAGTTGATCGTAACTTGGAGATGATTGTATTGTAGACATAAGTTTTTCCTGTTCCACCTGGACCGTAAAGAAAGAAGAGTTTTCCCATTTTTTGGTTTACTGATTCCATCACAGCATCATAAACTTTTTTTTGCTCAGCATTGAGAGTACTAAACAATTTTGCATGATCTTCTGTCTCTTGTTTGACATTGTACTGCAGTTCTTGTTTCCATAAGCTGTTCTTAACATCCTTAAGAAGGTTTAAATCAGGCTTAGGCATATCGTCGAACTCCGTTAGTGACCTTTCATGGTGATGCAAAATTGATTCAACCTCGAGTAGCGTATACTGCTTTAAGTCGTCCTCTTCTAAATTGAACCGTGGGAACCCAAACTCTCTGCGTTTTTGTGCTAGTATTCCTTCTGATAATGATTTCCAGCAGTGTTCCCATAGACGTAATGGGTTTGCAACCTCACAATATATTAGCAAAAGGACAAACAAATGGCATAGCTGATATGGGGTCGCCCATTGATTTGCTTCATCCATTGCATGGTGCCACTCTTTGTCATCGTTTAACAATCCTCTAGCATAACATGCTGCTTTGAAAGTTTCCTTTTTCTCTCCGTCGACGGTAAGCAAATCATCATAGCTTTTCGGACCTGGTACGACCTTTAGTAGTATCCTAAGGTAGTAAAGCTCTCCAGCGGCTGGGTGGATGTTTACTATTCTGCCAATCGTGCGACCTCTTACCCTTTCATGCCACACTTTGCTTTCCTTGTCCCAGACAAAGTGATCTGGGAACTCGATATATGTCCATTTTTGGGCTTCTTCACAACGTTTATTCATCTCAATACCAAATTTTGAGAGAACACGTCCAAGATTTTCTTTATCTTTGTATGTGATTGAGTGTTGTCCTTGTAGATGAATAATAAGCTTCTGAACTGCTGGTTTCCTTTTGTGAATGTGGTATCCAAATGTACGCCACATAGCTTCACATGCAGCTAAATATCGGCAGTCTAGATACTCTTGAATTTCATTCCTCTCTTTTGCCACCTTTTTGCTCTCCTCATTGTTCTTTGGATCGGTTGTGCCATTTTCGATCAAAACTGTTGCTTTATCCACTCCTTTCGTAATATATTTGAAGAGATACTTGATGGCATTCGATGTGTTGCACCATTCAACGTTGATGTGTGCTTGATACTTTTTCAAGATATCAAGATTGTGAGGGATAACAAATCGATTATCTAACCTTGTTTTTCCTTTGATGACAGTGTTGTCCTCGTTTTGACGGCGACGGTAGGCAATATATCCTGATTTATCTATTATTGTGCACTCATTGTATGGACGTGGGTATCTTTTGGTGCAAACATTTTTATCCATGCATGGTGATGATGGTCTGTCTCGCCCACATGGTCCATGCATCATGTGTTTTTCCACCAGTTCAAAACCAAGTGGGTCTTCCGTTTTGTTGGGTAGTTCGGCTGAGATGATCGCGTCGATTTCAGCAGGAGTTGGGATTTTAGATGCTTGATCTAGCCATAAAAGCATATGTGCGTGGGGCAGTCCGCGCTTTTGGAACTCAATTGTGTGGACAACTAAATAAAAATTTGGAAGCAGTATATTAATTATTTGTAATTATATGTGGAAACATTTTTGGGATATAATAAGAGTAGTAACGTACCTGCAATATATGGGCTGAAGAATTTGCCTTCCTCTAAATGTTTTTTGCAATTTGGTCAAGCTTCATTTTAAAAACACGGCTTTCAATATCCGGTCTTTCATTTCCTGATGTCCCACCATAGGTAGCAAGGTGATCTTTTATCTCTTTCCAGTTTGGGTTTGCAGTCATTGTTATGAACAAAGTTGGATTTCCATATTTTCGGCATATTGCCATTGCATCATGATATTTTTCAACCATGTACCTTGGTCCTCCAGTAAAACTTGATGGCAAAATAATTCTTTTGCCGAGTTTTCTTCCGTCTGTATCACCTTTACCAACAGCGTCGAAGACGTTGTTGTATAGATCTGCCCTTAATTGGTCTTGATTGTTTTTTGCCCATCGAAGTCTTTCTTGCTCAATGCATGTGTATGCATCAACCACATACTGGTGAACGCCCACCCTTTATAATTGTCATCCCTTCAGTAAGTCTTGTTTGGATTTGGTACGCGTAGAACTCCCGTATACTAAGAAATGTCCTTTTCCTCTCGCCATCTTGTGTCAATTCATGTGGTATCTCTGTGTGGTATCCATATTCACCATAGGGAAACAACAATGGATATTGCAAACTCATGAACAAAGGGTGGGTATCATTTATTTCTTGTAAGTGGTTTGACTGCAACTGCAGAACAATGTCTCTGTATCCAATAGTAGCTGTTGGATCACCTACAATCACCCCTGCTAGTTCTTGTACCTCTGGTAGATCATATTGCTTTCCTTTGTTTTTCTGTCCAACTAACCTGATTGTTAAGTCTTGTACTTCATTTGCTTTGTAGCGATCTCTAGCTTTACGAAAGAATTTACACAAGCAATTGTGTTCATCCAACATCTTAACCAACCCTTCAACAATTTCTTCTTCCAATTCCCTAGTTGATTTTCCACGCGAGATACTCCTTATTCGATTAGAGATCTCGTGCTCCGTATCAAAGATATACATCTGTAGATATTTCGGTGGCTCACCAGGCATGGGAAGCAAAGATCCAATACGATGGTAATTTTGACCATGTATCCGAAATCCAGGTGGTCCTTGTCCAGATGTGACAGTGTAATCTATTTTTGCGCCAATAGATGTGAATGCAAGGATGTAATTGTAGATTCGTATTAATATACGAAATGCTAAACTCTTGTCAAGTAGGTCGTCTAGATAAGCAGGAGGTTTTCTAACTGGCGATAGCTTGACACGACCTTGTTGGCAACATATTGTGAATATAGGTCCTCCAGTTCTATCAGTTCCTGTTTTCTCTGAATACCATACCAATGCCTTGCAATGAGGGCATTGTAGGATTGCATTTTCTTTTTCCATTGAATCTGGTGTAAATAATAAAAATTTATAAAATTAACATATATATATATATATTTTTTTTTAAAATAGTTTGTTAAACGTACCTTGAAGCTCCTTTTTTTCTCGTCTGGATAGTTGTTGTGTACTTGTTGAAGCATCAACTGTATTAATATAAATATATCTTATATTTTTATAATGTTTTTTGGCTTTTTATTATTACTATCAAATTATACGGCCTAACCTTTTTGTCTTTTGGATGATCGTTTGGATAAGATGATAGCACGTCTCATAGTTCGTGCATTTTTCCGCCTCACTGCAATGAATAATTAAATATGAATTTGTATCGCAATTTTAAACCACATAACAGAGGTAGATGGTAGAGAAATGAAAGAGGATATTACCGTATTCAGAACATATCTCACACCCACCTGTTTTGTTTACAAAAGTGAAGGTAGAGGATTTAGTATAATGTAAAACCATGCAGTATGTGGTTTTAAATTATAACAACATATCTATATTTAACTTACAATCGTAATATCTTTTGGTGGGCTGATTTGACTTCTTAATTGTTTCTTTTGAGAGACCTGCATGAAGAATTTGTTTGGTGAGAATTACTTGGTTTGTTTTCGAATTCATTGAATTTCATTTTAAATAAATTTGAAATGTGTGTAAATATTTTAATTACTATACATATGCATTGTTGATTTGAATTAATGTTGTTACGTAATGATGTGATTTGAATTATGTCTATACCAATTTGTTTTGATTTGCAGTTTTAATTTTATACGTTATAGGTGGGGATAAATGAAACTGAAAATCATGACTTGTTTGTCTCATTTGCGTCGTCATAAGCTTATCTTGTTTCATATTTTTGCACCGAAAATGTAATTGTTTTAGATTGATAAGATACAAATATACCTCTTCTTCTGCCTGCCTTTTTTTTAGTAAGTGTATTCTCGTTTGGCTTTAAAGGTTGAAATTGAGTTGTTGAACTTGAATTTGAGATCTGATTTTGTGTGGGTAATGCCCGTGATTTCCAGCGCTTTGACAACATTATGGCTTTTCGTATAGAGCGCAAATTTTTTTGATGTACTGCATAAGACATAAGTAATTGATTAAAATTTTCCTTTTGTAATATGTAATTGTAAATAGATTTGAGTTTCGACCCAAAAAAAAAAGAAAGGTTTGACTTACTGTATGTCGAGCATTTGGTACAGCCACCTAGTCAAAATAGTTTTTCATTATTAGTTATCTTCTTTTATGAAAATATTTTGGGTGCTTCGTAAAGCTTCTAACAAACTTACAATGATAATATATGTTGGTGGTGTTTTGTTGTATTCCTTGGGATTCACCAAAGTTGCTTGTAGAGGCTGGTTGTCCACGTTTTCTCTTCCTTTGTTTTAGTTGTTCCCCGTGTATGGAATCAGACTGTTTAGCTTCTTCGACCATTGTAAGATTGATTCCCTGTATCATGCATAGGAGAAAGATGTGAGTAGTTGCTGTATATCTGTGGTCACAGATCTTTCATTTTTGGAAATTTTGTTACGTTTCTCTGAATACTAAAACAATACAAATATCAAGCCGAAATGAAACAGACAATTTGACAAAATTACCTTCTGAATTGTGGGCAAAGTCTTCGCTGGTGTGGTGTGTCGTTATGTCGGTGGGAACCCTTTTTTTTTGGAAGAAATTGTTATGTTTTGTGTATGTTTTGCGTTTTACTCTGTTATGGTACATGTAGTATGGAGTGTGAAGTGTATGTATATGTGTATTTTGAATATAAGTTACGCGTAATTTGCTCTAATTATTAATAGGAATTTATTTTGTGAATGATCCCGTGATTTGATTCATTTAGCAATATGCATAATATATATGGGATGCATTAATGCTATTTAAAAATTTAAACGGTAGTTCTTGCTTGATTGAAGAGAAGTTTGAGAAGAATATTATTAATTTAATTACGTCGATTTTCTTACCTAAAGTTGAGGAATGTTATATTTTTGGGTTTTTTTTTCCTTTTTACAATTTCTTTTACTTGTTTAGATGTTATAATTTTTTATTTTTTTCTGGTTTTTTGGTCTGCGTTTATTTTTTGTTCTTCTTAGCAATTGTAGTTTGTTTGACCAAAATAAGAATGCAATTGGGGATGTCGTAAATAAATAATACTATTATTGAAGATTCTGTTTATAAAGTCAGTTTGGTGTTATAAGTTTGTACGTGTACAAAGCACCGCAATAGCTATACCATTATGGTGGTTTGTTTTTATTAATTTTATTAAGAAGCAAAACCTTATTTAAGTGGAGGTATAAATTTTATTTTTCCATCGTCTAGAACATGGTTGTCTATTAAATAGAAATTGATTCAACATCAGAAAGTTCAGTAAAATATCTTCGTATTGTTGCCTTGATCTTATTTGTGATGAGTCGATCCGGATCAGTCTTCTTTAGCGTTATTGGATTTTGGTTTTCTGGCAGAGTCGTCCACTTTTCTTTCTCTTTTGTGCCACATCTTGGTCGCTTTATCCCACACAAAGTAAGCATGGGATTCCACGTATTGATTTTTTTTTGCTTGTTTACAATATGTATTCATCTCTAACCAGTTTTTGAACATGGTTCTGTTTATCCGAAACCTGAAAATGTTGGGAGGAAGAAGATATATTGTTAGACGAAATGAGTATTTCCTTGTGTGCATACTGGGTTTTATCTATGATGTTAGTTGAATGAGAGAAGTTCTACGTGTTTCTTTGTTTTGTAAAGGTGACCAATTGATGATCTGCGAGAAATTAAATTAAAAAGAAGTGTGTGTGAAATTTACCTGTTCAGATGTCGGCGCAGTTGGTTTTTTGTGAAGAAGTAATCTTCTTCGAGGTTTCGGCTATGTTTTTAGTAAGAGTTTTGTCTTTTTTTTTAGGGTAGACGTTTCTGTGGTGATAATGCCCTTTACAATTATTTATAGGCTCCTTATTTGTGGCCTTTAGTATATAGATTGATTTGTTGAGTTTAATGTTCCCTATAATTACGTAATATAGGGAATATAGATTGATCTTACTGAAGTTACATTTAAATGTCATGGGGTTTGTGATTGGTTATGGTGTTTTAGGCGTATTTTTTAATAATAATATAGATTTCGTAACGTTTTGTGGGTTTTTAGGCGTACTTTTTAGTAATAACAATATAGATTTCCTAACGGTTTTCTATAATTGGTTTGCTGTGTTTTTTGGTTTGTGTAGCATTAAGTTTTGTAGGAAATAATTCTTTGGGATTGCGGTTTGATAGATCGGTTTGCTAGATAAGCTGAGCTGGATTCAAACTAAAGGGAAGAAACATTTTTATTTCAGGCTAAACAGTTTAGAAGAGAATAAACAATGGACGAAAGACGGCCTACATATAAAATGGGAAGTAAATTAGAAAAGCTTAATTATTGTTACGACGGACGATATAAAACTAAATTGGGAAGAAAGATGAGAGAGTTGCTATTAGTTTTCCAAACGGGGACGCTTCTCTTTCCTTTTTTCACTGTACTCTGTTGTCTCCGAGGCTTTTGAGTGTGTGTTTGTACTTGGCATTCCGATGGCTGGGTCAGTATCCCCTTCAGCATTTTGCACATTGATGTTCTCGATTCCTGTTGTGGTCTGGCTGTTGATGTTTCCATCGATCATACGGGACACCGAGAAAGTTTGGCGAGTAGCAGTGAAGTTGAATTTTGTGAGCTTGATCTCGAACTTGTAAGTTCCGCCAATGATACTTTTAAGGCAATCAGGCATTCTTGCGTTCTCCTTCATAGGACGTTCAATACGTTGTTAGTGTATTATGTAAAAAGACGGAAGTAATATTTAAAAATCTATACCTCATTGGAATCATTTAGAAAATATGTTGCATTTCTTCCTGCAATCTTTTTGCCATCGTCGTCAAAGATGACAAACGTTGCGACGTCATTGTTTTCATCTCTGACTGAAATCTCAAAACGGTACCTGAGTGGGAAAAATATTTTCTAAATAGGCTACAATCTATACCTGAGTGGGATATCATTGTATGCATATTTTATGAGCTATAGTGCCAAACCTGATTATACCAACATTGTTGGTTTTTTTGCAATTTGGACAGTATAATGATGTTTCAGTCTTCCCTAGTTTTGTTTTGCAGCGGCAGGAGATGTAGTACCACCCATATTGCTCAAGTACCTCAGTAGGTGTTGCAAAGCAATAGAAACTGGCGATCTGTATGTGAAGAAGTAAGATCCAGAGGGTTTGTAAGTTTTTGCTTATAAATTTTGATTGTGGTAACATTGGACGAAGAGCAGTCCAAATTACCTGTGGGATTTCATTCTGGATGAACGTGTTGATTTCTTTGAGAGTGACTGTTTCCAGTTTGGTAATAGCAGAGCTGGAGCTGGTGACAGTTGGCAAGTTTTCTCTACCTTCACCTAACCTGTGTCATGGTTATTAGGGGACCACGTCATTTATATGGGTAAATATCATGAATATTAGTGTGTTAAGTGATGAATATGTACCATGTCATGAATGCTTCAGTTTCAGGAAGGTCTGTGTCGAAGAACAGGCGTGTAGATGTTGTGGAGCTCAAAGTTACAGCACCGCCTATTGTTCTGGGGTTGACAGTGGTGAGGAGGAGGACAGTTGGTTGGTTCTGGTTGCTGTTCCATCGCTCCCGGAATTGGGCCGCAATTTTGTCCCACAAATAAATGCGAATGGTCTCACCGCTGGTTGAGAAATCACAGCCAAACTGGTCAATGGGAAACTACATATAATTAGAATTGCACAGTTTCTGTAAAGATTTAAGGGAGTATGTGTTACTCTTTCATAAGCAAGTGCAGGAAAAGTCTGTCTTTTGCTCTGGTGCCAATCACTTGGGGAGCTGTTTCCAATGTGGTAGGAGATCGGAGATTGTCACCACTGATGAGGCGAAGCTGTCCAATGACATCTACAGTATAGAGATTTGTGGTGAGCAATAATAGTTGAGATGCATAAGAACGAAGTGCTGGAAGTATAAATGACCTTTGAGCGTGAAAGAAACATGGCATAAGAAGGAATAAGATTACAGCAAAAGAGTTTGATGGAGAAAGCCATACGCACGTCATGATCCACAAAATGAGGACCCACGATTAGATCAACACGAGAACCAGAAAAGCATTCATAGATCATAGTGGTAGTCATTAATATTATTATAGTATAGTTGTGTCTAGGGAGATCTGTGTAGAATAGAAATATACCAAATAGATCAGTGTCGGTGTCGACGATTGCTGCGAAATCATTGACAGACCTGATTCGGAATTTCTGGTGATCTATTTGATGGTTTTCCTCAACCAACTCAGTCATGGTTGTCTGGTCGATGAAAAGAATGCTTTTCCGGTGGTCAGAGACTTTGTAAAGGGCTTTGCAATCGGTCACCATGAACTTGTTCAACCTGTAAACTGAGTTCGCCTGGAGGTTGTCTTCGTAGCGGAACATACGGTTTGCTGGGATGAAGCCTTGAACTGTGTTTGACTGTATAGATTTGATTAGGTATAGCCGTATAGGTTTTGGTGTAACATATCTGACTTAAAAATGGGTTGTTCACATACCTCGGAGTCGATGAGCAGGAGTTGAAGACCCATGAGTATGTTTCCTTTTTTGAAATTTCTGGCCTCTGAACCAACCGAGCAATGATTTCATGGTTGCAGAAATCTCCTTCAATTTTGTTGAGAAGGTGGAAACTCTTTTGCTGGGCAGAGAGACGGATAGATTGAGATGCCATGATCAAATTCGTTGGAGTGATTGCAAACGTGTTTGTGGGTGGTGAGATTTGTAGGAAACTGTTCTTTATAGGATTCTGGGAGAGGAATTGTGGGGTTAGCCATTAATATCAATCAATTAGAGCAATTGAGTGAGGAATTAAGATGAGAAAGTGGAGGTCTTCGGTTTTTTAGGGTGTGAGGGGGAGTTATATCGATTAAGATGCCAAAAAGAACTGACTGAAGAAGAGGATGATGTCTGACGCGAAGAAGAAGTGAAGGAAGAAGATGAGAGGTCGATTTTTTCATTATCTTCTCCTGTTGGGTTTTAAACAATTGGGTCTTGTTAAGTTTGAAGGCCTACAAAAATTAAGATTTAATTTTGTGGTTTGGGCTTAGGGTTTTTAGCCTGAGTTTTTTTTTAGCCTGTTAATTTATACTTTTATTGGGTGTAGTGTGGTGAGGTTTTTATTAAAAGTTTTTTTAACGGGAATTGCAGTGCTGACATGGCATTTTCTCATCAAAGTTTTAAAATCTGATGTGGATAGGCTGAGGAGCCCCAAATAATTCCTTTTATATAGTATAGATTCTAACAGAAGAAACAAATTTGTGATTAGTTTCAATAAAATATAAATTACAAGAACTAACTGAAACCCGAACAGAACCGTAATTTATTGGATAGAATTTTAAAAGCCGAACTAATTGAATAAACTGAAAAACCGATCGGTTCAGTTCGGTTAACCAGAACTCCCAGCCTTAGCTCAATCTCACAACAATAGTCGCATCTGCGCCATTCATTATATAGTGAGTTTTTCGGGTAAGATGTTGTCAGAATGACCGGATTTTTAGCACACGGTGATATAGTCGTTGTGAACACTATAACCTGCTGGCTGCTGCCGCTTGTTTAGATTAGACTTCATTTCTCAAACCGGTGGGAAAAACATTTGACAAACGTGTTCGCCGAGAAACTCATAGGAAAATTTTCTAAACCATTTGATCAAAAACGAATTCCAACAATTTTTTCTGCATAATATAGTTAGTTATTTTAGAGTTTCTCTTTTCAAGCATGGCTAGGTTACCAAAGTAATGCGGACTTGTAACGTTGATTACATATTGATATTCAGATTAGACTACTGTTCTCTGCATAATTAGTCGAATCACTACTTCAGATTTGATAGATTTGATCACAACAATTGAGAAGATAGTACAACTACACAACATATATCAATACTGAACTGAAGATGTGCGGTCTTGCTGTATCAATCATGGCTGATAGAACACCAAGAAGAATCAATCAGCCTGAGTTTCTTGTGAGCTTTGTACTTTCAAGTTGATAGAACACCATGAAGAATCAATGAGCCTGAGTTTCTCGTGAGCTTTGTACTTTCAAGTCATCAAGATAGTTCTGGTACATATACAAAGCGACTCCCAGGAACGCCATGAGCATTGCAACAATCTTACCTTCAGTCAGCTTGTCGTGGAACACCAAAATAGCTGCAAGAGGCGTAACAACCAGAGAGAGCGTACCGATCAGGTTCGAAAACAGCGAAGACACCAGAAATATGAGCGCCACGGCTCCTACAGAACCCAATTGCCATGAAATTGCTGTTCCGACCAAAGTCAAAACATACATGACTTGACCCTTGTGAAACTCTTCCATCTCTGTTGTCAACATCTTCCATTCCCCGCTTGCGAAAAGCCCGATAACTGAGACTATAGAGGCCACAAGAGACGTGTAGATTTGCATTTCGATAACCATACCAAATGTCTCTTTCTTGATAATCTCCTCGAAAGAATATTGCATAAGTGAGAGCTGAAGAGAATAGATGAGAGAAGCAAGAAGCGTAAGCCAAACCCCAATTAGGTAACTCCACTTTGAGCCTCCTGATGGACTTTCCGAATCATCGTCAAGAGCAATCATTCCAGCAGAGATAGTAAGGAGGCTCACTGAGATTCCAATCAACAAACTGATTTTTTGAGAGTTGATGAAACAAGAGAAGATAGCATTGAAAACTAACTGTGTGACGCAAATTAGCGAATAAGCGGAAGCAGAGAGGAGTAAAAGACCGTAAGAGTATAATAGATTGTCCAAACCAATGGCGAGACCAAGAGAAAGATAGATCCAAAACAGAGTCTTGAAGCAACAAGAAGAAGAAGATGAGTGTGACGCAGGAAGGAGACAAAGAGGGAGATACAGAATCGGAAAGCCAACCGTTTGGACAAGAGTTGAGATCCATTTACTGTTTCCGCCTTCGTTGTAATAAAACCGACCGAGAAGAACAGCAACGGCTTGAGCAGAGATGAGGAAGAAGATGCTAATGAAGACAAAAAGCCACCATTGGCTTCGTTTTAGCTTCATGAGTTGAGGACGAACTTGACTACTTCCTTCATCTTCTTCCTTTATCAGCATCAATTCCTCTACATCTGTCACCAACAACAACCATAAAGTCCATAGCTTTCAAGCAATTTAACACGAATAACCCAAAAGAAATTTCAATCAACAAAAATCAAGGACTTTTTTAATTTTTTTTTTTATCATTCTTGATTCACTTCAATTATAAACCGAAAAAAAATAGTAGGGAAGATTACCCATGTTAAGGGGAGAGTTCACTGATGGACGAATTCCAGAATTTCTGCTTCAGGATCGAAATGTCTCAAGCATTCTTATTATTATTATTATTTTTTCTTCCGGCTAGGATTTTTAATAGATAAAAAAAAAATTAAGAATAATTTGTACACCATCTCCATACGATCTTTGACCCACCATTTCCCAATCGACGGTGCTGGTACATCCATTGTACAAAGTGCAAACATTATTATGTCTTGTCTAGGCTTCATCAATAACGGAGCTTAAACAGGAAGCGTTACTCTCGTGTAATCTGTGGTAACTCAGATGGATTTAGAAAAAAAAAAAACAAATATATAATCGGTGTGAACATCTAGAGTTGACCTAGGCATTCGGTAGTGATATGATCTTAGGTGAGGATCAAACCCTGGACTACTCTCCAACGGTTGTAATCTCGTAGACAAGCGACTTAATGAATTGCGGAATGAAGGGAATGAATATGAAATTGTGAAATATAGAATTTGCGGATTGAAACAAGTAAGTTTAGGGTTGAGATCGATGATAGAATTGGTGGTAAACGCATTGATACTTCTAAGAGAGATGGAAGATCTCTTAAACTATCAACAGAATTGGTTAGTTTGTAAGGCAAGGATAAAGATCCGAATACAGTTAACAAACAATGATCAAACGATTTCAGAGAAAGAGATTATTAGAAAAGGCTTTGATAGATTGAAAAGAAGGACAAAGAGTCATACATATAGGGTCTTGAAACACTTAGGAAATAACAAAGACAGCTAAGACGACTTAAAGACTCAACGACTAAGACTTACACTAGTTTGAATTTGAAAACAGGCTCCTCTTTTCCTTGATCGAGTCTGGTAGACGAAATGGCTAAGTTTCCATCAAGAGGCCTTTTGTATTAGTGTTGTGAACAAGGCTCATTAAAAACCTTGTTTGGAAAACCCAATTGGGACAAAACCAAACGAAGGGAAAAAGAGCACAAGTCACAACACCTCTCATGAACTCTTAAGTGGCTTGTATCACAACCAGTGTAGTTGGATTAGCACACTTAAGATTACTCTGAATGGTGTGTAATAGCTTGTGAAAAGCTTGCTTGAACTTCGTTGTCCTTGATCTTGTCATTGGCCCAATCGGAAGATGCAAGTCTTTATCTTCTCCTATACTTGCTTCCTCGGCTTCCTCGGGTTTCAGCTGCTCTTGGTCTTCATCAGATTTTGGTTCAGGCTCTCCTTGTTCTCCATTAATCTCCTCGGTTCCTAAGCTGGTATTGATCATATCATCCTCTCCCACTTAAAAAGGATTTGTCCTCAAATCTGTATCTTCTGCAAGAAAAGGAACTAAGTCAGAAACATTGAAGTTTGAACTCACAGAATATTTACCTTGGAGATCCAGCTGGTAGGCATTGTCATTGATCTTCTTGATGATTTTGAAGGGTCCATCGATTCGCGGTATAAGCTTAGACTTTCTTTCATTTGGAAATCTGTCTTTCCTTAAGTAAATCCACACCATGTCTCCTTCTTCAAAAACCATTTCCTTTATGTTCTTGTTAGCATGTTTGGCATAGTACTTAGTCTTGTTATCAATGTTAATGCGCGCTTTCTCATGGATCTTTTTCACTAGCTCTGCATTTTTTTTCCATCCAAGCTAACTCTTTCACTCAAAGGTAAAGGCATTAGATCCAAAGGTGAAGTGGGATTGAACCCGTAAACAATTTCAAATGGGGAAAACTGAGATGCAGAATGGTTAGCATGATTATAAGCGAATTCTACATGTGGTAAACATTCTTCCTAATTTTTAAGGTTCTTTTTAATCAATGTACGCAACAAGGTAGACAAAGTTCTATTAACCACTTCAGTTTAACCATCTGATTGCGGGTGACATGTGGTAGAGAAAATCAGTTTAGTTCCTAACTTAGACCATAGAGTTTTCCAAAAGAAACTAAGGAACTTAGTATCTCTATCAGAAACTATAGTTCTTGGCATGCCATGCAATCTTACGATATCTCTAAAGAACAAGTTAGCAACGTTCATAGCATCATCGGTTTTATTACATGGGATAAAATGAGCCATTTTTGAGAACCTATCTACCACCACAAAGATAGAATCCTTACCTGTCTTGGTCCTTGGCAGTCCAACTACAAAGTCCATAGAAATATCATGCCACAGATGCAAGGGAATAGGCAAAGGACTGTACAAACCGTAGGGTTGTTTCTTAGCCTTAGCTTGATTGCAAGTAACACATCGTTCACATGCCCTCTCGATGTCTTTCTTCATATGTGGCCAATAAAAGTGTTCTTGGACTGTGCTAAAGGCTTTGGCAATGCCAAAGTGACCCATTAGTCCACCTGCGTGAGCTTCTTTGACAAAAAGATCTCGAATAGAAGAGTTAGGCACACATAAACGATTTTCAAAGAATAGGAAATCATTAGCTCTATAGTATTTCCCACTACCAAACTTCTCACACGAAGCATATATGTCTTTAAAATCAGCATCAGTAGGATATAGACTCTTAATATGTTCAAAACCGAGTAGTTTAGTCTCTAAAGAGTTCAAGAGAACATACCTGCGAGACAATGCATCAGCCACCACATTCTCTTTACCTTTCTTGTACTTGATGACGTATGGGAAGGTTTCGATGAACTCGACCCACTTAGCATGTCTTTTTCAGCTTCTGTTGGCCTTTAAGGTACTTGAGAGACTCATGGTCAGTGTGAATGACGAATTCTTTAGGCCAGAGATAGTGTTGCCACGTTTGGAGAGCTCTCACAAGCGCATAAAGTTCTTTGTCATATGTAGGATAATTCAGTGTAGCTCCTCCAAGTTTCTCACTAAAGAATGCAATGGGTCTCTTCTCCTGCATAAGAACAGCACCAATACCAATTCCTGAGGCATCACATTCTATCTCAAAATTTTTATTAAAATCAGGGAGAGAAAGCACCAGGGAATGAGTAAGCTTATCCTTTAAGGCTTGAAATGCTTCTTCTTGTTCTTTTTCCCATTTGAATCCCACGTTTTTCTTGATAACCTCAGTGAGGGGAGCTGCTAAAGTGCTAAAGTCTTTGACAAATCTTCGATAGAAACCCGCGAGTCCATGAAAGCTTCTTACTTCATTAACAGACTTTGGACTTGGCTAGTCTTTAATCGCCTTTATCTTTTCCTCATCAACCTTGATTCCATCTGCACTAACAACAAAACCTAAAAAGACAAGGTTATATGTTCCAAAAGTGCATTTTTTTAAATTCGCATACAAGGCTTCCTTCTAAGCACTTCTAAAACCTTTCTAAGATGCTCCACATGTTCATCTAAGCTTTTGCTGTAAATCAAAATGTCATCAAAGTATACCACAACAAAATGACCTATATAAGCTCTAAGAACATGATTCATTAGTCTCATAAACGTGCTAGGTGCATTAGTTAATCCAAATGGCATTACTAACCATTCGTATAAGTCATGCTTAGTCTTAAAAGCAGTTTTCCATTCATCATTGTTGATATGTGAATATCAAACAAGGGACAAAACAATAATTTAGATCGGAAAACTCGGATTTTATTAGATCGGGTCGAAAATACAACTGAGTTCGGTTATGTAGACGATAAACAAACTAAGACTTAGGAAACTAAGAAGCTAAAGTACTGAGTTCTCAGTCTCTAAGTCTCTCGGGGATTTCTTGTGTTTTCTAGTGTCGATTCCCCTTCCTTTATATATGCCTTCTAAGTTGGTCTTCTCTGCGATATGGGACCGAGAAGACTTTCCTTTTCATTCGGTCATTTTCCTTTTCCCTCAACAATTTATTTTCTTCTCGGGAATTTCCTTTCTTCTCGGAAATTTCCTTTTTCTATTCGGAAGTTTTCCTTTTTCTTCCAAACTCGGAGAACTTCTCGATTCCCTTGAGAAGTTTCAACCGACTTTCGTTTATCGGGCTATGTTTGGCCCAAGAACTCGCCCGGCCCAATTCTCCCGGTCCAATTTCTTCGTAAACCGGGCTTAATTCATTTCGATCTCAGTTTGTACCGGAGAAAACCGGGGGTGCGGTTTTCACCTCCAACAGTTAGCCCCCCCCCTCAATTCGATGAAAGAGAGTGGCTTTTAGTCGAACTCATTCGAGCCAAATCTCAAAAATAAGGTCGCAAACCGAGCTCGGAAATTTTGGTCGATTCGTTTTCCCAGGCGTTTCGTAACTCGATTTAATGTGGCGCGCAAATTCCAGGATTTCGTGGAAATCGAGGAACCACGATTCCCACTGTTTACTTATAAAGGAGTAAACCTACCTCGCATTCATTATTCTCGCCTCAAAATATATAAGGTACGCCGCTCTCCCTTCTCTATAATTTTGTTTCTCTCTCTAGATGTTAATCCGTAGCTCTCCTTAGTTCTCTCTGCTTTTTCTGCCGTCATCTTTGAATTTTCCGGCTAACCTTCAAAATTTCCGATCAATCTTCAAATTCCTCCGATCCATCTTCAAACTTTCAGATCAATCTTCATTCTGTTCTTCGTTTTCTTTAATTCCCTTTCAAATCTTCCTCTGAACTCGTTCTTCCGAACTAAAATGTCTTCCGACTCTTCGGTGAACTCTTCTTCTAATCAAATTCTCCCGGAGGATCGCCGCGAACCTTCGGAGCCGAGCTCCTCCTCATCAAGCTCTTCTCAGACGACGAGCAATCCACCAAATTTAGTTCGTAAGAATTCTAGATCGGTTGGCGCCGGTAGCATCCGTCCTCAACCGAGAATAGATGCTCCTGACCAGCTAACAGCTGAAATTCGTGAGACCGGAGCTCGAGTCGGGCCGGATGTTGATGATGAAAACCATGAGATCGAGGAAGTCGTCGAATCCGAGAGAGAAACTCCTGACGGGAACGATTCCGAAGTGGACGCAGTCGAGGACAACCCTGAGGCGGTGAATCATGCCTCACCACCAATGCCGAAACAAAAATTCGTCTGACCTCATAATGTACCTGCTTCTTCCCGTTCTCCAATGACAATTCGGACTGTACTCGAGGCCAACAGACTTACGGAGGGAGCCGTTTTCATTACTCCTAATGCTGGAGATCGCCCATGGGACGTTCCTGAAGGTTTCCTCTGTATTTATTTAACTTACTTCACGCAATGCGGGCTCACTTTTCCGATCCCTTCTCGTCTTCTCAGGTATTGCAACCGGCGTGGCGTAGCTCTCACTCAAATGATGCCGGCATCGGTGACGAACTACGCAGGCTTCCAAACTCTGTGCGCCGAACTCAGTGAAGATCCAACCAGCCGACTATTCGAAGACCTTTTTTCGGTCAACCTCCTTGAAGCCAAAGAGCCGAGCTAAAAAGCCTCGCCCTGCTCCGAAACGGAAGGCACCAAAGGCACGAGCTAAACGAACTCGAACTTCCAAGATGCTCTCACTTATCGAGATCCCTAGCTTGTTCGATGAGGAGGAGCCGAACGATGTGGTTCCAGACCCCGTCCCTACTACTGAAGGGATTGAAGAACAGCCCGACGACCTGCCACCGGCCGCGAACTCTCCTGATCAGGCCGGATAGAAAAAAATGAAGAAGAAAAAATCCTCAAAGAAAATCAAGAGGATCGATGGTTCTTCTTGGGCCCAAGATGCTACCACCGAGCTCAATCCTCTGATTCATGTGACATCGGATCTCGCGATTCCTCAGGATCAGCCCGAAGTCTCCAACTCACGAAATAGGCAAGAAAGAGACCATGCTGAGAACTTTCCTGAACCAGAACCGGCTAACATGGCGAAGGTCTGTTTTGACTATGACGAAGAAGTCCCCTTTGAGGAGAATGTCGATCCCTGAGCCGACCTTTATCATAAGATTTCCAGCGAGGTCCCGAGTCTTCCAAAGGTATCCGAACTCCGGTTCCCGAACTTATACAAAGGGATCGCGCATACAACTGCCGTGGTAATTTCCTGATTCCATCCCCTTTTATGTTTTATTTGTTTCCTAAGTATTAGTTCTGATTTTTATTTTTATTTGCAGCTTGCTAGTCAGACCAATACTTTGGTCGCGACATATGAGGTCGCTCTGTATGACGAGCAGGTGAGAGTTGTGGAGCTGGAGGATCAGATTTCTAAGGCTGAAGATCGCCTTGCTACCAAGCTCCGAATAAATGAAGAGCTTCACAACGCTGTTAATCTGTTGAAGCAGGAGAGCGCGGAACTCAAGGCAGTCAAAGCCGAATTGACGGAGGCGCAAACCTTACTGTCTCGGGAGTTCAAGCGGGAAAAGGAACGGCTACAAGGTTTGGTAGCTCGCTGGAGAGATCGGGCAAGGAGCGTCCATGCTAAGGCTTGCGAACGCTTGGAAAAGGTCATTCGAAGTTTGGATGACGCCGATCGGGCTCGTAAGCCTTATTTGGTGATAAATCAACTTACCGGAGTTCCTCGGCTTTATCAAAAAGCTGAAGAACAGAGGTTTTTATGAGGTTCCCCCCGAGATGGTGGCCGAGATCAAAGCGAAGCACGCTGCAGCACTGCAGGAATTTTGTTCGGTTGATGGATGCGTCCTGACGGAGGAAGATAAGCGAATGTCTCCTCTTCCGGAAGATGGCGAGGAGGCTCCAGCCGATAACTTGATTGGAGGAGAGCAAGATCAGGCGCGGGGTGAGCAGTTCGGCTCGAACGAAGAGATACTTAACGCGGTTCAGACCGCTGCTTCTAAGACTGTTTAGTCTTTTGTTTCTTTTTCCCTTTGAATCGAACTCAATTGGCCTTGAATGGGTTATTTTATATGCTTTTATAATCTTTTGTTTATTTTCGAACCCTTGGTGGGTTTTTATATGTCAAATTTATTTGCTTTTCGGAATGTTTTGATTATCTGCTTCATTATTCTGTTTTGAATATCTTCGTAGTTCTTTTGAAAAAATTTGCTAAGTAATAGATCGGTTTTTAATGAGTTTAGTTCGAATTTAATTTCATTTTTCGGTAGCGAGTTGCGTTAACTCGGCTTATATGTGCAAGTGTTGAGAACTTGGCTTATGGTGCGAATCTGAGGAGTTCGGCTTAGGGTGCAAGCATCTGAGCTCGGCCTGGGGAACCCAAGTGAGTCGTATCGTACTGGAAGAGTGAGTTTGATCGAACTCTTGTAAATGCACGATACGAGCTCAAGGTTTTCTAAGTCTAACCTAAGTATGCGAGATGGACTCGGCTTATTGTTCTTGGTGACTTAGAATTTTTAATGCGGGACTGGCCCCGCCTTTATAATGTGGACTTTACCACGGCACCATGTGGGTGTTAGCGAGACAAATCTTGGCTTTTTAAGTTTGCACTCATGTGGAATGCTATCGAACAACTGGCCAGGAAGTCGATGTTGGTAAAGTAGAAGTTTGGCATCTCGTGAGTACCGAACTACAACTTAGATGTTTTCACTTAATAAAATTTTATTGATATTATAGCTGGACTCGGTAACGAACTGCCTACGTACCCTTTACAGGGATCAAGCCATTCATAGTTCTAAGTACAAAGGATATTCTCTCCGAACTAAGTAGTTCGGAGGTTTGTTTTTTTCTTTCGGATAACAAACTTAGTAGTAGTATCGTTTAAGATGCATTGAATTCCAGGATCTCGGGATCGGGGTTCCGTCGAGTTTCATTAGCTGATGAACGCCAGGTTTAACGACTTTCATGACTTGATATGGTCCTTCCCAGTTTGCACTGAATTTACCAGCGTTCTTTTCTTCGGTTCTGGTAAACTTTGCAAAGTACGAGATCGCCATCTTCGAAGTGACGGCCTTTAACCTTTTTGTTGTAGTAACGAGCTGCCAGTTGTTGGTAGTTTTGTATCCTGAGTAATGCTCGTTCACGGTGTTCTTCGACTAAGTCAATTGTGTCGAGCATCATGTCTTTGTTCACGTTGGGCTGCTGAGTGAGCATAGTTCGACAAATACTAGGAACGTTGAGTTCGGCCGGACACATAGCTTCCTAACCATACGCGAGAAAGAAAGGTGATTAACCGGTTGAACGTCGCAGCGTAGTTTGGTGAGACCATAAGACTCTGTCGAGTTCGTCCGCCCACGTTCCCTTAGCCGTATCAAGCCGCTTTTTTAGACCATCGATAATGGTTTTGTTTGTGGCTTCGGTTTGCCCGTTTCCTTGCTGGTACCTTGGTGTGGAGAAACTTAAGCGGATTTTCTACTTGGCGCATAAGTCGGTGAAAATTATCGAGGTGAACTGAGTACCGTTGTCTGTGACGATCTTGTATAGGACACCGTGCCGGCAGATGATGAATTTCCAGACAAACTTTTTGACGTCGATGCCGTGTATCGCGGGGTACGCCTCGGCTTCGACTCATTTGGTGAAATAATTGGTGACGACAAGAACGTATTGTTTCTGTGTTGTAGATCTGCGAAACGGACCGATGATATCCACTGCCCAGCGTATGAAGGGATATGGTGCGGTCGAGGTCATCAGGAGGTCGGTAGGAAGATTGATCATCAGACCGTGACGTTGGCACTTTTCGCATCGTGCGGGGTAGTTTTTGCAGTCTGAGAGCATAGTGGGCCAGTAATAGCCGGCTTTTTTATCTTGAATGCTAAAGAACGAGCTCCGGAGTGATTCCCTCCTTCTCCTTCGTGCACTTTATGCATAACTTCCATGATGTTTTTGCCGTGAACGCAAGTCAAAAGTGCGTCAGACGCATCCCATCTAAGGAGAGTGCCTTAGATGACCATGTATTGAGCTGCTCGAGCCTTTAGCCGCCGAGCTGTCCATTTGTCCTTAGGAACCATTCCATCGCCAATGTAACCAACGATTTCCAAAGGCCAATCCTCGGGCTCGTCGTCGTCTTCAGCTTCGATGTCGATTGAGACGTTTTGGCCTTCGGATTCATCGTCTTGATTGGACTCATTGTCACTTTGTTCATTCATATCGACATAGAGATCGGTGACAACGTCCTTAGTCTTTTTCTTGCAGGTGAGGGGTGGTGCGAGGTTGGGATGGACTTCTCGTGATAATATTGCAGAAAGAGGCGGGTTCGATACTAGGTCGTTCGATTGCCGCAACTGGAATTGTTCGTCGGAGGTCGGGATCAGAGTTTGTCGCGAGGGCAGCCAGAGCATCAGCGGAAGTGTTTTCGTCCCGCGGTATCTGCGTAAGCTCGAAGGTCGAGAATTCTAAAGCAAGATCTTTGAGAACTTTAAGGTATGCATCCATGCGATATCTCTTGGCTTCGTATTCTCCAAAAAACTAGTTAGCTACAAGTTGAGAGTCACAGTAAGCGTGGATGTGTTCGGCGCCGATTCCTTTGGAGAGGCGTAATCCGGCGATAAGTGCTTCATATTCGAGAAGCCGAGATGAAATGACTGTTCAACGATCTCGCCCTCGGGGGACTTGAAACGAATGCCGACACCAGATCCTTTATGGGACGAGGAGCCATCGGCGTGGAGGATCCGGGGTTGTATGGTCGGATTAGCGTCGATGAGCTCAGGTGGCAGTTCGACCAAAAAGTCCGCTAAGACCTGGGATTTTGTCGTGGTCCTTCCTCGGTATTCGATATCGTATTCGCTGAGTTCGATGGCCCATTTGGCGAGTCGGCCAGATTGACTTGGGCTGTGAAGGAAGGTGCGCAGATGATGGTCGGTTAAGACAACGATGGAGTGCGACTGAAAGTACGGGCGTAACTTTCGTGCTGAGATAACCACTGCAAAGGCGAATTTCTCCAAGGTTGGATTGCGGTACTCCGATCCATCAAGGGACTTACTGGTGTAAAATATTGGCTTCTGCTCGTCTCGATCTTCTCGCACGAGTACACTGCTGACCGCATATTCTGAGATCGCGATATAGAGGTAGAGCGTCTTGCCGGTTTTGGGTTTTTAACAGAACTGGCGGTGTAGATAACTATTTCTTGAGTTCGGTAAAAGCTTCCTCGCACTTTTCGTTCCATTCTAAGTGCTTATTACCGCAGAAAAGTTGGTAGAACGACAGACACTTGTCCGTTGATCGGGATATAAACTGGTTGAATGCCGCAATGCGTCCGGTTAGCCGTTGGACTTCACGTTTAGTAGTTGGGGATGGGAGTTCGAGTATAGCTGCGATCTGCTTTGGATTAACTTCGGTGCCACGCTGAGTGACTATGTACTAGAGGAATTCGCCGGACGTTACACCGAAGGTGCACTTGGTGGGGTTAAGTTTCATGCCATATTGATTGAGAATAGCGAAGCAAGTGCGGAGATGGCCGACATGATCGGAAGCGATAAGTGACTTGACGAGCATATCGTCAATGTAGACTTCCATTGTTTGCCCGAGCTGGCTTCCTGCATTCTTCAAACCGAAGGGCATAACCTTGTAGGAATATATGCCGCGATCCGTGATAAACGATGTTTTTTCCGGTCTTGAGGATGCATGAGAATCTGGTTGTATCCGAAGAATGCGTCCATGAAGAAGAGGAGTTCGTTCCCTGCGGTTGCTTCGACGAGGCAATCGATGTGAGGCAAAAGAAAGCTGTCTTTGGGACACGCTTTATTGAGGTCGGTGAAGTCGACACAAATTCTCCATTTGCCGTTCTTCTTTTTAACGACCACAGGATTTGTCAACCAGTCGGAGTATTTGACTTCGGTGATTGAGCCTGCTTTTAGTAGTCGTTCGACCTCATCATTGACGGCTTGTGCCTTCTCTGGTCCGAGTTTTCGGCGCTTCTGTTTGATCGGTGTGTATGTCGGGTCGATGTTGAGTTTGTGACGAGCGATTTGTGGATCGATCCCGGGCATGTCCTCGACCGACCATGCAAAGGTAGATGAGTGTTGCTTCAGGAAGTGAACGAGGGTGTCACGGATCTTTGGATCGAGTTCGGCGCCGATGCCGACCTGGCGTTCTGGCCTTAGTTCGTCGATGCAGACTTGAGTAATCGACTCTTGCTTAGGTTTTGTTTTTTGGACAACGAGGTCGGCAGTCGGGCCTTGCGAGCTGATGACGCAAGCTTGATTCGCTGAGCGAAGCTTGCACTCGTTGATGTAGCATGATCGAGCGATGGCTTGGTTACCTCGGAGAGTGTAGATGCCGTCTGGAGTTGGAAATTTAAGGCACTGGTGATATGTGGAGGCAACTGCTTTCATTGCATGTAGCCAGGGTGTACCGAGAATAGCGTTGTAGATTTCCGGTTTGTCAAGGATGAGGAACTAGATGATCTTCGCAACTCCGGCAAGGTAGATCAGTATTTTGACCGTGCTGACTGTCATGCAGCGTTTGCCGTTGAATCCTATGAGAGGTTCGATAAAGGGTTCGATCTTATCCGATGGTATGTTGAGCTGGTCAAGTGCGTCTTTGAAGATTATGTTGACCGAGCTGCCGGTATCGATGAGGATACGACTAACTTCGACGTCATCGAGAAGTAGTTCGACGACGAGAGCATCATTGTGTGGTTTGTGCAATCCAATTGTATCGGCTTCGGTCAATATCAAAGGGGTTCTTTTCGGCGGATCATGCAGGAGTTTAGGTGCGGTTGCGGCCTGTCTGCTGTACTCCTTGATGGGCTGAACTGAATATCTGCAGGCTTCGATAGGTCCCATTATCATGTTGACGCGTTTCCTAGCTTTGGGGGTATGATTCTCTGGTGCGGTGTCATCGCGGTTGCGTTTCGGTAGCTCGGGCTGGGCGGGTGGATTCGGTGGAGGCGGTGGTAAAGCCGGTTGATCCTTTGCGACGGTATTCTCGGGCGGTGTGTTGTTAGGTCGGGGCGACTTGTTTCTTTGAGCGGTCGAACGATGGAGGTCGTCGAGCGAGATTTGTTCTTTCCGGTACTCTGCGAGCAGGTACTCCCGCAGATGTCTGCAATCTTCGGTGCTATGTCCTTTGCGATTATGGAATTCGCAGAATAGCGACTCGTCTTGGTCTTTCTCACTACGGATCCATTTATTGTTTCATTGCTTGGCTGGTTGTTAGATGGCGTTGGCGTAGAATTTTTTGCGATTCTCGTACCCTCTTCCATAACCTGATTGCGGCTCATAAGCGTCGACCTTTGGTCATTCAGGCTGCTTTGTGGAATAGCTCTATTCGTGAGCTGCCTCCTCTTCTTCTTCCGCGATGTAAGTGTTAGCTCGGTGTAATGCATCTTCCAAGATCTGCGGAGGGTTGTGTTTGATTGCACTGCGGAATCTCTTTTTTATCCGAGCTCCCTTCTGTAGAAATAAGAGGGCGGCTTCATCGCTGATCGTGCAGTTAGCGACAATCGTTTTGAAGCGGTGGATGAAGTCGCGAAGGCCATCGTTTGCTCCTTGAGCTATCTGCCATAGTTCAGAGTTCTTGGTGTTCTGTCCGATGAACATGGAGAAGTGCTTGAAAAAAGCCGTTGTTAGCTCCTTATAATTGTTTATTGAGTTTGCCCCGAGTCGCAAGAACCAGTCGAGAGCTATTCCTCCCAAACTTTCGACAAATAGGTTGCACTGGACCGCATCCTTCTCTTCGGCTGACCTGAACTGGTATCGGTTCATGCAGATCTCGAACGAGGTCAAAAAGTATCAGGGGTCGGTATTGCCCTCGTAGATCTTGATCTTGAGTTTCTCCAAGTGCCTGACAGGCGTTCCGGCTATGCGCGGTGTAAAGGGTGTTTTCTGTGTTTTCTAAATGACGCGATCGATCTCCGGTACGGCGCTCGTTGCCTGATGAATTTTCGAAGTGATCTGGCGGAGTTGTGCCTTTATTGCTTCAGCTTGGCGTCACGACTCAGATCTGGCGGTGTTGGAGCGTTTGCCGATCCGATAGCAGTAGATCGCATGGTTCCAGTTGGATCTCTGTGTTACGAACTTCAGGGGAGTTCGGGTTTGACTGAGCTCGGCGATCTGTGCCGCCATTTGACTGAAGCGTTCTTCGCTCCTTTTGTGAATAGCTTCGAACTGCGCTTTGAACACCTGGAGCAGCCATTCGGTTCCAAGGGCTCCTATGGCTGGGGGAGTCTGCCCGGTCTCGGTTCCAACGGTCTTCCCAGGGGTTCCTCCTGTTTGCTCTGCGGGGGCTCGGTTGTCCCCATTTCCCTGGCCGAGAGGGTTTTCTTCATCGTGGACGTTGACAGGGTCCGTCATTGCTAAATCGATCTTTCCGAAATCCGATCTAAAACTGAATTTTCTGTTAAGCCCCTACCTAGCGCGCCAATTGTTGATATGTGAATATCAAACAAGGGACAAAACAGTAATTTAGATTGGAAAACTCGGATTTTATTAGATCGGGTCGAAAATACAACTGAGTTCGGTTATGTAGACAATAAACGAACTAAGACTTAAGAAACTAAGAAGCTAAAGTATTGAGTTCTCAGTCTCTAAATCTCTCGGAGATTTTTTGTGTCTTCTGGTGTCGATTCCTCTTCTTTTATATATGCCTTCTAAGTCGGTCTTCACGGGTCTTCTCTGCGATATGGGACTGAGAAGACTTTCCTTTTCCTTCGGTCATTTTCCTTTTCCCTCAACAATTTCTTTTCTTCTCAAAAATTTACTTTCTTCTCGGAAATTTCCTTTTTCTATTCGGAAGTTTTCCTTTTTCTTCCGAACTCGGAGAACTTCTCGATTCCCTTGAGAAGGTTCAACTGACTTTGGTTTATCGGGCTATGTTTGGCCCAAGAACTCGCCCGGCCCAATTCTCCCGGTACAATTCTTTCGTAACTCGGACTTAATTCGTGCCGATCTTGGTTTGTACCGGAGAAAACCGGGGGTGCGGTTTTCACCTCCAACAATCACCCTCATTCATTCTAATCAGGTGATATCCACTCTTAAGATCTACCTTAGAAAAGATGCTAGAACCATGTAATTCGTCAAGCATGTCATCTAATCTAGGTATAGGGTGTCGATACTTCACCGTGATATTATTGATGGCTCGGCAGTCTACACACATTCTCCAGCTGCCGTCTTTCTTTGGAACAAGTAGAACCGGTACTGCACATGGACTCATGCTCTCACGAATGTGTCCCTTGTCCATGAGCTCAGTGACTAGTTTTTGAAGCTCTTTGGTCTCCAAAGGGTTAGTCCTATAGGCTGGTTTGTTCGGCAGTGAAGCTCCTGGTATGAAATCAATCTGATGCTCAATATCGCGTATTGGTGGCAAGCCTTGTGGATTCTCCTCTGGAAACACATCCTTAAATTCCTGTAAAAGTAATATTATCTTGCTAGGAATATCCTGCGTAGGCGCGTTTAAGTTAAAACATTCTTTAAAAACTAGTAAACAGTTTGGAAGTTGACTTCCCTTTGGTTTATTGATCATGAGGCTTGTAGATGGAGAGATTGTAGAAATAGTTTGCACTTTACTCTTCTTCATAGCGATCTAATCTTGCTGAACTTCTTGAAGAGTTAAGGGGACCAAAGTAGTTTTCTTGCCGTGATAGTCAAATGAATAACGGTTGGTGAAGCCATCGTGTATAACCTTTCGATCTGATTGCCATGGCCTTCCAAGTAAAATATGCCCCGCATCCATAGGCAAGACATCACACAGAATCTCATCCTTATATTTGCCTATCGATATTGGCACCACAACTTGGTTTTTGACCTCCATTTCTCCTGCCTCATTCAACCATTGTAGCTTGTAAGGTCTTGGCCTTTTCATCAGTTTCAAGCCTAGTTTTTCCACCATAGACTCACTAGCCACGTTAGTACAGCTTCCACCATCTATTACTAAGCTGCACACCTTGTCTTGAACTATACATCGGCTATGAAATAGATTTTCCCTCTGCTCATCTCCCTCGGTCTTGGTTTGGACATTCAGAGTTCTCCTAGTTACCAACAGTTCTCCTCGAGCAGGCATCTATATTTGTTCCTCATCATCAGATGGTTCTTCTTCAGTTTCCACTTCGCCAATGTCCTTAATGATCATTATCTTCTTGTTGGAACAGCTACTCGCATAGTGACCATACCCCTTACACTTGTAACACTGAATATCCCTATTCTTGGAGGTAGTCACCACTTCTTTCCCCTTGACGCTCTGTTCTTCACTTTTAGACTTGGAGAATGGCTTAAACTCTTTTTGATAGCTCGTTTTCTCATCCTTCTGATAACTCGGCTTGTTGGATCCGTAGCTAAGTTTATAGTTTCTTCTCTTGAGCTGTTTCTCGAACATAATAACCTTGTGCAACAGTTCCTCTAGCTCCATATAGTGATGCACCTCTAAACGATCTATAATTTCTCTGTTTAATCCCCCCATGAACCTAGCCATCGTTGCTTTCCTGTCTTCACGAATAAAAGCCCTCATCATAAGAGTTTCCATCTCCTTGTAGTATTCTTCGACAGACTGGCTTCCTTGGGTTAAACTTCTGAGTTTGAAATGTAGCTCTCTGTGGTAATGACTTGGTACAAATCTTCTTCTCATGATCGACTTCAATTGGTTCCATGATTCGATGGGATCTTCTCCTATCATTCTTCTTGTTGTAACTAGATTATCCCACCAGCTTAGAGCATAATCTTTTGGGGCCAGCTTCAGCTTGTGCTCGGTGGCGTAGTCTCTGCAGTTGAAGATAAGTTCAATCTTCTTCTCCCACTCCAAGTACTCTTCAGGATCAGCCGTGCCTCTAAATTCAGGAATTGTGAAGCTTGAGACTGCCCATAGGATCACTAGACCTTGGCTTTCTTTCTTCTCTATCGCTTCCTCTTCTCTTTGATGATCGAGCCCTAGAGGAGTTGCTGTAATATTGCTCCGAAGCTGAATGGTCACTGGTCTTTCTTTATTTATCCGAAACCATCTTTTCCATGTCAGATCTCATGCTTTTAAACTCCCACCGCATAAGAGACATCATTTGAGTCATCATAGCGTCCATCATAAGTTTGTTTGCGGATCCACTTGGGTTTGCAGGATCTTCTTTCTCATGAGCCGATTCCTCCATTGTACCTGTTCAGATGTCAAGCAAAAGACCAGTAAAAGAGCTCGAAGAGTACACAAGCTAGTTTTAAAACTGATCAAATTCGATACAGAACATGATACAACGATGGGACTTTCAGAAACCCTAATTCTTCCTCTCTACGTTTTCGAAAAGTTCTTTGAATTTTCGGGTGACTTGTAACATAAACTAGATAGATCAGATGCTAAAGAACATGATCTGATTAGTTTCACACAAAATCGTCACGATCAAATCAGAATATGAAAAGTCACAAATTGTTAGACACGAAAAGACACAACCTGGGTTTGGAGATTTGCTCTGATACCACTTGATATGATCCTAGGTGAGGATCAAGCCCTAGACTACTCTCCAACGGTTGTAATCTCGAATACAAGCGACTTAATGAATTGCGGAATGAAGGTAATGAATATGAACTTGTGAAATATGGAATTTACGGAATGAAACAAGTAAGTTTAGGGTTGAGATCGATGATAGAATTGGTGGTAAACGCCTTGATACTTCTAAGAGAGAGATGGAAGATCTCTTAGACTATCAACAGAATTGGTTAGTTTGTAAGGCAAGGATAAAGATCCGAATACACTTAACAAACAATGATCAAATGATTTCAGAGAAATAAATTATTAGAAAAGGGTTTGATAGATTGAAAAGAAGGACAAAGAGTCATACATATAGGGTCTTGAAACATTTCGGAAATAACAAAGACAGCTAAGACGACTTAAAGACTCAACGACTAAGACTTACACTAGTTTGAATTTGAAAACAGGCTCCTCTTTTCCTTGATCGAGTCTGGTAGACGAAATGGCTAAGTTTCCATCAAGAGGCCTTTTGTATTAGTGTTGTGAACAAGCCTCATTAAAAACCTTGTTTGGAAAACCCAATTGGGACAAAACCAAACGAAGGGAAAAAGAGCACAAGTCACAACACCTCTCTTGATGAACTCTTAATTGGCTTGTATCACAACCAGTGTAGTTGGATTAGCACACTTAAGACTGCCCTGAATGGTGTGTAATAGCTTGTGAAAAGCTTGCTTGAACTTTGTTGCCCTTGATCTTGTCATTGGTCCAATCGGAAGATGAAAGTCTTTATCTTCTCCTATACTTTCTTCCTCGACTTCCTCGGGTTTCAGCTGCTCTTGGTCTTCATCAGATTCTGGTTCAGCCTCTCCTTGTTCTCCATTAATCTCCTCGGTTCCTAAGCTGGTCTTGATCATATCAGGCAGGAACTTAATGGAACCAAACTGACCAAACCAAGCTTTAGCAATTAAGTTTGGGGTGAAGAACAGCTCGACAGCTTTGTTCAGTTTGGTTTGGTATACTGTAATCGATTGGTTTGGAGAGACTTCTGATACTTCAGTAGGCAACTAGGCATGGACATATATATTAAACCGGATAGGTCGATTTGAACCGTACTGAATCAAATTTTGATCAATTTGGTTTACAAGTGAAAACCGATCGAAATCTTTTTGAAACCGGATACTGGATACATTTAATTTTGTAGTGATTTGCTTATATGTTGATGATGCCAGCTAGAACAGGATTGATTTTAACTAAGCTTTATGTTCTAAATTTATAAGCCCTAAATGTCTGTAAGTGCACATATGTGTTGTAATACTAAAGATATCGATCCACAAAGACTTAGTTGTTTAAGTACGAATTCACGCTAATACTTAAATCAAACTAGAACTAAAGGTATTAGGTTTTGGTTTTTGAGTGTCACTAATCTAAACTAATAAGCAAGTAAAAAATAATTGAAACTAAGATTGTAAACTATGAAAAATGGACGCTGGGCTTAAGGTAATTCGCAGGGATTCATGGACTAAATCTATGATAAAATAAATAATAAAGGTGATTAACTACGGTTTATTCTAGAACTCGAGCACGAAGGTATGACTAGCCTACTTTCGTTGCACTAACCAACTGCCAGTCACGACCCTGACCAATAGCTTTCGAATATGGTCTCGATAACAATTATATGCGATAGCTTGAACAAGACTCATCTACATTCACGAATCACCGATAGGTAGTTTTTGTGTCCTATGGCAAAATTTCTCGCTTCACTCTAGATCGGACAGATAATGAAAACTTTCACAACACCAAGTATCTAGGTCGAATTTTAAATGGCCAACAGAGAATCACACATTAGAATAAGAGTAAACGAAGAACACCTAGGGGATTATAAAACCTAAATCTAAAGATTCATAGAAAAAACACATGAAATTCCCTTTGAAAAGTCTCTTTAAATCCAACTAGGAAACCACTCGAACATAGTGTATGTAAACATCATAAAGTATTTAAGGTTGCTGGAAATTAAAGAGAACATGGAAGAAGAAAGAAAAACAGAGGTGAAGATGGAGGATCGATGGTGCTCTCCTCGGTGGCTCCTTTTCAAAGACGGATTCTCTCTCGGGTTTGTGTAAAAATCGAGCACACCTCTTTAGAATGACCTAGAAGAGGTATTTATAGTTTCTGGAGTTGTCTTGGACACCCAAGGTTTCGATCATAAGTGACGGGATTGACTTGGGCTTGATTTGGGTGTCTAGGGAAAAATATTATGTCCGGCCGTGGTGATAACACTATTGGCCGAGGCAAATCATGGTCTGGCCGCGGTCGCGGCTCACGCTCTGCTTCGAGACTGCATCATCTTTTTTTAGTGCATCAGACATATCTGAAGATCTAACTGTTGGATTATCTCCAAACCAATTGCATTAGAAAGCTGGTTGTCTCCTCTATGTTGTCTCTTAATTAGGGATGATTGGACGGTGAGAAAGTCTTCATTGCTTGTCATACTTTTGACGGTCTGAATTTATCCAAAACTGTTTGTTTGCTCCAAATTGCACACCTTTAATCCAAGTTTTCTGAAAAATCTTTTAAAACTCTAGAACATGAAATCACTTAAAAACTATTGAAAACAGAGTTTAAACAACATTAAAAATCTATAAAAATGATCAAAATATGGTGTTATCAGTTGACTTTTGAGCGAATTTCATAGCGTGTTGCTTATGTGTCTTTATATAAAAGAATTTCACTTATGTATCAAATTTTACTTAAAATGAACCAAATTAACAAACTGAAATAAAAATGAACAATAAATTTTGCTTGGGTGTTGAATTTATACAAAACGAACCAATTCATATAAACCAAATCAAAATCAAAACAAACCAAAATTAAAATACTTGTGTTGCTTGTTTTACTAATTACTATCCCATTGGTTTACCAAAATCGGAACGTTCTGAGACAGTTTATTACAATCGGCATCGAAATAGTTGTGTAGTTCGATTGTCAGATTAAATAAGTTTTCATAGTCTTTATGGACCGTCATAACCTACACGTTATAGTCGGTGAAAAACTCTAATCACTTTCGCTATAAATAACATTCACTAGTCACAATTTTATTTTATTTGTTAACTTTCTATTTGATATAGCTGCAATATATAACCGAACTGTAATCAAAGAAAATCGGATTCAAAAATTAAGGTTTGATCCGTTTAAACTTTTTTTGAACATATATTTACTTAAAACGGACAGAAAATCAGTATGAACCAAAGTTTACATGTCCAATTTACTAAAAGCGAACCAAAATTGTCTAAGATTATAAATAACTTTCATTAGTCACAAAAATTGCTACTTAACTCTATTTGATATTTGCGA
Organism: Eutrema salsugineum; assembly: GCF_000478725.1. Classification (NCBI taxonomy): domain Eukaryota; kingdom Viridiplantae; phylum Streptophyta; class Magnoliopsida; order Brassicales; family Brassicaceae; genus Eutrema; species Eutrema salsugineum. Next base: position 11,879,654 of record NW_006256756.1, on the reverse strand, counting down.
AAAAAAAAAACCCTATTTGATATAACTGCCATATCTTATTACTTTTTCTTTGAATCAGCTACATTTAAGGGTGTTTACGAAACTGTATGTATCAAATATAGTTGGTAATCACACTGATAGGAGCTTAATCGAGTATTTTACGGAAAGTCTTTTTGGTATTATTTCTTGAGGTACATTAATTGCTATTTCAAATTCAAAACAAAATAAATTACTAAGGTTTTTGTAACCTGTGAAAAGCGCAAGGCTTAGATCCCTGCAATATATATTGTCATTTACCTACGGTTAATATTATCTTTTGCATTCAAATTATAAATATAATATGTGTATGCTAAGTGCTTAGAGGATTTTTAGTTCTTTTGGAGGTAAGTGTCTTATAAAACTTAACAAACACGTGAAAGTTTTGGAAAACACGATAGAAAGATATTTTCTGATGATTCTCCGACGCTCAACTCATAAAACAGTGAAAAAATAACCACCAAGTGGCAAATCGAAGAGAGAAAAAAATCAGAAAACAGGTGAAGAAAAGTAGGCCGAGAGCTCCTGAGAAAAGTGGAGTCTAAGGGTTTGTGAGAGAAAATGCTCCGCAGTTTGGGGATCGCCGTAGAGAGGAAGTGAAGAGATGATCAGAATGACGATCAGAAATGTAAAATGTTATGGCTTAAGGATCACAAGTATCTTGAAAAATAGTGGGAGTCCTTAGATAATAGAAAGATTGAATTCTCTTCCTCGTTGGAAGAGACTAAGTATTTATTGTGTTTTACCTTATGCAAGTTAATATACCGGGCTGGTCCACGAGTCGGGCGGGTCGGTTTGTAATCCGACTTGGCTGAATCTGAATCTTGTGCTTGCGTTATGCCTCTGACAGTCTCACCAACTTTCATTGACGTGTTCTGTCTGCACCGCTCCTTAGCGCGTCTTTTTATCCGTCAGCATACAGGTTGGGTTCAGCGGCTCAGACACGGTATGGTCTTTGCTGAACTTCTGATTTTTCTCTGCCTTCTGCGAGTGGTCATTGTCACCTGACACATGTAAGAATAGTGCATTAACTGTCAATCTCGTAGGTTTGTAAGAGTATGGATAATCGAATCAGATTGAGGCATATTCCAATTGTCAAGTGGATAGAAATTTAAACAGTATTTCTCGCTTAAAGAATTATTCATACCTGGCCTGGATCCCTTGATATTAGGACCAGGCTGTTGGGATTGCCTTGTTGGCTGACTTCTTTCTCCGGGTACTTGTGCGGGTTCACTTTCTTATATCCCGATCCTTCCAAATCACTGAGCTCGAGCATAGGGCATAGAGAATGTAACCTCTCCTCCTCCTACCACTCAGTTCTCAACCTCCTGTCTCTAACATCGTGGTCTACGCTGTCAGATACGAAAAACCTGGAAACAGGTGGGCTTTCGTGCTGGATCTTCCGAATCCAAAGGATTCGATGCCCGGTGCTATATGTTTAGGTTTTATTGAACTGTAAGCCAAATACAAATCCTAATTTGGCCCGGGGGCCGAACTTACAAAAAATCATAGATGTCACATGCAAACATGCAATTTGTCCACGTAGGAATGATCAAATTTATCTCTAACACTAAGCTAATAGTTACTTTACTATACAAATTTAGTGATTGTAATAATATTCATTCACTGTATAATACACATGATTGATAACACCTGATTTTGACTCATTATCACCATTGATTTCAAATGCTTTTTCAAAGGTTTTAAAAAGTTTTAGGAACTTTTATTATGATTTCCATGTATTTGTAGTTTCAAGGCTCTTTTCAGGAAACTTAGGAAAAATGATGGCAAAATGGAAGAAATCCACTTTTTCAGCTCAGAGTCACACTGTCAGAAGTTCAGCCTCAAATGAAGATTTTCTCACCGTATGATCCAGCTCAAATTTGGAGACAATCAAGAGCAGACACCCAGATTTCCATAACACTTTACATCACAAAGATTCAACGGTGCAATCAAAAGATACATGGAGAACAAGTTGACCCAGTTCACCAGTCCCGGAAGACTCACCCGCGGGAAACACATGTTTTACCTGCCCTGGAAGACTCTCACCCCCGGTGGACCTTAGGACGAGCCACAAGGCCCAACATCAAAGCCCACTTCGCCATTCCTCTTCACTAAATGAGACCTGAAAGATCTTAAGACCTTTAAATACATTGTTTAGCAATCCTAAACAGGTGTGTGCTCCTGTAATGAGATTTTGAGCCACCAAACTTTGTTTTTCTAGGGTTAGGCGATGGAGATGGAAATTCTTCCCCTGATCCATTGTTCTTTCTCTTTTCTATCTGATTAACTTTTCTGTTACATCTTTTGCATTCTTTCACGACTTTTATCATTCCTTGCATCATGTAGATTTGTCCTAGAGAGTCAAGTTGTTTGAAGAGTCATGCTCTTCTTGATCCGCAGAGTCGTGATGATGTGTGATCTCAGGGAGGGATGGTGGTCACCCGCAGCCGGAGACGTTGTACCTGCGGTGGAGATGGGTCTGGCCGCGGGTGAAATCCTTGCGGCCAAAGGTTGCTCACTGATAACACCTGATTTTGACAACTTTTCACCATTGATTTCAAATGTTTTTTCAAAGGTTTTACTTTGTTTTAGGAACTTTTATTATGATTTCCATGTATTTGTAGTTTCAAGGCTCTTTTCAGAAAACTTAGGGAATATGATGGCAAAATGGAAGAAATCTACATTTTTAGCTCAGAGTCAGACTATCAGAAGTTCAGCCTCAAATGAAGACTTTCTTACCGTCCGATCCAACTTAAATTTAGAAACAATCAAGAGGAGACAACCAGCTTTCCATAGCACTTTACATCACAACGATCCAACGGTGCAATCAAAAGATACATGGAGAACAAGTTCACTCAGTTCACCAGTCCCGTAAGACTCTCACCCGCGGGAAAACCATGTTTTACCTGCCCTGGAAGACTCTCACCCCCGGTGGACCTAAGGACGAGCCACAAGGCCAACATCAAAGCCCACTTTGCCATTCCTCTTCAGAGAAGCTCTAAATGAGACCTGGAAGACCCTAGGACCTATAAATACATTTTTTAGCAGCTCTAAACTGGTGTGTGCTCCTGTAATGAGATTTTGAGCCACCAAACGTTGTTTTTCTAGAATTAGGCGATGGAGATGGGAATTCTTCCCCTGATCCATTGTTCTTTCTCCTTTCTATCTTATTAACTTTTCTGTTTCATTCTTTTGCATTCTTTTGTATTCTTTTATGTCTTTTATCATTCATTGCATCATGTAGATTAGTCTCAGAGAGTCAAGTTGTTTGAAGATTTCGAGAGGTACACATATCGATTAGGATTTCTATAAGTTCTAAACCATATTCTGGATCTCATCTCTTCTAAGTTGTTCATATTTCATGAAAGTAGATTCATGACCTATTCTCTGAGCCTAGGATCGATCAGAGCCACGAGAGTGTTCTATCAGATCATCCATACCTAGCTTTAGAAGAACATAGTCACTATAGGAGTCGAGAGCTACCTATAGAGAAGATGTGAGCAGACGAATTCAATGTCTAATGCATAATCTTATTTCTGGCATGTGAGCGAGAGTTAATTGTTAGATCTAAGTGATTAATTGATTAAGATGGCGAGAGTTGGTTAATCATAAATATGTCTATTCTAGTTCCATGCAGATCCCAGAAACAGATGAAGATAAATCGCCCGGAAGCTAATTGGAAATGCCATCATACATCAATTAGAGTAAACTGAAGAAGTCTAAATCGCCACCTATGAGTTTAAGAGTTTATAGTTTGAGTAGATATGCTTGAGATATTCTTTTAACAATTCATCATGCATTGCATTTTATTTCTTGTGAATATTAGATTAGGTTTAGTTTAGGATTCTTAACCAAAAACCCCAAAAACCTCATTGGTTTATGACTTTGCTTATTTTCTCAGTTTGTTGTTTCTCACAGATTAGACATCCTCCCTGTGGATCGACACCCTAAGTCTTACAACGTACATCTGTGTACTTGCAGACACTAGGGTTTTATAAATTTAAAATTTTTTGAGGACCAACGGGCTTGTTAAAAACAAATCCTAGGCCCGCAAGCCCATCAATGATACCAAAGAAAATAAGTTGACAAATTACGGGGAGCAAATAAATTTCTTTTTGTCACGGTTATATAAGGAATGATTGTGTATAAAACTACGGATTCAGTACTCATATAAAAATTTAGACATGGAAAAACACCATCTATATACTTATTTGTGTAGTGATTTACTTATGTGTCACGCTCACAGCGAGTTTCACAACCTTTCGCTTATGTGTGAGCTCCAGAATGAGTTTCGGCTGCAAAAAGACTGTTTAACTTTATTAAGCAATTACATGTCATTTTTTAATTGGTTCTTAACTGATGATGTGTAAAAAAAAACTTAAAACAAACCAGTTTAAATTATTATGGTTTAATGCTTAATTCCATGGTCAACCAAACCGTTTTAAAAATTTTATAAATCGAAATTTAGAAAAACTTAAACAAAAACGTTTTTGAAAAAAAAAAGAAATCTTCTATATCTCTTAATGTTTACCATTTTTTATGTTTCCAAAATTTAGAAAAAATCTAACAAAAATGTTAAAAAAAAAATTAGAATCTATTTAAAAAGCTATAGAATGTCGTTTCAAAAAAAAAAAAATTATGCCAGAATATCGCTTAAAATTATAGTGTTTATGATTTCTTAAGTTTACAGGGTTTTCGATTTCTTATGGTTTAGTATAAATATCAGCTACTTTTCTCTACTTCTCTCACAACTTTCAAAATTGTTTAACCTCTTCTTTCTTCTTCATTCTAACTACTTATTTGTGTTGTGATTTGTTTAGGTGTTGCGTTCACGGCGAGTTTTACAGCCTTTCGCTTACATGTCAGCTCCAAATTAGTTTCGGCTACAAAAAAAACCGTTTAACCCCATTTTACAATTACATATCATTTTTTATTGGTTATCATCTGATGATGTGTAAAAACTTAAAACAAACCGATCTAAATTATTATGGTTTAATGCTTAATTTCAAAGTCAATCAAACTTTTTAAAAAATTATATAAAACCAAAATTTAGAAGAATTTAACAAAAAAGTTTTTTTTTTAAATAACACAGAAAACGTTTTTTTTTTTAAAAAAAATCTATATCTCTTAGTATTTTTCATTTTTTATGTTTCCGAAATTTAGAAAAATCTGACAAAAATATTAAAAGAAACAAAAAAATAGAATATATTTAAAATGTAATTGAATGTCGTTTCAAAGCAAAACAAAAAATTTAACAAAAAATCTAACAAAAAAGTTTTTTTTTTAAAAAAAGATAATATATATATATATATCTAATTAATGGAATGTCGTTTAAAAAAAAAAGGAAACCATGATTATAAACCACCTACATTTCCCCTAACCAAACAATAATCCAAAATGTACTAGTTATGTGCTACTATTATTGATTTATTATGAGAAAGAAAATTATTAAATTGTAATTTTTTTGGTTTTACCTTGCATTTTGCTTTAACCTTTCCAAACACATCCAGTTTCTGCAAATCTAAAACGAAACTTAAAGATAAGGTTCTTACAAATATATATATATATATATATATATATATATATGGGAAATAATCAAAATCATTTGTAAAATTGTGTGTGATGTGGTATGGTAGAAGAAAAATATTTGCTATTTATAAGAAAAGTGTAAAAAATATTAGGGTTTAGACAGTCCAATTGCTCAGCCATTAAGGTCCAATTAAACAGTCCAATTGGTTTATTGATCATAGGTCGGTAATTATTTCTATAGTTAGCTACAAAGCTGATAAACAAATTTTGAGATGTAAGCTGCTATAATCTTTAGTTATTCTAGATACAACAGGTAACTAAAATATTTCAATATCAATAAGCAAACAAATCTCTGCAGCTATAGTGTTTACCGAGTACATCACAGGCTCTGGGTAAAAACCTCTATTGATCCCAGTGTAAGTGAATCAATCACTTCACTTGGCGAGATATTTCTAGGGAAGAAAAACTTTAAAATTTTCATAAATAATCTGTAACAGCGTAGATACCATATTGTTTTCTCAAATGTAAAAGACTTTGATTTATAAATACCAAAAATACATGTTACATACCCGTAAAAGATATGTGTGGATCTCATGTATACCAAGTAAATTGTTTTAAAAAGTTTTTGACGATTGACTTTACTTTTAGTTTTAGAAGATTTAAAGCGACTGCTGAAATTTGGAATTATATAAGTTAATGAAAGATATATATCCTACTAGCTTTAATGTGTTTAATCAAATTCTAATGTGCATTACAGATTATATTCATTGATTAACGCCTGAATTTTTAATACGGGTAAATGCTAATGTGGTTATTTCTGAAATATTTTGCCTTAAATAATTTTGAGTTATATACGTAGTCCTAAATAGAATTTGACCAAGTTGAATGACAACATATTCAAATCTAATTTATAATAGTTGGAGGAGATTCTTCAGGGATTGACACATCAACCTCTTTCTTATTAGTCAATTTTTATTTATTTATTACAGGTCAGCAATTACTACAAAACAATAATTAAAATTAAAAAATCCAAAAAACAACATTTAATTTATATTTAACTATGTAAAATTAAAAACATTAAAGCATAAACTTAGAGTAAACGAAATTCAAATTATTAAAGTATAGTGATTGTTTTCTCATTTTATTTTTCTTATGATTTTATCATCATATTTGAATTAACAAAGATAATTCAATCAATTAACAACAATGAAAATAGTTTTGAGACCAAAACTAAAAATAATAGTTAAAACGAATGGATAAATTTATTTTACTATGATCATACAAAATGCAAAATAGTAAAAATTAAGTTACGAGATTAAACTGAAAATAATATATTTAAAAAAGCACAAACAACTGAAGAATAACAAATAAAAATAATAAAGAAATTTTACTAAACAACATATAACATAGAAAAAATATGGGGACAAATAAAAATATAAAATTTTAATTATACTGGTGTTAATGTTAATAACACCAGAATCTACAAATGTCTAACTTTACAAATTATTATAATCTATGAAGTATATAGATGAAATCTGCATAAGTTTACCACATATGAGACTTTACAAATTATTATAATCTATGAAGTATATAGATAAAATCTGCATAAGTTTACCAAGCATACTTCTTTAGAAGTCTACAGAAATCCGCTAAAAGCTTAATTAAACAAAAAAATTCATTACTTTGTAATTATAACACATAATTACGTCAAATTCATACAGATACAACACAAAAAACAAATAAACATGTCAAAACAAGAAAAATATTTTTACAAGTAACCAATATTCCAAAAATGAATTTTTAAGAAAAATAATTAGGTAGACTTCTTATGCAATCTGCTATGATGTGTTAATACGTAACAGCAGACTTCGTCTACAGACTTCTAAAAAGAAGTCTGCTTAGATGTGCTAATTACCTTTTAAATCAAGAATTCATAACTTTATAATTATAACACATAAACACACCAAACTTTGTGCAAGAACTATACTTGAAATGCATTTACAATTGATTTTTTTTTTAAAAAAACATTACAAATATTTTATAAAATGCATTTTAAATATTAAACAAAATGCAGACATCCATTAAAAGTCCGCCGGGAAAATTTCACATTGAAGTCTTCTGGAAAAAATATTATATTTGCAATTGACGAAAATTTAACTTTTTCGTAGCAGACTTCTTTTGCAGTCTCCAAGAAAAAATGTTATTTTTGCAATTGACCAAAAGTTTGATTTTTAAAGCAGTCTGCTATAGTAAAGAAGTCTTTATGAAGTCTACTCGAGGTTATTTTTGCAGTTGATCAAAATGTTGACTTTCAAAGCAGACTTCTTCTGCTTGTAGATCAGATTTGCATTTGACGGAATCTTAATTAAAGAAGTCTGCTATTTATTTTGTGGGAGACTTCAATTGAAGTCTGCTATAAAAGTCAAAAGTGGTCAAAATCTTGGTCAATTGAAAAATAACCTCCCAAGTCAAACTACGAAATAACAGACTTTTAGAAGTCTGCTATAAAAGTCAAAGTTCGACAATTTTTTTGATCAAATGCAAAAATAACATTTTTTTCTCACAGACTGCAAAAGAAGTCTACATGATTTTTTTTTTGTTTTCAAAGGACAATTCACAGCTTACACAAATATATAAAAAAAATTCAATTGCAAATCTAACCTCTGCGTTGACTAGCAGACTGAAAAAGAAGTCTGCTTTCGCGAAATAGAGCTAAATGTTAAAGAAAATGAAGTAGATATTTAACTACTTCTAATTTGAACTCGATTAACTTTAACAGACACTCAGAATTTTGTATTGCACCAATAACAAACAAGCTAAGTCGTTTATATGCAAGAATATTCAAAAATAGATGATTTTTGAAATTGGAACTTATGAAAATGAGCATGGAAGAGTTTTTTAGATGAAATTGGAGAGAAATTTGTAGGTGAAATGAAGTCATAAGCAACACAATAAGCATTTAAAGGTTCAAAAATCGTTGGGCAAACATTTAGAGCCTCAAAATTGTTTGGTAATGGTGGTTGGCAAAATTGAAGAAGATGTCATTTTCGTAAATTAAGTGATATATTTTAGGATAGTTATGTATTTTTGGTAGTTTTTAGAAAAAAATAAAAATTAAAAACATAATGGCATTTTTGTGAATATATGTGGTTGTGATGAGATAGTGGGGAGAAAATGACATTTGTTGAAGAGGGAGAAAAAATGTTACTTTTGCATTTGACTTCAAATTGTGGATCATTTGTGAAAGTACCCCATTTTTAAAAATCAAATATATGAAAAAGGGTGAACCCTCTCCCACAACTCGCCACATCGGCACTCCAGAACCCAACAAGTGTCTATTTTAAAAATAAATTTAATAGCATTTATTCTAATTTTCAATTTATTAAGGTTTTTTTTATGAAACATCTACATTTTCAACTATATCTTTTCAGCTTCTTCATCTTTTCAACTTTTTCATCTGAAAAATATATAAATTTAGGTTTTAAAGAGTTGTTTTCAATTTTTTTTAGTCTTGATGTTCTGATATAAAAATTCAATCTCACCAAAAGGAAAAAACAATTAAATTTTATTTTATGATTTTGGGACTTGCTCTAGAAATATGTTAAGTCGGTTTGAAGAGGTTGCGAAAAACCTGCGAAATTGTGTTTGAAACACAATTTCATTATTCTGTAGGTTATCTCTAAGCTCACCAAAGCCTAAATCTTAAGTATATGTTTTCAAACAATCCAACCTAAAAAATGTGACTTTTATCTATGTTTTTTTACTCATATCATGTTTATGATTTCTAAAATAGTAGAATAATTTTCTTACTTACTCTACTTCTAATCCTAAAAAAAAATATTTGTTTAATAACAATTCTGTTCTTTAAAAACCTAATACCAAACAATCAAATAAATTATCATATTCTTATTATTAATTACGTATAATATATATATATATCAATATAAATATATTTATAAAAATATTATGTCAAACAAAACTCGCGCGTTACAAGTCTAGTTTATGTTAATTTTTTAAAAATAATAAAAATAAAGGAATTGCCAAGTGGTTCAATAGAAAGATAATGAAACGCTTCTTTAATATAAACTAGGTGAATATCCGCACCTAAAATGCAAGCTTTTCTTGTCAACTAATTCAAATTTATATTTTCGTAAAACTAAATATAATCATCGTTTGTTAGTATGTTATTATAAACAATTTTAAAAATTAAATTAATTGAATATTACTAGTAATCTAGAGTTATCTAAAAAATAAAATAAATATTCATCAATATATATATATATATATATATATATATATATTTAATTAATTAAACATAATTTTTTGTTTAAAATTTATATAAAAATGTTATTTAAAAGTTAAATTAATAAATGTTATTTACATAAATAACATTTTAAGTGGACATGTGTTACTCTCTCTACTGCTGATGTGTCAGAAAGCTGGAGATAGTTGGTTCTCTTTTATATATAAGATGATTGGTGTAATACTTTAGAAGTTTTTTAATAACATATTGAATAATTATTTTCCTAAATATAGATTTATTTAATTAATTAGACCTTAAAAAGAAAATAAAAGTGGATAATTAACTGTTTGAATGCGTGGATTCTTGGAATTTTATATGATTTTATTATCTATAATCATAGTGAATGTATTATAAATCTGTTTAGACCTGTTCAGAAATTTGTGTAGAATTCTGGAGCGTTACAGTACCTTTTGGACAAGAGGTTCACTAATCAAAAGGAATTACAAAGTTTAAGATTCCTACTTGAATTGAGCATTCTGACTCAGTAACAACAAAAGTAGATGGGCAAGCTTGTTGGGTATAATAACAAGATCACATATAAGTTAGATTAGGCTTATTCAGTTGCTGATGTCTTGTCTCATACTACTTAAAGTCAATGCATCAATGCCCTAAGCAGCCATCAAACATTTTCCATGGGAAGAGTTGATTAAAAATCAAACAACCAATCCCTACATGACTAAAACCAAGAAGTTGGCTTACTCTTCACCAGAAAAACCTTATGATAAACAAAATGGGCTGATTTGTTTCGATAACTGTGTAGTAATTCCTCTGAATCACTTCACTTTTGCATGAGTATCAAAAGTACACCCAGTGGAGGAAACTCGATCGTTCTTCATACTTTCAAGTGGTTGGCACAACAGTTCTATTGGTTATCGATGAACAATAAAATGAGAGAATATGTAGCTGCGTGTGACACGTGCTAAAGAGCAAAGTCTGAGAGTCTATAACCGTTGGGTTTCCTTCAGGCTTAATCGATTCCCAATAAATGCTGGAAAAACGTTTCTATGGACTTTATAGATGGCTTACCACAATAGACAATCACACTTCCATAATAGTCTTATATGATATATACCACTCTCTCACATACATAAATTAATATTAATGAGAGTTAGTGATGGCTGTGGAGTTGGTAAGGAGAACGTCAAACCAGCTGAAGATTTGATAAGAACTTAGATGTAAACTCTCTAATTCTCTTGTATAATACTTGTATATTGAACTATGAATGAAGAATTACAAAGAAGAATGTATATCTCTATTGAGAACTCTCTCTACACTCTCATGTAGAGCGTAAAGAATTCTCAGTTACACACATTCAACATAATTATCTCCTCTTTTAAAATTCTCTATTTATACTATCGCAATGCGCACTCTCTTGTCACGCGCTTGCACCACGTGTCTCTGTAAATCATTACCCCCTCCTTCGAAATGGTGCTTGCCCACAAGCACAAAGGCTGGAAACCTCTGTTTTATCTCGTCAACAATAATCCATGTTGAGACATGTAATGGAAGACCCTTCCGCACAATAAGAACCTCCACCATTGATGTGAGTGCAGTGGGCAACACAAGTTTTACCTTAGACAAGCTGCAAGTGCACAGCAAACACAGTAGTACTTAGAAATCGAATCCACAGAGATCTGTGTGTTGAAGACTTCTAACTGATGCTAAAAACAATCGTAGATCTAATCTAAATAAAAAGGGGTTTTGTTTTATCACTAAATCTAATTTTGCAAAGAATTAAAAAGGCTTGAAATAAAAATCGGTTGAAAACTTATATAAAAAGTGGCGCTGGGTTCAAGGTTCATCTTTAGGGTTCATGTTCTAAATCACAAGAAATTTAGGCAAAGATTTTCAATGACTCTGAAACTAGGATAGACACATGTAAGATTAACCAACTCTCGTCACCCTAATCATCTAATCACTTGTTCATGGCAATTAACTCTCGCTCTCATGCCAGAACAAGATCATGCTTTGTAGATCGGAATCCATCTCGGCTTACGTATCTTCTGTAGGTAGCTTTCTTCTCCTACGATGGTGACATTCATAAGATCCAGTTCAGGCAACCCAGATACAACACTCTCGTGGTTCGGATTTAACCTAGGATCGGATTTTGGGTGTTCAATCCAGAATTACCGCTTTGAAGTTTGGATGAATGGGAGAATCATGTTAAAAATCAAAATCCTTTTCCTAAATACATAGATGTCATTCGAACATGGGTTCCCTTTGGATTACACTTTCACCCAACTAGGTGACTACTCAGACATGGCTGAGATAGACATCATCATCGGTTTAGGACTAAGAAGAAGAAAAGTAAAAGAAACAAAGTTGCAGAAAAACTTCTCTTATTGAAGACAGAGTGGCGATGGAGAGCTTCTAAAAATGCATAAAATAAAACTTAAAACTACAAATGAGTTCTCTTTCAAAGAGAAGAAAGAGGCTTTCCTACAAAAGACCTAAAAATGAGTATTTATAGTGTTTCTCCAAGTCTTGGGCGTCTAGGGCTTGTAAATTGGGTGCAGAAAGTGTCTTGTGCCTTAGTTGGGCTCCTGAGGTTCGGATATAGGTCCACCGGGGGTGAAACCTCTTGAGCCGCGGTGGGAAGAAGGCTGGCCGCGGGTGAAAGCACTTGTGCTTGACTAGACTTGTGTTGATCTTCTTTTAGTGCATTGGTAATATCTGGAGATCTAACTGTTGGATTGCTTTGATTCCAAGTTTGTTAGAAAGCTGATTGTCTCCTCTATAATTTCTCCAAATTTGGGGATGATCAGACGGTGAGAAAGTATTCATTGGTTGCCAAACTTCTGACGGCCTGAATTTATCCAAAAATGAACTTTTGCTCCAAAATGCATTCCAGAGCTCCAAGTTTCCTGAAAAGCCTTTTAAAACTCCAAAACATGGAAAACACTTATAAAACCTTTAAAAATGAGTAAAAAACATCTGCATAAGATAGTGAAAGTGATCAATAAAAGTGGTCAAAATCAGGTGTTATCAACTCCCCCAGACTTAAACCTTTGTTTGTCCTCAAACAAAACCAAAGATCTAAACCTGGAAAAGAGGTTTGAAAATCACAGGAACTAACAAAATCTCAGAGACCATGCTTCTAAACCACAGTTAGTCATTATGCTAAAATCAGGGATAGTCTAGAAAATTCTCACCAAAGCACAAGCATAACTAGTCCGTTGATCCGTCATGCGAAAATCTAGACACCTAAACCTATCTCCCAGTCAACTAGCTCTTAACATTCATTCAGAAGTTCAAGTGATTCTCATCAAAAGGAATTTAGCAAGGCAATCAATGCTAGGTATTCAAAATGGCTGTTTAAGGGGTGAGGTTCTTTGTGTTTTAGGGTTACTTTTTCTGAAAAGACAAGACATTATGCAAAACAGCAAGAGAGGGTGGAGGTGTTGATATCCACAGTTTCCAGTCACACTCTTCTTGCCTTAAGATTCTTGGTCTCCTTTCCTCAGGTTCTCTTCATGACTCCCCTAGACTTAGATTTTTGTCCAGGTTTTTAAACCAATACTCTCAAATGAATACTTGTAGCCTTTGCTTCAGATAATTTCGGCCAACCTAGACTCTTTTAGGCTTTTTATTTTTCCTTTCCTTTCATTTTTTCGATTTTTTTTTTTAAAGGGGAAAATGCCTTTGATGTAGAGTCTTAGGAGGCACGAAATTTACCTTTAAGTTCAATTTTTTGAGACACCATCAAGCTTTGATAGATTCTTGATGCTCTAATTTCCAAAATTTCTTCAGTCCTTCTCTTGAGTGACTGAAAACCATGTTGCTCATTTTTCTCCGGCGTTTTTGCACATATCTGAAAAAAGAGCTAAAGAGAGAACGCATGAAGTTTGAAATGATGGTTTTTGGGTAAAAAGTGTAGTACCAGCTAAAGATGAACTGACCATCTAGGACAACAAAGAGTGGTAACAATAAGGTGAAGATGTCCTAGATGTGTATCATGATGCCTGCTAAACCAATGATGAGAAAATTAGATGTCAAGATTATGTTCGAGTAAAATGAGATAATCTATCCTGGTAGAAAGAGTCTCCATGAATAGAAATCCTTTGGTGGGAGTTGTAGTACAAGTACTCTAGCTACCGCCTAGTCTAGTACTAACAACAAAATGAACTAGCATGAAAAGTCTAGAAGCACATGGGTCTTACTCATCATAGTTTTGTGTCAAACATTCCTGAAAAATACTCAAGGTCTTTTAATAAGCATAGGAAAATTTTAAAAATTGCAGAAAAAGATAAGAAACAAAGAAAAATAGATTAGTACAGATAAGTATCCTCCCCCAGACTTAAATCACACTGTTTCCAGTGTGAAAAAGTTGGCGAGAAGATGGTGAAATAAAAGCGAAAGAGTCTAAAATAAAAGAAAAGAAAAATGGTGATAGAACCGTGGGTATGATGTAGTGATGGATAGGCGCCTATGTCTCATGGCTGTCATCTGTCTCTGTGGCAGAGGATCATCATCAAACCTTTGGTTCTTCTTCAGTAGCCTCTTCATGCGCCTGTTGATCTTCTCTTGCTGGTCAAGCTTCTTCTTCAAAGCTGCAAAGTCTGTATCACTCCTAGTGGATGCTCTAATCTGAGAAAATCTGGCTCCGGATGAAGATGGTGCAGGCTGAAGTCTCCTGCTGTTTGCAGCTACCTCTCTCTTGGCTTTTGCAGCCAGAAATTGCTTCATGGTCAGAGGTAAGAGTGGCAGAGATGGTAGGAAGTCGCTAAACTCTGGTTTCCATACTGGGTCTGCTCCATCTCGGAGACGGGGCATTGAATCCGAAGGTAGAAGGACCCCTGTACTCGGTGGTGTTAGTGCAGAACTTGTAAGCAAATCCAATTGGGTCCATCTTGGCCCTGGTGATAGTCCTGTCTCTAGAGAACTGAGAGAGATCAAACCAATCCTCTCTAAGTGGTGTCTCAGCTGAAAAATCAACTACTGCTGCTTCCATAACCGAAGTTATGATGCTCCCAAAAGCTGGTGAGTAGTCCTAACATTCAGATGTAAGCATCTCATGCTTAACCTTCACTAGGTTCCTTGCAATGATGCAAGCAAATCAAAGAAACCTTGGGTGATCTGTGAAAGGTAGCTGAAGTGTTACTAGCTCTGGCTTGAGTACATTCGTCTGGTTGGCTCGAGAAAACACTGTGATTGCTAGAGCTTATGCACATATCGAACAGCAGGGTGAGAAAGTAGTGATGCCTTGGATCTTCCTTGGATCTTCTTGTAGCACAAAGTTGCTGATGCAAGGAACTCCTTAGTGTGTCTCTCATAGGTTGGAAAACTCTGCTCCATAAATGATCTCATTCCAAGCCTATCAAGATATCATATCACATCTTCTCTGATTCCAAGCATCTCAAGAGTTGAGTAGTCAATTGCTGAAGTTAGCTTTATTTTCAGCTTCTCAAGCTGCGCCAAGTAGTTGATGTCGGGGTCAATGGCTTTACCAACAAATTTCACTTTCGGCTCTTGGCCTGCGAAACGAGATTCTTGAGACAAAGAGTCACTAAAGCTGCTTATGAATCAAAATTTTTTTTTTACGAGCAAGGTGTTCATATAGTTGCTACAAACACAATCACATGACAAACAAGCTGTTAATTCATCACACATTGCAAAATCTGAAAATATCTGGTCAAGTTCGATATATTGATGTCTAACATATGAGATTTCTAAATCAAGATGATGTTTATGCTCACTCATATGTAATCTAATCTGATTTTCTATCAACAAGTACCAAACAATCTGTATTTGCTAAGCTGAATCAAACAGATCTCCAAATTTCGATTTGTTCAAGTTCTAGCTCTCAAAATTTTTGAAAATTTCAAATCTCTATGGTCTAGGCGTTTAAACATGCAATTAAACTACCCAGAAGTCTAGTCTTAAGTCCAAAGACAATCTTCAATCATCCTAAGGTGTTTAAGAAAACCCTAAATCTGAGTTCTTTAAAAAAGTGAGAAATTTGAGCTCATACCTTGATGAAGTTGTTATGTGATGACAGATTTGAAATCTTCTTGGAAAAAGAGTGAGACAGGTTCAAAAATTTGAAAGAGATTTGTCAGGTTTGAAATCTGGTCTTTTTCTCAAGATCTCTAAGCTTGTTGGGAAAGATGAAGAGAAAAACCTTTTTGATCTTTTAAATCCTCTTTTTCTTTTTAAAATGTGTTTTTCCTAAGAAAAATTTAGAAGACTTACCTAGCGTGTTTAACACAGAAATTATGCTTCGAGAACTTCCCGGTTAAGTCCCAAAATAAAACGGGAGATTGAAGTTCTGGTTTATGGAAACAGAGAAAACTCGCCTCGAAACCAAACAAAGGCCGGCCGCGGGCCAGGCGCGCGCGACCGCGGTAGAGAAGACTTGGACCGCAGGCGAGGGACGTGAGCCGCGGTGATTGCTGGTCTGGCCACGGCTGAATTGATCGCGGCCGCGGTAAATACATCCGGGAACTCCGAGTCCCTCCTATTTTCCTGTTTTGTTATATCTTTTTGTGTTTTCTGAATTTTTTTTTTTTAATGTTTTTGGTTTTTTTTTGGGTTTTATGAAAGCCTGAAATGCATAAAAGGGAAAGAAAATCAAATAAAAAATAAATAAAAAGAAAAAAAAATCATACCGAATGGGTTGCCTCCCATTAAGCGCTTTTGTTTAAAGTCTTTTAGCTAGACTCTTGGCAGGATTATGATTGAGAAGAAGAGACATGATCCTTTGAATTAAGAGTCTTTGGGATCCTTCTTTGCCTGAACTTTTGATTTTCTTCATCTTGAACCACAATCTTCTTTCCTTTCTTAAAGATTTTTGCATCGTTGAAGACAGGTCTTGTCTTCTCAACAAATCCTTCAAGATTTTTCTCTTTCTCCTTGCTGATATCTGGTGGCATCACTATCTTGATCTTCTCAAATTGCCTGGATGCAAGTGCTTTTAGTTCCTTTTTGTCATCCAACACCTTCTCATTGTTCTTGTCTTTTCGATTTGGAGCTGGGTCTGGTGTGGTCTTATAGAACTTTTTCCTGTCCCACATTTAAGAAAACTAAACAGCGATTTGCATGGTCAATAACAACACCTACAGTAGCTAAGAATGGGCAACCAAATATCAAAGGTCTATCATTGTCTTTGTCCATCTCCAAAACTTAAAAATCGGCTGGGATTATTTTGTTTCCAATGACCAGTGGCAAGTCTTGGATCATTCCTTCTGTTCTTTTTTTAGATGAATTACCAAAGATTATCCTTACTGGAGATGAGACAAATGTACCTATACCAAGTTTCTCAGCAACAGATTTTGACATGACATTCACATTAGCACCAGAATCACATAAACAATCTGAAAATTCAATTCCAGAAATTGAACAAGTGAAAGAGAAACGCCCTGGATCCTTAGACTTTTTCAGTCTTTGGTCAGGTAAGCGTTTGGGTACCTTAACTGGAGTGACTGGGCTTCTCTCATGGTCGGTTTTAATTTCCTCCAAGAGAGGTTCAGGTGTCGATTTTTTCTTGAAGTCTGCCACAGGTTCTTCTTCCAAAACTGCTGTCATAGTATTGCAGAAATTCTTTGGATTGTCTTCCACTCTTCCTGGTAAGACTCCTTTTTGTCTTTTCATTGAATCTGCAGTTTGACCTATCTAATGTTCCAACTTCTTGACATGGGTTGCAAGAGATTCAAACTTCCCATTCAAGTCATTGTACATACAATCGATCCTTACTCCCATTTCTCTTATTGACTTTTCATTACCTTGAGTTCCCTGCATCACAGTTTGTTCAAGTGATTTTACCTGGTCACTTAGCTGGGAAATGGTTGCTTCTAATGAGTTATTCTGTGCTTGTTGAGGATTGAAAGGTGGTCTTTGCTGGAAGTTTCCTCCTCCAAAGTTCCCATTTTGAAACTTGTTTTGAAAACTTCTTTGCTGCTGTGGATAAGGTTGGTTCTGAGAGTTCTCAGCTCCTTGATTCCTGTATGAGAGATTGTTGAAGTTGGCACCAGAATTTCTGAAGTTGTTGTTGAAGGCTGGGTTGAATCGGTTATGGTATGCCTGGGCTCCCATGAAATTGATTTCCTCTTCTTGGTACATGCCATCATCTTCATATCTTCCATCTTCTTCATTTCCTGCAGCAGTATCACAAGCATGTATATTCTTATTTTGAGACTTAAGAAGTTGACTTACCATGCTTTTTAGCTCAGCAATCACCTTTGATTCATGACTAATGATAGTATTCTTGGATCTGTCATAACCAGGGTGGTTGTTGCTGTTAGCTACAGCCAAGTTTTCGATGAGTGCTCTCCCTTACGGTATAGTTTTTGAACTGAAATCCCCATTGCTGGCAGTGTCAAGAGAAAGTTGATACTTCTGCTGAAGTTCTTTGTAGAAAGTGCTTAACAGGTTTGCTCCAGAGAAACCATGATGAGGGCAGTCTCTCTCATACTCTTTAAATCGCTCCCAGACTTCATATAATGATTCTATTGGGCCTTGTTGGAAACTTTGTATCTTGTTTATCAGCTGGTTCGATCTTGACTTGGTGTAGAAGTGGTTCAGAAAAGCTTTCTTGCATTCTTCCAATGAAGTAATAGAACAATATGACATAAATTTTAACCATCTAAAAGCTTTATCACTTAGAGAGAAAGGAAAGAGCTTACATTTCACATAGTCCACAGTTTCTGGAGTTGTTTTCACCATTCCACAGATTTCTTGGATGCTCAGTAGAGATTCCATGGAATTGATTTTGCTTCACCTAAGACACAATTTGTGGCTTTATCTTGTGGTCTCCTCTTGCTAGAACAGGGATTTGAATAGCTGATCTATTATGAAAGTGTTGGTGAGGTGCATCAAAATCGGCAATAAGCCTATTTTGTGGCTGTCTTCTCGCAGGATTGGCAAGTTGTATTCGTCGATTGACTTCTCTTACAACTGGTGAAACAATGTTTTCATCATTCCTTCTTCCTTCAGCATCGACCTGGTCTTATCTCCTTTGATTATCAGCGGCTTGAACATCATTCCTGGGGATTTGGTTTCCCTCTGCATCGAGTTGTTGCTGACCATCTCCTTCATGGGCAGGATCTCGGTCATCACCATGAACATAATTATGGGTCATCGTCTCCAATGTGATCCTCCTGATCACGATTTAAAAGATCTTCACGATGGGCATTCAGATTGGCCGTCTTGAGCGTTCTTTGTCAGAGTTTTCGAAGTTCTCTTTCGTGTTTGTCAATCTCGTCTAAGGGCTGTACGATATTAGCTGGATTTCTCATAGTTTTCATGCACCTGAGAGCAAAGAAAACAAAGATAAAAAGAAAAGTTAGAAAATCTCCAGCAGAACTCGAAAATCATGTGGTCTAGGATTGAAATTAGATTAAGAAATCAAGTCAACAGCGACAGATCCCCGGCAATGGCGCCAAAAACTTGATGTGAGTGCAGTGCGCAACACAAGTTTTACCCTAGACAAGCTGCAAGTGCACAGCGAACACAGTAGTACTTAGGAATCGAATCCACAGAGATCTGTGTGTTGAGGACTTCTAACTGATGCTAAAAACAATCGTAGATCTAATCTAAATAAAAAGGGGTTTTGTTTTGTCACTAAATCTAATTTTTTCAAAGAATTAAAAAGGCTTGAAAGAAAAATCGGTTGAAAACTTATATGAAAAGCGGCGCTGGGTTCAAGGTTCATCTTTAGGGTTCATGTTCTAAATCACAAGGAATCTAGGCAAGGATTTTCTATGACTATGAAACTAGGATAGACACATGTAAGATTAGCCAACTCTCGCCACCCTAATCATCTAATCACTTGTTCATGGCAATTAACTCTCGCTCTCATGCCAGAACAAGATCATGATCTTATGTCAGAACAAGATCATGTCTAATCATCTAATCTCGGCTTACGTATCTTCCGTAGGTAGCTTTCGTCTCGTACGACGGTGACATTCATAAGATCCAGTTCAGGCAACCCAGATACAACACTCTCGTGGTTCGGATTTAACCTAGGATCGGATTCTGGGTGATCAATCCAGAATTACCGCTTTGAGATTTGGATGAATGGGAGAATCATATTAAAAATAGAAATCCTTTTCCTAAAAACCTAGATGTCATTCGAACATGGGTTCCCTTTGGATTACCTTTTCACCCAACTAGGTGACTACTCAGACATGGCTGAGATAGACATCATCATCGGTTTAGAACTAAGAAGAAGAAAAGTAAAAGAAACAAAGTTGCAGAAAAACTTCTCTTATTGAAGACCAAGTGGTTATGGAGAACTTCTACAAATGCATAAAATAAAACCTAAAACTACAAATGAGTTCTCTCTCAAAGAGAAGAAAGAGGCTCTCCTACAAAAGACCTAAAAATGAGTATTTATAGTGTTTCTCCAAGTCTTGGGCGTCTAGGGCTTGTAAATTGGGTGCAAAAAGGGTCTTGGGCCTTAGTTGGGCTCCTGAGGTTCAGACATAGGTCCACCGGGGGTGAAACTTCTTGAGCCGCGGTGGGAAGAAGGCTGGCCGCGGGTGAAAGCACTTGTGCGTGACTGGACTTGTGTTGATTGGCTTTTAGTTCATTGATAATATCTGGAGATCTAACCGTTGGATTGCTTTGATTCAAAGTGTGTTGGAAAACTGGTTGTCTCCTCTATAATGTCTCCAAATTTAGGGATGATCGGACGGTGAAAATGTCTTCATTGATTGCCAAACTTCTGACGGCTTGAATTTATCCAAAAATGTATTTTTGCTCCAAGATGCACTCCAAAGCTCCAAGTTTCCTGAAAAACCTTTTAAAACTCCAAAACATGGAAAACACTTATAAAACCTTTAAAACTGAGTAAAAACACCTGCATAAGATATTGAAAGTGATCCATAAAAGTGGTCAAAATCAGGTATTATCAACCATCCCCTCAGATTTGACTCGTGACTCCAAAACCTTCTCCGGTGTTAGCACACCGTCGCCTGTGAAAGAAAGAGACTCCGGTAATGTTAACACCTGATAATCTGTACCAGTAACCTGTTTGAGTTTTGAAACATGGAAAACAAGATGATTCCAAGAGCCATCAGGCAAACACAGCCAATAAACTGCTTTACCAATCCTCTCTACGACTTCAAAAGGCCGATAGAACCTAGCTGCAAGCTCGTGACACATCTGACGAGCAACATATATCTAACGATATGGACGAAGCTTTAAACACACTTGAGAGACAACTTCAAACTCGACATCCCTGTGATGTTTATCTGCTTGGTTTTTCATCAACTGTTGAGCTCTTAGTAAATGATCCTTGATCTGGCATCATATCACGTTCTTTTAGCATTGCCTCCAGTTTAAAATTTTCGGTGAAGCCTTCTTTATATCTCACCACAGTTGGTGGCTCACGACCATAAACCACCATGAAGGGAGTGGTCTTCAATGCTTGTTGATAGTTGGTGTTATACCACAACTCTGCCCATGATAAGTATTTGGCCCAATTTATTGGATGAGAAGATACTAAACATCACAAATATGACTCAAGATACCTGTTTAATACTTCTGTTTGACGGTGGAAAGTTTTACTGTGCTTCAGATTGGTGCCTGATTGATTGAAGCTCTCCTTCCAGGAATGACTTAAAAAGACTATGTCACGATCTGAAATGATGGATGCTAGAAATCCATGAAGACGGATGACTTCTTTGATGAATTTTGCTACCACATCAGTCACCAAAAATGGATGTTTCGGGTCCATAAAGCGAGCATCTTTGCCCAGATGGTCGAGGATCACAAAGATCATGTTCACTCTATAGGACATGGGCAGGACTTTCAATGAAGTCCATGCTAATATCATCCTACCTTCTTGTGGAACTGGTAAAGGGTGTAGGAGACCAGCAGGAGAACGGGTTGAATACTTATGTGTTTGATAGGTTTGACATTCCGCTACAAACTTTTGAACTGACTCTCGTAAAGATTTCTAGTGAAATGACTGCTGCATAATGCCCAAATGCCCCCCCCCCCCCATAACTCCTTCGTGATACTCAGCCAACAAGAAGGGAATATACGATGATTCAGAAGGGATGACCAATCTTCGTTTGTGCCATAAATTCCCATCAGTCACTGTAAAACCCATTAACCGGCGCGCTTGCTTGAATCTTCAGAATCATTGACTGTATATATCTGGCTTCTATAATCTCATTATATAAGTCCTGTATTTAAAGAACTGCTGGAACTGTTAAGGCTAGTAATAAAGTATTGACATTCTCTAAGGGAGTCTCAGACGGGGTTTGGGCTGCCTCAAACCAGATAAACATATCCTTCTTCAACAATTCAGTAAGAGGTTTGGCCAGAGTTCCATACCCTTTTACAAATCTCCTATAGTAGCCAGTTAATCCAAGGAACCCTCTCAGCTGCTTTACAGTCTTTGGAGTTGGCCATGTATGCATAGCATCCGTCTTACTATGGTCTATAGCTACACCTTGAGCCGAGATAATATGGAGGCCGCCGCCCTTGAAGGAGGAGCCGCCGCTGGAGGAAGTCATCGCGCCTCCGTTTGCTTCTCCGTTTTTCGTTTTTCTTCCCTCTTTTCTTTAATTTTCTGTAACTTTCAATACTATATGATGCTTTGTTACAATATGTTTGAGTAGTTACCCAGTTGGGTTTAAAGGAATTTTTCAAAGGGAATTTCATGTGTCTTTGCTTATGAATCGATAGATTTAGGATTTATAATCTTCTAGATGTTCTTCGTTTGCCTTTGATTATACTGGGTGATTTTTTGCTGGCCACTTAGAAGCCGATCTGATATGATATGTTGCGAAAATTTTCATTGATTGTTTAAACTAGGGTAAAACGAGCAATGATTTTATAGGAGTGGAAACCTACCTATAGTTGAGTTGTGAATGTTGATGAGTCTTGTTCTGCTATTGCATCTTCTCCCTTCTAGGATCAGAGTGGAAACCTACTGATCAGGGTTGCGAGAGATAGTTGTTTAGTGCTGCGAAAGTAGGCTATTCATACTTTTGTGCCTTGAGTTCTAGAACATTCGTAGTTGATTACCTTTATCACTTGTTTAAAATCGACATAGCTTAGTCCATGAACCCCTGCGAATTCCCCTTGATGCCCAACGCTTGTCTTTCATTGCTTACAACCTTCGATTTTATTTGCTTTTCATTTGCTTATTACTTGCTTCCAATCGCCTCTTGTTTAATAGCTTACTACTTGCTTCTGTTTGCTTTCATTTTTGCTTGCTTTTACTTGCTTTGCTTTCTAGTTTAGATTTAGTGACAACCGAAAACCAAAACCTCTTTAGTTCTAGTCTGATTTAAGCATTGCCGTGAATTCGTACTGAAACAACTAAGTCTATGTGGATCGATACCCTAAGTACTACAGCGCACATCTGTGCACTTGCAGACATTTAAGGGTTATAAATTTAAAACCTGAAGCTTAGTAGAACAAACCAATACCCCATTTACAATCGCATCAAGTTTTTGGCGCCGTTGCCTGGGACTTTGATTTGTTTCGTTGCGAATCCCAGCTTAAATCCATTAGAACACTTGTTTACTTTTACTTTTTCTTTTCAATTTTTTTTCAGGTTTCTCTGCGATGAGAGACCGGGAACATGTTCCCGGGACTCTTGGTGATCCACCATATCGTGTGGATGGTGATCCAAGCGATGATGACCTGACTGATGATGAGTTTGAAGAACCAATTTATGATGACAATGAGCTAATCGGATCGATAAAACATGAAGATGATGATGAACTGATTGGAAGTTTTGATTCACTCGAGAAGTTCTTGGGAGATCGAAGAGCTATTCAACCAGCCTTACCAGAGGATGGCAAAACGGAAATTGTGGTACCATATATCCATTTAGTTCAACAAAAATCAATTCCATGGTTACAATTCTGAACACCCTATTGACCATATAGAGACGTTCGAAGAATTATGTGCAACCATTACAGCAAATGAGGATTGCCACAAGTGTAGTCTTTTCCCATTCTCTTTGAGAGACAATGCCAGCAAATGGCTAAAATCTTTGCCACCTGCTTCACTAAAAACGTGGGCAGCGTGTAGAACTGCTTTCCTAAATCGTTTTTATACTAGAAATCGTTCAAATCTCTTAAGAAACAAGAGAAGAACTTTTAAACAAAAAGAAGATGAAGATCTTTTAGATACTTGAGAAAGATTTAGGGAATAACAAAGAGATTGTCCACATCATGGATATACCGACGAATACCTGCTGGGTATCTTCTATTGCGGTATTACTCCAGAGTTACGACACTCTTTCGATACAGCAAGTAATGGAGACTTCTCAACTAGATCTGTAGAAGATGCTTTTGTTTTCAACAAAAATTTTGCAAACAGCATCCGAAATCAAGCAACCTTTGGTAATTCTGCACTTCCTGAGAATAAAGAAGAGATTTCGGAAGTTATAAAGTGTCTCCATCACATAATGAGTCATCTTGGATTGCAACAACCAAAAAAGGCACACAATATGTGTAACTTTGATGGTTGGGACAACCCAATGGATTCTTATGATCAAGAGATGATGAACACTGCAGAAGTCTATCAAATTCAAGATTTTCCATTCGTTTCTGATCACCGCGGATCCATTCATTCGGACCGCGGATCCATTCATTCGGACCACGGCAAACCATGCTTTCACCGCGGTCGTAATGATGCTGACCGCGGGAAACTGTCTTCCGAACTTGTCTGGACATCACCTTCCAAATAAATCTTGGCTATTCAATCTAATCCTGTTCCATATCCTAGTTTTTCCTCTTCTGAAGCTGAAAACCTAAACAAAAAGATTCTAGAGCTTGAAAAATCTAGGTCTCAAGAGATTAGTGATCTTAGATCTGAACTAAAAACGATGCAAGAGGATTTCAATGAAAAATTTTCCACCCTCCTTAGCATGATGATCAAAACTAATTCTAAAAACTTAGATAAATCTGAGGAGGAGCCAAGTGAAAATTCTTTCGAAAGCTCAAGTGAAGCAGATCCCTCCGATCATGTGAAAGCTATCACACTTAGGAGTGGATTAGCTTACAAAGAGCCTGAATTTCCGAAAGATCCCGAAGATGAGGAGAAGGGTAAGGAAAAGGAGAAAGAAATAGAAAGAATCACGGTTGAAGATGTTGAAAAAGAAGATGTCAAAGCAACCAAATCCAGCTTAGCATCGTCATCATATCGTCCAATCTCAAAGAAACCCTCTGCATCAGCTATCCAAACATAGGGAGAAGAGCCGTCAAACCTCAACATTTTAATTTTCTTCAACATACTTTCCCGATTTGCTAAATCAGAATAACCTGGTCGATATCCTAGTGGAAATTCACTCCGGTTTATTCCAAGATAAGGATCATGTACCTGATTGAGAATTCGAGATGATTCTAGAATCTCGATTGGTCGCACACCGCCATCAGATCGGGGAGGTAAGCTTGATTGTTGTTGGATTGCCGCTAAGATTGTTTTGAGCTTGCTGTCCATTTCCGATATACGAGCTTCTGTTTTAGTGTTAGCTGTGCACAGTCCGGTAAATCTGCCGTGAAGAAACTTCATCGCCGATGCTCTGCCCTCAACGTCATTGCTAAAAGTCTCTGACTCCAAATTCAGGTTGGTTGCTGACTCGATCTCGTCACGACGCACCATTTGATAAGAACTTAGATGTAAACTCTCTAATACTCTTGTATAATACCTGTGTATTGAAATATGAATGAAGAATGTGTATCTTTATCGAGAACTCTCTCTCTACACTCTCATGTTGAGCGTAACAGAATTCTCATAAGCTCATATCACTTGAGTTACATATATTCAACATAATTCTCTCCTCTTTTACAATTCTCTTTTTATACTATCGCAATGCCCACTCTCTTATCACATGCTTGCACCACGTGTCTCTGTATCTCCATTCTTCAGTTGACCCTTCTACCTGTCTCGAATACACCTTAAGTTTCTTAAAATTCTAATCTGTAAGTATGCAAATTGATTGGTTAAATGGTGTTTTATTTTCTGGAATTGCTTTATTGTTTCAGATAATAACGATGGCTTGGTCTTCCTATTGCTTAGGGAACCATGTATCCATTTCAAATTTTCCCACGTTTGTAGGAGTTGTTGCTCCATCATTTGCTTCTTGTGATTCTCTATTTGAAGTACAGAAATGCCAAAAGAGGCAATCATCAACTGCCCAAAAAAGTATTGTGTTTTATATTCTCAGCAATTATCTCTTTACTCTGTTACTAAAGCTTTGAAGGGTTTGACGCTAACATTTGGTAGAAGGCCATCTCCAACGCAGGATGACAAGAGGATCACAAGTGGGCCCAAGCTTATTTTTTTTAATTTTAAAATTGCAAAAATGGCTCATTCTCAGTAATACGGTATCACTAGAGTCATCCTGCTGAACCCGTATGAGTGGAGTATGACTGGAGAGGTGTTGGCATATGAGAGGTCGTTGGCCAAGAAAAAATTTCTTCGGGTTTTCTCTTTCAGTCGAAAACATTTGGTCGGCTAAATTTCATTCCCCTCTCAAACAAAATCGTTGACGTCGGTGAAGAAGATTGTTTTCGCCGACCGATTAAGAAAGGTAAGCATATCTTTCGTTTTAGTTGAGGATTATAGCTTTGTCGAATTCATGGGATGGAATTAGGATTTTGTTAATCTGAGATTTATTTGTGACAAATCGTTTCTGGGTTTTAGCCTATGATCATGAGTTTGATTCGTCATGAGCTTGATTCGTCAGATCTGTTAGCTATTGGGGTCCGATGATTCGAGCTGGGTTTGTGCTGATTACAGATTCTAAATAAAATCCTCTGTTAAATAAAATCTTCTGAGATTGCAGAAAGAAGGAGAGGAAGAAAACGCTGCGTATATCCTAATGCAGAGGATATTCCCAAAAGTCTCAAACATGTTCTGAGAATCTATGGTGCTTACCTCAAGTACAGAGTAGAAAGAAGAAGAATTTGGAATGCTTTAATTCAGTCTCTACTTACTCTGTAGCATAATCTTTGAGCAAATGAAAACGTGTAGGAACAAGGAGAAGCTGAGGACGGCTGTGGATATCATGAGGAGTTGAGATCATGAGGCACATGCCTGTGCATCCCAATGTCGTCACCTTGAAGGAGACTTAGGAGGATGAGCATGCCGTGCATCTCGTTATGGAGCTTTGTGAAGAAGGTGAGTTTTTTGATAGGATTGTTGCCAGAGGTCATTACACCGAGAGAGCTGCTGCTTCTGTCACTAAGACCATCATGGAAGTTGTTCAGGTTCGTCTCTTGATTTCTTCCACAATTGAAATGGCTCGGGGTTACAGAATTTAGAAGTCATCTTAGTTTAAGCTCTCATGTACTGCCATTTTTCAGGGTCTAGTTTTGGATTTTTGGACATTGTTGCAATGTAGCATTGCTTGAAGAGTACTCTTTGATTTCGGTTTCTCTGTTTTCTTCAAACCAGGTATTGTGTTAATTAATATTTTATTCGTAGATCCCATCAACGAGTTTATTATTGGAGCTGCATTTTAGGATGAGTATCATTACTATGAAAAAAAACCCAAATAATATTAAAAAAAGGCTATGAACCCCCCATGAGGTTTATTGTTGGAGATGCCCTAAGATCAGTTGTACCTCTTGAATCTTGATAATAAGCTTCATTTTGGCGGTGGAGTAATAATGGAGTTAAAAAATCGTATTGGCGAATGTCGAACCATACCAGAATGCAAAACTGCAAGCATATTTATTGTTTATTTTGTAACTAGGCCTCAAATTTCCGCGAAATTGCAGGAAGAAAACTGTATATTAAAAATTTAAATATATAATTGTTAACATAATTATACATGAAAATATTTAGAAAAGAAAAATAAGAGATGTGAATATCCAAAAAATGTAAATTAACATACTTAGAGGTCAAAAGATGGAAAAATGAAGAAAAATGATTTTTTTAAAAAAATTATTTCTTTTAAAAAATGATTTCTTTTAAAAAGAAATGGGCTTATTTGATATGGTTTTTTGGTAACATACACTAATGAAATGATATGATAAAGAAGGTCAAAGGTTTGCATTTGCATATGAATTTAAGTTTTTGTGAAGAAAAATTAGACGTAGACATTTTTCAGAAAAAATAGAATAAAATAAAGATATTATGTAATTGTCTGAACATTGAAAAATATACATAGATATCAACTTAATTATTATTATATTAGTATGGTATTTTAACTCTTATGGCTTAGTTCATAACATTCAAAACTAAAAATCAACATACATGAACATTAGTTTGTTGTTGGAAACCAAAAAGCTCATTTACTTTTTCATCCAGTGAAGTACATGTCCTGACGGTTTCTTGTAACTTTCTCTATAGTAAATTCCATCACTTTTGGCAGTCCATGAGCGTAGCAGATTAAATCGACGATAAGCGGCTGCTCTATATACGCGAATGTCATAATAATACATCATATTAGGCCCATGCTTAAGAATACAATTCCATTGTAGCCTTTTGTCTGAATAAAAAGGATCATGGAATTCAATGACTTTGGTATCATTGAAATTTAAATATTGGACTTTATCATCAAAGGGATTAATATTGTTACGACACTGATATTGGAGACGATGTCCAAGAGCGAGTTGGTTATGAATTTCTATACGATTTTTCAGGGAAGCTTCATTCAATCCAAAATACATAGCAATAACCAACATAAAAACTATGAGATGATTCATTTTTTTTGCTCCAACAATTTTTTAGAATAAATAAAGGCATCGATGTAAAGTGTTTGGTTTTTGTTTATGTAGAAAATGTTACATCTATTTTTGGCGCTAGCAACATTTAAAAATAAACATTAAACAGTTAAAAATATGGTTGGCCAATAAGATCAAACCCCAAAAAGAAAATTACTCAGATTAGCACTAATTCATCTAGTTATTACTAGATTAACACCCAAAGAAAAAAAAAATACTAGAATAGCATATAATTCTAATCAAAGGACTGAATACCCTATGTAGTTCCTAATAATAATAACTATGCCATTATATTTACCAATTTGAATATTTAAAATTTGAATTATGTAAATATGATTAATTAATTAAATAAAGACAAATTCAGATAAGGTAAAAAACCCTAACACTTCTCGGGTAAAAAAAAATCAACAGCCACCTTCAACAACATCTATCGTTTTCAATGGCACCGGAAATTGCCTCACCATTGACTGCTCTCCTCAGATCGTGGTTTCTTCTTCTCTGCTTCACTGGTTAAGCCTATACTTTCAAATTGCGTTGTCGTTTATTGTTCGGTGTTGTCTTCACCACATTTCTTGTCGTCTTCACCGAATTTTGTGTTGTCTTCACCAAATTGCAGAGGGCAGAGTTCAGGTCGAACCTTATCCTTATCTTCTTCTCATTTGTGTGAACTTTTAGTTTGATTGTTCGGTTCACATATCAAAAAATAATATCTGTAAGTTCTGATCTGTTACTTTCTTTTCAAACTCATTCCCACTGAACTTTAAAATAAAAACTAATTGAAAGAATTTTTAATTCTTAGTTCATTTTTGTCGTTTTCCTTTGGTTAGTATTAGGATTTTAAATATTATTAGGATAATTAGAATTATCTCTTTGGTTAGTCTTCACATCGTCATCACTTCATTAATATTAGTATTAGAATTCTTAATTTATTCTCCCTCAATGAACTTATATCATTTAGCAATGATTTAACCCACTTCTCTTATCACGTTTTTTTTTACTAGTTATGGCCTCATCAAGTGTTAAGAAGAGGTACCCTCCACTACTTTTTTCTGAAGGAAAAGCACCTAGTCAGTTAAGAAGTATGAACCACAATTGCTATCTCTCCAATTTAAAAATGGTTGAAATAGGAGTTGGGGCAGACGTGTAGGATACGTTAAAAACTTCTTCTGTTGGAGTAATTGCTAAGCTTAAGGAGGTAGACTACACATGGTGTGCTGGTGTTGTCCATTACTTGCTAACACATCAATTGGTCATTGAAAAGCCTTATGAGATATGGACACTAATTGATAGTCAACCTATTAGGTTTTCTTTGCATGAGTTTGAAGAGATTACAGGTCTTAATTGTGCTCCATTTCAAGATAAAGAGAACTGGGATGTTGATCATAAAGAATTGTGGGCGGAAATGAATGTTTCGACGGGGAATGGACCGTCGTTGAAGGAGTTGCAAGTGGTGTTAGATAGATGCAAGGATTGGAGCTTTGAGAAAAGGAGAATGGTAGGATGGTTGTCGCTTTTGTCTATTGGGATCTATGGCATTTTCCTACTAGTAGAATCCCTTTAGACAAGGCCAAAAGGGTACTTGACGCAGACGTTTTTGAGAGTTATCCGCGGGGACGAGTTGCGTTTAGGAGTCTGATTGAATCCATCAAAGTGATAACTTATGGAGTGAAGAAGTCGTATACAATGCATGGATGTGTTCATGTTTTACTCATTTGGGCATATGAGACAATTGAGGGTTTAGGAGAACGGTATGGAAATGAAAGAATTAGTCATGAAGTTCCTCTTCTATGTTGGGGTGGATCTCGTGCTCGATTCAAATTTGAAGACTTCATCTTAGAAGACAAGAAAGCTAATGACAACAAGCCGCTGGATCACCTCCTTTTCAGGGAGAGCTAATATGAATGCTCTAATGAGAAGGTTTTAAATATTTTGCTTATAATTTAAACGATTGCTTGACATGTTCTTTTATTTTAATCTTCAGTTTCGTGTTAGGAGTTTCATTTTAAAATCACAAGAAGATATATACCCTAAGTGGGATGACGATGAACCAGACGAATAGGTACTTAAATCTATGACTTTCATCAACTTCTAGACGAGTGAGTGTTCCAGGATTATCCCTTCTAACTGCATGTAGATACGCAGGAAAATTTTCATATCCACTCTCCGGGGATCCTCGCACCAAATTCCGTGCTTCCTTAAGTGTCCGATGTGCTTTCCAGTAATCCATATATTCACAAAATTTTAGACGATGAATAAGGTTGATAATATAAAAAGAAATGAACCAAAATATTTCTAAGATTCCTGAAAAAAATGTTAGTGAAAAAGATATAATACGTTAATACTAACCTTGATACCATATGTCATATTCATCGTTTGGGCAACATGTTTTGGTAACACTGTCGAATCAACACCACCAACAAAATCCTTTTACAAAATTCCAAGAATGTCTGGAGTTGCTTTTCAGGCACGAGTAGAACGCTCAGTAACAGAACATGTATGTTGGCAACATAAACACGAATCGTAAACATAGGAGAATCTCCTATTGGTGTAGCTCTGACTCTCCAAGTGCATCCTTCAACCCAACACTTGACCATTAGGATCTTTGGTCTTGATCTGTCAACGTTGAAATCAAATTTATGTATAACAGATAGTATCTTCAATCTCGTCTCTTATGCTTCTTTCGTCTCGTATTGTTGTCCGACGGCTAGATTCATGGACGCCAGTTCTAACTCAGTATGTGGTACAACTCCCATTGATTCATTAGTTGCGTTCGTGGGATTCCTCTTCTTAAGTGGTAATGTCTGGTTATCGTCCTCTTCTTTTGGAGGCTTCCGTACAAACTAAAATTTTCATCATCAGATGATGCTCCGTCTGAATCATCACAATAATCAAACCTGTCTCCTTCATCATCATCCTCATACAGATTGTCTACATATGCTGCAGCTACGTCATTCGTTGCGTCGTTTGTATCTTGATGACTGCCTTCATGTTTCTTATCTCCAATACCTTGATTTGGAAACATCAACATCTTTTGGCCTTTCTCTCCTTTAGTTCGACACAAAGCGGAATTGGCTCCGATTTGAGTTGATCCAAATAACCATGAAGTTGTCGACAATTCCCAATCTTTATCGGAGGAGTATTCTTCGGTAATGTGAGCAACACTTTCTTTGGAAACATATAACTCAATTCCACATCATGGACTCTCCTATCGACTTTGTAATCTTCAATCACCATTTGAATGAAATCATCGTATATGGTATTACCATTTGCTGTCATGATTTTACACCCTCTTTTGTGATCAACGTCAAAAAGCCATTCTGTTTTGGTCAAAAAACTATTTACCACAAATAAATCTTATTTGTGCCATAGACTAGAAATTAAACAGATCACTGTGAACTCAAATAAGAAAAAAATTTAGTTTGGGTGTGATCGAAAGAGTGGTATGACCAATATACGTTAGTGGCGGCTTGAAAATAAAAGGACTTCACGTAAGTATTGTTTAGGGTTTAATTGGTATTTAATATAATTAAAATCTGCCATAACTTCAACATATTTGTGATATAAAACCTGTCATGACTAACCAATTGTTGTAAGAGTATTTAAGCTGGAGAAAACCTGTCATGTAGAAAAAATATAAAACTGTCATTTCTTACGGATTAAAAAACTGCTATTAAACAAATGAATTTTAGACAAATTAATAAAGTCTGTTATCACATAAAACAAATCTGTTACTACAGCGATGCTAGTTTAGTAAGTAATTTTGTCAGGCTAAATCTGTCGTCAAATACATCATGTTATATAAATCTGTTATCACATAATTTTACTAATCTGCCAGAGAAAACAAACCTATACTATAAATTTGTCATTGCAAAAAGTCTTTATAAAAAATCGGTCATAGCAATTAAATCTGTTGTATCATTACAATAAATCTGTAGAATAAGTCGACCACACCTTAAAAAAACTGCAAAAAAAATTAAATCTGTGAAGTCATACCAAAGATTTACTTAAAAAAGTCGGTCATTCAAATAAATCTATAAGAAAAATCAGCCATTAAAGATAAATCTATACAAAATCATAAATCTGTCTTTATTACCAATATAAAATTTTTACATCAGTTTACAGATTTTCTGCAAAATTTGAATGGCAATTTCGTAAATATTTATTTTTTTTCATTTAAAACAAAATAATTATAATGGCATTTCTGTAATTGATTTTTTCCTAACAAATAAAAAAGGGTAAATAGACAGACAAAATATTATAGTAATTTAAATAAAATTAGAGCTATTCTAGTAATTATCATATAAATTTGTGCTATTTAAGTAATCTTCCCTTAAACATGAACAAGTAAAACTCTGGTCAAATGAGAGTATATTAGCCAATAAGATCAAACCAAATAAATTATAGCTGGCCATTAAAGCCAAACAAACAAAAAAATTTGGAAATGCATTATTTTAACAATTTTGAAAATATTTGAACTACTAAAGAGTAAAATATTTATCAAATCTACGTAATTTCTATATTATTATTTAAGGAGTTGTTTTTAAAAATAAATTTTATTTTATAAATTATAATATGGAATTTTACTACAAATAATAAAAAATAATTAAAATAGAATAGGATATAACTTTCTTTTAAAACTACTGAAAAAATTTGGAAAGTCTTTATCTTCCTAGAAACTTCAATACAGTTGCATTGTGATTTGGTAACTCTTGAGGCTCTTTCATCTTAATAACTTCTTTCATCTTTGGGAAAGCCATTGTAGAAAATGTCTTTCAAACAACTATCATCCATTCATCCATACATGTTACTTGAGCTGAACTATCTTCAAACTCGGAAACATAATCATGCACTAATCCAATTTGTTTAATGGAGTATAAACGTTTCTCAGGTGCTTCTTCCAGATTTTCTTGAAACCTGACCAACATCTTAGCTTTGAAATCTCTCTAACCCCATAAACCTTGACGTTGACGAGCTCAGATATACCACTGTTGAACTTTCCCAGTTAATGAAAGAACAACTAAATCGAGCTATGCTTCATCACTGTATTTACCAATGACAAAGAAACTCTCAATATCCCCAATCCAAACATATAAAGAAGAACCATCGACTCAATTTTCTTCAACATACTATCACAATTTTCTAGATCTGAATGACCTGTTCAATAACCTAGCGGATATTCATTTCAGTTAATTCTAGGAGAATAATTTGGTACCTGATATGGAGTTTGAGAGGATCCAGGAATCTTGATTGGTGGCATTCCACTATTGATGCTAGGAGGTAATTTTGATTGTTGTTGAATCGCCAGAAAAATTGAATTCAAATTCATGGAAGTCCATCTCTGAAATCTGAGCTTTGGTTTCTGCTCATGATGAACATAACCGCGAATCCGCCATGTAAAAACTCCAACTCAGCTTTCATTGCTGATGCATCGCCATCTGATGCGGGCTAGGCTTAGCGGGTTGCGAATAAGTTTTAAATTTATAAAACCCTAGAATACTGCAAGTGCATAGTTGTGCGGTGTAGTACTTTGGATGTCGATCCACAGGGAGGGTGTCTAATCTGCAGAAACTTCAAACTGGGATAAGTAAGCGAAATAATAAACTCAATGCGGTTTTGGTTTGGTTTTGGGTTTTTACGGGAACAGAAAAGACAAAATAAAACTAGACCTAATGCTAAACTAATTTGACTAAAGACTAAAAATGAAATAGGGTTGAGTTGCTAAGGACTATCTACGGGATGCTCGATTCAAACTAGGGTACTAAACTCATAGGGGGTGACGCAGACTTCCCATGTTTATCCTAATCGATATCTAAGTATCTTCCGACTAGTCTCAGATATAATATCTTAATCTATTTCTAGGATCTGCATGGAACTAGAATAGGCACTTACATGGCTAACCAACTCTTGTCATCTTAACCAACTAATCACTTTCGTCTCTTGAAGCAAGTAAGATCATGCATTACTAAAGGAATTTGTTTTTGCTCACATCTTCTCTGTAGGTAGCTTTCGTCTCTTACAACTACTATGTTCTTCCGAAGCTATTTCCGGCAATCTGATACATCACTCTTGTGGCTCTGATCAATCCTAGGTTCAGAGATTAGCTCATGACTCTAACCTCATACATTAGGTTCAACTTAGAAGAGATGAGATCTAGAATATGGTTGAAAAAAACTAGAAATCCCCATCAAACATATGTGTCCCTTCGATGGGTCCTTAAAACTTAACTACTAAACTACTCTAACATGATGCAGGAAAAGATAAACAAGTATGAAAGATGCATAAAACTGAAAATAGTATAGTATAGATTAATAAAAAGAAAAGAATGATTGAAGTCAAAGGTTCAAGGGAAGAATCCCTTTCTCCTTCGCCTAACCCTAAGAAACAAATTTTGGTGGCTCAAAAACTCATTACAGGAGCACACACCCGATTAGGACTGCTAAGAAATGTATTTATAGGTCCTAAGATCTTCTAGGTCTTCTTTAGGGTTTCTGCAAAGAGAAATGACAAAATGGGCTCGAGGTCGGGCCTTGGGGCCGAGTTATGTTTCACCGAGGGGGAGGGTGTTCCAGGACTGGTGAAATGATAGTTCACCGCGGGTGAGAAGTGTGGAGTGCGGCCAGAAGGTGTTTTGCCGCGGGTCAGCTGAAATTCGGACTGGTTAACAGGACAACTAGATCTTCATGTAATTTTTTATTGCACCGTTGGATTGTCCTGAAGTAAAGTGCTATGGAAAGTCAGCTGGATCATATTTAATGTCTCCAAATTTGAGCAGGATCAGACAGTTAGAGGGTCTTCATTTGAGACTGAACTTCTGTCGGTTTGACTCTGAGCTAAAAATGTGGATTTCCTCCATTTTCTCATGTTTTTACCTAAGTTTATTGAGAAGAGTCTTGAAACTACAAATATATAAAAACAGTTATAAAAACTCCTAAAACTAATTAAAACCTTTGAAAAAGCATTTGAAATCAATAGTGAAAATTAGTACAAATATGGTGTTATCAGCCCCAAAGGAGGAAAAAGAAGAAGGGGAATGGTCTCGGGTAACACCAGCGAAAGCTAGCCGGAGCCGAATAAGAAGAAGAAGGAAATGGAATTTGGACAGGTCTCGATTCTATCAAGGTCCCTATATGCTGCTTTGAGTGTATCAAGAAAT
The DNA here is from genome assembly GCF_000478725.1 of Eutrema salsugineum. Taxonomy (NCBI): domain Eukaryota; kingdom Viridiplantae; phylum Streptophyta; class Magnoliopsida; order Brassicales; family Brassicaceae; genus Eutrema; species Eutrema salsugineum. The sequence continues at coordinate 11,844,010 of NW_006256756.1, read as the reverse complement.
GAGGGTGGTGAGGAAGTAACAACTAAAAAAGGTGAGCAAGAAACCACTGAAAAGGTTGAGGCAGAAATTACTCAGCTATACCAACCAGTGGAGCAAGAAACTGTTAAATAATGAGAAGAAACTTTGGTCGGGAGAGCAAACAAAGAGACTGAGGGTGACATTTCTGGTCTTAACAAAGGTTCCAAGGCTAAGGAAATACCACTGAGGCCATCACTACATAGAAGTTCATAGGACAATCACAGATACGATTCAGATCAATCAACTCAAAGAGTTGTGGATGTTAATCCCAGCACATCAAATAAAAAGAATCCCTGGAAAAACCTCTAATGTCAGGTTTTTTTGGAATTTTCATGGCTTTAATAAATCAACTAAACATTCTGTTGTCCGAGATTGGGCTAAAATGTGTTCGCTGTAGTTTGGATGTTTATTGGAGACAAGAGTCAAGAAAAAAAGGCATCACAAATTGTATCTTTGGTGTTTAAAGACTAGTATTTTCTTTCAAACTACAAATATAATCGATTGGGAAGAATATGAGTACTGTGGAGCCAAAAGGTGAGGGTCACACCATTTTTAAAATGTGCACAACTGATCACTTGTTCGGTTATGCTAGAATGAGCAAAGGAGGAATTTTTTTGTTCTGTCATTTATGCATCCAACTTTGTTGAGGAGAGGAAGGAGTTGTGGGATTATCTCAAAAACCATGGTGATGTCTGATAGTAGGTTTTTAGCCTACTAAGGTCAATTAACCTCTTGTGTTGTACCACTTGAGGGTCAATCCAAATGGAGATTATCTAGACACCAGAACTATGAGGATCAAATCTTAATCCAAGTCTAATGAAACAAGTTGGTAACAAAGTGATCTAAAAACAATAATAAGAAAGTAATAATTAAGAATTAAACAAGCAAACAAGAGAAACTAAACAAAGACTCAATTTAAAATAAAGATAAACCTAAACCCCTTGATGGGATCATTGATCAGGGTGCTTTAAATGTTAATTCATGATGCTAAGCAAACAATGCAACACTTGCAATTCTTTAGTCTAGATATCTAAATCAGATTAATTCACTCTCATGACAATAATTCTTTTGTTTATTACATAATCAAGATTAATTCCCATTAATGAATAAGCAATTAACAAGCATAAAGTTCCAACCCTAATATGACCAAGCAGCCTCTTTGTGCATCAAAATAAGAGCTAAGATAGACTGAATCTTATACAGAAAGATATAACAAGTATTACATGATCTCTAAATCCAATCAACTTAGAACTCAAAGCAAGATCATTTCTTTCTCAAGACAATGATCACAATATTAATCAGCATTCAAATCCAATTCTCATTAGTGTAATGATGATCAATATGCATTAATAAACAGTTCTAACATGTCATTTATGCTTTAAACAAACATTCTCATGGCATTCAAAACATAAACCCTTAAGTTAGCTCATTCAGGCATTTCATCAAACACCTTGTGGGTGGAGAAATGCCTATGAATCCAGATTTCACTTTCTCAAGGAAATCTGGTTTTAAGAGCAGTTAACTAAGGAAAGGAAATGAGAATCCAGAACCTAAACATCATAAATCAAAACATCTAAGCACCCTAATCTACACACCTAGAAGCTTAAAAGAAGACTACTCACTAATCATGCTTAACACACCTATTTTTTTTGCAAGAGGTGATGCTAAACATGATTAGAAGCAAAGATAAGAAGAAAAGATGATAAGAAACAACTCTGAATTGATCAAAAACGACGTATCTCTTAACAAGGAACAAAGGTTTTTTTTTCAAAGAGGCAAAGAAACAAAGAGAATAAAGCTTAATTCTGGTGAAAAACCCTAAAACATATTTATACTAAGTCCTTAAGTTCAGGGTCAACCCGGAACAAACCGACCCAGAGAGAAAACACTAAAAACACCTGGAAACTTGGCACCTGGGACCATTTGGCCGATGTTGTGCCCGGTGTTGATGTGTGTCTGAGGTTGTTTTGTAAAGGTAAGCTGACACCGGGCACCATTTGGTCGATGTTGTGTCCGGTGTAAAAAGCGTTGATCCACTATGAGATTTCCAAACGGAGAACACATCTCCATGAGGCTGCTCGGTGTGGAGAATGGTTCTGAACCGCAGGAGATTGCACCTGCATGCTTTTGGCCAATGTTCATCTCGGTGTGAAAAATATTGAGACTTACACCGGGCATAGCATCGAGATGAACTTGGCCGGTGTGGATCTGAAGGGATTAGGGTAAGGTTCGGCGAATACCGGGCAGAAACACCTCGATGTAGACCTCGGTGTCATGTTCAAAGAAGAAAATCTCCAGAATATAGTTTACTCCAACCACAATCTTGGTGTAGATAAAGACCTCTTTGCACTTAAACCTCCATAACTTTCTGCTCAGTGATCCGAAATCTCCAGGATAAAGACAGATCAATAAGCTCCAACTTTAGTGAAGAGTCTATCTGAATCTGGGGAGAAGAAGGATTCCCGGACGGCTATTCTTTGAGGCGCTTTGGAATGATCTAGGCATGGCTCGGAGACATGTTCTTCTCCCGTTTGCGATAACTTTCAACTCAAAAATCCAAATGAAATGATTCCAGCTGTTCAAGAAATTTGACTCAAAGCTCTCAGATCTTTATGAAGGCCCCAGAAACTGGATCAGAAGGGCAAGGCTTCTTCTCGGGTGATCTCTGATGTGTATAGGTTCGGTTCAGAATAGCTGTGAGACAGGTTCACCTTCTGTTGGTCATATCTCTCAGCTCACTGCTCCAAATGCATTGATTCTAACTTTTCGGGAACTGTGACTCAATCCTCGTGATCTTTGCTGAAGACCCTGGAAGCTGAATCGGAAGGGAAGACTTTCCAGTTATGCGATCTTTGAGACGTATCGGCACAGGAGATTTTTGGCCGAGAAACATGCATGCGTACGTGTTTTGGCCGAGTTTTCCTTCCTGTAGTAAGGTTTTTAGCCGAGAAAAATCGGCCTGCGGTACATGGTTTGGCCGGTAAGCTCCAAATGCCTATTTTCCATTTTGCTCCTTTTTCACCATTTATTCACCTGGTTTCACCTTTTCCACTCCAAGTGACCTCCAAAGTACCTAATAGACACTCCAAACGTGCAAGTCTCACTTGGACCTAATGCAAAGTCCTAAAACTCTAAAACAAAGATAGAACACAATGAATCTATCTAAAATGCAAGCATGAGACTCTATTCTTGGACTAAAAAAGCACTCTAAACATGCAAATATATGAATATATCAACTCCCCCACATTTATCATTTGCTTGCCCTCAAGCAAACCATAACAAATGAGAGAAAGAGGTTGAATGTTTAAGGAGTTCACATTTCTTTAAAGAGAGAGAGTTGATCATCAAAAAAATTCAAACTCATGGTCCTAGTTACTAGTTCTGAGATGCAATGCAAGGAATACTTTGGATGCAACAAGTCAAACCCTGACCTACACAAGCATTCTTATCCTTCAGCCTTTTAACATTCATTAAGTTGTAACCATGTGGATCAAAGTGATGCTTATTCAGATGAACTTGTTTGGCTAAGGGATGAGGTTACGAGAAAAATATGGTCTCATTCAATGCTCAGGTGGGTTCAATGCAGCTCAAGGTATCACTTTATGAAGGAATAAACTTTAACAGAATGCTAAGGGTAAAAAGAAACTGATGCATACAAGAGTAGACTCCCATCTACCCAATGCCCCAAATTGATCTTTCACCTTGGCTCCAAACCCATGAAGAACACTCCTAAGCCACCCTTTTTCCAAGGCTTTCATTGCCTTCTCAATCCATTTCTTACTTCATTCTCATTCTTTTTCTCACCAAGGGATTCAACTTTCCTTTTCAAACTCTGGCTTTGGGGTCTAAACTTTACACTTGGCTCTTTCTCACTTGCACCATCTAGTCTCTTTTCTTTTCTCTTTGGCTTCTTTTCTTTCTTTCTTTTCACTTAGAGGTTAGACCTTTTTTTTTAAACACCAGATCTTTGTTTCTTTGAACAGCAGACCCCAAACCGGTTTCTTTTCTTTTGCATCCCTTGGCTCTCATCTCAATCTCTCTCTTTTCCACTCAATGATTCCCAAGATCCCTTCCTACCCTACTCTAGTCTCATGATGCAGAGCTAGATCTACATGAAAGCCTACTCTTGTCGCTCTAAACCCAACATTTTCTGTCAAGTTTATTCAGAACAAGGCTTCACATCGCTCACTAGAGTGTTTAGGATTCAACGATGGCTTAGTTAAGGGCAGAGAAAATTGTTTCAATGATGGAGATCAGCTATTTGGGTTAAAAATAGTGGTAAAAAGGAAAAAGATAACCCAAATATGTATATGTACCAACAAGTTCATCTAAACAAGCATCACATGATAATTGATAACACCGTATTTTGACCACTTTTATGGATCATAATTGTATCTTATGCAGGTGTTTTAACACTGTTTTCAATGTTTTAAAGTGTTTTCAATGTTTTAGAGTTTCAAAAGACTTTACAGGAAACTTGGGCAAAAGATATGCAATTTGGAACAAATGAGCAATTTTGGATAAATGCAGACCGTCAGAAGTATGACAAGCGATGATGACCTTCTCACCGTCTGATCACCCCCAAACTTTGAGACAACATATAGGATCCAACCAGCTTTCTAATGCACTTGGTTTGGAGAAAATCCAACGGTTAGATCTTCAGATACTCCCGATGCAAGAATGACAGAAAATGCAGTTCCAGAAGAGAGCATGAGCCGGGACCGCGGCCAACACCCATTTTCCCGCGGGTATAGCCACCGCGACCGCAGAACATGGTCGTTCACTTTCCCGACGACTTAATTAAAGCCCAGATCGATTCCTCTCGTTATTTTTGAAGCCCTAAGTGTCCAGAACCACCCCAGAAGCTATAAATACCCCCTTTAGGTCATTCCTAAAGGAGGGGAGACGACATAAGATAGAAAGAGATAGAGATTTCGTGGAACCCTAGAGAGGAGGCCGCCACCGTCGATCCTGAAGAAGGAGCTGCCGCTGGAGAGCATCATCGCGCCTCCACCTGCAACTCTGTTCTTCGTTTTTCTTCCTTCTTTTGTTTAATTTGCTGCACTTTCAATACTCTATGATGCTTTGATACAATATGTTTGAGTAGTTACCCAGTTGGGTTTAAAGGGATTGTTCAAAGGGAATTTCATGTGTCTTTGCTTATGAATCGATAGATTTAGGATTTATAATCTTCTAGATATTCTTCGTTTTCCTTTAATCTTACTGCGTGATTCTCTGATGGCCACTTAGAAGCCGATCTGAAATGATATGTTGCGAAAGCTTTCATTGATTGTATGAACTAGGGTGAAACGAGCAATGATTCTTTAGGAGTGGAAACCTACCTATAGTTGAGTTGTGAATGTTGATGAGTCTTGTTCTGCTATTGCATCTTCTCCCTTCCAGGATCAGAGTGGAAACCTACTGATCAGGGTTGCGAGAGATAGTTGTTTAGTGCTACGAAAGTAGGCTATTCATACTTCTGTGCCTCGAGTTCTAGAACATATGTAGTTGATTACCTTTATCACTTGTTTAAAATCGACATAGCTTAGTCCATGAACCCCTGCGAAACCCCTTGATGCCCAACGTTTTTCTTTCATTGCTTACAACCTTAGATTTCCATTCTGCTTTTATTCGCTTGTTACTTGCTTTCATTCATAACCGATTTTTACTTGCTTGCACTTGCTTTCGTTTTTATTTGCTTTTACTTGTTTAGCTTTCTAGTTTAGATTTAGTGACAACCAAAAACCCAAAACCAAAACCAAAACCTTTTCAGTTCTAATCTGATTTAAGTGTTGCAGTGAATTCGTACTGAAACAACTAAGTCTCTGTGGATCGATACCCTAAGTACTACAGCGCACATCTGTGCACTTGCAGACATTTAGGGGTTATAAATTTAAAACCTGAAGCTTAGTAAAAACGAAAAAAACAACCCCGTTTACAATCGCATCAATAATTCAAAGTCAGGTTAAGAGTTCCACTTGCTAATGCTGAATTCAATTTAAAGCTTGCTTCAATCAAGGTCTAAACAATGTCACACATTTCATCACTTGCAAGCATCAAAGAATTAATACCTAGGGCCATGAACTAAACTCTTAAAATGATGCTCTCTCAAAGAAATCTATCATTACTCCCATGAAAATGATGCAAACCTATATGATTATGAAACTCTGGACTCAATCTTAACATGTAAATGCAGCTAAATGAACATATTTTGTGTGAAAATTTTCAAAATTTTCAATTTTTTTTTGCTTTTTCTATGCACTTAGATGCTATGCATGATCAAATGACACTCAAAATGCAAAAGAGTAAATAAGAGCATATAAAACATGATTAGCATACATAAAACCCATCCCCCACACTTAAAGCTTTTTGGCTAAAATCTTTGCCACCTGCTTCACTAAAAACGTGGGCAGCGTGTAGAACTGCTTTCCTAAATCGTTTTTACACTAGAAATCGTTCAAATCTCTTAAGAAAGAAGATAAGAACTTATAAACAAAAGAAGATGAAGATCTTTTAGATACTTGGGAAAGATTTAGGGAATACCAAAGAGATTGTCCACACCATGGATATACTGAGGAATACCTGCTGGGTATCTTCTATCGCGGTATAACTCCAGAGTTACGACACTCTTTCGACATAGCAAGTAATGGAGATTTCACAACTAGATCTGTAGAAGATGCTCACGTTTTCATTAAAAATTTAGGAAACAGCATCCGAAATCAAGTAACCTTTGGTAATTCTGCACTTCCTGAGAAGAAAGAAGAGATCTCGGAAGTTATAAAGTGTCTCCGTCACATAATGAGTCATCTTGGATTGCAACAACCAAATAAGGTACACAATACGTGTAACTTTGATGGTTGGGACAACCCAATGGATTCTTATGATCAAGGGATGGTGAACACTGCAGAAGTCTATCAAATTCAAGATTTTCCATTCGTTTCTGATCACCGCGGGTCCATTCATCCAGACCGCGGCCAAGCAAGCTTTCACCGCGGTCGTGCTGGTTCTGACCGCTGCCAAGACATGTTTCACCACAGTTGCGAGCCTTCTGACCGCGGGAAACCGTCTTCCGAACTTGCCTGGACACCACCTTCCGAACCAATCTTGGGTATTCAGTCTAATCCTGTTTCATATCCTAGTTTTCCCTCTTCTGAAGCTGAAAACCTAAACAAAAAGAATCTAGAGCTTGAAAAATCTAGGTCTCAAGAGATTAGTGATCTTAGATCTGAACTAAAAGAGATGCAGAAGGATTTCGATGAAAAATTTTCCACCCTCCTTAGTCTGTTGATCAAAACTAATTCTAAAAACTTAGATAAATCTGAAGAGGAGCCAAGTGAAAATTCTTTCGAAAGCTCAAGTGAAGCAGATCCCTCTGATCATGTGAAAGCTATCACACTTAGGAGTGGATTAGCTTACAAAGAGCCTGAATTTCCTAAAGATCCCGAAGATGAGGAAAAGGGTAAGGAAAAGGAGAAAGAAAAAGAAAGAATCACGAATGAAGATGTTGAAAAAGAAGTGGTAGGAGAAAAGGATGGAGAAGAAGTAAGAGAAGATTCATCCCGGGAAATCCTCGGAGAAGACCCGATTCCACCTCCACCAACTCGTGTCTATAAATCTAAACCTCCATATCCTAGAGCCTTAAGAGCTCCTAAGAAAGAGAAAGAAAAAGCTAAGCTGAAAGAGTTGATCGATCAATTAAATGTGAAATTATCTTTCGTAGAAGCTTGTGCTATGATTCCCGCTTTAAGAAAATACATGAAGGGTATTCTAACAAATTCTTTAACTCTTGAAGAAGGCGTTATGATGATAACCCATGAATGTAGTTCTATCCTGCAAAGCCGAATCCCTGAAAAGAAAAACGATCCTGGAAGCTTTGTACTTTCATGCACCATCAATGATGTCGCTTTTGAGCGTGCTCTCTGTGATTTAGGATCTAGCATAAACATGATGCCTCTTTCAGTAGCAAAACGTTTAGGACACCACACTTTCAAGCCCACTAAAATTTCTTTAGTATTAGCTGATCGTTCCGTTAGAAAACCTGTAGGTATCTTAATAGATGTTCCTGTCGAAATCGAAAAATGTTCCATACCCACCGATTTCGTAGTTCTAGAACTAGAAAGAGAACCTAAGGATCCCCTTATTCTTGGACGACCATTCCTATCTACAGCCGGAGCCATAATCAATGTTCCTGAAGGAAAAATCGACCTTCATCTAGCTGGCCTAGTTATGCAGTTTGACATGAACAAAAGTTTCGATAAACCAACTTTGGATGGCAAAATTTTTTGGGTTGATGAGTTAGACGGAATTATTGAGGAAGTCTATGAAGATCTGCTTCTAGACGACCCTTTAAGTGTCACGCTTTTACCCGCAAAAGATGAACGCAATTTCCTTGAAGGAATTTCGAGTGAATACGAGCGTGGTCCGAAACATATAGGAAACCTCTACACTATCTAGATCTTAAGGACCAAACAAACATTCCTACACCTCCTAAAGACACTGCCGCAGCAATTAATGATCCTTGGAGCGAGCTTAAATCCCCTAAAGTTGAGCTTAAACCTCATCCCGTCGGACTTAAGTACGCTTTCCTTGGACCAAATTCTACTTATCCTGTCAAAATAAACTCAGGTTTGACGGTAGAAGAAACCACAATGCTGTTGACTGAGCTAAGAAAGCATAGAAAAGCCTTAGGATATTCACTTGATGACATACCTGGAATCTCTCCAGATCTTTGTATGCACAAGATAAATCTAGAGGATAATGCTAAAAACTCAATCGAAAGTCAAAGGAGACTGAACCCTAATCTCATGGATGTTGTCAAGAAGGAGATTATGAAGCTTTTAGAAGCTGAAATAATCTTTCCTATCTCAGATAGCACTTGGGTTAGCCCAGTTCATGTTGTTCCCAAAAAAGGAGTAGTCACTGTCATTAAAAATGATAAAGATGAAATGATCGCTACAAGAACAGTAACTGGACATCGTATGTGCATCGATTACCGGAAACTGAACGCAGCAACTAGGAAAGATCATTTTCCACTTCCCTTCATAGATCAAATGCTAGAAAGGCTAGCTAATCACCCTATTATTGCTTCCTTGATGGATACTCCGGATTTTCCAAATTCCTATTCGTCCGGAGGATCAAGAAAAAACGACATTTACTTGTCCATATGGCACGTTCGCTTACCGACGTATGCCTTTTAGATTGTGTAATGCACCTGCTACCTTCCAGCGATGCATGATGTCGATCTTCACAGATTTTATTGAGGATTTCATGGAAGTATTCATGGACGATTTCTCTGTCTATGGATCTTCTTTTGAAAAATGCTTAGGCAATCTTGGTAAAGTGCTGCAAAGATGTGAAGATAAGCATTTAGTATTAAATTAGGAAAAATGTCACTTCATGGTATGAGACGGAATCGTGCTTGGGCACAGAATTTCGGGAAAAGGTATTGAAGTTGACAAAGCTCAAATTGAAGTCATGACCAGCCTTCAACCACCCACAAACGTGAAAGGAATATTCGTAGTTTCTTAGGACACGCAGGATTCTATAGGCGCTTCATAAAAGATTTTTCTCAAATAGCTAGACCTCTTACGCGTTTGCTTTGCAAGGAAACAAACTTTGAGTTCGATGATGAGTGCTTAGCCGCGTTTCATAAGATCAAAGAAGCTTTTGTCTCCGCTCCTGTCGTGCAAGCACCTGATTGGGAACTTCCATTTGAAATCATGTGCGATGCAAGTGACTGTGCAGTCGGAGCAGTGCTTGGCCAACGAAAAGATAAGAAACTGCACGTAATCTACTACGCTAGCAGAACTCTAGACGAAGCTCAATGCAATTATGCTACAACAGAAAAAGAACTTCTAGCTGTCGTATTTGCATTTGATAAATTCCGTTCTTATCTCGTAGGATCTAAGGTCATAGTTCATACTTATCATGCTGCAATCAAGTATTTAATGTCTAAGAAAGACGCTAAACCGAGGTTGATAAGATGAATCCTCCTACTGCAAGAATTCGATATCGAGATTCGAGATCGGAAAGGCGCAGATAATGGAGTTGCAGACCATCTTTCACGAATTCGAATTGAAGAAAGATTGCCTTTAAATGACAGTTTGCCTGAAGAAAACATCTATGCAATAGATACTACCCCCACCAATGCCAATACCACACCACCACGTCCACTCATGCGACAAGCAGATGCTTTCAACACCCCATTGTTTAGGCACATAGTGAATTACCTAGCAGCTGATGTAGAACCACCACAATTCTTTGGTTATAGGAAGAAAAAGTTCCTGAAAGACATAAGACTTTATTTTTGGAATGAACCCTATCTCTATAAGAGATGTGCTGATGGGTTATTCCGAAGATGCGTGGCTGAAGAAGAGATGGAAGGAATTTTATTCGGATGCCATAGCTCATCTTACGCAGGACACTTCACAACTTTCAAAACAGCTTCAAAGATCTTACAAGCTGGTTTTTGGTGGCCTACTTTGTTCAAAGACACTCAAGCTTATATATCGCGATGCGATAAATGCCAAAGGATGGGCAACATAAGCAAAAGGAATGAGATGCCTCAAAATTTTATTCTCGAAGTCGAAATTTTCGATGTCTGGGGAATAGATTTTATGGGACCCTTTCCTACTTCTTTTGGAAACCAATACATCTTTGTAGCAGTAGACTACATCTCTAAGTGGGTTGAAGCAGTCGCTAGTCCCACCAATGATGCGAAAGTTGTCATGAAGCAGGTTAAATCTGTTATATTCCCGCATTTTGGAGTTCCTAGAATTGTGATAAGCGACGGAGGATCACATTTCATCAACAGAGTTTTCGAAAATCTTCTTAGAAAGAATGGAGTTACACATAAAGTTGCTTCTCCAAACCATCCCCAAACCAGCGGTCAAGTAGAGATCTCAAACAGAGAAATCAAGTCGATTTTGCAGAAAACTACTGCAGTTCATCGCAAGGATTGGTCTACCAAGCTTGACAACGCATTATGGGCATATCGAACAGTATTCAAGACACCATTAGGAACAACACCATTCAACCTAGTTTATGGAAAAGCATGTCACCTTCCAGTAGAACTCGAGTATAAGGCGCAATGGGCTATCAAGGAGATGAACATGAACCTGAAAACAGCTGGAGAAAGAAGGCTACTTCAACTTCACGAGTTAGAAGAAATTCGACACAATGCTTACGAAAACTCGAAGATCTACAAGGAAAAGACTAAAGCATATCATGATAAGAAGATTATTCATAGAACTTTTGCTCCTAACGATAAGGTACTTCTTTTCAATACTCGTCTTAAGCTTTTTCCAGGAAAATTACGTTCAAGATGGTCAGGACCCTTCACGATAAAGGAAGTCAAGCCATATGGAGCCATTGTCTTGTGGGACAGAACCAGAAATTCATTTACAGTAAATGGACAGCGTGTAAAGCCATATCTGGCTGAAGAAACAGAAGACGAAAGAGAAGTGATGTTTTTGATTGATCCATCATCGGCCAATGATGAGATCAAGGAGTGTCACGACCCCGGTTAAGTCTAATCGAGCAACAATGTCAAGCTAATGACTTGAAACAAGCGCTTAGTGGGAGGCAACCCACTTGGTATTTTATTTATTTCCCTTTGACCTTTATTTTCTATTTCCATTGCTTCGTTTCTGTTTCATTAAATTTCAGGTTTTCAATAAGGAATAACAAACACAAAAGATGAGCAGCACTCTCCAACGCGATAAGTTCACTTAAAATTTCAACTTTTCTATTTTCTTTACCATTCTTTCCAAGATTTATCACACTGAGGACAGTGTGAAATAAGTCTGGGGGAGGATGTTCATCCGTTACTAATGAAATTTGATTTGTTTTGAGTTTGTTCTGGACACATAAATTTTTCATAAAGTTTTTCATAAAAAAATTTTCAAAAATCGTTTTCAAAATGTTTCTCAAAAAAGTTTTCAAACCAGGAACACATTAAACATTACTATGATGACTTAGACCAGTGTGCTTCTACGCTATTTCCTCGTTTTTTACTCTTTTTGTGATTTAGGCCTAGACTAGGCGGTAGCTAAGTACTTGCATTACGAAATCCCAACAGAGGACTTCTATTCATGAAGATTCTTTCTGACAGGATATACTAGCTCATTTCATCTGGACTTAATTTTGACTTAATTTTCTCATTAAACCATTAGATCAGGGAAACGAATCATACATTCAGGATTCCTTTATCCTTTTACCACTCTTTGTTGATCCTGAATGGCTAGTTCATCTTTAGCTAGTTACCCACCGAACCTAACCTCTTTCAAACCACATGCATTCCTGTTTTTCATTGTCCAATATGCAGATATGTGCAAAAACGTCGGAGAGAAAGAGGATCAACGCGGTTTTCAGTCACTAAAGACGAAGGCCTGCGATTTCATTGGAATGATTCAAAAAAGGAGAAAATTCAGTTTGCCTTGGCAAAACTTCAAAATCTTGGTACATTTTTCGTCTATTAGACTCTCTCTCTATAAAAGGTTATTTACCTTTTCAAAAAAAAAAAAAAAGGAGGAAATGTAAAACCTTAGAGAGTCTAGGAGGATCGAATTTTATCCTTGAGGCAAACTTGATCCGATTATATGGAGATTTGGAGATCATCTTTATGATTCTCGGAAAAGATCTAAGTCTGGGGCAACAACTGTTTACAACAAACGAGGAAGATTATGCAACAACAATTGGCAAAGGAGAAGTGACTAAAAGTCTGCGGTCATCAACAGGTCCTTCTCTCTCTTGCGGTTTTGCAAAATATCTTGCATCCTCCAGATCTTCAGGTAACCCTAAACACCTAAGCTCCACCACTTAAATAGCCTTAATGCCAAACGCCGTCTACCCTGAATAATGTCTTTGATGAGAATTCACCATTACACTTAATGAATGTAGAGAGCTAGTTGATTGGAAGTTAGATCTAAGTGTGTAGATTTTCGCATGACGGATTAACGGACTAGTTTGCTTGTATTTTGGTGAGAGTTTTCTAGACTAGATCCAAATAGATGTTTCACGATTAGTTATGGTTTAGAAGGACGGTCACTGAGAGTTTTCTAGACTAGATCCAAATAAATTTCTTTCCTGACTTAAGTTTGTTTGAGGACAAACAAAAAGGTAAGTCTGGGGGAGTTGATAACACCGTATTTTGACCACTTTTATGGATCATAATTGTATCTTATGCAGGTGTTTTAACTCTGTTTTCAATGTTTTTAAAGTTTTTTCAATGTTTTTAAAGTGTTTTCAATGTTTTAGAGTTTCAAAAGACTTTACAGGAAACTTGGGCAAAAGATATGCAATTTGGAACAAATGAGCAATTTTGGATAAATGCAGACCGTCAGAAGTATGACAAGCGATGAAGACCTTCTCACCGTCTGATCACCCCCAAAATTTGAGACAACATAGAGGATCGAACCAGATTTCTAATGCACTTGGTTTGGAGACAATCCAACGGTTAGATCTTCAGATACTCCCGATGCAAGAATGACAGAAAATGCAGTTCCAGAAGAGAGCATGAGCCGGGACCGCGGCCAACACCCATTTTCCCGCGGGTAGAGCCACCGCGACCGCTGAACTTGGTCGTTCACTTTCCCGACGACTTAATTAAAGACCAGATCGATTCCTCTCGTTATTTTTGAAGCCCTAAGTGTCCAGAACCACCCTAGAAGCTATAAATACCCCCTTTAGGTCATTCCTAAAGGAGGGGAGACGACATAAGATAGAAAGAGAGAGAGAGATTTCGTGGAACCCTAGAGAGGAGGCCGCCGCCATCGATCCTGAAGAAGGAGCCGCCGCTGGAGAGCATCATCGCGCCTCCACCTGCAACTCTGTTCTTCGTTTTTCTTCCTTCTTTTGTTTAATTTCTTGTACTTTCAATACTCTATGATGCTTTGTTACAATATGTTTGAGTAGTTACCCAGTTGGGTTTAAAGGGATTGTTCAAAGGGAATTTCATGTGTCTTTGCTTATGAATCGATAGATTTAGGATTTATAATCTTCTAGATATTCTTCGTTTTCCTTTAATCTTACTGCGTGATTCTCTGATGGCCACTTAGAAGCCGATCTGAAATGATATGTTGCGAAAGCTTTCATTGATTGTCTGAACTAGGGTGAAACGAGCAATGATTCTTTAGGAGTGGAAACCTACCTATAGTTGAGTTGTGAATGTTGATGAGTCTTGTTCTGCTATTGCATCTTCTCCCTTCCAGGATCAGAGTGGAAACCTACTGATCAGGGTTGCGAGAGATAGTTGTTTAGTGCTACGAAAGTAGGCTATTCATACTTCTGTGCCTCGAGTTCTAGAACATATGTAGTTGATTACCTTTATCACTTGTTTAAAATCGACATAGCTTAGTCCATGAACCCCTGCGAAACCCCTTGATGCCCAACGTTTTTCTTTCATTGCTTACAACCTTAGATTTCCATTCTGCTTTTATTCGCTTGTTACTTGCTTTCATTCATAACCGATTTTTACTTGCTTGCACTTGCTTTCGTTTTTATTTGCTTTTACTTGTTTAGCTTTCTAGTTTAGATTTAGTGACAACCAAAAACCCAAAACCAAAACCAAAACCTTTTTAGTTCTAATCTGATTTAAGTGTTGCAGTGAATTCGTACTGAAACAACTAAGTCTTTGTGGATCGATACTCTAAGTACTACAGCGCACATCTGTGCACTTGCAGACATTTAGGGGTTATAAATTTAAAACCTGAAGCTTAGTAAAAACGAAAACAACAACCCCGTTTACAATCGCGTCAATAATTCAAAGTCAGGTTAAGATTTCCACTTGGTAATGCTGAATTCAATTTAAAGCTTGCTTCAATCAAGGTCTAAACAATGTCACACATTTCATCCCTTGCAAGTATCAAAGAATTAATAACTAGGGCCATGAACTAAACTCTTAAAATGATGCTCTCTCAAAGAAATCTATCATTACTCCCATGCAAATGATGCAAACCTATATGATTATGAAACTCTGGACTCAATCTTAACATGTAAATGCAGCTAAATGAACATATAATTTTTTTTTTGCTTTTTCTATGCAGTTAGATGCTATGCATGATCAAATGACACTCAAAATGCAAAAGAGAAAATAAGAGCATATAAAACATGATTAGCATACATAAAACCCATCCCCCACACTTAAATAACACAGTCCTTTGTGTTATAAAAGTATGAGAGAGAGGATAAACAAACATGAAATGCAAAAGATAAAGGAAAATGCTAAATGCTTATGTAGAAGTGTTTGGAGTGATCTCTGAGGTGTATCAGATCGGTTCAGAATGGATGCGAGACAGGTTCACCTTCTGTTGGTCAGATCTCTCAGCTCATTGCTCCAAATACATTGATTCTAACTGTTCTGGAACCGTGACTCAATCCTCGTGATCTTTGCTGAAGACCCTGGAAGCTGAATCGGACGGGAAAACTTTCCAGTTATGCGATCTTTGAGGCGTATCGGCACAGGATATTTTTGGCCGAGAAACATGCATGCGGTATGTGTTTTGGCCGAGTTTTCCTTCCCGCGGTAAGGTTTTTGGCCGAGAAAAATCGACCTGTGGTACATGGTTTGGCCGGTAAGCTCCAAATGCATATTTTCACCATTTTTGCTCATTTTTTCACCATTTCTTCACCTAGTTTCACCTTTTCCACTCCAAGTGACCTCCAAAGTATCTAATAGACACTCCAAACATGCAAGACTCACTTGGACCTAATGCAAATTCCTAAAACTCTAAAACAAAGATAAAACACAATGAATCTATCTAAAATGCATGCATGAGACTCTATTTTTGGACTAAAAATACATCCTAAACATGCAAAGATATGAATACATCAATGTCTAATTATTCTGTAACAAACCTTGGCTAATCTTTGGTGACTCTAATGAGATACTAGAAGGAGAGGAACACTCAGGCTACAATTAGTCTCCTACAGTTCATGCCAGAATGCCGAATTTTCAGAGTATGGTCAGGTATTATTCTCTCCTTGACCAATATTTACCTGGTGTACCAAAAGAGAAAAAGGGTTGATATCCAAAAAGCTTGACTGAACACTTATAAATGATTCGTGGTACAACTCTTACCCGGACTCAAAACTGCATTTTCGAAGCGGGAGGCCGTTTTTATCATATGAGATGTCGAATTAAGATTAAGGTGGAAGCTGCCAAACCATGGCCTTTGAGGTTCACAAATGCCATCACAAGTCTCTCAAGGATTCAACCTTTGATGGAATCACACTGGAACAATAGGGAAGCCCTATTTCCATCCACATCTGCCTTGTTTAGATTTTTAAAGAAGCTGAGACAGTTGAGTAAGAATCAGTTGGGAGATCTATCAAAAAGAGCCAAGTTATCATTTACAGCTATTTATGATGCCCAAACAAGGACATTGCTAAATCCATCTCAGACTGCTACGGAGGAAGAAGCTCAAGCCTTTCAAAAATGGTAAAGACTGGCTGATCTTGAAGAGAAGTTCCTTCATCAACGTGATATATCATGGTTTTTATGGTTTTTGATCATGATATAGGTCTTATTTATAGAGTCTTTCTAGTGTTTTCGAGTCTTTTGGAGTCTTTTCAGGTCATAAGTACGTTTGGAGTTTAATTGGTGATTTCAAAGTACTTTGGAGCTAAATCAGGATCAAATTCGCGAAGGACAAATCATGTGCATTGGTGTTGCTCGATACCATGAAGAGTAGAGCTCGACACTTGTCAAGAAATAAGGAAAAAGCGATTTTATCTCCTATTTGAAGAAGTAGTTGGGCCCAGAAGTTTCCAAATATTCCCTAAGAAGCCCAAAACGTGTTTTTAAGATATACATAGGGGTTTTAGCCTCCTTAGATCAATACCTTAGGTTTTCAAAGAACTCATCTTTTGCTTTTGGCTTTTTTACAATTTTGAGAGATTGGGAGACAAGTCTGAACTCTGTTCCTTTAGAGAGAAGAATTCGAACCCATTTATCTATTCTCTTCATCTTATTTTGCAATCTATTCAATTATGTATGTTATTTCAATATCCATGTCTGAGTAGTTAGATTTTTAGGTTTAGGGTTCTCATTAAGGTTTTCTCTGGATGTCTGATTAATTGATTTAGTTAGGATTCATAATCTATTTAGTTCTTCACCATAGGTTGTTCTTAAAGCTAATTTTGGACTGATCACCTAGAAGTTAGATCTTAGGTTGCTTAATTGACATGGAAGTGTAATTGAGTAACTGGAAAGAACCTAGGGTGAGCAAAGTAGCTATTCGCAAAGGAATTTGGTTAGATACTTTGTGAACATATCGAACTTGAGCATTAAACCTGGTTTAAATCTTTAGGGTTTGCAAAGGAATTTGGAATTCTAGGATTTTGACTTAGATAATTCTCAAAACGGAAGTTGGTTAATTATAATTTTGTGATTTGAGTTCAAGAACCGTGCTTAAATCTGAACCCTGACTAATCGTTTGATCTGCATTCTTTGATTTCTTGAAAAATATCCTAAGCCTAATTTCCATCCACTCGAGTCTAACAGACGTTTCTACTCCTTTTCTACTGCTTTGTTATTTCAATTTGCATCGTCTTTCTTAGCCAAATACCGATCTAATAGGTTTATTTAGTGAATTTCTCGTCTCTGTGGTTCAACCCCTCGAAACACTACAACTGCACATCTGTGCTTTTCTAGAGTAGCTTAGGGATTAAACTTTGAGCAGATCAAATTTTGGCGCCATTGCCGGGGACTTGATTTCGCCCTTGAACCTTAGATTTTGAGTTTCGACTAACTTTTTTTTCTTAGTGTCGAGCGACACCACTTGTGGTGTTGGTCGACACCTTTCGTTTTTATAACCTAATTTACTTATTTTGTTTTTCACTTTTTGTTTTCTGTGTTTCAGGTTTATGCATACTCGCAAAACCAGGAGCAACAAGGACGATCAGCTGGTAAACTTGAACAAAAAAGAGCTAGCTGAGTTACAGCGAACGAACAGAAAATCAAAGAAACCGGCAGAGATGGAGAACGCAATGGGACTTGTTTGTGATGATGCTGGAATCTGGAGAGACCAATAAGGTCATGTGTGCAGCGAGAGAGGCCAAAGACTTGATGGAGATGGAATCATCATCCCACCGGCACCTTTACTGGTGGATGCTATTAACGCGAATGCACCTCCTGCACTGCGTGGTAACGAAGGGAATGCTGTGATTGTTCCAAATCAGAGGAATGTCCCAGCAGATCATAATGCGAGGAAACCTGCACATGTAGCTGCTCGAGGAAGAACACTTGGAGATTACAATAGGCCTGAGCAGTTCTATGCAAATTTAGTCCACGATTCGCGCTTCAGCGTTTCAAAGGAACGATTTTGAGCTGAAACATGTGTATTACACTCTTGTGGGTCAGCATCTCTTTCATGGTCACTCTCATGAGCACCCGATGGATCATATCAAGAGGTTTTAGGACTTCTTCACCAGCATCAAATACAATGGAGTGTCCAATGATTTCCTTTTCTGCAAGCTGTTTCCTTATTCTCTTTCTGGAGAAGCAGCTAATTGGATTAAGCAGTTGGAGCCAGGATCACTTACTACCTAAGAAGAGACCAGGAATGCCTTCCTGCATAACTTCTATGATGATGCCATGTCTGAGGAGCTGAGACTCAAAATCTTAACATTCTCTCAAGGACCAACTGAGGCATTCAAAGCCGCATGGGTGAGATTCAAGTCGTACCAGCGAGATTGCCCCCATCATGGTTTCAGCGATGTGCAGCTATTGGGTATTTTCTTCAGGGGTGTTGATTGGAGATATCAGATGGCTCTTGATGCAGAAAGCAATGAGAATTTCAACACAAGATGACGGTGCTGTTGTGCTCATCGAAAACTTGGCATCTAGCAATAGTACCAAGAATACCGATTATGAACGAAAGAAGTAGGCTGGAAACATGAGGATGAAACTGAAGAAGAAGATGTCAACTTCGTCAATGGAGCTGGATTTCAAGGTCAGAGGTTTGGTAATCAGCAAGGCAACAGAAGCTACAATGGAAACAACCAGAGGAGCGCCTTCACCAATAATCAGAACTTTTCTGGTTACACACCTAAGCTGCAGTACCAGAATTTCTACTCCAACAACAATTTTTCCAGAAATTACGGCCCTTCTCCAACTCAAACTCAAACTCCTGACAACGAGGTGAAGTCTATGCTGGAACAGATTCTGGAAGGACAGCAGAAGCTCACCGTAGACTTTAATGGGAAGATCGATGCTCTCTACCTTTCTCTGAATGGGAAAATCGAAGCTTTGAACACCCATGTCAAGCAGCTCGATATGCAGGTTGCCCAAACTGCAGGTTCTGTGAAACGACAAGAAGGTTTTCTTCCTGGTAAGACTTACACTAATCTGAGGCATCACTGCAGTGCTATCACGTTGAGAAGTGGTAAAAAGTTGACCCTTGAGCCCAAACAGGGATCTCCTGATGTTGAAGTCGTGGATTTGGAAGATCCCGAAGAAGTTTGTGAAGTTGCAGAGCCTGTGTCGAGCGACACCACAACTAGTGTCGCGCGTCAGTAATTGCAGAGCGAAGCCGATATTGCTCCAAGTCCGAAATCTGCAGAGGAAAGGGTTTGCAAACCTAAGGTTCATTACCCAAGGGGCCCTAGGAAATCCAAGCAGGAGCTAGATGATGCAAGGTGCAAAGCTTTGATGCAAAAGCTTGTGATTGAAATACCTTTGGTTGATGCTTTGAAGATCACTCCTGTCATCAAACGCTATGTGAAGAGGATGGTGACCAATTATCTCAGTCATGAGCAAGGAGTGATGATGATTTCTGAGCAAGTCAGTGCTGTGATTCAGAACAGGATTCCAGAGAAACTTTCGGATCCAGGAAGCTTTGTCTTGGATTGCTCCATTTTCACGGAGAGATTCTAGAGATCTCTGTGTTATCTGGGTTCAAGTGTCAATCTCATGCCGTACTCAGTAGCTGTCAACCTCGGTATGACTGATTTCAAGCCAACTAGGATCTCTCTTGTCCTAGATGATCGATCGACGAGGATACCTGAATGCGTTCTGGAATATGTTCCGATCAAGGTTGGAGATTGCATGATACTAACCAATTTCGTCGTCTTGGAATATGGAGAGGAACCCAAGGACCCTCTTATCTTTGGGAGACCTTTTCTAGCGGCTGCAGGTGCTATCATCAATGTGAGGAAAGGCATAATCGCTTTGAATGTTGGAGATTTGGTCATGAAATTTGACTTGGACAAGCTGATGAAGAACCTACCATCAATGGTCAAACCTTCTACGTCGACACACTCACCGAATTTGCAGAGGAGATGTTCCATGAGATGCACCCTGCGGACCCACTAGAGAGAGCTCTGGTCTCATCTGCGTCTTAAGCAGAGCACCTGGACGAAATTACAGCATCATATGTCAAGATGCTGGATGCTAGCAAGCAAGTGATGCAGTTGGTAGCTCAAGAAGAACCGATCGAAGTTCCTGCAAAAGCCAAAAAGCTCAGCGACTGGAGTGAAGAAAAAGCTCCTAAGATTGAACTCAAACAGCTTCCTGCAGAGCTAAGGTACGCATTCCTGGGACCTAATTCTACTATTTTCAATGCTTCCTTAAACAATGCAGAGCTCACCTTACTGCTAAGCAAGCTGCGCAAGTTTCGCAAAGCTCTAGGCTATTATCTTGATGATATTTCAGGTATCTCTCCGGACCTGTTCATGCATCGGATTCACCTGGAGGATGAGACGAAGTCGTCGATTGAGCACCAGAGGAGGCTGAATCCGAATCTGAAAGAAGTGGTGAAGAACGGGATCATGAAGCTGCTGGAAGCTGGGATCATCTATCCAATTTCGGATAGTGCTTGGGTCAGTCCAGTGCACGTGGTTCCTAAGAAAGGGGGAGTCATAGTTGTGAAGAATAAGAGGAATGAGCTGATTTTGACGCGAACAGTGACTGGACACAGGATGTGTATCGACTAGCGGAAGCTAAACGCAGCAACTAGGAAAGATCACTTCCCCCTACCTTTCATCGATCAGATGCTGGAGCAATTGGCAAATCATCCGTATTACTGCTGCCTCGATGGGTATTCAGGGTTTTCCAGATCCCCATCCACCACAGATGATCAGGAGAAGACCACTTTTACATGTCCATACAGCATTTTCGCATATCGCAGAATGCCTTTTGGACTTTGTAATGCTCCTGCAACTTTCCAGCGTTGTATGATGTCCATCTTTACAGACATGATCGAAGATTTTATGGAGGTCTTTATGGATGATTTCTCAGTTTACGGATCATCCTTTAAAGACTGTCTGGACAATCTGTGCAAGGTATTAGCTCGATGTGAAGAGAAGCACTTGGTCCTTAATTGGGAAAAGTGTCATTTTATGGTCAGAGATGGAACTGTTCATGGGGACAGAGTTTCAGAAGCTGGGATCAAAGTTGATCGCGCGAAGATCGACGTCATGATGGGCTTGCAACCACCAGATTCTGCGAAATCAGTGAGGATTTTCTTGGGACATGCTGTGTTTTATCGAAGATTCATCAATTATTTCAACAAAATCGCAAGACCACTCACTGTGCTGCTTTGCAAAGACGTCACATTTGAGTTCACAGTTGAGTGTCTTGCAGCTTTTGAATAGATCATACAGGCCTTGATAAGTGCTCCTATTGTGCAGCCCCCTGACTAGAATTTTCCTTTTAAGGTGATGTGTGATGCCAGTGATTTCGCAGTAGGAGCTGTTCTGGGACAGAAGAAGGACAAGAAACTTCATGCAATCTACTATACCAGCCGAACTCTGGATGATCCTCAGAGAAATTATGCGACCACCGAAACGGAGTTGTTGGCTATAGTTTTTGCATTCGAGAAGTTTCGACCTTACCTGGTGGGATCGAAAGTGATTGAGCACACAGATCATTCTGCGCTCAAATACTTGATGCAGAAGAAAGACGCGAAGCCGAGATTACTGCGATGGGTTCTCCTCCTTCAGGAATTTGACATTGAGGTCAAAGACAAGAAGAGAGTTAAGAATGGAGTAGCTGACCATCTTTCGCGTATCAGGATTGAAGATGACGTCCCCATTGATGATTTTCTGCCTGAATAGAATGTTTACTATGTAGAAACTAGCTTTCAGAGCAGTTTTGATGAAGAACTGCAGGCTTTTCGAGTTGGAGATATATTGGTGTCGAGCGACACAACCACTAGTGTCGCACGACACCTTGCGCAGCAGAACACAGGGTTTTCGCGAATTCGAAGCAGACTTCCTGCGATGAGTTCAGCTGCTGTATCTGCTACCAATCGACCATGGTATGCTGATATTTCGAATTACCTTGCTGCAGAGGCCGAGCCTGAGAACTTCAAAGGCTATGCGAAGAAGAAGTTCTTAAAGGAACTAAGGAGATACCACTGGGACAAGCCCTATCTGTACAAACATTGCTCTGATGGGATTTATAGGAGGTGCTGTTTCATTGTCATAGATCTGAATATGCTGGACACTTCGCGACCTTCAAAACAGTGTCTAAAATTCTTCAAGCAGGATTTTGGTGGCCTACAATGTTCAAGGATGCTCACACCTTCATCTCGCAGTGTAATGCTTGTCAGAGGAGAGGGAAAATCAGCAAGCAACATGAGATGCCACAGAACTTCATCCTTGAGGTTGAAGTATTCGATTGTTAGGGTATCGATTTTATGGGTCCTTTTCCCTCGTCTTATGGGAATGAGTACATTTTGGTTGCTGTTGATTATTTTTCTAAGTGGGTCGAAGCCATGCCAGTCCCACCAATGATTCTTCAGTGGTTCTTAGTTCAAGATCATTATTTTCCCTCGATTTGCAGTGCCTTGAATTGTTATAAGTGATGGTGGTTCTCACTTTATTAACAAGGTTTTTGAAAAGCTTCTCAGGAAACATGGTGTGCATCATCGAGTGGCAACTCCTTTTCACCCTCAGACGAGTGGATAGGTCGAAATCTCAAATCGACAGATCAAAGAGATCTTGGAGAAAACAGTGGGAAAAAAAAGACTGGGCTGCAAATCTGGATGACGCGCTATGGGCTTACAGGACGGCGTTCAAAAACCCTCTAGGTACCACGCTGTTTCACCTGCTCTATGGAAAGCCCTGTCACCTTCCAGTGGAGATCGAACACAAGGCAGCTTGGGCGAGAAAGATGATGAACTTCGACATCAAGTCTGCAGCAGAGAGGAGACTAATACAGCAGAATGAGTTGGACGAAATCAGACACCAAGCCTATGAGAACTCGAAGCTGTACAAGGAGAGGACCAAGGCATATCACGATTCAAAAATCCTCTCAAGGCAATTTGAACCGAAAGACCAGGTACTTCTGTGCAACTCTCGTTTGCAATTGTATCCAGGTAAACTGCATTCTCGTTGGTCAGGTCCTTTCATAGTCAAGGAGATTCGATCATATGGCGCCATTGTCCTCCTCGCCCCAGATGGCAACAGGGAGTTCACAATGAACAGACAAAGGGTGAAACACTACTGGGTTAAAGCTGCTATTCTAGATGGACACATAGTACCTCTGGATGGTGCCCCTCCTGCCTGAATCTCCATCAAATCAAGCTAATGACTTTAAACAAGCGCTTGGTGGAAGGCAATCCACTAGTAAGTCTGTACATAGGTCTTTTTGTTTAAACTGATTTTCGTTTTTCGTTTTCGTGTTTTAGGTGAAGCAGATGCTGGTATTTGTCACTCGCTTCTGTAAAAAAAAAAAAAAAAAAACCGGGAATCAGGAACCAGAATGGAATCAGATGCCGAGTAGAGCATAAGGAGATTTGGTTCACGGCGTGCAAGTGTCGCGCGACACTACGTGTGGTGTCGCTCGTCACTAGCAAACAGAGTAAGTCTCATTTTTCTCCTTTTATATTTAAAACCCTCATTATCCTCTTTCTATCCTTCGCCGCACTCGACATCATCGACCCCTTCCCCTTCACAAAACCCGATTTGGCTCAAATCTTCAGGGATTTGAGTGTTTCAAAAGCCTACCTCATTGGATTTTCACCTGATTCTGTTTCTCCCATCAATTTGCCACTTCAACATGGTAAACCACTCGTATTTCTACTTTTTTTTTGGCAACCAAGGTATAGAATGTCTAAATTGCTCTTTCTGGGTTGCTCTCTTGCTTTATGTATCACTTTTAAGCTGATATAGAGCAAATTTTGACATCTCCAACCGCACTTTTCATCGACCGTTTGGCAGATTTTTGGAATTTTGTTCTTCATGAAAACTCTTGTTCGAAATTTTCGCATGTAGAGTTTCAGAACTGATTTAGGGTGAACTCTGGTGATTGTGTTGCTAGGCTTGTTGCTCTTGATATCAGGAAATGCTGGAATATCCAATTCATGATTTTGACTTTGGCTAGCTTGTCGTTTTTCCTCTTTGTTTGGTTCCCTCTGTTTTGTGTTTTGCAAATGCCTCCACGCAAACGATAATGCCGGAACAACCCCTCAAGCTCGCAACCCACTGAAGTAGTGACATTCAACCTTTGCGATCATGTCGAGGCTTTGCTAGAGGATCAGTGGCACCGCGCGGTCATTAATGCGGTCCTCACAGGACCTCGCTATTTGGTAAAATTCCCTAACTCCCAGGATTTACAGCTGTTCACATCCTCCCATCTTTGACCTGCTGCGCCACCTCGAGCTCACTCCGCCTCACTACCACCATCGCCTCCTGCTACACCTGAGTCACAGCCGAGAGGATTAGGCCCCCTTGGCCTAAACAAGAGAAGGTGCATATTGTTTCCAGGCGAGTTTGGGATGAATCTCACAAGAGGGTGTCTGAGAGTGTTGAGTGCCTCCATAGGCCAATTTCTGATGATTAGAATGATTACGACACACTTTTCTACAATGCTTGGCTTAACGTCGAGATGGTCCCTACCAGATTCTTGGACATTCTTGATATGCGGCGTTTGGGTTTGGATTCTGAGCTTTTATGTCTGTTGGCTAAGCGGGATTGGGGACAATGGCTACGAGGACCTACGACTTTTACCCCAACCTTGCTCGTCAGTTCTTGGCTTCTGTTCGCATCTACTACGCCAACAAATCCGCTTCCAATGCGCAGGAAGGTACTCTCACCTTTATGATCTGTGGAGTTTGTTACCGACTACCTTTCGGCGATCTTTGTGCTATCTATGGGTTCCAGAAGGATCTCCTGCAAGTCTACCTTCCTACTCAGATGATCGATGTCCAGGCTTTCTGGTCCCATTTTGGGAATGGTCGCTACGATTCGAAGACCACGTCACAGACCGATGTGCGATGCCCTATTCTGCGATGCCTGTTTTGCATCTTGGGCAACATCATTCAGTGTAAGTCAGCTCCAGGTAAGATGCGCCTCTCTGAGCTGGCTCTTCTCTATGTTGCCATAGGTGATCTCACAAATGCTGAGCATTTCCGGATTTCTGCGCATGCCACTGACGTCAACATGGAAGCTATTTTTGCACATCACTTGGTTTCGCTGTAGAGCAAGCCGTTTTCTGGAGTTGGTACAAAGAAGAGGACTGAGCATGTGGGCAGCTTATTGACTCCCATCTTCCAACATTTTGGGATCAGTACAAAGAACAACACTATCGTCACGGTTCGCAGGATGGTCAACTTGGATCATCTTCGGAACGCCTTCTGGATCAACCATGATTGACAATGGTCCTTTCGCACTGCTGCTGGGTCTTTTCGGATTCAGCTACCTGATCATGCACGTATAGATATCGGTACGGACCCTCTCACACTTTGTTTCGACTCAGAACGGAGTGCTCTGATTACAGTCTCTCGCGGCACATCTTCCAGAGCTCGTGCATCCGCTTCTAAGGAAGATCAGGTAACTCGCTCTGCTGGCATCTCATTTCCTACTCCTGATCTCCCTGCTGCACCAGAGATCCCCATGGAGGCTGCTGTTTTTCATAGGAACATTGTTGAGAGCTTTCAGAGCATCTGGCATGCCATCGCTACTCTCTGTCGTTGTGGCTGTGTTCGCACTTTTCCTCCATGTTTTCGTTCACCCAGTCACTCCGGTGATGATGCTACTACCGACGAGGACTAGTTCCTTGGTCGTTCTGGTTCTATTTTCTTTTGTTTTGTTTTTCTTTTACTTTCTTTTATTTTCTTTTTACTTGTTTGAGTCTGCTATCTAAGCTACATTTGTTGTAGAACCTTGCTGAGCTTATGCATTTATGGGTTGTCTTGTTACTTCTGACTTGTGTCTGAGTGATCTAACAGCGCTAACTCTGATAATTCTTTGTGCTACACGTTGGATTTCGAGACATGGTATCGCGCGACACCACCACTGGTGTCGCTCGTCATTTTCACTCATCTGTCGACCTAAGCTTGGTTTTTTGCACATTCTGAGCTGTGTATCGGTCGACATGCCCTTGTTAGTAAAACATTATAACCTTTTTGCGTCCAACTCCTCTGTTTCAATATTTCTCCTTCACCAACCTTAGGCTAGATAACACTGAGGACAATGTTTTTTAATTCTGGGGGAGGTAGTCGCTGACATTGTGTCTGTTTTTCTTAAGACTCAGTCGTGTCAAATTGTTTTTGAGTCAAAACCTGTTGGAGATTATGATGCTTTTCTTGGAATTATTGTGCTGACCATTCATCTAAGTGACCATTGCTGCAGAATCAGTATAGATCCGACTAATGAAAAATCCAAATGCTGACCAATTGACTAGATGCGTCCATGTTTCCAACAAAGTCCACTAACCTGAGCTAATTTCTGAACTCTTTCTTTTACCTCATTTATGGGAGTGATGTTCAAAGAGCTTGATTCCTCGTTCATACTTGACAAATGAAAGCCTGTGTGAGATCTAATATTTGTGTTTCTCTCCCTTATGATCAGTATTAAAAAAAAAGGAAAAAGGCGAAAAGATTGAGATGATTTTCTTTTAGGAGTGAAAGGTTAGGAAAATTTCCAAGGATCTCATTATTTCACTACTAAGTAGGAATGATCATACAAAGGAAGGAAGCAAGGGGTAGGAAAATTTCCTGTGACCCCACTATTCGCTGAAAACCTTTGATACAAGGTAAGGGGACAAATCGGGGATTCGATGGCAAACACCATCAGTACTCGCAGCTTTAACCTTATCGTGTATGCCATAAAAGATGAGAATGCGAAAAGAATAAGTATGGGGGGGGGGGGGAGAAAAGTACCAAAGTTGTATGGCTGATTTGTTTGAGTATAGTACGGGAAAGAATCTGGAAGAATCATCAGTGAGACCCAGCGATGAAGGCTTTTGGACAATGTTGTGGAATTTTGGACTTAATCTGGGAAGCTGTGAATGTCTGCGGAGAAGTACATGGTGGTTCGATTTGGAATGATGAAGCAATATTTGAATTACAGGGTGATCGATCAAAGCGATGTTCCAGTGAAAAGTTGAGTCTTCGTGTTTTTCAAACCTCTTTCTCTTGCTTGGTATTCTGTTTGCTTAAGGCAAGCAAATGCTAAGTCTGGGGGAGTTGATATGTCATGGTTTTTATGGTTTTTGACCATTATATAGGTCTTATTTATAGAGTCTTTCTAGTGTTTTTGGAGTCTTTTCAGGTCATAAGTACGTTTGGAGCTTAATTGGTGATTTTGGAGCACTTTGGGGCTAAATCAGGATCAAATTCGACAAATCATGTGCATTGGTGTCGCTCAACACCATGGAGAGTGGCGCTCGACGCTTGTCAAGGAAATAAAGAAACGCAATTTTATCTCCTATTTGAAGAAGGAGTTGGGCCCCAGAAGTTTCCAAATATTCCCTAAGAAGCCCAAAACGTGTTTTTAAGATATATACAGGGTTTTTAGCCTCCTTAGATCGATACCTTAGATTTTCGAAGAACACATCTTTTGCTTTTGACTTTTTGCGATTTTGAGAGCTTGGGGAGACAAGTCTGAACTTTGTTTGTTTAGAGAGAAGAATTTTAACCCTTTTATCTATTCTATTCATCTTATTTTGCAATCTATTCAATCATGTGTGTTGTTTCAATATCCATGTCTGAGTAGTTTGGTTTTTAGGTTTAGGGTTCTCATTAAGGTTTTTTCTGGATTTCTGATTAATTTATTTAGTTAGGGTTCATAATCTATTTAGTTCTTCACCATAGGTTGTTCTTAAAACTAATTCTGGACTGATCACCTAGAACTTAGATCTTATGTTGCTTAATTGACACGGAAGTGTAATTGAATAACTGGAAAAAACCTAGGGTGAGCAAAGTAGCTATTCGCAAACGAATTTGGTTTAGATACTTTGTGAACGTATCGAACTTGAGCATTAAATCTTGTTTAAATCTTTAGGGTTTGCAAATGAATTTGGAATTCTAGGATTTTGACTTAGATAATTCTCACAACGGAAGTTGGTTAATTATAATTTTGTGATTTGAGTTCAAGAACCGTGCTTAAACCTGAACCCTAACTAATTGTTTGATCTGCATTCTTTGATTTCCTGAGAAACGCCCTAAGCCTAATTTCCATCCACTCGAGTTTAACAAACGTTTTTACTGCTTTTCTACTGCTTTGTTATTTTAATTTGCATCGTCTTGCTTAGCATAATTCGAATCTAATAGGTTTATTGCGTGAAATTCTCGTCTCTGTGGTTTGACCCCTGCAATACTACAACTGCACATCTGTGCTCTTGCCGAGTAGCTTAGGGATTAAATTTTGAGCAGATCACAATGCTCAAAAATACATTAGCTCGGAGTTCGTGATGGAAACAACAAGTTTTTCCACTAGGGAGTTGAAGCTAGAAGGGTTCAGAATTCGATCAGGGAACTAAAGAAAGCTGACGGTACTTTTGTGACATCTCATGAGGATATTAAAAGAGAAGCATAAATGTTTTTCAACAGCTTCCTATCCCACAAGCTAACTGATTACATTGGCATTTTGGAAGATACACTTCGGGAACTTTTGTGTTTCGAGTGAAGTGAGGCTGATGGTAACATTTTGTACAGTGAAGTTACAGAGGAGGAGATAAGAACTATTTGCAATGCCAGGGAACAAAGCACCAGGGCCAGATGGCTACACCATCGAGTTCTTCAAAGAAACATGGCTGGTGGTTGGAAAGGATGTGGTTGTAGCAATCGGGTTGTTTTTTTTGAGAAAGGGTTTCTTCCAAAAGGGATTAACTCCACCATTATGTCGCTAGTACCAAAGAAAGCAGAGGTGAATGATATAAAGGTCTACTGTCCAATATCCTGTTGCATTGTGTTGTATAAGCTGATCTCTAAGATCTTGGGTAACAGACTCAAAAAGGTTCTCCCCAAATTTGTTGCTCTGAATCAATCAGCATTCGTCTAAGGCTGACTACTGATGTAAAACGTTTTGTTTGCGTCAGTACTGATTAAAAACTACCACGAAGCCTCCATATATTCATGATGTGCAGTAAAAATTGACATATCCAAGGTGTTTGACTCGGTCCAGTGGCCATTCTTTCTCTCCATGCTATCATCTCTGAACCTACCTGAGAGATATATACACTGGGTTAAACTTTGTATCACCACTGCATCCTTTTTGGTACAGCTGAATGGAGAGCTCGCTAGTTTTATTCATAGTGAATGTGAGGTTCAACAAGCCTGTTCACTACCTCCAGATCTCTTTGTGAAATGTATGCATGTTCTCTCAAAAGTTCTTGACAAGGTAGCATTGGAATGGAGAATGGGTTACCACCCGTACTATCAAAACATCAAGCTTACTCACCTCTGTTTTGTGGATGACATATTGGTTTTTGCCGTTGATTCTCAACCAGTTCCCATTTGATTATGGCACACTACCAGTCAGATATCTCGGCCTTCCATTACTCACAAAGAGAATGACTGCACACAACTACAATCCCTTAATTGAGAAGATTCGGACACGAATTAGCTCATGGACTAAAAGACTGATCTCCTTTGCAGTTAAATTACAACTCATTGCATTGGTAATCCACAGTCTCACAAACTTCTGGATATCCGCTTACCGCCTTTCAAAAGCCTGTACGCAAGAAGTAGACAGATAGCCTAAAACTTATATGGTGTAAACAGCTTCATCATCACTATGTGTCAACTGGATCCGACAGTATCTGATCAGGAAGGGTTTTTTCTGGCCGGTTGATAACACCTGATTTTGACCACTTTTCACCATTGATTTTCAAATGCTTTTTCAAAGGTTTTACTTTGTTTTAGGAACTTTTATTATGATTTCTATGTATTTGTAGTTTCAAGGCTCTTTTCAGGAAACTTAGGGAATATGATGGCAAAATGGAAGAAATCCACATTTTTAGCTCAGAGTCAGACCGTCAGAAGTTCAGCCCCAAATGAAAACTTTCTCACCATCTGATCCAGCTCAAATTTGGATACAATCAAGAGGAGACAACCAGCTTTCCATAGCACTTTACATCACAAAGATCCAACGGTGCAATCAAAAGATACATGGAGAACAATTTGACCCAGTTCACCAGTCCCGGAAGACTCTCACCTACGGGAAACACATGTTTTACCTGCCATGGAAGACTCTCACCCCCGGTGGACCTTAGGACGAGCCACAAGGCCCAACATCAAAGCCCACTTTGTCATTTCTCCTCATAGAAGCCCTAAATGAGACCTGGAAGACCTTATGACCTATAAATACATTGTTTAGCAGCCCTAAACAGGTGTGTGCTCCTGTAATGAGATTTTGAGCCACCAAACTTTGTTTTTCTAGGGTTAGGCGATAGAGATGGGGATTCTTCCCCAGATCCGTTGTTCTTCCTCCTTTTTAACTTATTAACTTTTCTATTTCATTCTTTTGCATTCATCTATGTCTTTCATCATTCATTGCATCATGTAGATTAGTCCCAGAAAGTCAAGTTATTTGAAGATATCGACAAGCATATATATCGATTAAGATTTCTATTGTTCTTAGCCATATTCTGGATCTCATCTCTTCTAAGTTATTCGTAAAGCATGAGAGTAGATTCATGACCTATTCTCTTAGCTTAGGATCGATCAGAGCCACGAGAGTGTTGTATCAGATCATCCATACCTAGCTTCAGAAGAACATAGTCGCTATAGGAGTCGAGACCTACCTATAGAGAAGGTGTGAGCAGACGAATTCAATGTCCAATGCACGATCTTAAGTTTAGCATGAGAGCGAGAGTTAATTGCTAGATCTAAGAGATTAGTTGATTAAGGTGACGACAGTTGGTTAATCATACATATGTCTATTCTAGTTCAATGCAGATTCCCAGAAACAGATGAAGATAAATCGCCCGGAAGCTAATTGGAAATGCCATCATACATCGATTAGAGTAAACCGGAGAAGTCTAAATCGCCACCTATGAGTTTAAGAGTCTTTAGTTTGAGTCGATATGCTTTAGATGTTCTTTTAACAATTCATCATGCATCGCATTTCTTGTCAATATTAGATTAGGTTTAGTTTAGGATTTTAACCAAAACCCCAAAACTTTTATTGGTTTATGAGTTTGTTTACTTCCCAGTTTGTTGTTTCTTGCAGATTAGACATCTTCCCTGTGGATCGACACCCTAAGTCCTACAACGTACATCTGTGCACTTGCAGACACTAGGGTTTTATAAATTTAAAACTTAAGGAGGACCAACAGGCTTTTTAAAAAACAACCCTAGGCCCGCAAGCCCATCACCGGTGAACGAGGACTCCTCGCTTGGCTCATGGATGTGGAAAAAACTCCAAAAATACAGGGACACAACGAAACACTTTATAAGATTTGAGTTGGGAAATGCAGAAGCTACATCATTCTGGTATGATGTTTGATGCCACGGGTCCTAGATGTTGCATTGATATGGGGATCAGGATTCAGTCATCCTTGGAACAGGTCTTCCAAATACATTGGAGAAGACGACACAGAGCTGAAGTGTTAGAGAAAATGGAAGATGAAATAAAAGCACATCGACAATTAGGAAATCAGAACATGGAGGATTTAGTCTTGTGGAGGTATGGTAACAAGTTCAAGAAGAAGTTTAATGCTAAAGAGAATTGGAAACAAATCACAGTAGATCAGTCTGTCAAAGCTTGGTATAAAGTCATCTGATTTACTCATGCCACTCCTAAATTCTTATTCGCCGGGTGGCTTGTCATCCATGATCGATTAGCAGGCGATCGGCTCATTCGTTGGAACACAGGGGTTAACAAAAAGTGTATACTATGTGATAACCCATTGGAAACCAGAAGAGATCTGGTCTAAGCTCACTCGCAATCTACTTGGCTCAGCTTATACAGCTCACTGGGATAGCATCCTTGACATCATCATAGACGAAGACCGAGAAAAGATCAGCCTGTTTTTCTTGCATTATGTTTTTTAACATATGATTCATAGCGTCTAGAGAGAGAGGAACAATAGATGACATGGAGAACCCTTCACACCATCTTCAAAACTGATACAGCTCCTAGATAAGAACATCCGAAACAGGTTGTCTTCTATCCGATTACTATGAGACAAAAGATACGAAGGAGGAATGGAGGCTTGGTTTGCCTCTCGAGATAAACTTTCACAAATTCTGTAACCATTAGCATCTAGTTTCTTGCTTTTTAAACATCTCAGAGAAAGATGCATCCCATTGTAAAATTGTTAAGTTAATTTTACATTCAATTAAAAAAAAAAAATTCTATATGATTATAGGCAGGTGTAAAAATTCAACATAAGTTGCAATCAAATGAGTTATAATTTTTGTTCTATATTATATTAACATGTTCAGTTTTATACAATACTATATTAGGCCCTCCGTAATACGCAGAAAATTGTTAGAATATATAGATTTTAATATTGATAATCATATTATGATCTGTATAGTTAGATTCTAAATATATCGAGGAAAAGAAAAAGATTCTAAATATAGATCTCGTTAACTTATCTATATATTATGTTTTATTTTTTCAGTAGGAACTTCAAAATTGATCTATAATTTCTACAAACCTGATCAACAATCTTTCCAAATTAAAAAAATATTATAAATTATATATTTTATAGTTTATATTTTTTTCTATTTCGTAATTTATATTTTTCCTTTTATTTAACTTTTTCTATTTTAGTAGTTTTTATTTTTTTCAAAAAAAACAGAGTTTATTTTTTTTTTTAAAACAATTAACTAAAAATTAGAAATTTTATATTATTGCGTTGATACAGTCATGATCTAAATCAACGATGACACATGTCATGATCTAAATCAACGATGACACATGTCGCAATCTTATGAGTTAAAATTATCTTATATGTTACATACACGTCGATCAATTCAGTTTTATATAATAAGTGATAAAAAGAAAAAAAACAGATAACCTAAATTAAAGTTTTTATTTTGCCAAAATTAAACTAAAAAAACCTCTGTCAACAAAAAAAAACTAAAAAGGCCACAAAATATTTTTCAGCTTTAATATCTATCATTATCTTGAGTCCCTCGTGGTTTGTAGCCCATCACCATCAAGTTAGAGGATAATGAGTACAAGCCCAACACCAAATAACATGGACAAAAGGGGAAACCATAACCGACTTTACTTTCAAGATAGATTTATCTTAGCCGTTGGTTTAACTTGTAGCATCGAATTCTATTTAAGAAACGATACCTCTTCATCTTGTTTGGTCGTTCTTAAAATAGCGTCCTCTTTCGCTTTATTCTTCTAAGTTATGCTGCGCAAACAAAAAAATCATTTTGTTTAGTTTTAGTGTTTTTGACTCTTGTTTTGCAGATATAAATACCGTTGTTATTGGTTTATGGTCGGTTTACGCCCATGATTTGGCAGCATACCAAACTGGTTTGATTAAACCAGTAGTTATGAGAAATTGGTTCTTATAACTTCCATATATGAAGAGTTGTGACTCTTCAAATTATGTCTCTTCAATATGTATATATATGAGACACTGCAGAAAGAATTTGGTGTCTGTTTACAACAGTTTGTGACTGTTGGTAAACAAAGAAATTACAGAGGAGAGAGAAAACGTTTTAGAGAGAGAAAGCTTGGAGAGATCAATTAGAAGGGCATTTGAACGGTGATAAGTGGTTGATTTCCATCTGTGATCTCTTCCCCGATCTCTGCATCTGTTTTCAGATCATACCGAATCATATTCATCGCTAAACCGGGCAAAGGTATGTTTTCGGTGTAAACGCTTCCGCATAAAACTCTTACATTGGTAGCAGAGCATTAGGATTCGGTTCTGGAATGAACACGTTCATAGTAATCATGAATTAAAACGGTTATGTGTCAGTCATACATGTTCATGATGAATTGGAGAAAATGGTTAATGCTAAAATGATTGAAAATGGTGAATTCGTGAATATATAATGAAATGGATTGAAAC
Organism: Eutrema salsugineum; assembly: GCF_000478725.1. Taxonomy (NCBI): domain Eukaryota; kingdom Viridiplantae; phylum Streptophyta; class Magnoliopsida; order Brassicales; family Brassicaceae; genus Eutrema; species Eutrema salsugineum. The sequence goes on along the minus strand of NW_006256756.1, from coordinate 11,809,776 downwards.
TTTGCATATATGTTCGTCATATAGGCTTAAATGATTCTGGAAAATATCACTTTGAGAACCGCAATAGTTTGCATGAATTTTGAAAATTAGTGAAAAAAATCGAAACTATTGTTTCGTCCATATCTCTCTATCTATAATTCGGAATTACGTGATTTTAGTTTCCGTGCATAGATATTGAAATTATCTTTCGATTGATATATAGAACGCATGATTTGGTTACGTATTTATGGAGATATAAGGGTTGAAAGTTTCGAAATTTTTTTGCTGTTTAACAATCTCTTTGAAAAAGATGATGAACAGTACCCGCGAAAAAAAAATATTTTTTATTTTTTTATTTTTTATTTTTTTTTTATTTTTATTTTTTTAGATCAATTTTTTTTAATACATATTTTATTTGTTAATTTATGTATAAAATAATTTGATCAAGTGGGAGTTCTGTTAGTTTAGAACTTAAAATTTTGCATGAAACAAATTAATTTATTATAACAAAATTTTGATATGGGTGATGATTGGGAACATAGTGAACTCTCGATCTCATATCAAAATTGAGTTATTCTATATTAGTTTGTGTTCATGACAAAATTATATGTTATATGTTAAGAGTATGCAAAGAAAGTAATGTCTTTAAGATGTTTAAGCAGGTATGTCGTCTGCTTGTAAGAACATCATTGCTGAGCTCAACCGAGGAGACAAATTGGATGGTGAAAATTACGATATTTGGTATCGGAAAGTCCAGTATGTCCTCGAGGAGCAAGAGGTTAAAGAGACTCTTTTCCATCACATGGAAGAGCCTGAGCATGGTACTACGACTCAACATGAGAAAGATCAGCAGACATATGTTGTCTGGAAAAGAAAGAATAGCATCGCTCGCATCACGTTGTTGAGTTGTATGCAAGATGATCTCATGTGTGAATTTGAAGAGTACGAAACTGCGAAAGGCGTGTGGGAGGCCTTGAAAGATAAGTTTGGTGCCACATCGGCTACCAAACTTAGGAGACTTAATCAAAGGTTTAATGATTATAAGAAGCGCCCAAATCAATCGATGATGCAGCATCTTAGAATCATGTCAAATATGATTAGAGAGCTCAAAAATGCTGGTCAGATTATGTCTAATGAACAGCAAGTCCAAGCAGTTCTCCGCTCGTTGCCTGAAAGTTGGGACCATATGAAGGTTCAGATGACGCACAATGAAAATGTGAAAACATTTGAAGATATATCACGTCATCTTGAGTTAGAGGATGAACGCTTAGAGGCTTCTAAATCCTTTAGTGAGGCCAACTTTGCGAGTTCAAACTCAGGTTTGAAACGCAAGAAAGGTAACATGGGACACAAGGCACCCTACCAGTCTGAACTTAAGAGACAAAAGAAAGATGCCAAGCGTGGCAAGCGTGGAGGCAAGAAGGATAAGACCAATGAAGTGCTACAACTGTAGCTCATTAGGTCACTTTGCTCGTGAATGCACTGAGGCAAAGAAGGTATTATCCTTAAACTCTACTTGCAAATATGCTTATGTTTCTAGTTGTGTAATGCTTACAGAATCTCATCCTTCGTGGATTGTAGACTCAGGAGCAACAGACCACGTAGCTAGAAGTCGAGAAGCATTTGTAGAGTACCGACGGGTGCCTAAAGGTACAAGATGGTTGTATGTGGGAAACAACTCCAAAGTTGCTGTTCAGGGTATCGGCACTTGCCAGCTACACATGCGTGGCGGAAAAACTCTCATATTACATGATGTCTTGTATGCTCCTGAAATCCGTCGGGACTTAGTCTCTGTTTTGGCTCTACTTAAGTTAGGATTTGGTTTGAACTTCCATGACATGTGTTTGCACATTTCTCTAGGGTCTGTGTTCTTTGGTTCTGGTTACGCTTGTGATGGTTTTATTGTACTTGATTGTACTACAAATGTTACTACTAGAAGTAATGTTGATAATTGTTTTTCATATGTCACAAGTTCTGAAAATGTTGAAATGAATGTGTGGCATTCTAGCCTTGGTCACATTGGAGTCAATCGAATGAATAGATTGGCTAGAGAAGGTATTCTAGGCTCACTAGCCCGAATTGATCTTGACACATGTGAACCATGTTTGGCTGGAAAAGCAATTACAAAACCATTTGGAAAAGCAACTAGAGCTGAATTTCCATTGCAATTAGTTCGTTCAGACATATGTGGTCCAATGAATGTGAGGGCGAGGCATGGAGCTTCATATTTCATCACTTTTATAGATGATTTCACTCGATTCGGGTATGTGTATCTAATTTCACATAAGTCAGAAGCACTAGACTGCTTTAGACGATATATCATTTTGGTCGAGAATCAGTTGGAGAGGACGATCAAGTGTTTAAGAACGGATCGAGGTCGTGAATATCTATCTGAACAGTTCAAAAGGCTGTGTGATGAAAAGGGTATTCTCAGACAATTGACTACCCCTTATACACCACAACAAAATGGTGTAGCGGAAAGAAGAAATCGAATTCTTCTTGAAATGGTTAGGTCTATGATGGCGCAGGCTAACCTTCCAATTTCATATTGGGGGGATGCATTACTGACTGCTGCCTATATACTTAACCTTGTGCCCTCCAAATCTGTTACTACTACTCCTTATGAATTATGGACGGGAAGAAAACCCGACCTAATGCATCTGAGACCTTGGGGGTCTGCAGCATTTTTTCGCGATATTTTTCATCCTCATGGAAAATTGGGTCCTAGAGGAAAGAAGCGTATCTTCATAAGATACTCTGAGCATTCTAAAGGTTATGTCCTTATCGGCGAACAATCAGATGGAAGTGTAACAGATATCGAATCACGAGATGTCACGTTCTTGGAAAATGATTTTCCTAGAAGGGGAGAGGTTGATAAAGGACTCCATCTTGAAGAGATAGTAGAGACAACTAGTGTTCCTTCTACTAACCTATTCATGGAAGTTGATGAAAGTTCACATGAACTATCACAACTTAGTGGGAGAGAGACATTGGTTGGTGATTCCTCTATGGAGGAAGCACAAGAGTCTGAGCTACGTAGAAGTAACCGTGGAAAAGTTCCTAGACGTCGTTTTGAGATTGAAGGGGAAGCTTTTATGGTTGCTCTACATGATAATCAAGAGCCTAGATCAGTTCAAGAGGCTCTCTCTTGCCCAAACTCAGTTGAATGGAATAGTGCAATAGGAGAAGAATTAGAATCTATGAAAGTTAACCATGTCTGGGACTTGGTTGATCTTCCGCCTGAACGTCGAGCAATCGGAAACAAATGGGTTTTCAAGATCAAACGTAAGGCGGATGGATCCATAGATAGGTACAAGGCTCGCCTAGTAGCGAAAGGATATACCCAACAGGAGGGTATAGATTATGAGGAAACGTTTTCACCTGTGGTGAGGTTTACCTCAATTCGCCTTATTCTAGCTATAGTTGCTGGACTAGACTTAGAATTACATCAGATGGACGTTAAGACTGCGTTTCTTAACGGGGAACTAGAAGAAGATATTTACATGCAACAACCTGCTGGGTTTGTTGTAAAAGGTCAGGAGCACAAAGTTTGTAAGCTCAGACGTTCAATATATGGCCTAAAACAATCTTCTAGGCAATGGTATCTTCGTTTTCATCAAGCTATAACATCTTATGAGTTTACGATGATTAGTGAAGACCATTGTGTCTACGTCAAGAGTACTGGACAATCCTTTGTAATTCTATCTCTTTATGTTGACGACATCTTATTAGCTGGAAATGATATGGAGTTTCTAATAACTGTTAAGCAATGGTTATCATCTCATTTCGAGATGAAGGATATGGGAGAAGCTGATTACATACTTGGTGTTAAGATACACCGAGACCGTTCAAGGAAATTACTGGCTCTTTCACAAGAGTCTTACATTCGAACAATCCTTGAAAGGTTTAAGATGCTTGACTGTAATCCCATTGAAACCCCAATCACAAAAGGTGAAGGCCTAAGCCGTAATATGTGCCCTAAGACTGATGATGAGAAAAGAGAGATGGAAGGAGTCCCATACTCTAGTGCTATAGGCAGTTTGATATATGCCATGATGTGCACCCGGCCGGATATTTGTTATTCGGTTGGTTTGGTAAGTGGTTACCAATCAAATCCCGGGAAGAAACACTGGATGGCAGTGAAGAGGATCCTCAGATACTTGAAGGGGACAATGGACTATTCCTTGTGTTATCAAGGAAGGGATTTACGCTTGACGGGTTATACAGATGCCGATTGGGCTGGCGATCTGGATGAGCGTAGGTCAACTTCAGGATATGCTTTCTTACTCAGTGATGGTGCTATTACTTGGAGTAGCAAAAAGCAGTCTTGTACAGCATTATCCACGATGGAAGCTGAGTTCATTGCATGTTCAGCATCAATTCAAGAGGCTGTATGGCTAAGGAGGTTCTTAGAGAGCTTACAAGTCACAAGAGAGGCTTCGTGTCCTGTGACTATCCATTGTGATAGTCAAGCTTGTATCGCTTACATGAAGGACCCCAAGTATCATGGAAGGACAAAACACATTGAAATTAAGAATAATTTTGTTAGAGACATTGTGGCAAAGAAAGAAGTGGTCCTTAAGTACATATCTACGCATAGGATGGTCGCTTATCCATTTACTAAGCCCATTCCTAGAGATGTGTTCCTTGCACATGTTCGAGCGTTAGGTTTGCGTAGAGTTTGATGTATGTACTAATGGAGCTTTGTTATTTGACATGGTATTTATGTTTGATATTTAATACATATCTAAGGATATTTCAAACATTTTACAATGGTCTCTTTTAGTTTGCATACTTACATATAAATTTTGAGAAGTGTCCCCAAGTTAGAGATTGGTTCACTCACATGAATAATCGCCTTAGATTTCTTTGTGAAAGGCTAAGATGAGACGTGATGAGTTTGGCGCTAGTGGGAGCTTGCTTTATAAAACTTATCAATGTTGCCTTAATAAGAAGTTAAGATGAGATATTTTTTTTTTAAAATATCGGTCATGATTGTCCCAAAATCATGAATACTTGGCATAGCTGGATAAGTACATAATCAGGCGCTGGAAAGCGAGCTGGTAGTAGCTTGATCCATATAGCGGTGCTTGGTTTATACAAAAGGACAATACTCTTAAAAGAAGAGGTAATCGCTATAGCATGTGAGTCATACCACATGTGCTAATACGACCATATAAGAAGCAAGTGATATTTTTTTTTATAATCTCTATCTCTTGCAATGTGAGTTCCTATTAACCTATTTATGGTTCCAAGGTTACCCTTGAACATTCGGCTATGTTTTGAAGGGATGAGCTAATGTTTGCTACTTTAGTATGTTTTTCGACGGTGATGAAATAATTAGCCTTATGAAACATGCTAGGAAAGCAGTTAGTTCAGATCCAATATACATGAGAAAGGAAGGGAAAACTATTTGCTTTTATATTGACATATGTGTTTGCTGGCCAGCCACTATATCACTCAATTGGAGTTTGTATATAGTGAACACATGATGTAAGAAAAGGTCCAACATATGCTTTAGGGATAAGATATGTTATGGCTGATATAAAAGACAAATGAGTTTGGGGAGCAGCGAGACATGCTGAAATTCAAATTTTTTTTCTTAGGGTTGTAGCTTGTATGTATCCCTAACAGGTGCATATTTTAGCTCCCAAGTGTAGGTGTATTCGCAAGGGTCGCACGGTTCATTTGCCATATGATTTCCAATTTACGATTCTCAAGCTTAGTCTCTAATACTTCTTCAATGCTTGTTATGCTCTTTATCATGTGCGAGTGGGAGATATTGGTTTATGGTCGGTTTGCGCCCATGATTTGGCAGCATACCAAACTGGTTTGATTAAACCAGTAGTTATGAGAAATTGGTTCTTATAACTTCCATATATGAAGAGTTGTGACTCTTCAAATTATGTCTCTTCAATATGTATATATATGAGACACTGCTGAGAGAATTTGGTGTCTGTTTACAACAGTTTGTGACTGTTGGTAGACAAAGAAATTACAGAGGAGAGAGAAAACATTTTAGAGAGAGAAAGCTTGGAGAGATCAATTAGAAGGGCATTTGAACGGTGATAAGTGGTTGATTTCCATCTGTGATCTCTTCCCCGATCTCTGCATCCGTTTTCAGATCATACCGAATCATATTCATCGCTAAACCGGGCAAAGGTATGTTTTCGGTTTAAACGCTTCCGCATAAAACTCTTACAATTGTATCTAATTACGTCTCGTATTATGAACCAGAGTGGGTTATTAGTTCAATTACAGTGTTTGAATCATCCATTTATGGCTATGAACCAGCAACAACAGTGATGAATTTTGCTCAGTCTCAGCCTCCAGCAACAATGAATAATCCGCCTCTAACAATGAATCCCCCAAACTTTAGTCTTAACTCTAATTTGATAAACCCTAATAACTATGGTCACAATTGGAATGGAAAGAAGATGGAGCCAATTCGGAGAATGCATAACTCTGGTATTCGTACTGGTCCAACTGGTACAAGATTGCAGCAGCTACATGGCTCTGGTTCACGTATTGATCCTCCGGCCTTGAACAAGCTTAAGTCACAAAACAGTTTGAAGACGTTTTGTCCGAAGAAGAAGTATAGTAACCGATATGTTCCTCATGCTCCTAGGAACACAAGTTCGTTTATCATCAGTGCGAATAAATCTGGTGGCATTGCTGAGTTGGTGTCGCCATGCCCTGTGACACCAATGGTGTTGCCTACTCCGAATTTCTCTCCATCGGAAAAGGTTTTGAGCGATATGGCGAAGGAAGAATGGGGAGTTGATAGTCATGGAACAATGAAAGGGTTGATTAGGCTGAGATCTGATGGTGGAATACATGAATTGGAACCATATGATGAGGATGATGATGAAGATGAAGGAGGATCGTGTGTCTCATGTGGAGGGGAGGAGATTAGACCATGATTTGAGCCGATATAAGATGGTTTATCCGAGTTTCTGTGGTAGATTTGAGCATAAAAATGTTTTGGAAAACCGGGTTAATTATCAGGATAGCAATATTGCTCAACTAAAGGAATATAACTTGACCATGAAGGAAAGGTTGTTCATGATGGAAAGGGAATTTCGTGACTTTAGGAGAAGGTTAGAGTCGCTCGAGAAGCATGTTACTGAAGATGCTAATGGGTGGTGATCGAGAATGAGCATGGAACTGACAGTGAAACAGATTTGTCTGATACAAATGAAAACCATATCGTAAACACTATCTGCAAAAATTAATATCAAATGGTTTCACTTTACAAGTTATTCGACATTATGAATCATCAGGTTGATATTGCAAAACTTTGAAACAGCTTTAGACCACACAAAAAAAAACTCTGAAACAGCTTATGTTGAACAAAGCTTGTTTCCTCAGTAACTCGTTCAATACAATAAACTTTGTTCCAGAGAATGAGTTCATATGGAAGGTTGGTGTATAACCACAGAATTGATATCCTATTTGGACTCGGATTAGTTCACCATCATCACAGAATCTTATTATATAAAGTTGAACGCGATCAACATAAACATTACATATAGAATAATTATAACTCACAAGATCGTGACATGTTTCATCATTACTTTAGATTGTGACATGTGACAAAGCAATAATATAAATTTTATATTCTTAATTATTTACTTTAAATTATGTATTTTTTTTAAATGGTGATTACTAAAGTAAAAAAAAATAATAATAAATAATAGATACGATTCTAAACGGATTCAATATGAGTATAACACATAAAATAATTATAACTTACAAGATTATGACATGTGTTATTGTTAATTTAAATTGTGACATGTGTTTATGCCATAATAAAAAAATTTATTTTTAAATATTTACTTTAGAAAATAAAAAATTTAATTAAGTATTTTTCTTAAATAAAGATTACTAAATAGAAAAAATAAAATATATCAATGAAAAAAAACAGAAACTATATAATAGTAATTATATTTTTAGAACATTATTATTTATTTAGAATAATTTAAATAGTATGTATGAATTTATAATTACATAATTGTGAATGACAAAGCATAAATTTTAAACAATGTAATAGAATTTTAATTTAAAATTAATTATACTAGTCATAAATACATAATAATCAATTTTAAAATCGAAATGTTTTTTAAAATTTTCTACATATTACGTAGGGTTTAATATATATATATATATATATAGATATAGATATATAAAAGTTTACTATAATAAACTTATTACTATTGCTTAACTAAACTTATGAGAAAATTAGACATAGCTACTAAAAACATTAAAATTCTGCGGAAGGTGGTATTTATGGCGGCGAGGTTTTTTCTTCATTCTTTGTTTTTATACTAAACTTCTTTCTTCATCCTCGGTGAGAGAAATTGTATAAGGATTAAGTAGTCGTTCGTACAACTCATGAGTTATTGTAAGTTTAGGGCTATTCAATTCATTTCACATGTAGCTGGACTAATCCTCACGAGTTAGACGGACCAACTTGTAGAACAATAAAAGAAGATCAAAAGAGACGTCACAAAAAAATTAGAAGTTTCTGCTAACGATAATAAATTAGACAAGATATATCTTATATGTTTTTTTAGAAAAATTATGAGGCATCGGATCCTCTTGTGATATGGCTTACTGTGACTTAAGCCTACATCTTGACGGATCCGATGCCCCATACTTTATCCATTAGTCTAACTCTCGATTCACGGCTCTATGAATATATAACACCTCTCTTTAACTTATCAACTGTCATTATATTGTTTAAACACACCAAAGTAACAAGTCTAATTAATTCACCGCAGCCGCCCTTAAAATAATGCCTAGTACATTACCTAATACAGTGCCTAAGATAAAGACGAAGAACTCCACCAACTTTAACATGGAAAATACAGAAAAAAATTTCGAATAAGTGAAAGAGCGCAGTGCACTGCTACTGCTAGGCACATGTTTTGTTTTCTTTTTTCTTTTTTTTCTTTTGTATCGGTATGTGCTAGACACATTCATATTTATATTCTTTGATAACAAAACCAATATTTGTAACACCCTGATCCTGGGTTCCAAAAGGAACCAGGTTAAACCAGTGGTATTAGTTATCCTAAACCAATAAATTTTGAATAACATCTTATTCCTATTCCAAAACCAAACCCAAATCCAAATTTTACAATTAATAATAAAATACTGAAAATGAATCCGAATAAAATAGAAAACATTGTTTTAAAAGAAAATACGAAATAGTTCTTAAAACAAATAAAACATCTTCTATCTCTGAAGGCACATCACACTAGAGCTACTCGTCTAGTTCTTCCCAAACATCATCACAATCACATTCATTAGACTCACCTGCAATATGGATTTAGAAGAGAGGAGTGAGTAATTTGGAGAAATTTCTCAGTGAGAACCAAACCAGACATTCTTCCCACTCGATCATTTCCAACCAATATGACAAGTATAAACCCAACAAGCAAAAAACAAGCACTCTAGAAGTGCACAAACAACTATCAAAGAGGCGTCTCCAATCTTGCCAGGTCACACAGACAGGCTCCGCCAGGTCACACAGACAGGCTCTACATCGCCAGGTCACAAAGACAGGCACCAGGTCACACAGACAGACTCAACATTGCCAGGTCACACAGACAGGCTATGCCAGGTCACAAAGACAGATGGTGGTTCGTCTAACCACCTGACGATGAATTAATGCTACGGTCACACAGACAACACTAATCCAGCAATCAATCCGTACCTTGGCACACCTCCACCGAGACAGACACCTGATCTAGCTATTTTTACCAAACACTAACCACAAAGCAGGGTGAACAATCAGGTATGTTGGTGCTTCCTCTAATGAGAGTCATAATTTATATTAATTATATATATATATGGAACTATCTAGATGCACATGAAAACAACCTCGACTTATCAGATCTAGACTTCCCACACCAGAAGAAGATAAAAGAATAAGAAGAAGAACCTAGATCTAATCCTCACCTGAGCAACAAAGTAGATCTGGATACCCGACACGGAAACAGTGATATCTCCCGGCACAGATCTCCGATCCGGATGAACTTAGTCTTTATAGAAAGAAGACACTCAGGGCTTCACTTTGATAGGTTATACGTTGCATGGTTCCTCACAGATCGCTGGGAAATTGTCACACAAGACAGCGGCGGTTTCCCCTTCTTTTCTCTTTCTCTCTTTTCTTTGGGTGGCTAGGGTTTTTAGAAGACAAATGAGGCTCCTTCTCATTTAATTCCCTATTTATACTAGGGTTGCTGGAGTGGGCTTGGCATTGATGGGCTTTCCCCAATTGGGCCGAAATTGGGATGTTACAACTCTCCCCGACTTCCAAGGAATTCGTCCCCGAATTCTCTCCAACTCCTCCGGTTTCGCCTTTGTCCTGAAAGAACTCTGGGTAATCCTTCAGCATTTCTTGTTTTGACTCCTAAATTTCCTCTCGGATACCGTCCTTTTCCCAACAAACCTTAACTGACGGCTTCCTCTTAGACCTCCATTTCTCGAAATTTCAACTCTGCTACAGGTTGATAGGCTGCCGAAAAATTCTTCCTCACATCTACTAGCGGCTAAGACAAAATAAGCTCTGGCTCTCTCACAACTTTTCTCAAAAACGAGATATAAAACACATCATGGAACTCAGCTAACTCTTTAGGCAGCTCTAAGCGGTAAGCCACTTCTCCAATCTTTTCAAGGATAGGGTACTGCCCCATGTACCTTGGCTTGAGCTTCTTCATCTTCCGATGGTTGCCATTTCCTCTGAAGGTTCTCAACTTCGAATATACCATATCACCAACCTCATAGGACAACTCCTTCCTCTGCTATCTGAATCTGATGGTAGCCTGATGCTAAATTGATCTTGGAGAACCATGAAGCTTCCTCTAACTGGTCCAATAACTCATCAATCCTTGGCATGGGATACTTATTCTTGATGGTCACCTTGTTCAAGCCTCTCTAATCGAAGCAAAGTCGAAAGCTTCCATCTTTCTTCTTCACAAACAATACTGGTGCTTCCCACGCTGAGCTACTTGGCCGAATAAATCCCTTATCCGTCAAGTCCTCCAATTGCTTCTTCAGCTCAGCCATCTCTGCCGGTGCCAACCGATATGAAATCTTTGAAACAGGGGCCGTCCCTGGTTCTACTTCAATAGTGAAGTCAACTCCTCTCTTGGGCGGTGGTCCTGTCAATGGCTCAAATTCGTCCACGTATTCATTTGCCATAGGTATCTCCTCGAGGCTTTTATATGCTCCCTCTCCAATCATGGAGATTGCCGCTAAGAAAGCTTCACATCTTTCCTCCATAAGGTTCTCTGCGTGAATCATCGAAATGATTGGCACTCCCGTGTCGGTCTTCACTCCTTGAGAGACTTTCCGACCTTCTCGATGCAGAACATAGGCCCTCGACTTTCAAAAATTCAGAACAACTTCATAATGCTTCAGCCAATCCATTTCAAGAATAACATCATAGTGGCCCAACTTCATTTCCACTAGAGTCCAAGGAACTCTGCTCCTTCCATCAAGATAGACACATCCTCATGGATACCAATGGTCTCCACCTGCTCACTTCCAGCAGTTCCCACTGCTTTAGACCTGGGGGTGAACTTTCCAGAGAAAGTTCAACACTTAGTCAACCCCGGGCTCACGAAGCTACTTGTGGCACCGGTGTCGAACAAGGTATATGCAATCGCGCCTACCTACCAAGATCGATCCTAGATGATGTGTACGTATGACTAGTTATGCATTTCCTTCTACATTCCTATTCACAAGCAACATATAAGATCACACAACATTACTTACCAGCGATCGGCGCTGCTCCCTCAGGATCTCCAACGGCAAAAACACGAGGTCCAACAGCCTGCCTCTTAGCTGGTGGCGTTGGGAGCAATCCCGGTGCTGCTTTCACCCCCTCCTGGTTGCTCAAATCCGCCCTGCAATCCTTCAGGGTGTGTCCATACCTTCCACAGCGCTGACACTTGCCATGCTTTGCATTTGCTGGGCACTCCCTCTCTATGTGGCCCAAACTACCACACCCATAGCACTTAGCCACACCACACTTTCCCATGTGCATCTTTCCACAGCGCTGACACTTTTGAGCTCTCACCATTGTTACCGAAGCTGCTATGTCATCCCAGGTCCTTTTTTGTGCTTCCAAAATACGAGATGGTCGAGCTTGTGCTTGAGCTTGCCTAGCTCTCCTCAGCTCCTCTAAATTGGTTTCCTGAATGGCAGCTGTCTCCACCAGCTCCACCAAGTTCGAATACCTCCTGACAGAACATCTGCTCTTCAGCTCCCACCTCAAACCCTTCATGAATTGACGGACTAAGTCAGCCTGTGTGAAGTGCTTCCGGGAGAATCTCCTCAACCTATTGAACTCCTCCTTGTACTCTCTCACAGAGAGGTTCTCCTGACGCAGATCTTCAAAGGCACTCTCCATCTGATCCAAGGCTTCTGGCGGAAAGTACTCTCCAGCAAATGCTTCCTTGAAATCATTGTAAGTCAACTCATAGCGACCCTGAGTTGCTTCCACTACACCTTCCCACCATATCAGCGCCTCTTCCTTCAGGTATTGCACGGCTAAGTCTTTCCAGTAACCCTCCGGACATCTCATGGCTTCAAAGTTCCTCTCCAGCCTCTTTCTCCAGTTATCAGCAGACATTGGATCAGATCTTCCACCAAAGGCTTCCATCCCCATATCCCTCATATGTTTCATGGCCTGATAATACGTCAGACCAAACTCATTAGCAGGCATTGGGGGAGGCGGAGGTACATGCTGCTGCTGAGCAAACACTGGCGGCACAATCACAGGTGGCGGCACATGCATGGGCGGCGGAGACACATTCTGAGGCTGAACAAACACTGGTGGCGGCACATTCTCTTGGTGATGCTGCTGCTGCTGGGCATTCACACCCACCTCAGGGTCCAAGTGACCATACATCTCCTGATCGCGGCGCAACTCCTCCAAAACTGCAGTATGGGTTGCGTCTGGCACTTGAACAGGCACATTTCCAGCAAGATTTCCACCCTGCTGGTCCACTGGGGCTGGCGGTGGGTTACGCTGTTGGTGCACTGGAACTCGGTTCACACTTCCTCTCATGCCAGTGGTCTCCTCCTCCTCACTGGAGCGACGAGCTTGGGATATGTTGCGCACATTCTTTGCTTTCGGAGGCATCTTCATTACAAAATATAAAGGCAGATAAGTCAGTCTGGTCCCGTAAAGACTAACTTCCTGCAAATAAAAAAACAAACAAAAACTAGAGAGGCTAATCTAGGTGGTGTTTTTTTATTTTTTAAATCCAAAATTCACTTTTGTTTTTGAAAATTAAAATTTTTATTATTTTATTTTAAATCCGAAAATATTTGAAAAATATTTGAAAACTTTATTTTTTAATGAATATATATATATATATTTTTATTTTTTTGAAATCCGATTCCCAACCCCACTACTCTAGACTTAACACTCTCTCTTTTCCTAACTCGAACCTAAGCTCTGATACCAATTGTAACACCCCGACCCTGGGTTCCAAAGGAAACCAGGCTAAACCGATGGTATTAGCTATCCTAAACCAATAAATTCTGAATAACATCTTATTCTTATTCCAAAACCAAACCCAAATCCAAGTCTTACAATTAAAAATTAAATACTGAAAATGAATCCGAATAAAATAGAAAACATTGTTTTAAAAGAAAATACGAAATAGTTTTTAAAAAAAATAAAACATCCTCTATCTCTGAAGGCACACCACACTAGAGCTACTCGACTAGTTCTTCCCAAACATCATCACAATCACATTCATTAGACTCACCTGCAATATGGATTTAGAAGAGAGGGGTGAGTAATTTGGAAAAATTACTCAGTGAGAACCAAACCAGGCACTCTTCCCACTCGATCATTTCCAACCAGTATGACAAGTATAAACTCAACAAGCAATAAACAAGCACTCTAGAAGTGTACAAACAACTATCAAGGAGGCGTCTCCAGTCTTGCCAAGTCACACAGACAGGCTCCGCCAGATCACACAGACAGGCTCCGCCAGGTCACACAGACAGGCTCTACATCGCCAGGTCACAAAGACAGGAATCAGGTCATACAGACAGGCTCAACATTGCCAGATCACACAGACAGGCTATGCCAGGTCACAAAGACAGGCATGCTGGTTCGTCTAACCACCTGACGATGAATTAATGCTACGGTCACACAGACGGCACTAATCCAGCAATCAATCCGTACCTTGGTACACCTCCACCGAGACGGACACCTGATGTACTTATTTTTACCAAACACTAACCACAAAGCAGGGTGAACAATCAGGTATGCTGGTGCTTCCTCTAATAAGAGTCATAATTCATATTAATTATATATATATATATACATGGATCTATCTAGATGCACATAAAAACAACCTAGAATTATCAGATCTAGACTTCCCACACCAGAAGAAGATAAAAGAATAAGAAGAAGAACCTATATCTAATCCTCACCTGAGCAACAAAGTAGATCTGGACACCCGACACGGAAACAGCGATATCTCCCGGCACAGATCTCTGATCCGGATGAACTTAGTCTCTCTAGAAAGAAGACACTCGGGGCTTCACTTTAATAGGTTATACGTGGCGTGGTTCCTCACGGATCGCTGGGAAATTGTCACACAAAACAGCGGCGGTTTCCCCTTCTTTTCTCTTTCTCTCTTTTCTTTGGGTGGCTAGGGTTTTTAGAAGACAAACGAGTCTCCTTCTCATTTAATTCCCTATTTATACTAGAGTTGCTGGAGTGGGTTTGGCATTGATGGGCTTTCCCCTATTGGATCGAAATTGGGATGTTACAATATTAATTTCCAATTTGGATAACCCAACTTTAGTCAAAGACATCCGCATTACTTCGTTCTACGTGCTTTTTTTTTTACTTCTGAATATGTGATTATTATTTTGTACACGACTAATAAATTATTTTCTTTTCTTTTGCCAAACAAAAAAAAAATTAAAAAAAATTATTTTATTTTCTTATTTTATCTGCTTTATCCACTCTTTTCTTCTTCCTTTTTACATCACTTGTTAAAAATTCATGGACGTATGTTAAGTGCATCAACTGTACGACAGTACAAACACTGTTTGCGGATCATATGATGTGATTCAACCAAATTATATCCGAAATTTAATCCCTTTGTGGATCTTTATGGAGCATTGATGAATCTTTTACTCAACCACTAGACTAAAGAGGTTTCAATGGTCATTTCCTTTATATAAGAGATGTGATTTCAATACTGTTTGGGCAAATTTTAACCGGTTCGTGCGTGAGTAATTTTACGAAATGACGAGAAGGAGTAAAATTTTATTAATCAACAAATATCGAGCTACAAATCAATATCGAAGATCTAAATAATCTAGTATCATATGTCGCTCGCTATTCGTTGTTAATTGGCGAAAAACAAAGCTATGAAGAGGTCTGGTCTCTTGATTCGCTGTCGCTATCGTACCTAGTTATTAAAGTAGAGCTTTTAAGGTTTTTAGTGGTACGTGTTTGTATGTCCGTCTTTGCCCCAAGACTTTTCTAATTATAGGTTTATGTCAATCCTGATCCTTATTGGATTGGGCTTTATATGTCTGTCTCTCCATAATTCTCTTTTAATTAGGATTTTATGTCGGTCAATCGCTCCAACCCTTTCTAGATTCTCAGATTACTCAAGAACATACACCAACGACTTATATTTAACCTATGGTCGATGCTAAACCGATTGAAAAATATGAATGGTCGATGTTGAGACTCTCTCACTAGTGACTGTTCGTCACTCCCTTTCTTTCAACAGGTACATGATCACAGTGATTGTTCGTCACTCCTTCTCTCTTAGCAGTGACATGATCGCAGTGACCGTTCATCACTCCTTCTCTCTTAGCAGTGACATGATCACCTTCGAAAGAGGCGATTCCTCACACAAAAAAAAGAAGAGTCACGTTCTCACCTTCGAAAAAGGAAATTTCTCACAAAAAGAGAGTGACATTGTCACATTCGAAAGAGGCGATTTCTCACAAAAAACAAAAAAAAGTGACGTTGTCACCTTCGAAAGAGGTGGTTCCTCAAAAACGCAAAGGAAAGGGAGTGACGCTGTCGCCCTTTTACAATTCAGAGGCATGACCTCATAAAACTAGAAGTGACTACTGTCACTAAATATTAAAGGAGTTCCAAAACCTTGTTAAAAATCAAATGAACAACCATGAGGGAAAAACCTCGCGACAAGCGGCAACTGAAGCTGAAACGCTGGTATGTCTGCAGTAAATGTCACAGCTATCCTAAGGGAATAACACTAAAAAATAACGTACTTGCTACTGTCACTAATTCAAAGAACGATATACATCATCGAACGAGAGACGTGATCCCACGATTAAGAAAACTGCAAAATGCAATGTGCACAGCATATGGTTATACACCAGCCCTTGTAGTGGAAAGTGATAACACCGTATTTTGACAACTTTTATGGATCGTTTTGAAATACTTTTTCTATCTTTTTAATTGCTTTTAAGTACTTTTATCACGTTTTTCTAGTTTTTGTAGTTCTAAGACTCTTTTCAGGAACTTAGGGAAAAGCTTAACAAAATGGATAGAAGACCAGATTTTTAGCTCAGAGTCAAACCGTCAGAAGTTCACTCCTGATTGAAGGCCTTCTCACCGTCTGATCCAGCTCAAATTTGGATATCTTAAAGATGGAAGTATCAGCTTTCCATCACACTTTACAGCTTGGAAATCCAACGATTCCATCAAAAGATACGCGAAAAACAAGATGTCCCGTAAACCAGCCGGCAAGAGTTTCCACCCGCGGCCAACAGGCCATTCCCCGCGGTCACAACCATCCCGACCGCGGCCAGCTAACTCCGAGTTTGAAGGCCCATATCTGAAGCCCGTATCATTTTCCCAGCCTCAATTCCGGAACCCTAGACACCATAGAGTATTGGAGACTATAAATACATATCATTTAGGTCGTTTTTGGGAGAGAGAAGAAGAGAGACGAAATACTTTACAGAAATTTTACTTTAAGCTTTGTTTTTAGGTTTTAGGGAGAGAGAGATCTATCTCTTGAACCCTTGTTCTTTCTTTTTCAATTTCGGTTTTTGTACTATGTTTCAATACTATGTTTTTGATTTCGTTTATCATTTCTGAGTAGTTTTATTGTTGGGACTAAGGGATTTTCGATGGGGATACATATGTTCGATGAGGATTCCATGAGCTATTGAGCCGAATCTTAGAACTTTTTCTTCTGAATTCGTTTTTACTGCATGAGAGTAGCGTCATGAACTACAATCTGATCCAGATGCTTGGTGACACGAAAGTGTCATCCGGTGTCAGATCTAGTTTGGGAGAGCAAAACAAACATAGGAGTGGAAACCTACCTATGGGCGATTTGTGAATGCTGACGAATCTTAAAAATAATGCATCTCTTCTTTTCCAGGGCCAGAGTGGAAACCTACTGGTCAGGGTTGAGAGAGATAGTTGTCTATGATCACGACAGTGGCGTATTCATACGTCCGTGACTCCAGTTCAAAAAGTTTAAGCTAAGATCTTATCAAATTTACTCTCTCTAGCAATGTTTTGAATCGTTTATACCCCTGAGAAAACTTCCCTGAACCCCAGCGCCTCTTTTTCTATAGATTTACACCAATTTTTATTCAAGTTTTAGTCTAGTATTTTCATTCTCCCAATCGATTTTTATTAAAGCAATTAGGTTTAGCCGTTTTTCTCGTATTTACTCGTTTTCGTTAAGTTTAGTTATTAGGTCATTTTAATTACCGTATTTTCTCTTTAAGATTCGTTTTTACGTTTTAAACACACCACCAAAACCCTCACAAAACTCGTCTGGTTCTAGACTTTCTTACTTTATATTTCTTTCGAAGGCTTTTGCAGGAAAGATCCTCCTTCCCTGTGAATTCGATCCCTAAGTATTACAATCGATCAGCTATGCACTTGCGGCTATTGATTTCATTTAGGGTAAAACTTGACAACCCTCGACACCACATCAAGTCAAGCAACATCAAGTTTTTGGCGCGGTTGCCGGGGACTTTGATTTCTTTCGTTGTGAATCCCAGCTTAAATCCATTAGAACACTTGTTTACTTTTACTTTTTCTTTTGAATTTTTCAGGTTCCTCTGCGATGAGAGACCGGGAACATGTTCTCGGAACTCTTGGTGATCCACCATATCGTGTGGATGGTGATCTGATCGATGACGATGACCTGACTGATGACGAGTTTGAAGAACCGATCTACGATGACAATGAGCTAGTCGGATCGACAAAACATGAAGATGATGATGAACTGATTGGAAGTTTCGATTCACTCGAGAAATTCTTGGGAGATCGAAGAGCTATTCAACCAGCCTTACCAGAGGATGGCAAAACCGAAATTAGGGTACCATATATCCATTTAGTTCAACAAAATCAATTCTATGGTTACAATTCCGAACACCCGATTGACCATATCGAGACGTTCGAAGAATAATGTGCAACCATTAAAGCAAATGGGGATTACCACAAATGTAGTCTTTTCCCATTCTCTTTTAGAGACAATGCCAGCAAATGGCTAAAATCTTTACCACCTGCTTCACTAAAAATGTGGGCAGCGTGTAGAACTGCTTTCCTAAATCATTTTTATACTAGAAATCGTTCAAATCTCTTAAGAAACAAGATAAGAACTTTTAAACAAAAAGAAGATGAAGATCTTTTAGATACTTGGGAAAGATTTAGGGAATACCAAAGAGATTGTCCACACCATGGATATACCGACGAATACCTGCCGGGTATCTTTTATCGCGGTATAACTCCAGAGTTACGACACTCTTTCGACACAGCAAGTAATGGAGACTTCTCAACTAGATCTGTAGAAGATGCTCATGTTTTCATCAAAAATTTCGCAAACAGCATCCGTAATCAAGCAACCTTTGGTAATTCTGCACTTCCTGAGAAGAAAGAAGAGATTTCGGAAGTTATGAAGTGTCTCCATCACATAATGAGTCAACTTGGATTGCAACAACCAAACAAGGCACACAATATGTGTAACTTTGATGGTTGGGACAACCCAATGGATTCTTATGATCAAGGGATGGTTAACACTGCATAAGTCTATCAAATTCAAGATTTTCCATTCGTTTCTGATCACTGCGGGTCCATTCATTCGGACCGCGGCAAACTATGCTTTCACCGCGGTCGTGATGATGCTGACCGCGGCCAAGACCTGTTTCACCGCGGTCGCGAGCTTTCTGACTGCGGGAATCGTCTTCCGAACTTGCCTGGACATCAACTTTCGAACCAATCTTGGCTATTCAATCTAATCCTGTTTCATATCCTAGTTTTCCCTCTTCTGAAGCTGAAAACTTAAACAAAAGAATTCTAGAGCTTGAAAAATCTAGATCTCAAGAGATTAGTGGTCTTAGATCTGAACTAAAAACGATGCAAGAAGATTTCAATGAAAAATTTTCCACCCTCCTTAGTCTAATGATCAAAACTAATTCTAAAAACATAGAAAATTCTGAAGTGGAGCCAAGTGAATATTCTTTCGAAAGCTCAAGTGATGCAGATCCCTCCGATCATGTGAAAGCTATCACACTTAGGAGTTGATTAGCTTACAAAGAGCCTGAATTTCCTAAAGATCCCGAAGATGAGGAAAAGGGTAAGGAAAAGGAAAAAGAAAGAGAAAGAATCGCGATTGAAGATGTTAAAAAAGAAGTGGTAGGAGAGAAGGATGGAGAAGAAGTAAGAGAAGATTCATCCCGGGAAATCCTTGGAGAAGACCCGATCCCACCTCCACCAACTCGTGTCTATAAACTATTGATAACTAAGAGTTTTCAAGGCTCTTTGTAGAGGTTATCAATCCCCTGTCTTGTAGTACAAGGGGTTTATCAATCCAGATGTGGTGTTAGACACTAAACTATGTGATCAAGTTCTTAATTCAAGCAAACAAGAGTGGTTTTGATTTACTAATGAGAACTACAAACTTAAAACAAGATTAATGACTAAAGAAGTGATCAAACAAAGAACTAAGCAAATGACAAGTGATGAGAATGTATGTATGATGATGAGAAAGGTCTTAGACATGATAGTGGATTAGGGTGCTTTCAGTGATAAACTAATGAGCTAATGAATCATGTGATCAAGCAAACCATTCAACATAAACATCTTTAATTAAGTTAATCCTCTCATGAAGGTATTAACTCATATGCTAAAACAGTTTCTAACCCAATCATCATCAGTGAAACATGAGTTAACAAGCATTAAGAATCAGTTTAATCTGTCATTTAAGCATATAGACAATCATTCCCATGATGAATAACACTTAAACCTCTAAAAACCTTGGTTCCGGCATTTCATCAAACACTTTTGGTGCATGAAATGCCCAGAATCTAGACCACATATGATTTGTATGGATCTAGCATAGAGAACAAGTTGTAGAGAATGGAATATGCATGATCTAACCCCTAAGCTCACTAATCTACCACTTAAGCACCCTAATCTACATATCTAAGACCTTAATATGGAGATTACTCACTAATCATGATCAACACACTAGATCCTTTGCAAGATGTGTTGCTAACTCGCATGCCTAAGTCGCACGATTGTGGACTTAGCATTTCTCTTGCTCGGAAGCCTCAGACCTCATCCAGTGATAGTTTACCCGCACTTCTCAACTCGCAGCATCAGCTTTCAGGCATTCATTTTCAGGCCTGCGGGTTAACCAAGTCGCAAGACCATCTCGCAGCATTCAGAGCAGCTTGGACCACTTCGCATTCCGGAGAGTGTAACTTCTACGATACTTGTCCGAATTGAGTGATTCCGGTTGCCGAAGACAGAGGACTCATTTATCTTCAACTTTTGGGAAGGAAGTTTCGGTTCTTGGGAAGTGGAAGGCTTCCTGGAGGGCGCATCTTTGCAGTGCATTTACACGAACAGAGAGAGGCGTCTAGACATGTGTCCATTCCGGAGACCATATCTTCCTGCTCATAGCTCCGAATTGAATGATCTCGGACGTTCTGGAAAGAAGACTCAAATTTATCTGAGTTTCATGAAGGCCCCGGAAACTGAATCGGCCGGGAAGTACACCGTCCTTCGCATTCTGCAGAGCTCATCGGCTTGGTCCAAAACAGCAGCGAGACAGGGGTTTCTTCCGACGAGCTTAACACTCTTCTCACGCGTCCGAATTCCATGATTCCACTTGCTATGGAACCGTGATCCAATCCTCTCCAACTTTGATGAAGTACCCGACATCTGAATCGGACCGGAAGATTCCCCGGAAAGGCGATTTCGGAAACGTGTCTGCACCCGGAGATTTTGGCTGATACAATTCACTCGCGGTACGTGTTTTGGCCGATAGAGTCTACCCGCGGTACATGAAAATGGCCGATAAAAACCTTCCTGGTACGCGAGAATGGCCGATAACCTCCAAAGACCCAGTTTCACCATTTTTCAAGCCTTGATCACCATTCCACTTCCTTGATTCATTTTTTTTAGCTCCAAATAGCTCCAAATACACCTGATAAACACTCAAAACATGCAAAGACTCATTGGGACCTAATGCATCTCCTAAGTTCTAAAACAAACCCTAAGGACCTAAAATGCATGAAATAAAACATGATTTGGAATGAAATATGCAACCTAAATGATGCAAATTATGAACATATCAACTCCCCCACACTTGTCCTTTGCTTGTCCTCAAGCAAACAAGAACAAATCAGAGAGAGAGGCTGAATGCATGGGAGTTCACATTTCCTTTTTGAGAGAAGTGATCACAATGAGAATTCAAGTTCATGCTCAATTATGCAATGCAAAGCCATACTCAGATATATATCAACTCAGCAAGGAATCTCCACAAGTTCTTCTCTCTCTCAACTCTTTCACATTCATTAAGCTTTTATCAGGTGAATATCATGATGCAATGTTTAAACAAGCTGGCTTGGCTAGGGAGAGGCTATGAGATTAAAATGATCTCATTAGTGTTCAAGTAGGTTTAATACAGCAAAGGGATCTCTCTATGAATGATCAAACTTTGGCAGAATGCTAAAGGTAAAAAGCAACCTATGCATACAAGGGCAAAGACTCATCACACCCCACCCTCTACTCAAAGCTTTCTCACTTGCTCACTCTCTCAAGAACCTCACTTTTCACACTTATTTTCCTCTCACTAGGGGACTTACTTTTCACTTTCACTCTCAAGTCTTGGAGTTCAAACTTTACACAGCTCTTTTTCTTTTGCAACCTCTAGCCTTTTTTTTCTTTCTTTTCAAAACATTTGAGCTCTTTGGCTTCTTTTCTTTTCCTTTTACTTAGAGGCTAGACTCTTTCTTTTCAAGACACCAGAGCTCACTTTCTTTAACTCAAAACTCCAATACTGATTTCTTTTTCTTTCATTCCCCTAGCTATTTCCACTCTCTCTTTTCCACTCATCTCACCTCTTTCCACTCACCAACAAGTCTTTTCCCCCACACTTATTCCTCGCCAAAACTCTCAGTTCCTTGATGTTGGAACACAGCACTCAATGAGACCTGCCCTTGTCGCTCTAAACCTAACACTTTCTGCTAAGTTTGATCCAAGGTGGCCTTTCAATTCACACACAAACATTGGCTTGAAAGAAGGATGGGTTCAAGGTGAGGGAACTGATCCATGATGCGGATTCAGCTACTTGAGCTAAGGAAAAAGGGTGGTGAAAACAATGGTTCTAGCTCAAGTATGTATATCGGTATCCACAAGCTTTTTCAAACAATGCATCACAAGATAGTTTCAAGTCAAGTTCAGGGTTCCCATTTAATTAGATTTGAGTTCAATTCAAACTTGCTTCTCAGATGCAGATCATTTCAGACTTTGCAAGCACAGAAAAAGATTCACAAGCATATTCAGTTAAAGTTCTCAAAGTGATGTACTCTCTAGAAAACCTATCATTACTCCCTGCAAGATGCAACCTACATGAATATGCAATCTAGACTCAATCCTAAAAATGAGAATGCAACTACATGATCATTTTTTTGTCAAAATTTTTCAGATTTTTCAATTTTTTTTTTGTTTTTATATGCACTTAGATGAGACTACATGAATATGCAACTAGAATGTGACTCAAGACTCAAAGTGTAAAATAAGAATAGAGAAAACATGATTAGTAAAAGATGAAACTCCTCCCCCACACTTAAATAATACAGTCCCTTGTGTTATAAAAGCATGAGAAAGGAGGTAAAAACAAAGCAAACAAGTAAATGCAAAAAGAAAAAGAAAATCTACATGCTATTTACAAGGTTTTGAGTGTTACCTAGAGCTGTGGAAGTCAGACCCCAATGAGTAAGAGGGGTTTGAAGTGTGGCCGGATGGTGTCTCCCAAGAATGATGGCTTGCCTCATCAGACCCGTCGTCAAGATCCACCCTAGTGGTTCCATATGTGACCAGGGATGTGCAGTTCATGGAACTCTCTCCAACTTCCTCTCTGTTCCTTGGTGAAACCGGTGCTGGAGACCCACCTTTGCAAGGGTTTTCAAGCTTCTTGATCCTCTTCTTCATCTCCTTGATGCACTTGGCCATCTTGTGGATGGTTTTGTCTTGGTACTTGCACCATTGTTGGAGAATACCAATCTTTTGTTGAGCTCTAAACCCTGAAGTGCCTGGCTCCTCCCAGTTGTAATCATCAAAGTGATATCTGTTTCCACCAAAACGTTTTTGAGGTGGAGGCAGATCAGCATCTTGAGCACCAGCGGCACTTGTGGTAGCATCTTCAGCGGTTGCTTTCTTTCCCTTGGAGGCTTCTTCTCTGCAAGCTTGCTTGTATGTGAGGATTGGTGGATCAGTTTGGACATTGTATAGCTCTTCCTTCAGCAAGAAGAAGTGAATGTTCCTTTTAACTTAGACTGTGGTGATGGAGGGATTGGGCAGGAGAACTTGGGCTGGCTCACTGATGAGTGTCTTGAAGTTGTATACTACCTTGGTACCCACTCTTCCTTGGAGGAAGCCAATCTTACACAAATGTGCTTCATTAATCAGATCAAACTTTGCCTTGTTCTCCTTGAATCTGTACCCCATGGCTTTCAAGATCTTTGTTACCACCCATCCATGGGCCAGCTTTGCATCTTGCTTTGTAGAACCCCACATGCACTTTTTGTAGAACATCAAAGACCTTGCTAATTGAGATGCAAGGCAAAGTGGGTATTCATACCCTTCATAGGGTTCCCCATCTTCATGTGTTGGCATCAGCGGTCTCAGCCCTACACCAAGAAGCATCAGATCTCCTTTGTGAACTCTTCCAACATCAATCTTGAAGTAGAAGCTGTGAGAGAGAATCTTGTGTACATATCTCAGGACTGAATTCCTTATCCAAGAGGACTTAGCTGTTCCAGCTGTGTACTTCCCAGAAGCAATTGATCTCCATAGAAGTTGGATCTCATCTTTTCTGAGATTGACCTGGTTTGAGAGAAGTTCATTTCTAGGTGATGAAAACCCAAAAATCTCATTCAATTCTCTGAATGACACTGAATACTCCTTCCCTTTCACAGTAAACTCCACATGTCCAAGCCCATCTCCTTGAATAATTCTTGAATCCCTTGGGTAGTAAATGAAAGCTTCAAAGGAAGCCAAGAATTCTTGAGACTCCTGTTCATAAGCGATCTCTCTCATCTCCAAAAGTGACTCAACACCCATGTTCCCAAGCAAAGTTTTGACATCTTCATAGATGCCAATCTTCTTCAGAAAGTCCACATCAGGGAACCTCCCTTGCTGGATCTTTATCTGTTGAAACTTAGCCAGATAATCAAGTGTTTCTGGTTCAGTTTTCTTGAACCTCTTTGATCCCTCTTCAATGGTGCCTTGTGAACCACCAGCTGAGCTGCTTGAGTCACTTTCAGTCTGTTCACTCTCTGATACCACAGCCAACTGTTTCCCCTTCTTCTTGGAACCAGAAGCAATCACCAAAGCTTTCCCTTCATGCCTTATCCTTTTTGGCGCTGGATCACACTTTCCTTGCTTTGTGGTATTCTTTGCACCTTGACCTTTTTCTCTTGGCTTTGAAGATCCTGAGACCAAACCTTTGCCTTTTGATGCAGTATCATTCTTCTTGGCCAAAGAGTTGGTTCTTTCAGTCATCTGCCAAGAGATTCTCAAAAACAATGTTAGTACAAGAATAAGCTTCACAAAATTCTCCAAATTTTGAGAAAATTTTGGTGCAAGAATCGATTTTAAAACCACATGAACAAGTTTCTCAAGCCAAGAACCAATCCAATAAGTTCATAGCAATGCAAAAACAAGAGTGCAAAGCAAGGACTCAGCAAGAAACGAGTTCATCTTTTGTTTTAAAAAAAAACAAAATCAATTTTTTTCATGAATTACTTGCAACAATTTTCAAAACTCAAGAACAAGGAATTACCAACAAAGTGCTCTGTTTTCCAAGACTATCTAGCACCCTAGCATTTATAAAAATAATCCCAAGGTCTAGAACAACCTATTAAAATCGATTCCACACCTTGAAGTTCAAAAATCACCATTGAAGAACATGGAAAAAGGTGAATTTTAACAGAATGAAGTACCTTGGGATTAAGATGCAACGAGCTCGAAATGCAATCGGGATGATGTTAACAACTCAAAAACGAGTTCAGAGCACTTTGAATCAACAAATTTGGTGGAGAAATGAGAGAGATATGATGAAAACAATGGAGAGAAATGAGAGAAAGAGTTGCAAACTCGGGTTTATGGTGGGGAAGAGAGAGTGTGGGACAGGGTCAAGCCTTTGGACTGGTGGTCAATAGATCTATTTTGACCAGTCAAGGCTTTGACCCGTCCTTTTCTCGTTGACCGGCCTCCTTTCTCTCATTTGTGCAACCGGGAACCGTCGGGATCGAGCCGCAAGACTGTCTCGGTGTAGAACCGGAAATGTTTTTGTGCTACCTGGGATCTTCTGTGCCTACCCCGCATGACCAAGTCGCAGTAAAAGTCCTTCAGCTTGGTTTTATGTCTTCTCCATGCTGCTACCTGGTTCTATTGCGACCAGCTAGCACGACCAAGTCGTAGTGATTTGCGAACATCTGTGCGAGTTAGTCTTGATTGTTCCCAGGACGCATGACTAGGTAGCAGGTTTTTGGACTTAAACACTTTGGCCGTTCTTCTTTTTTTTGCTGCGACCTGGAACCCTTGCTTCCCAGCTAGCACGCCCAACTCGGAGTAAATTGCGAACATGTGTGCGGGTTAGCTTCCTTTTTTCCCAGGTAGCACGAACATCCCGCAGGGTTTGTGACTTAGACAACTCAGGCTCTCTTTGTTTGGTGCGGCCTAGTCTTCATGCTTCCAGGTAGCACGACCATCTCGGAGTAAAATGCGGATCATCGTGCGGCTTAGCTTCCATTCGTCCCAGCCAGCACACCTAAGCCGCAGCTTTTGTAACTTAGATACCTTGGCCGTTCTCTTCATGCTGCGACCTGGTCTCCTTGTTCCTAGCCAGCACGCCTAACCCGGAGTGATTTGCGAACATATGTGCGGCCTAACTCTTTTGGTTCCCAGGTAGCATGACTTGGCCGCAGGTTTTTGGACTTAAGATATCTCGGCCATTCCTCTTTTGCTGCTACCTAGTCTCCTTGCTCCCAGCCAGCACACCTAAGTCGGAGTGATTTGCGAACATGTATGCGGCCTAGCTTCTTTTGTTCCCAGGTAGCATGACTAGGCCGCAGGTTTTTGGACTTAAACACTATGGCCTTTCTTTTCCTGCTGCGACCTAGTTTCTCTTTTCCCAGCCAGCACGCCTAACCCGGAGTAAATTGCGAGTTGGGCTGCGATTTAGCTTACTTGGGTTTCAGGCCGCAGCACCAGGTAGCAGAGTTTGGGACTTAGAACTCTTGGCCCTTCTTCTTTTGTATGCGGCCTGGCTCCTCTGCTCCTAGGTCGCACATCCAAGTAGGAGTGAATCACGAGTGTTGCTGCGGGTTGGATTCTTGGACACCAGCTAGCACAACCAACCCGCATGATTTTCCACTTAGTCACCTTGGCCCTTTCTACTCCTTTGTGCGGCCTGGACCTCTTTCACCAGGTAGCACGCCCAGGCCAGAGTAAATTGCGATTCCTGCTGCGGCCTGGGCTCTTTTTGATCCAAACCGCACACCTAGGTAGCACTGAGGCGTTCTCCAAGTTTTTTAGGCCCTAAACACTTCTCTAAGCCCTCTCACATGCTCCATTCCATTCATCACTGAGCTATGTCCTCCAAAAGTCACCTAGAACCTGAGACCAACTCACAAAACCCTAAAACATAAAAGAAAAGAGAAGAAATCAAAAGAACTATGTACAAGGATAAGCTTGGGGTGTCTCCCAAGAGCACTTTGTTTAAAGTCTCTAAGTTTGACTTTGGAAACCTGTTTAACAGGCTGGTGGTGGATCAAGAAAGGGAACTGATGTAGCTTCCTCTTTCCTTTGTGAAACCAAATAGTGCTTGATCCTTTGGCCATTTACCACAAACTCTTGACCATTCTTTCCTTCCAAGACAACAGCTCCATATGGCCTGACTTCAAGAACCTTAAAGGGACCAGACCATCTAGACATAAGTTTACCAGGAAACAACTTAAGCCTAGAGTTGAACAGCAACACCAGATCACCATTCTTGAACTCCCTTTTCAGAATCTTTTGATCATGCAAAGCCTTGGTCTTCTCCTTATAGATCTTTGAGCTCTCAAAAGCCTCAAGCCTAATCTCCTCAAGTTCATGGAGTTGCATGACCCTTTTCTCTTGAGCTGTCTTGATATCAAAGTTCAGCAACTTCACAGCCCACATAGCCTTGTAATCCAACTCAACAGGAAGGTGGCAGCTCTTCCCATATAGCAGATTGAAAGGTGATGTCCCAATTGGAGTTTTAAAGGCAGTCCTATAAGCCCACAATGCATCATCTAGCATTTTGCTCCAATCTTTTCTGCTTGAGCTAACAGTCCTCTCAAGAATGGCCTTGATCTGTCTATTAGATACCTCAACTTGGCCACTAGTTTGAGGATGATATGGAGTAGCTACCTTGTGTTTCACTCCATGCTTTCTCAACAAACCCTCCAAAGTCTTGTTCACAAAATGAGATCCTCCATCAGAGATAACAACCCTTGGAACTCCAAATCTTGGGAAGATAATGCTCTTGAACAGCTTCACTACAACCTTGGAATCATTGGTAGGGGAAGCAATGGTCTCAACCCATTTGGACACATAGTCCACATCAACAAGTATATACTGATTCCCATAGGATGAAATGAAGGGCCCCATAAAGTCAATTCCCCAGCAGTCAAAGATCTCAACTTCTAGAATTGGGTTTTGAGGCATCTCACTCCTCTTTGATATGTTCCCATGCCTCTGACAGGCATCACATGCTGAAACAACTAACTGAGCATCTTTGAACATTGTGGGCCACCAAAACCCACTCTGAAGAACCTTGGCCACAGTCTTGAATGCTCCCATGTGACCTCCAAAAGCTGAACCATGACACTCTTGCAACACAGGTTGCATCTCCTCCTCAGCAAGACACCTCCTATACAGCTGATCTTTATTCAGGACATAGAGGTAAGGCTCATCCCAATGGTATCTTTGAACTTCTCTGAAGAACTTCTTCCTGTGGTAAGCATCTAATTCAGGTGGTTCCACTCCACAAGCAAGATAGTTCACAATGTCTGCAAACCAAGGCATCCTCCTCTCTTGAATGCTGTCCATTTCTTCAAACTCCAAATAATAATGGAGCACCATCAGTGATTCCTCAGGAAGACTGTCATTATGAGGCACTTCAGAGTCAATTCTCAGCCTAGAGAGATGGTCTGCAGCTCCATTCTCTATACCCTTTTTGTCCTGTACTTCCATATCAAACTCCTGAAGTAGAAGAACCCATATCAATCGTCTTGGCTTAGCATCTTTCTTGGTCATCAGATACCTGAGGGCTGCATGATCAGTATATACAATGACTTTTGATCCCACCAGGTAACTTCTGAATTTATCAAAGGCAAAGACTATTGCCAACATTTCCTTCTCAGTAGTAGCATACTTCTCTTGTGCAGAGTCAAGTGTTCTACTAGCGTAGTAGATGACATGAAGCTTCTTATCTTTCTTCTGGCCAAGTACTGCTCCAACTGCAAAATCAGATGCATCTGTCATAACCTCAAAAGGAAGGGACCAGTCTGAGGCTTGGACAATTGGTGCACTGACTAATGCATCCTTGATCATCTTGAAGGCCTCTTCACATTCAGCATCAAAGATGAAATCCACTTCTTTACACAACAGCCTTGTCAAGGGCCTGGCAATTCTTGAGAAGTCTTTGATGAATCTTCTATAAAACCCTGCATGCCCAAGGAAACTCCTTATCCCTTTGACTGAAGTGGGAGTTTGCAGGTTCACCATCACTTCTACTTTTGCTCTGTCAACCTCTATACCCTTCTCAGATATCTTGTGCCCAAGAACTATTCCTTCCTGCACCATGAAGTGGCATTTCTCCCAATTCAACACCAAGTTATGCTGCTCACATCTCTCCAAGACCTGTGACAAATTAGAGAGACAATCCGAGAAGGAGGAGCCATATACACTAAAGTCATCCATGAACACCTCCACCTTCTCTTCAATAATGTCAGAGAAGATATGCATCATGCAACGTTGAAATGTGGCAGGGGCATTACAGAGACCAAAAGGCATTCGCCTCTATGCAAATGTGCCATAAGGGCATCTGAATGTTGTTTTCTCTTGATCCCAGGGATCTATGGGAATTTGGAAGAACCCCGAGTACCCATCGAGAAAACAAAAGAAGGGGTGGTTTGCAAGCCTCTCTAACATCTGATCAATGAAAGGTAAAGGAAAATGATCCTTCCTAGAGGCTGCATTGAGCTTTCTATAGTCTATACACATTCTGTGTCCTGTGACAGTCCTAGTAGCTATCAGCTTATCCTTCTCGTTTTTAACCACTGTGATCCCACCCTTCTTGGGCACAACATGAACAGGAGACACCCATCTTGAGTCAGAGATTGGGTAAATTATCCCTGCCTCAAGAAGTTTTAGTATCTCCTTCTTAACCACTTCCTTAAGGTTGGGGTTAAGACGTCGTTGATGCTCAATAGAGGACATAGATTGGTCCTCTAGGTGGATCCTGTGGGTGCAAATGTCAGGAGATATCCCTCTAATATCAGCCAAAGAATACCCTATGGCTCTCCTGAACTTTCTTATCTCACTAAGCAATGCACTCTCTTGATCCTCTAATAGGCTATCATTGATGATTACTGGATATGTGGAGTTTAAGCCCAAGAAAGCATACCTGAGCCCTGTTGGTAGAGGCTTGAGCTCAACAGGGGGTGCATCAGCCTCATTCCAATCCTGGTCCAAGCTGCTTTGGCTCATTTCTGCTCCTTTGATAGCCAAGACCTCAGAGTCACTTTGTTCCAATTCCAAAAACCTTGTTTCAGGACCCAGCTCTCTAGCCTTGTCCAAATACAACTTGTACCCTTCACTTGCTTCTGCTAAGAGCCCATTGTCTCTTTGTTCTTGAGTTAGAGCAGCTTGAATGGGATCCTCAGTGTTCAGCTCCTCTAGCAACTCATCAGCCAACTGATCCATTGTCTCCACATAGAAACACTGACCTTCAATGGTGGGTTTCTTCTTCATCTCATTCACATCAAACTTGAGCTTTTCAGACCCAAGTTGAAGCTCTATTATCCCACCTCTCACATCAATTATAGCTCCTGCAGTTGCCAAGAATGGCCTGCCCAAGATTAAAGGATCAACTGGTTCTTCATCCATTTCCAGCACAACAAAATCTGTTGGAACCTCAAAACCACCTATCTTAACAGGTAGATCCTCCAACATACCAACAGGCAATCTAACAGATCTATCTGCAAGGATAAGAGAGATCCTTGCAGGTTTGAAGACTTTAAAGCCCAGCTTCTTTGCTATGGAGAATGGCATCAAGCTGACTGATGCTCCTAGATCACAAAGACATCCAGAGAATAGAAGAGGTCCAATGGCACAAGGGAGTGTGAAACTCCCTGGATCAGTTAACTTCCTTGGAATAGACTTCTTCTGAATGATAGCACTGCATTCATGACTTAGTACCACCATGCCTTGAAGCTCTTTTGTCTTGTTCAGAATGGCATCCTTCAAGAACTTCTCCATCTTTGGCATCATTAAGAATGCATCAATGAGAGGCATTGTGAGTGGTGTCTCCTTGAGTGCCTTCTCAAATACAGCTCTTGCCTTGTCCACTAGTTGCTTCTTGAATCTCCCTGGAAATGGGAGCTTGGGTTGGTATGGAGGTGGTGGCACATATTTCTTCTCTGGTTCTGGTTCCTTTGCTACCTCTTTACCCTTTTCTGTCCTTGGTTTCTCAGCAACCTGATCCTCTTTTAAGGCTGCCTCCCCCTCAGTTTGATCATTGTCCTTAATGATCACATTGTTGTTCTTAATACCAGGTAACTCCTTTCCACTCCTCAGTGTAATGGCCTTGGCATATTCCTTGGGGTTGGGTTCTGGTTTTCTAGGTAGGTGACCTTGGTTCTCTGAGCTTGATGCCTGGTTTTGCTTCAGTTCCTTGATTTCCTGCTGCATGGCTGCATTCTGGCTTGCAAAGATCTGTTGACCCTGAAGTAGTTGTTGCAGAATACCAACCATATCTGTCCCCATCTGTGGCTGCTGCTGAACCATTGGTGGCTGAAACTGTTGTTGAACCGGCGCCTGCTGTTGGAACTGTGGTGGACCAAATCCTGGTGGTGCCTTTTGCTGCTGTGAAATGAAACTAGGACCTTGAAATGGTTGCTGTTGCTGACCAAAACCTTGATTCTGAGCAAACTGATTCTTGGGTTGAAATGACCCTTGAAAGTTGTTCTTGGGAACAAAGTTCTTTGGAGCTTGAGAATTGGGATAGACCTGGTCTTGTGGGTTAGCTACATTGGTGTTCCTGTAGGAAAGGTTTGGATTGGCATTACCATACTGATATCTCTGGAACCTCTGATTCCCAATGTAGTTAAGCTCATCTTGGGTAAGACCTTCTTCACTTATGTTCTCAAAGATTTGAGAAGGTTCCTCATACTTTCCAACAAAATGCATTGGCTTCTGAGTGGTGAATTTCAGCTTGTCCAATTCACTTCTCAACTCCTTAACTTCCCTAGAGAGCCTATGTTCTGAGCTTGAACCTTCAGATCTTTTTGATCTGTCATAGTCTTCACCATAAGTATCATTGCTCAATGCTAAGTTCTCCACTAGCTCTAAAGCAGCATGTATCTCCTTTCCCAGAAAGTTCCCATTGGAAGCAGTATCCAGCTGGTTTCTAATCTTGGGAAGAGCTCCTCTATAAAGTGTGCTGAGAAGAGAAGCCTCACTAAACCCATGGTGTGGGCATTGGTTGGTGTAGCTCCTGAATCTTTCATATGCTTCACCAAAACTTTCATTGCTGTGCTGAGTGAAGCTAGAGATTTGGTTTCTCAGTTTTGCAGTTCTTGAGGTGGAGAAGAACTTAGACAGGAAAGCTTGCTTGCATTGCTCCCAGGTTTGAATGGAGCCTCTTGGAAGATTCTTTTCCCATTGGTGGGCTTTGTCACCAAGACTGAATGAGAATAGTCTTAGCTTGGAGCTGTCTTCTGAAACTCCATTAATCTTGGTCAGATCACACACACTTTATCAAATTGATCCAAGTTTTCCAAGGGGTCTTCCATTGCTAACCCATGGAACTTTGAGTTCTGGACCATATTCAACAATGATGCCTTCACTTCAAAGTTGTTGTTTTGCACAGGTGGTGCCTGAATTCCAGCTCCATATTGATGAGCATTGGCCCTGTCATTCTCTCCAACATAAACTTGGGGTTGCTCATATCTTCTTTATTGGTGTTGGAAGGGTTGGGGTGGTGGTGCACCTGTTGTCTTTGCTGTACATTGGCCTGATGCCTCTGTTGATGAACTTGAGCTTGTCCCTGGTGGACATAAGCTTGTTGGTGATGCACCTGTTCCTGATGAACATTACCCTGATTCAGCCCTTGACAAACTCCATTACCAGCTCCATTACACTGATCCTGTTGCTCCTGAACTGGTTGTTCTATGTCTACCACGTGATCTCCTTGTTCTGCCATCTCAGCCTGATCAATCTGTCTACCACGTGTGTCCCTTCTCCTCCTTGGTACCAAAAGATTGATATTGTCGTTGAGAGGGAAAGGTGAACCACAGCTTCTTGATCTAGACCTGGTGTTCATACACCTGAAATCACAAACAGAACTTGAAAGTAATCAGTAAAAACAAGAAAGTAAGCACTTGATCTCAAGAACAGATCAGAGCTTAATGCTAAACAAACCAAAATTTGGCAACGGCGCCAATTGATAACTAAGAGTTTTCAAGGCTCTTTGTAGAGGTTATCAATCCCCTGTCTTGTAGTACAAGGGGTTTATCAATCCAGATGTGTTGTTAGACACTAAACTATGTGATCAAGTTCTTAATTCAAGCAAACAAGAGTGGTTTTGATTAACTAATGAGAACTACAAACTTAAAACAAGATTAATGACTAAAGAAGTGATCAAACAAAGAACTAAGCAAATGACAAGTGATGAGAATGTATGTATGATGATGAGAAAGGTCTTAGACATGATAGTGGATTAGGGTGCTTTCAGTGATAAACTAATGAGCTAATGAATCATGTGATCAAGCAAACCATTCAACATAAACATCTTTAATTAAGTTAATCCTCTCATGAAGGTATTAACTCCTATGCTAAAACAGTTTCTAACCCAATCATCATCAGTGAAACATGAGTTAACAAGCATTAAGAATCAGTTTAATCTGTCATTTAAGCATATAGACAATCATTCCCATGATGAATAACACTTAAACCTCTAACAACCTTGGTTCAGGCATTTCATCAAACACTTTTGGTGCATGAAATGCCCAGAATCTAGACCACATATGATTTGTATGGATCTAGCATAGAGAACAAGTTGTAGAGAATGGAATATGCATGATCTAACCCCTAAGCTCACTAATCTACCACTTAAGCACCCTAATCTACATATCTAAGATCTTAATATGGAGATTACTCACTAATCATGATCAATACACTAGATCCTTTGCAAGATGTGTTGTTAATCATGATTAGAAGTGTATAGATGAAGAGATAGATGATAGATTTAGAAGAAAGCAGCTTTAAACACACAGGATCTCTTAAACTCTCTTGATTAAACACCCAATAATCGATATTTCTCTTCTTAGTGGAGTCTTTTTCACAAAAGAGGCAAGAGACAAAAGAAATAAAGCTTAGTTCTCCCACAAAAAACCCTAAAAAGTATTTATATCTCTCTAAAAACGAACCGGGTCAGCCCGGAACAAACCGGGTCCTGACCCGGCTTTAATGGATAAGGTGGAAGTCCTGCGGGTTGGTCCAGTATCTCCCAGGTAGCATGACTAAGTCGCAGTAGATGAAGAACCTGTCTTGTGAGACTTAAATCGTCTTGTCTTAGCCGCACGCCCAAGTAGGAGTGTTTTGCGAGTGTTGCTGCGGCTTGATCTTCTTCTTCTTCAACTCGCAGGACCAAGGCGGTTTCTGGGGAATGTGCATATGTGCAGGTTGGTTTCCATTGCACATAGGTCGCAGGCTCAAGTCGGAGTGATTTGCGAGTGGTCGTGCGGCTTAGTTCCAGGCGCGGCTAACTCGCATGCCTAAGTCGCACGATTGTGGACTTAGCATTTCTCTTGCTCGGAAGCCTCAGAACTCATCCAGTGATAGTTTACCCGCACTTCTCAACTCGCAGCATCAGCTTTCAGGCATTCATCTTCAGGCCTGCGGGTTAACCAAGTCGCAAGACCATCTCGCAGCATTCAGAGCAGCTTGGACCACTTCGCATTCCGGAGAGTGTAACTTCTACGATACCTGTCCAAATTGCGTGATTCCGGTTGCAGAAGACAGAGGACTCATTTATCTCCAACTTTAGTGAAGGAAGTTTCGGTGCTTGGGAAGGGGAAGGCTTCCTGGAGGGCGCATCTTTGCAGTGAATTTACACGAACAGAGAGAGGCGTCTAGACATGTGTCCATTCCGGAGACCGTATCTTCCTGCTCATAGCTCCGAATTGAATGATCGCGGACGTTCTGATAAGGCGACTCAAATGTCTCTGATTCTAATGAAGGCCTCGGAAACTGAATCGGCCTGGAAGTACACCGTCCTTCGCATTCTTCAGAGCTCATCGGCTTGGTCCAAAACAGCAGCGAGACAGGGGTTTCTTCCGACGAGCTTAACTCTCTGCTCACGCGTCCGAATTCCATACTTTCACTTGCTATGGAACAGTGATCCAATCTTCTCCAACTTTGATGAAGCACCCGACAACTGAATCGGACCGGAAGGTTCCCTGGACAGGTGATTTCGGAAACGTGTCTGCACCCGGAGATTTTGGCCGATACAATTCACTCGCGGTACGTGTTTTGGCCGATAGAGTCTACCCGCGGTACATGAAAATGGCCGATAAAAACCTTACTGGTACGCGAGAATGGCCGGTAACCTCCAAAGACCCAGTTTCACCATTTTTCAAGCCTTGATCACCATTCCACTTCCTGGATTCATCTTTTTTAGCTCAAAATAGCTCCAAATACACCTGATAAACACTCAAAACATGCAAAGACTCATTGGGACCTAATGCATCTCCTAAGTTCTAAAACAAACCCTAAGGACCTAAAATGCATGAAATAAAACATGATTTGGAATGAAATATGCAACCTAAATGATGCAAATTATGAACATATCAACCTACACCCCCATATCCTAGAGCCTTAAGAGCCCCTAAGAAAGAGAAAGAAAAAGCTAAGCTGAAAGAGTTAATCGATCAATTAAATGTGAGATTACCTTTCGTAGAAGCTTATGCTATGATTCCCGCTTTAAGAAAATACATGAAGGGTATTCTAACAAATTCTTTAACTCTTGAAGAAGGCGTTATGATAATAACCCATGAATGTAGTTATATCCTGCAAAGCCGAATCCTTGAAAAGAAAAACGATCCTGGAAGCTTCGTACTTTCATGCACCATCAATGATGTAGCTTTTGAGCGTGCTAGCATAAACATGATGCCTCTTTCAGTAGCAAAACGTTTAGGACATCACACTTTCCAGCCCACTAAAATTTCCTTAGTATTAGCTGATCATTCCGTTAGACAACCTGTAGGTATCTTAATTGATGTTCCTGTCGAAATCGAAAAATATTCCATACCCACCGATTTCATAGTTTTAGAACTAGAAAGAGAACCTAAGGATCCACTTATTCTTGGACGACCATTCCTATCTACAGCTGGAGCCATAATCAATGTTTCTGAAGGAAAAATTGAGCTTCATCTAGCCGGCCTAGTTATGCAATTCGACATGAACAAAAGTTTTGATAAACCGACTTTGGATGGCAAAATTTGTTGGACTGATGAGTTAGACGGAATTAGTGAGGAAGTCTATGAAGATCTGCTTCTAGACGACCCTTTAAGTGTCATGCTTTCACCCACAAAAGACGAACGCAATTTCCTTGAAGAAATTTCGAGCGAATGCGCACGTATGCTTGATAAGTCCAAAACTTATAGGAAATCTCTAAACTATCTAGATCTTAAGGACCAAACAAACATTCCTACACCTCCTAAAGACACTGCTGCAGCAATTAATGATCCTTGGAGCGAGCTTAAAGCCCCTAAAGTCGAGCTTAAACCTCTTCCTGTCGGACTTAAGTACGCTTTCCTTGGACAAAATTCTACTTATCCTGTCATTATAAACTCTGGTTTGACAGAAGAAGAAACCACAATGCTATTGACTGAGCTGAGAAAGCATAGAAAAGCCTTAGGATATTCGCTTCATGACATACCTGGAAGCTCTCCAGATCTTTGTATGCACAAGATTAATCTAGAAGATAATGCTAAAAACTCAATCGAAAGTCAAAGGAGACTGAACCCTAATCTCATGGATGTTGTCAAGAAGGAGATTATGAAGCATTTAGAAGCTGGAATAATCTTTCCTATCTCAGATAGCACTTGGGTTAGCCCAGTTCATGTTGTCCCGAAGAAATGAGGAGTCACTGTCATTAAAAATGATAAAATGATCGCTACAAGAACAGTAACTGGACATCGTATGTGCATCGATTACCGGAAACCGAATGCAGCAACTAGGAAAGATCATTTTCCACTTCCCTTCATAGATCAAATGCTAGAAAGATTAGCTAATCACCCTACTATTGCTTCCTTGATGGATACTCCGGATTTTTCCAAATTCCTATTCGCCCGGAGGATCAAGAAAAAACGACATTCACTTCTCCATATGGCACGTTCACCTACCGACGTATGCCTTTTGGATTGTGTAATGCACCTGCTACCTTCCAGCGATGCATGATGTCGATCTTCACAGATTTTATTGAGGATTTCATGGAAGTATTCATGGAAGATTTCTCTGTCTATGGATCTTCTTTTGAAAAATGCCTAGGCAACCTTGGTAAATTTCTGCAAAGATGTGAAGATAAGCACTTAGTATTAAATTGGGAAAAATGTCACTTCATGGTACGAGACGGAATCGTGCTTGGGCATAGAATTTCGGGAAAAGGAATTGAAGTTGACAAAGCTAAAATCGAAGTCATGACCAGCCTACAACCTCCCACAAACGTAAAAGGAATTCGTAGTTTCTAAGAACACGCAGGATTCTATAGGCGTTTCATAAAAGATTTTTCTCAAATAGCTAGACCTCTTACGCGTTTGGTTTGCAAGGAAACGAACTTCGAGTTCGATGATGAGTGCTTAGCCGCGTTTCATAAGATCAAAGAAGCCCTTGTCTCCGCTCCAGTCGTGCAAGCACCTGATTGGGAACTCCCATTCGAAATCATGTGCGATGCAAGTGATTATGCAGTCGGAGCAGTGCTTGGCCAACGAAAAGATAAAAAACTGCACGTAATCTACTACGTAAGCAGAACTCTAGACGAAGCTCAATGCAATTATGCTACAACAGAGAAAAAACTTCTGGTTGTCGTATTTGCATTTGAGAAATTCCGTTCTTATCTCGTAGGATCTAAGGTCATAGTTCATACTGATCATGCTGCAATCAAGTATTTTATGTCTAAGAAAGACGCTAAACCGAGGTTGATAAGATGGATCCTCCTACTGCAAGAATTCGACATCGAAATTCGAGATCGGAAAAGCGCAGATAATGGAGTTGCAGATCATCTTTCACGAATTTGAGTTGAAGAAAGATTGCCTTTAAATGACAGTTTGCCAGAAGATAACATCTATGCAATAGATACAACCCCCACCAATTCCAATACCGCACCACCAAGTCAACTCATGCGAAGATCAGATGCTTTCAACACACCATGGTTTAGGCACATAGCAAATTACCTAGCAGCTGATGTAGAACCACCGCAATTCTTTGGCTATAGGAAGAAAAAATTTCTGAAAGACGTAAGACATTATTTTTGGGATGAACCCTATCTCTATAAGAGATGTGCTGATGGGTTATTCCGAAGATGCGTGGCTGAAGAAGAGATGGAAGGAATCTTATTCGGATGCCATAGCTCGTCTTACGCAGGACATTTCGCAACTTTCAAAACCGCTTCAAAGATCTTACAAGCAGGTTTTTGGTGGCCTACTTTATTCAAGGATACTCAAGTTTATATATCGCGATGTGATAAATGCCAAAGGATGGGCAACATAAGCAAAAGGAATGAGATGCCTCAAAATTTTATTCTCGAAGTCGAAAGTTTCGATGTCTGGGGAATAGATTTTATTGGACCCTTTCCTACTTTTTTGGAAACCAATACATCTTAGTAGCAGTAGACTACGTCTCTAAGTGGGTTGAAGCAGTCGCTAGCCCCACCAACAATGGTCGTCATGAAGCTGTTTAAATCTATGATATTCCCGCGTTTTGGAGTTCATAGAATTATGATAAGCGATGGAGGATCACATTTCATCAACATAGTTTTCGAAAATCTTCTTAGAAAGAATGGAGTTACACATAAAGTTGTTTCCCCATACCATCCCCAAACCAGCGGTCAAGTAGAGATCTCAAACAGAGAAATCAAGTCGATTTTGCAGAAAACAACTGCAGTTCATCGCAAGGATTGGTCTACAAAGCTTGACGACGCATTATGGGCATACCGAACAGCATTCAAGACACCATTAGGAACAACACCATTCCACTTAGTTTATGGAAAAGAATGTCACCTTCCAGTAGAACTCGAGTATAAGGCACAATGGTCTATCAAGGAGATAAACATGAATCTGAAAACATCTGGAGAAAGAAGACTACTTCAACTTCACGAGTTAGAAGAAATCCGACACAATGCTTACGAAAACTCGAAGATCTACAAGGAAAAGACTAAAGCATATCATGATAAGAAGATTATTCATAGAATTTTTGCTCCTAACGATAAAGTTCTTCTTTTCAATTCTCGTCTTAAGCTTTTTCCTGGAAAATTACGTTGAAGATGGTCAGGACCCTTCACGATAAAGGAAGTCAAGCCATACGGAGCCATTGTCCTATGGTACAAAACTGGAAACTCATTTACAGTGAATGGACAGCGTGTAAAGCCATATCTGGCTGAAGAAAGAGACGACGAAAGAGAAGTGATGTTTTTGATTGATCCAATATCGGCCAATGATGGGACCAAGGAGTGTCACAATCCCATTTACAATCGTATCAAGTTTTTGGCGCCGTTGCCGGGATTTGAAAGGAAGATAATACATCTTCTGTCCCAATGTCAACCTCCAGCATCTAGAAAAGCAACTCAGGAAGAAAGAGACCAAGTTTCAGATGAAGAAACAGATTGGCAGGAATCATTACCTTGTATGATGGCAAAGAAATGTGTTGAAGATTCAGCTGACTCTTCAATCCAAGAAGACCTGATATGCAGCAAGATAAAGATGCCATACATCGATTCAATCATTGAACATGACGCTGCAGCTTTCTTTTGTGAGTCTTATTCTGCGTTTGAAACACCAGCCAACACTTACAGAGAGAGGCAAGTTCGAATTCTCCATAAGGACAAGACTACAGGTCAGTTTCTCACCTCTTGTTCTATTAGAGGAGAAATGTTTAAAAACGTGCTTTGTGATTCTGGAGCTTGTCTTAACATGATGTCCAAGGTAATTGCTTTGAGACTTGGTATTAAACACCTGCACAGGACTAGAGCAAAGATTAGTCTAGCTGATTATTCCAATCAACGCCTCAAAGAATAGCTCATGACATTCCTTTGAGAATAGGAGATTGCATCGTGCCTGTCGACTTCTACATTGTTGAAACAAGAGACGCAACACATCCAGTGATTCTCGGATGGTCTTTTCTAGCAACTTCCGGAGCTATAATGAACTGGCCAAACCAGAGGATTTTGTTTGCTAATATCGATAAAGATGTCTTCACAGAAGCTGTCCCATACAACAGCAAAGCAGGAAAATGTTCTGCAAAAGAAGAGTTTGAAGAAGAATTTTGGAGTGACGAAGAACCTGCTAGGAAAAGCAAGGAGATGTCGAAAAAGACTTGTCTCAGGACAAGGTCTTCTTCATTGGACTAAGCCACTTCCAACACCAAAGTCGAGCTAAACGACTTAAAACAGAAGCGTATAATGGGAGGCAACCCATTTAGGTATTGTTTTCTTTAGGATTTTTCTTTCTTTTTCCATTGATCTTTTTCTTAGTTTCAGGTGTTTCTTATAAAACAAAATAAAGCCAAAAAAATCAAAAAATCAAAAAGAACAAAAAGAAGGATAGTCCCTGACTGCTCGGCCCAGCAGGAACAAAGGAGAAGCAGGAAACAGGCCGCATATAAGCTCCTGCGGTAGCAGGTGTTCTGACCACGGGAAACATATGATCGACCGCAGCCGTGTCTTTCTGACCGCGGCCGAGCACCAGTTTGCCGCGGTCGCGTAACCCCTGACCGCGGCAGATGGTCGTTGAGATGATACCCGACCCCAAACCACCCACTTCACCTCATTCCACCTCACCAAGCCCCACTCCACCTCATTCATCACTTCCCACCACCTTCCATCACCACCTATCACCTTCCCAAACCTCTTCGAATAAATCCGGTCCATCTCCACCAGCATCCCGGATCCTGGTAAGTTCTCTTTGGCCTTACCAAATTCGAATATTTATGCATTTTTCTCGTCCAATCTCGACTTGTTTCACACTGAGGACAGTGTGATTTAAGTCTGGGGGAGGATTTCATCCCTTTCTAACCACTTTTCTTTCATGAGTCTTGCATTATCTACACTTTTTGCATTTTCCTTAAAGTTTTTCAAAATCGGTTTTCAAAACAAAATACGTTTTCAAGGAAATGGTGAACATGAATCAATGATAGTTGACTGTGTGCTTTTAGACTGTTCCTAGTGACATGGTCATTCATGATTTAGGACTAGACTAGGCGGTAGCTAAGCACATTTGAAACGAAGTACCCCAGAGGAATTTGAATGATTTTGATTCAGATGAAGGAATACACTAGCTCTGTTTTATTTGGACTTAACTTGGATTTAATTTTCTCATTGAAGAATTAGACCAGGGAAACGAATCATACATTCAGGACTCCTTTATCCTTTTTACCACTCTCTGTTGATCCTGAATGGCTAGTTCATCTTTAGCTAGTTCCCCACCTTAACCAATCCTCTTTCAAACCACATGCACTCTTGTTTTCTATTGTCCTATATGCAGATAAGTGCAAAAACGTTGGAGAGAAAGAGGAACGACGCAGTTTTCAGTCACCAAAGACAGAGACCTGCGATTTGCCGGAAAAGTTCCCGGAAGGATTCAACACAAGAGAAGCTCAGTTTGCCTTAGAAAAATCTCAAATTTTGGTACAATCTCGTCCTCTAGTCTCTCTCTCTCTTTAAAAGCCATTTCCTTCCTAAAAAAAACCAAAAATAAGAAAGGAAAGGAAATAAAAGCCTTATAGAGTCTAGAGAGGTCGAATTTTAAGTCCCAAGGCAACTGAAGTTCGATTTTATGGAGTTTTGGAGACCATTTTCTGATTCCCGGAAAGAATCTAAGTATGGGAGAAGAGCTGTTTACAACAAAGGAGGAAGGATTATGCAACAACATTTGGCAAGAAGAAGTGACTGAAAATTGCGGTCATCAACAGGTCTTTATCTCTCTTGCGGTTTTGCATATTATCTTGCATCCTCCAGATTCATCAGGTAACCCGAAACACCTTAATTCCACCACTTAAACAGCCCTTTAATGCCAAACGCCGTCTACCCTGGATGATGTCTTTAATGAGAATTCACTATTGCACTTAATGAATGTAGAGAGCTAGGTTACTGGAATCAAGAGATTGTTTAAGTTTTGCATGACGGAAAAAGTGGATTAGTATCTTTTGTGTTTTGGTGAGAATTTTCTAGACTAAGTTGTGGATTGATGCACGATCTTTGGTCCTTGTTTAGGAGTTCATGTCTCTGAGATTTGTGCATTTCCTATTTTTGTTTTCACTTAACCAGTTTAGACTTTTGCTTTGTTTGAGGACAAACAAAGGTTTAAGTCTGGAGGAGTTGATAACACCGTATTTTGACCACTTTTATGGATCGTTTTGAAATACTTTTTCTATCTTTCAATTGCTTTTAAGTACTTTTATCACGTTTATTAGTATTTGTAGTTCTAAGACTCTTTTCAGGAAACTTAGGGAAAAGCTTAACAAAATGGATAGAAGACAGATTTTTAGCTCAGAGTCAAACCGTCAGAAGTTCACCCCCGATTGAAGGCCTTCTCACCGTCTGATCCAGCTCAAATTTGGAGATCTTAAAGATGGAAATATCAGCTTTCCAGCACACTTTACAGCTTGGCAATCCAACAGTTCAATCAAAAGATACGCGAAGAGCAAGATGTCCCGCAAACCAGCCGGCAAG
The DNA here is from genome assembly GCF_000478725.1 of Eutrema salsugineum. NCBI lineage: Eukaryota > Viridiplantae > Streptophyta > Magnoliopsida > Brassicales > Brassicaceae > Eutrema > Eutrema salsugineum. The sequence continues at coordinate 11,767,027 of NW_006256756.1, read as the reverse complement.
CGTTTCCACCCGCGGCCAACTGGCCATTCCCCGCGGTCACAACCATCCCGACCGCGGCCAGCCACCCATTCACCGTGGTCACTTACATCCCAACCGCGGCCAGATAACTCCGAGTTTGAATGCCCATTTATGAAGCCCGTATCATTTTTCCAGCCTCAATTCCGGAACCCTAGACACCAGAGAGTATTGGAGACTATAAATACATATCATTTAGATCATTTTTGGGAGAGAGAAGAAGAGAGACGAAATACTTTACAGAAATTTTACTTTAAGCTTTGTTTATAGGTTTTAGGGAGAGCGAGATCTATCTCTTGAACCCTTGTTATTTCTTTTTCAATTTTGGTTTCTGTACTACTTTTTAATACTATGTTTTTGATTTCGTTTATCATGTCTGAGTAGTTTTATTGTTGGGACTAAGTGAGTTTCGATGGGGATACATATGTTCGATGAGGATTCCATGAGCTATTGAGCCGAATCTTAGAACTTTTTCTTCTGAATTCGTTTTTACTGCATGAGAGTAGCGTCATGAACTACAATCTGATCCAGATGCTTGGTGACACGAAAGTGTTCATCCGGTGTCAGATCTAGTTTGAGAGAGCAAAACAAACATAGGAGTGGAAACCTACGTATGGGCGATTTGTGAATGCTGACGAGTATTAAACATAATGTATCTCTTCTTTTCCAGGGCCAGAGTGGAAACCTACTGGTCAGGGTTGAGAGAGATAGTTGTCTATGATCACGACACTGGCGTATTCATACGTCCGTGACTCCAGTTCGAAAAGTTTAAGCTAAGATCTTATCAAATTTACTCTCTCTAGCAATGTTTTGAATCGTTCATACCCCTGAGAAAACTTTCCTGAACCCCAGCGCCTCTTTTTCTATAGATTTACACCGATTTTTATTCAAGTTTTAGTCTAGTATTTTCATTTTCCCAATCGATTTTTATTAAAGCAATTAGGTTTAGCCGTTTTTCTCGTTTTTACTCGTTTTCATTAAGTTTAGTTATTAGGTCATTTTAATTACCGTATTTTCTTTTTAAGATTTGTTTTTACGTTTTGAACACACCACCAAAACCCTCACAAAACTCGCCTGGTTCTAGACTTCCTTACTTTATATTTCTTTCGAAGGCTTTTGCAGGAAAGATCCTCCTTCCATGTGGATTCGATCACTAATTACTACAATCAATCAGCTGTGCACTTGCGGCTATTGATTTTATTTAGGGTAAAACTTGACAACCCTCGACACCACATCAAGTCAAGCAACATCAGAAAGAACGGTTACAAACTGCCTAGATAACGTCATCATCCAAAATGTAAAACAAAGATGTCAACAAACGTTGCATCACGAACGACAAGTGCTTAGAAAAAGATTGACACATCCTACCAGATAAACAAAAGTAAACGCCACGAGCAACAGAGCTCCAAAAGAAAAATTTCTAGGAAAGACCTTAAATAAGGAATTAAGGTGGCTCCTCAAAAGATACGGCCAAATATGACCACAGGTCGAGACAACAGGTCAGTGTCGGGGGCAAAAGCGCTAACGCCAAAACCTGTGAACGAATCAGGAAATACCAGCAGAGTCTTTCCATCACTTTTGGCTGATTTAACAACAACCTCTCAATACTCCTCTTCTTATGAAGAGTAACAAATGTTAACAAAGGAACGATATGAGGTATGTCCAGAAGAGGAGAAAAGGGGACGAAAATTTAAAAATGGGGAGCGACAGCTCCCAATAAAAAGAAGAAGAGAGGGAAGCGATGAGCAAAGTAAAAAAAAAAAGAAGTGACATAAGTAAAAGAAATTTAAAAAAAAAAAGATAGACCAGAAGAGACTTTAAAGACGGTAGGTCACTGCGAAAGTGCAAGATGCTACCAAAACGTAGGCCATCACTCCTGACGACCTCCCATTGACGAGTTCTCACCGGTGAGCTCACACCGACGAGCTATCACGAGTGATATCTCACATGATGACCTCCCATGTCAACCTTAAAACAATGAAATTACGAATGATGACCTCCCACAAAGATCATCTAGATCGATCTTACTTACGAACGACGAGCTCTCAACAATCGATGACGAGCTCAATGATCGACGATGAACTCTCAACATTGAACAACGACCAAGGACCTTCCAATAATGACTTACCACCGATGAACTAATGATGATGATCTTCCAACAATAAACCTTCCAAGGACGAGGTACCAATGACTTTCCGCACCTTTAGCAAAGAAGCTGTGTGTTAAATGGGAAGATGATGGTCAGCCATATGAAATGAAGGAAACAACGAAGTGTTTATATTTGAGCATCGACACTAGACCTAAGAGGTCAGAATGTACCATCAGTTAATGAAAGAGAAGGTACATCAACGCTTATCACTCCGCACATATGTAACATGCCTCATGCGACATGGAAGCTCCGTTCATTCTTAATTAAATCTGCTTGTCCATCCTAAATAAGGAATGACCACGGAATCGACATATGGTAGAACCAAAAAAGGTTCGAATAGACAAGAAATGTTGTCGCACATCGACCAGCGATCAGAAAGACTAAATTACTCTCCAAATTCTAAATAAGAAATTAAAGAGTAGGGGGGAAGTTGCTGGGTGAAATTAATTCACTATCCGGTCGGTGCAGTCATGTCACTGCTAAGAAAAATTGAGTGATGAATGGTCACTGTGATCATGTCACTGCTAAGAGAGGAGTGACGAACGGTCACTGTGATCATGTCACTGGTAAGAGAGAATGAGTGACGAACGGTCACTGTGATCATATACCTGTTGAAAGAAAGGGAGTGACGAACAGTCACTAGTGAGAGAGTCTCAACATCGACCATTCATCTTTGTCAATCGGTTTAGCATCGACCATTGATTAAATATAGGTCATTGGTGTACGTTCTTGAGTAATCCGAGAATCTAGAAAAGGTTGGAGCGACCGACCGACATAAACTCCTAATTCAAAGAGAATTATGGAGAGACCGACATATAAAGCCCAATCCAATAAGGATCAGGATTGACATAAATCTATAAATAGAAAAGTCTTGGAGCAAAGACGGACATACAAACACGTACCACTAAAAACCCTAAAAGCTCTACTTTAATAACTAGGTACAATAGCAACAGAGAATCGAGCGACCAGACCTCTTCATAGCGAATGACAGATGATACCAGATTATTTAGATTTGCGATATTGATTCATTGTAGCTTGATATTTGTTGATTATTAAAACTTTACTCTTTTTTGTTATTCCGTAGAATTACTCACGTACAAACCGGTTAAAATTTGTCCAAACAAATACTAATTTACAATAATATTCTGTTTAAATGTAGATTAATACATCAGTGTAAAAAAAAATTGTGGAAATACCCAGTTTAGGAAACTTCTTCTTCTTCCCTCTAGTATTTATCTATTCCTTGCTATCATGTTATGTATGAGAAAACAGAAAATCAATAAGCATAAATTCCTCCTTTTTTTTGGGACTCTTGAATTTTACAAATACAACATATAAATATACACAGACTAAGCTGAATAACTACATCTAAATGTTCAAGTTCAAGTGACAACACTATCGTCATTCCATAAATATAGAGTACTGAGTTTACATACATGTATTAAAAATAGGAAAAAAAAGGGATACTATATCTTATATATAAAAGTTGGCTAACTCTCTCCAGTTGAGTGACACATCAGCACTGGAAAGAGCGCTACGTGTCCTCTATATTAAAAAGTTAAGCTGCTTAATCGATTTTAAATTACCTAAAACCGATTTCTTAGAAAACTTGATTAATTAAATTAAAAATCGGGCCCAATTACAGGCCCAAGAGGAGCGTAACGCACTCATACTTTGGTATGGACCACAACTTAAACGAGATATCTTAAGAATGATATAGACTTATTTATAGTGCAGTTTCCCCTCTCAATATCCAAGTTTGTCGATGTGGGACAAACCAAAAAGACCCACTTTTAATAAATTATCATAGGTATTTATATGTTTGAGTTAAATTTGGGTCTCTAGCACAGCAATATGTCTTTAAGTTTATCATTATGCACATATTTATACAAACTTTAGTTCATACATGTCTAAATATAACAAAATTAATCTTAAAAAATAAATAAATATTAAAAATAATTAGAATAAATATAAAAAGTTATCTTCGATTAATCTCCAATTTTATGTCTAGGCGCTAGGTGGACCTAGAAGACATATATAGTTTTTTAAAAATTGAAAAAAATAAATAAATCAATAAAATATATATAACGAAAAAATTTCAAAATGGTAAATTAAGAAAATTAACAAGTATTATATTAGTAAGATTTACAAGAATAAAAATAATATGAAGATCAAAGAATAGATAAATATTTCTCTCTGATATTAAATGTATATTTTTAAGTAAAGTACTATGTTTTATACAAAAATTAAAAATAGTAAATTTTTAATCCCTTATTATCTTGGAAAAAAAATTAGACTATTTGACACAAATGCTATAAAAAATATTACAAATAATGTATCATCAAGAAAAAATCAAGAAAAATATAAATATTAAACAAACCTTAATAGTAAACATAAAATTTAATAAAAAATTTTAAGATATAAATTAAAACAAGATCCGCGCATATGCGCGGATTCTCTCCTAGTTTGAAATTAGTTTGAAATTAACACGTGGTATGTTGATTTGTTCTTCTTAAACTTTAGACCACTTTGCCGAAAGAAAACAGAAACTTTTCAATTTAAACCACTTTGTCCAGAATCTTATTATATAAAACATCAATTATTCTCTTTTAAGTTAGTAGACTACGTATCTGACGACAAAACATAATAAGAAAAAAAGACTAAAATACACTACTTGTTTTCTTATTTTATCTGGTTAGTTACTATTTTTTTTTTCTACAACACGGACGTACGATAAGTGCATCAACTCCATGTGAATACATATATGACTAAATTAAAATGTCCACTTCAAAAGACAACACAATAATAATTTCAGTAGTATAGAGAATCTGAGTTTGAATGTATTGAAAATGCAAGAACCAAAAATAATCGGTATTAATTCGAAACACGTAACAAATTTTTTTTTTCTTTACTATGAATATTATAAAATATATATATCAGATAATATTTTACAAAAGCTTAACCAATGTATTGTTTCCTTAGCAACAAAATAAAGGAAACAAAAAATTTAAGGAGAACATGATTGCCTTTATTGAAGCCATGGATCCATTAAATCACCAGACGACGTTTTTTTGCCGTGATTGTGTGTCGAGTCTTCATGTCGATATCTTTGAAGATGATCATTGAAAGAATCGACTAAAGGTTATGTAGTAGAGGTGTACGTTACAAGGCTAGTTAACTCCTTAGAGACGATTATCTTAGTAATCAGAGCGGAGATTCGATTATTATCTGTTTCAACTTCTTGTAACCTACGAATTACACATTGTGTAATCTCTTTATGAACTGTACGGCACGAGTCACAGTCACAGACTATTGACCTATTGTAATCGACATTAATAAATAAAGTATCGGGTAAAAAAAACTCTTATTTCCCTGATTGCGTTTCGAATCCCTCTGTTGATATTTTCGAAGATGATCATCAAAAGATTGGCTGTAATTACTCTGTTCCATATGCTGTATCGTATACAATTGCTTAGATGCCTCCGATTTTCCAGATGTAGATCATTTGTTTTTATTAAACTTCAACCCACTTTGCCCAAAGAAAACAGAAACTTTAATTTGAACCACTTTGCGAAGAATTATTAACCATAACAGATTGTATTCACTTATATATGTAATACACTAGGCGTCTATGCATGTGACGACTAAAAAGAATAATAATAAGAAAAGACTATGTATACACCACTTGAACAGAAATATCTTAAATGGTCTACTACAGGAAAGCCACCAAACTAGACCATTTCTTTTTAAAAAAAAAAAAAAAAGGACTCGTTAGACCCTTAGGCCTCCAAGTTAGACCATTTGGCCTATAAAAGGATTCGTTATCATGAACATTCATTCACACAACTTAATTCCTTTTAGTGACCTAAGAAAATGCATTCCTCTTCTTCTTCCTCATTTGATTTGACAATCCTAATGAAAATGGGAGTTCTCCTTCTTCTTCATGTATCATTGTCCCAAGCTCAACTAAGCCCTTCATTTTATGACAAAACATGTCCGCAAGTATTTGACATTGCAACCAAAACCATTGTCAATGCGTTGAGATCAGACCCTCGCATTGCAGCGAGCATCCTTCGTCTTCACTTCCACGACTGCTTTGTCAATGTAAGATACCACTAGATTCAACATAATCACGTTCATAATTAGGTCAAATTAATTGTTTAAAACACTTCAATTGTAAACCGCCGTCTTCATATAGCTAAACTAGTAGTATGGCTTATACTATGGCTTATACTACTGTTTTATGGATATTGAATTTCTGATATACTTTTTTAAAAAATGATTAATGATAAATATGATACTTAATGCTTATACTGTCTTGTTAATGTTTTCATCTCCTATAGTTTATTTTTTTCATAATTTTATTACGTTTTATCTGTTTTAAATTTAATATTTTGATACAATTGGATTTGATTAGGATATATCTCTACATAGATTTGTAGTTTTTTTTTTAAGTTCCTGATTCTGTCGTGAAAGTATAGTCAATGATGATAAGTTAATAATTAGTAAACTCAAAATCTAACTTTTTTTAATATCAAGAAAAATGGATTTTTAATAATTATTTGTGTATTAGATCAAATCAATTATTAGTTTTCTCTTCACCATCGAAATTCAAAAATCTAGACTTTGTAAGAATATCTCTTTATGAGTTTTTTCTGACACAGTGATTAAGTTACTCATGCTAGACAGCTCTGTGTAGCTTTGACTACTATATTTTGAATATCGATACTGCCTAAAAACATGGAACACCCTAGATTCATTGTTTTACGTACGCTAATGAAATTAATAGGAGTAATAGTAATACTGATGATAACAATAAAAAAAACGTAACGTACAGTTGTTGAATAAGTTAATAGTGACAGTGTGGAACTGTTTATAGATGATTCAAGTATGAAGATGGTCCCAGACTGAATCTGACGAGTGAAATTTGGTTTTGTTTTGTAACAGGGATGTGATGCATCGATATTGTTAGATAACACAACATCGTTTAGGACGGAAAAAGATGCCTTTGGGAACGCAAATTCAGCTCGAGGCTTTGATGTGATCGATAGAATGAAAGCTGCCGTCGAGAAAGCATGTCCTCGAACTGTTTCATGTGCTGATTTGCTAACCATCGCAGCTCAAAAGTCTGTCGTTTTGGTATGCATCGTTTTACAATGCTACTCAGATATACATCTTTATTCTTTTTGCCATTTAGAAGCTGTTTCTAAGCCGTTATGTTAACTTATAAGAAGACCAAAAAATAATAGATCAAACATAATTGTTTACTTTAAATTGTCACATATACAAATAGGCGGGGGGTCCTTCATGGAAGGTTGCAAGTGGAAGAAGAGACGGTTTAAAAGGGTTTATGGATCTTGCTAATAAAAATCTTCCAGCTCCATTCTTTACCCTTAAGGAACTTAAGGAAAGCTTCAAAAATGTCGGACTCGACCGCCCTTCTGATCTAGTTGCTCTTTCCGGTACGTAATCATTGGAAAAGATTCAGACATAAGCAATATTTGTTGTCATTAATTACTAACTCTATATTATTACTGGTTTAGGTGGTCACACTTTTGGTAAAAGCCAATGTCAGTTTATAATGGACCGGCTTTACGACTTCAACGACTCCGGTTTACCTGACCCAACCCTTGATAAATCTTACCTCAGTACACTTAGAAAACAATGTCCTCGCAATGGAAACCAAAGTGTCTTGGTGGATTTTGATTTACGTACACCAACAGTTTTTGACAACAAATTCTACGTGAATCTGAAAGAGAACAAAGGTCTTATTCAGAGTGACCAAGAGTTATTCTCTAGTTCGGATGCTTCAGACACTATCCCATTAGTCCGAGCATTCGCCGATGGTCAAGAGAAATTTTTCAATGCGTTCGTGGAGGCAATGAAAAGGATGGGAGACCTTTCGCCTATAACCGGGAAACAAGGGGAAATTAGATTGAATTGTAGGGTGGTGAATTCGAAAGCCAAGATCATGGATATGGTAGATGATAATGAGTTTATCACCTCTATGTGAGGAACTATGTCTTTCTTCTAATAATCAATTATAAATGTCATCGAGATGTAATGTTTTGTGATAAATTCTAAACTTCTGCAGTTCTTGGTTCAGTGGAATCGCCTCATTGTCTTGAGAAAATTGTGATCACATGCATTTACATGGACACCAGTGGCGGCTCAAACCCAAAACAAGCTCTCACATAGAACATATCTTGGATGTTAACATAGGTTTCAAGAATCTGAAAATCGTAGAAGAAAAAAAGACACACCCTTTTTTGATTCGTGAATCTTTACTAACAAATCCTTGGTTTATGTTGGATTCATCCCCCAATCCATCTTGGAATCAGAAAGTTGATTCCTGTTGGAGGTAGCAAGAGGAGTTTTTGGCTTGCTCACGGCATGCTTCCAAATCCGGATGAGGCTCACACACAGACAAAGTATGTGGAGGGTAGAAGATGATGAAAGTAAGACCCATGAACCATTTTGGCTCCTATACAATGTTAGAAGTTTCAAAGCAAAAACATATTCGTGCTCTTAGAGTTTTATTGTGCAAGAACATAAAAATTGCCAAAGCTTATTTAAAATACCAATATCAAAATGGTCTAACTTGATTGATAGGGTGAGAGTGGAGGAGGAGAGGTACACAACAACTCTCTAGGTTTATCCATGTGATTATAAATACATGTGTGTGGGTTTGATTACATTATATTGGCATCAAGCTCTAAGAATCCTAATTATATGAGCTTGTGGGCTTGACTCCATCATATTAAATTACTTTTTTACGTGAGTGTTTAAGATTTTTGCACACATATTCATTTAATATTTATTTTTTTAATACTAAAAATATCATTTATTATCCATTCAAATATAAATCAACCAATAAAAAAAACAATATGCAGAATACAGAAAATTTAAAACAATAAAAATCTTTTAATTTTGTATTGGAAACTGAAAACATCAATTATTTGAGAACAGAAATCTATTATATTAAAACAGAAGCACTTTTAGTGCTTGTTTCCAAACACTCTCAAAGTTTTTTTATGATATTTTATTTTATTTTTTATATTTAATTTCCAAAAATTAGTTATTAATTTAAATATTTTTAGGTTTCCTAAAATCTAGGTTATCTTTAATTTAAATTTCAAACTATTAGAAATTTAATTAAACTTAATTACGAAAATCTGCATTCAATTTAATTTAAATTTAAAGAAATCAAAAAATTATAATTAAATTTTATTACAAAAAATTAGATAATAATTTTAATACTTTAGAATTCCTTAAATACAGGTAAGATTCATTTAAAATTTTAAATTTAAATAATATATTTCCATAAAACTGCATAATAAATAAATATTATATTGTATTTTATCATAATCAATCAGTCTAAAATATCAAATATTTTAGATTAATAAATATTTATATTATACAATAATATGATTGAGCTGGTTAGAGTTATATATATATACTAAAGTCCATGAGTTAATTTATTAAAACATGTAAGATATTAAGATGATTTGAGACAATTAAACTAACAGGTTAGCCAGTTTATATATATATATATATATATAGAAATTTTTGTAATAGCATAAATAATAAATAAATATTTTATTATATTTTTTCATAATTAATTGGTCCAAATATTCAATATTAGTAAATGTTTATAGGGTTATACATTTAAAATTATAGTTTTATACGGATTAGTTTGTCAAAACATGTAAGATATTAAAAATAATTTAAGATAACTAAACGGACGGGTTAGCAAATTCATAGATATATAGAGTGTAAATGTGTAAATATAAATTCACATAGTAATAAAGTTTATAATTAACATCAGATTAATGTATACTTAATTAACGCATATTCTTATTCTACTAATATACAAATTTTACTGTTTAAAATTAAACATGATAACAATTTTTGATTTAAAAAAATAAATAATAAAAATAAATTATATCTTAAAAATGCAATTTATTTTAAAATAAATAAAAATAATAAAAATTTTCCGTGCGGACGCACGGGGTTAAAATCTAGTTCACCCTTAAAACATCAATTACTTCAAAACAGAGGGAAGTATTTCTTAAACTTGTCTGCTTTCAAGTTTTTGAAAAGTGATTTCGTTATTACCAACAAGCATGTTAAAAACTAAGGATAGAATCTAATAAAAATAGCTTTTCAATGTTTTATAATTATTTTTTTTAAACATTATCTTTTTTTGTCGTCTGCTTCATTATATAAAGAGTAAATTACAATTTATGACTTTTTTTACTTAATATTTACACTCTATAGCACTTTGTATTAAACTAACTCTTTCAAAGCACTTTCACTAGCAAAAAGACATCATGGCCCTTATGTCCTTAAACCATAATCATCAAACCACATCAAACCAATATTCTTTTTTCTTTTTCTTCCTTTTTCTTTCGTGCTTTTTGCATTCTTTCTTCTTCTTTCTATTCTTTCTTCTTCTCCACTTTCTTCTTCTTTCTATTCTTTTTTCTTCTTTCTTCGTTCCTTTTTTTTCTTATAGTTTTCTACATCTTTTCTAATTTAGATATGAGGAGAGGTAAAGACTCTCTGCTGTGGAGCATCTCCGCTGTGAAGCGTCTCTGGCAGCTCAGAAACTTTAGATCTGCAGAGCTTTTCATCAAATAATCTCCTCATAGCTCGTCCTTGGTCCACTCCTGTTGGTGCTTGGATTTTCGTCAGCTTAACCACTTCAGTCGTCACCAGAACGCTTTCGTTCTCAGCCGCTTTCGCCGTTTTCACCAACAAGGTCATCTGGCTTATCGTGATCGCGATTTCGTTTTTCTTCGCTCGTAGATTCATCAAAACGGATCTCGGTGATAGCAAATCCAAGACATGGTCACATCCAGTCGTCACCAGAACGCTTTCGTGCTTGGATTTTCGTCAGCTTAACCACTTCAGTCGTCACCAGAACGCTTTCGTTCTCAGCCGCTTTCGCCGTTTTCACCAACAAGCTCATCTGGCTTATCGTGATCGCGATTTTGTTTTTCTTCGCTCGTAGATTCATCAAAACGGATCTCGGTGATAGCAAATCCAAGACATGGTCACATCCACACACACAGTCATATGGAAGTATCCACCAGTTCTTATCCATGCAATAATCTAATCCATGGTTATGTATTCATTGTTATAGACCTGAGCTAACATGGTTAATGTATATTCCTTAAGTTGGTTCATCCTCTCCTTGTACTCCATCTTAATCTCTCTTTGCATCTTCATTTCTTATAGATCTGGTCTCCTGTCTTGACAAAGCTCCCAAACTCTCGCTGAGTTCGCAGCTACTTTCCACCATATGATGGTGGTCTCCCAACTGCCACAACCAAAGATTTGTCCAGATTTGCATTTGAATCAATATGTGTGTATCCATGTGGACATGGACACAAAGCGTTGCATCCCTCTCTATATGTCCATAAGTGATGATCCCCTCAACCAATTCTGCTTCCTCCAACGATGGAGGTAAAGTTTATGGACGTATCCACACAGATAAATACAATGCGTTAAACTTTATATCAATATGGGTGTATCCACGTGGACATAGATACAAAGCTGTAGACACAATATGGGTGGATAAGTCATGAGTTGTCATTTGTGGAAATTTGAAGATACATAATATTTCGAGAAGATTTTGGGTTTATCCATTTGACCTTTTAACACATGTAGATGGCTATATCCATATGTAATCCATTAATAAGCCAGTGTTGTCTTTCCTTGCGAATCGTGTTCATATATGTCGGATCTCGAGCCATCGAAAACTCCAAGTTGAGCCACCCATAACCATACATGTTCACGTCCACATTACCATCATCATTTGGTATCATATATCTATAAATTTTTAATGGCTATATACATAGTTGTCCTCATGTCCACCAATAAATGTCTCTCTGCTAGTGTATACACTAATTTCAACCGGCCATGTATCAGCATCTATGGGTTTCTAGCAGCATGGCCATAGTCTCATTATCCACATTCGTAATGGTTATTTCCATATAATGGTATTGAACATATTTCATCTTTATTTAGCATACTATTTCTGGTCTCCCCACGGCCCCACCATTAACTCCAAATCAACAATAAAAATGGATACATCCACATAGCCTTGCTCTTACTAAATAGACCTCTAAACGTAAAGTTATCTCGCAATGGATATATCCATATACAGAGATTAGAGATTATGATACATGTCCACACATTCATTGGAACCTATCTTACGCGTTATTGTTGCGCAGACACGATGGACATAACTGTTCCTTTGAACCCATGGTTCACTCTTATTAAACTAACATGCTAATATTCAACCATATCGAAATAAATATACAACTATATGGACATGTACATGTTTGCGTTGGGATATAACATATAGCTATATTCAATCATCGACGTCCAAATGATGTCATCACTTTTCTTTAATAAACTTGTCTACTGTTGTGGATACTGTTGTGGTCGTTGTCACTAATAAGTATTTTACATGTGATATGGTTATGTCCATATATATTACTTATATTTAAGTTTAATACAAAGGTTATTAAGTATAATGATAACCATATGGTTAATGACCATGACCATTTTCATTGATATCTCTTTTCTTTGACACATCCACCAGAAGCGACTACCCTTATCCCACCTCCATTGTCATATACACAAATCAGGTGGACACCTTCATGTGATCTTTTTAATATGACTATATCCATATATAAATTTTTCTGTGGTCATTACAACTTGAAACATGCCGCCATAGTCAAGGAGTTTTGGCAATGGAGATTGTGACGGCGATATTGGATAAAAAGTTTTGGCAATGGTGGTGGTGGTGGTAGTGGAGGTGGAAGATAAAATAAATAAATAAAGAGAACAAAGTGGAGAAGAAGAAGAAGAAGAGAGATCTGAGAAAGGAATTTTGATAGCACTGATTTGCAAATATTTGTGAGTGTGAAGGAGAGAAGAAGAAAATGAGATGTCTGTGTATGAAGGAAAGAAAGAGAAATAAATGTCGGTAATATAGAAAGAAAGAATGAGATAAGGAAATAAAAAGAAAAGGACAAAAACCACTTAACCAATTCGTTTATGATACACTTATTTTTCCAGAGAAGGACTAAAATGTATTTTTATGTCTATAAACTCAAAAAAATACTATTAGAAAGTAAAGTATGTTATAACACATATCATATATGGACTCTTATACCGGCCCATTAGGCCCATCAGGGCATTGTACTTAATCTAGATTCCCTATGTACTCTATATATACATTCCAGTGATTAATAAAGTTTCTAAGTTTTCACAACACGTTATCAGCACGATAAGACTCTCTGAGCGAAAAATCCTAATAAATCCGGCCACCACCAAAACCCTAAAAGCAAGTCGAAACTTAAAAGACGCATATCTTCCAAACCGTGAGGAACCAGAAGACGATCTACATATCAAATCGAAGCCCTCGACGAGACGAATCTACTGGTGAAAACCGTTTGTCGATCCAACGTCGGACGCGCCCTCACGCACACTTACAGTACACGACGATCAACCGAAAAAAAAACCAGATCCGAGTTTTTCCTTCTTCAACCAGCAGCTTCTCCAGTTTTGGTGATCAATCCTTGGAATTTGTAGCGGCTAACTGAGGTCTATTAGCTCTCAGTTTCATTAGCCTGTCAGAAATCCAAAGGTGGAAAAGCACACCAGCAAATGGAAACCATAGTCGTAGATAGTGGATCCAGCCACACTATCTTAAGAAACAAAAGTTACTTCATAAACCTAACCTATCAAACCGCAAATCTTAGCACCATCGCGGGTCCCTCAAACCTTATCGAAGGATATGGCCATGCCTATGTGTTGCTATCAAATGGCACACAACTTGAAATACCAGATGCTCTATATTCTCCTAGTTCGAAGAGAAATCTTCTGAGCTTCAAGGATATAAGACAGAATGGTTTCCACATAGAAACCCAAGGTCAAGGGAACAAAGAATCCCTCCTAGTCACTAAAACCGTAGACGGCCATAAACAAATCCTCGAAACCATACCCGCGCTCTCTACTGGACTTTACCATGCTAAAGTCAGTATGATTGAAGCTAATACCACTCTCAAAGCCCGGTTTACTGATTATACTATTTGGCACGACCGGCTCGGTCATCCCGGTGCAAATATGATGCGTAAACTAATTCAAAACTCTCAAGGGCATACCCTCAAAGAAAACCGAGCTTATCCTCAACACCTCATGTGCACAGCTTGTTCTCAAGGCAAATTGATCACTCGGCCTTCACCAGTTAAAATCTCTAAACAAACACTTCATTTCCTAGAAAGAATCCAGGGCGATATCTGTGGACCTATACATCCATCTTCCGGACCATTCCGGTACTTCATGGTCCTTATAGACGCATCGACCCGTTGGTCATATGTTTGTCTCTTGTCCTCTCGGAACCAAGCCTTCGCTAGGTTCTTGGCCCAAATCATAAAATTGCGGGCCCATTTCCCCGACTTCCCACTAAAGACTATCCGCCTTGACAATGCTGGTGAATTTACCTCACAAGCATTTAATGACTACTGTATGGCCATGGGGGTAACCGTGGAACATCCTGTAGCACATGTCCATACTCAAAATGGATTGGCTGAATCATTCATTAAACGCATTCAATGGATAGCCCGACCATTACTCATGAGATCAAAGCTCCCGGCCTCAGCATGGGGACATGCAGTATTACATGCTGCTGAACTCATACGCATCCGGCCATCTAGTGAACACAAATATTCCCCATCCCAACTACTCTCGGGTCATGAGCCAGACATCTCCCATCTCAAAACATTTGGGTGTTCAGTATATGTACCCATTGCTCCACCACATCGAACCAAAATGGGACCTCAAAGAAGGATGGGAATATATGTTGGTTTTGACTCTCCCACCATCATAAGATATCTCGAGCCAACCACTGGAGATCTCTTCAAGGCCAGATATGTGGATTGCCAATTCGATGAATCGGTATATCCCTCTTTAGGTGGTGAGACAAACAAGCTGGTCAAAGATCTTTCATGGAATCAAACATCATTAAATTGGCAAGATCCTCGGACTCTAGAATGTGATTCAGAGATCCAAAAGATTATTCATTATCAAAAGCTAGCCAATCAATTGCCAGATTCCTTTGCTGACCCGACCAAAGTAACCAAATCGTACATCCCAGCTTGTAATGCACCAGTACGAATAGCTGTCCCAACGGGACAGACCCAAGTTGCTACAGAGTCTGCACCACGTCTCAAACGGGGCAGACCTCTCGGTTCCAAAGATAAGAATCCCCGGAAATCAAAGAAAGGTGCAATAACCGAAACCGGGATTCCTGCAATATCAGACATAGCCGCGGCTGAGACTCAATCTAATGAACCCTCAATGGAAGTTCGGGACGCCGAATCTCCAGGTTCAGAAGATAACAATAAGATCTCCATCAATTACAATATGTCCGGAATACAATGGAATCGAAAAGAAGTCGACTTAAATGCACTCTTTGCATACAAAGTAGCACTTGATGTTGCGCTCACACAAGAGGATCTAGAACCCACGTCAATAACACAGTGTACACATCGAACAGATTGGCTAAAATGGAAAGAAGCCATAAACGTGGAGTTAAAGAGTCTCAAACTCAGAAACGTGTTCGGTCCGATCATCCGGACCCCATCACACATCAAGCCAGTGGGCCACAAATGGGTCTTTGTGCGCAAAAGGAACGAACTCGGTGAAGTCGTTCGATACAAAGCACGGCTTGTAGCACAAAGATTCTCACAGAGACCTGGAATCGATTATGAGGAGACTTATTCTCCAGTGGTGGATGCAACAACATTCCGATTCCTCATAAGTCTGGCCATAAGAGAAAATCTTGATCTGCGGTTAATGGATGTTGTAACCGCATATCTCTATGGGCCCCTGGACAACGAAATATATATGAGACTCCCAGATGGCATTGAACTAAAAGACAAAAATGCATCTCGAGATCAATACTGCATCAGGCTGAACAAATCCTTGTATGGACTGAAACAAAGTGGGCGTATGTGGTACAACCGCCTCAGCGATTACCTCATCAAAGAAGGCTACAAAAATGACCCCATCAGTCCATGCATCTTCATCAAGAAGTACTCAAACAAAGGATTTGTAATCATAGCACTATACGTGGATGATCTAAACATCCTCGGAACATCTGGTGAGATCTCCCAAACAGTCGACTGCTTAAAAGCAGAATTCGAAATGAAAGACCTAGGCAAAACAAAGTACTGTTTGGGATTACAACTTGAGTATATCAAAGGAGGAATCCTTGTGCATCAATCGGCTTATATCGAAAAGGTACTCAAGCGATTTAATATGGACCAAGCTCACCCATTGACCAGCCCAATGGTAGTTAGAAGCTTAAGTGATGACCCTCTTGGTCCCAAAAAGGATGATGAAGAAATCCTTGGTCCTGAAAAGCCATACCTCAGTGCTGTAGGAGCGTTAATGTACCTGGCTAGTCACACTAGACCAGACATATGTTTCACCGTGAACCTCCTCACTCGATATAGTTCATCTCCAACTCAGAGGCACTGGAACGGTATAAAACATCTCCTAAGATACCTTCGAGGTACTCAAGACTTAGGACTCTTCTATACTAACCAAAATAAAAATGGGTTAGTCGGCTTCGCCGATGCAGGATATCTATCAGATCCGCACACTGCCAAGTCTCAAACTGGCTACGTTTTTACGCATGGAGGAACAGCCATCTCTTGGAGATCAATGAAGCAGACACTCACTGCCACTTCATCAAACCATGCTGAAATCCTAGCCATTCATGAGGCTAGTAGGGAATGCGTCTGGCTGCGCTCCATGACTCAGCACATCCGCAGAGATTGTGGTATGGACGAAGACACACAGCCCACGGTGATGTATGAAGACAACGCGGCATGCATAGCTCAGCTCAAGGAAGGATATATCAAAGGAGATCGGACGAAGCACATTCTACCGAAGTTCTTCTCAACCTCAGACTGGCAGAAGGACGGCACTCTCAGCGTTCAGCAGGTCCGATCCAGTGAGAATTCAGCTGACCTCTTCACCAAATCATTGCCTACTTCAACACACCGGAAGCTCGTCAAACAGATAGGAATGTATAGACTTAGAGATCTACAGTGATGCTACAATCAGGGGGAGTAATGCGTGTTGTACTCTTTTTCCTTCACCATGGTTTTATCCCACTGGGTTTTTCCTGGTAAGGTTTTAATGAGGCAACATTCCCCAGCGCATTATCGAGATCCCGATTGAGTAGCTGACCCGGTTCACTCGTCCAAGGGGGAGTATTATAACATATATCATATATGGACTCTTATACCGGCCCATTAGGCCCATCAGGGCATTGTACTTAATCTAGATTCCCTATGTACTCTATATATACATTTCAGTGATTAATAAAGTTTCTAAGTTTTCACAACAAAGTACTATATTTTGTAAATATAAACTTAAAAAGAGCTATAGAATGTAAACATCTCTTATATAAAAGCCGAACATGGGCACATAAGCACATTACATATGGTTTCGAGGTTTAAAGCTATTACAATTTAAGCCCAAATATTGATCCATTAACATAATGGGATAATGATGGATAATTTTATAACACGTATAACACGCGTGTCAGCCTAGGGCAGAAGATTGGTGGACGGTGAGGAGATGCCGCCGCCGACAACGTCACTGAAATAGAGCTCCTCTGGAAAACCAAAGATCCGATGAATTTGAAACTGAAAATTCAACAGATCCAAATCATCCTCCTCAAAAACCATCATGTAAACTCCTTCCACAGCGAGATCCCGATTAATCAAAAAGCTTCTTGCCTCCGTAAGATTAAAGCCGATCATCTCGAGCTCTAGACCAATAACCCTACGCCTTTAATAAGGTTCATCATGAGGGTATGAAGGGAGATATAACTCCCAGCCAAGAGAAGATGATACCAATTTTTGGAGAAGAAATAGAATCTTCAACGCCGGATCTGATCTGTAGAAGAGAGAAACCTTCCAAAAACTGAGACCTTTTACTTTATGGCCAGAAGACCAAATCAATTCTTCAACCTGAGAAAAATCTTCACCCCACTAAGTATTAGCGAAGAGTGTTTTACTCTATGAAAAAAGAAGAATTGATAGATAAACAAGTAAAAGGAAACTTTGATAATGGAAGAGAGTTCCATTTAACAGAAATTTATTAATCCAACTAGATGATATATAAACAAGATGCACTACTTGGAAAGAGAAATCCGATTTGGATCGGAAAAAGAAAAGAATAAAAACTCTCTCTGTGAATTATTTTAGAGAGAGAACGGAGAGAGAGAATTTTACTGGTTTTCTTGAAACTTTATCCAATTCAGTTCTTTCTTCTATTATTCAGCTATTCTGTTATTTGTCAATCAGAAAATATACCAGTCAAACCCTTTGATTAATATGATTAAAAGGAAGGAAAAAAATTGATTGGTGGCAATTCTCGAAAAGTTAGTCCATTAGAATCACCTTTTAGTGTAACCTATTGTCCATTGTACAAAAATGACATTTCGTGTAAATCTGCACTGCCAATCGCGAAAGAGATCTGAAATTATGCGTATCTCCACTGTTCATCATAACAGTTACTTCCAATTTCTTCACACTACACTTCCTTTCAACTTTGTCCTTGTCGGTGAAGACAACCCCAAAACCAAGTTCAGTGAGATGTTTGTTCTTCTTCCATCACGTTGACCTCATATCCATCAATCAACTGCTAATATATACATCACATTTTCAAAACATAAGCCTTTCTTACGACGATCCTCAAACTCAGAGTCTGATAATTTCCTTCTTCCTTTAGTAAACGCAGACACTGCACTAGAAGTAGCTTGATGTCCTAAGCGCATTGTCTCCTTCGTAAGGTTTTTGACTCTCCAGCTAGCTTGTGATGATGAGACTGTGAACGTTCTTAATGGAATATTCGAATATTCGAACCTTGTTGCACTGCTCCACTAATAACCTCACATCAATCGGCAATCAGCAGTCATCAAAACAACCTGAATCTCATTCAATTCCCAAATCATACCAACTCAACATTTCCACATACAAACTCATTTAAGTCAATACTGTATCTCAATTTTTATTCTCCTTCAAATCTACTTACAATTCTTTTGTAACCACAGACTCCAGCTCTTCTTCACCTTGCGTCCTTGCAGAATATCTCCTTACATACAGTCTTTACGAGGCCTATCAGCGCTCTTTAGAGATCTATCGAGACCCGTTGCTTCAAAACAAAGAAGATGGAAAAATATAAGACTTCTATTGTTTATCCTTAGCTTTCCAACTCTATCTCATCCTGCATTTGTCAAGTCTGTATTTTACCTTATCAATTGGCATTTTTGTTCTCACCGAATCAAGCAACGAAAAATCAATTTCCGCCACAACAATGCCAGTTGAAAAACGATCTGCAAACATTAACAAATCTATCAAATATATCCAAAAACATATCATTTTGATCAGAAAGAGTTATGACAGATTAGGTCAGGATTCTCACCCGGTAATCTTCCAATCACAGTTCCCCAAGGATCAATGATCAGTGTGTCTCCATAACTTTCTCTTTTCTCATTATGTTTTCCAGCTTGAGCAGCAGCTATAACATAACATTGTGTTTCAATCGCTCTGGCTCGAAGAAGAATCTCCCAGTGTGCCTCCCCAGTGACCGTGGTGAAAGCTGACGGTACCAGTAAAACCTGCAGGGTTTTTTAAGTTTACAAAGACAAACCATATTAAGACAAGAGAGTTCATACTCAAAGTCTGGTAGAACTCAGATTTAACACATTCTGATACGATATAAGGATTTAGAATAAGAGTTTTGATTATTTTCCTTTTCACAATTTGGTTTTTAATGTTTTCCTTTTTAATAGGTTTAAGCTTTTTTTGTGTGTTTAAGTTGTATTCCTATATAAGGGTTTTTGTGATGAATAAGAAATCAACTTCCAACAATTAACCTTAATCTCTAAGAGAGACTAGGGTTAAGAGAAAGAAAGTTCAAAGTTTTAATCTCTTCTTTCATCATAGTCTAAGTATTCGGGTCCAATTACTCGAGCTAAAACTAGATCTTTGGCTCATATCACATTCTTGTTTCATTGTTTTTACTCTATAGTTTCGAAAATCATAATAATTGGATTTCATTGGATTTTACCTGAGCGTTCTGGTCGAATCTCAGTTGCTGATATATCTTAGGAAACCTCAAATCGTAGCATACTGTAAGGCCTAAGCACCCAATAGGACTTTCGACAGAAACAATCTTTGTCCCTGAAAAAATCAGTTCCTAAGTCTTATCAAGTGTGAAGCACAAGAAAAACAATCTATTAGAGATTATCAGCAAAATGATGTGACGGACAAAGTGTATTTGATCACAGATCTTGGTGGTTTTGCATTGCTTCTCAGGTTGTGATACAACTTCATGTTGAGATTTTACAAATCATTTCCCCAAACAACTTTTTTCTTACTCTTAATGCTCATGAATGTGTCTGAATGCTTAAGGACCATCTAATCAAAAAGATAACAAGAAACAGAGTTTACCTGGAACTGTAAAGCTGCTTTCCTTATACGAGCTTCCACCAGGAACATCAACATCAAACCTTCGAAAAACGGAAGTTATCACTAAGTGATTCTAACCAACTACAACTGTTTCTAAAATCGAACAAGAGTCAAAGATAGTTACAAATGCATTTTCTGATAAGTCTTTTGTATCATTCCAGCTGCATCGATCACAACATGTGTATTACACAAATGAGTATCATCAAATCTTTCTTGGAAGCCTCCAAGAGACAACCAAATATTTGAATCCCTGAAAAACACAAAAACATGTCAGAAAAGGCAATATATAGTAAACTGTCTCAAATGTACCTTAAGAACATCATTACTTACCTGGCGAGAGAGCAATACCGTTGCATCACTGGCCCGTCTAATGCTTCCGCGATCTGTACGCTGTCCCCTGATTTCTCTCCCATGTAGGAGAAGTTCTCCGGGAAGCAAATCAGCTTTGCACCAGCCGATGCTGCTTCCTTTTTGTCAGAGACGAAATCAATGCTAGAGTTAGATATACATTATGCTGCAGTAGAAGTTATGTTCCAATACATTAGTGATGAATGGTAAAAAACTTTTCACATTTTTGAAAGTCTAGAACTTTACTCATCTACTCTGAATAGTAGCTCTATGTATCCAACTATTTTCCAAATCTGTTTCAGTTTATTCAGCTTACCAGTTTTCTCGTTCTTGTGATTCTCCGGTTAGCTATTTTACCAGTAAAGCACATAATGTATCTCCTAAAACCAGCCTTTTTCAACGTTTGGAAATTTAGTCAAAATTTCGATAATAATCCTATTTTCCGAATTTCAATCACTTACTTTTTTCTTTGATTGCTTCAAAATCCTCAGAAAATTTGCAAATTTATGCGCAAACGTATAAATTGATTAAAAGCACATTGGATTGTAGAATCGAAACCATTATTGAATCGGGAAATGAACCTTAGAGATAGGGAGGGTTGATTACTTGTACGAGACGAGAGCACGTGGCGAAATTGGCCATCAGATCATTGACGGATGTCATCTGAGCAGCGGCGACGCGAACCGTCGTCTTAGCGGTGGCCATGGCAATCGGAATCTGGGGAGAAGCTTTCGTGAAGTCGACAGAAGCAAAGTAAGTGTTCATCCGCACCTACTTTGTTTGATGAATAGACGATTTATACTTTTGAGTTTTGACTATGTGTGAATTTGAGAAAACATCATACCCGTGGAAAAAATGAACAATTCTTGGGTTATTCACCCCCTTCTATTATAACCAATCAAAATATGCTATTTAAGATTTAAAATAAATGAATATTATTTTCATAAAACAATTAAGATAAGTTGACTTTTTTATCACAGACAATTAAAAATTTAATATTATTCAAAATATGCCATATAAGATTTAAAGTGAATTAAAAAAAATAAAAATAAAAACAAAATAGAAAAACGAATTAATAATAAAAAAATCAAAATTTAATTTTTAAATTTTAAACCATAATCCTTATACCCTAAACTGTAATATATAAATTAAAAAAAAACTAAACCCTAACTCCTAAACCCAAATATTTATTTTTAAAAAAAAAATAGAAATAAAAACTAAACCCTAAACCCTAAACCAAATATTTAAAAAATTAAAAAATAAAAACTAATTCCTAAACCCTAATCCCTAAACCCAAATATTAATTTTAATAATATATATTTGGATTTAGGGTTTAGGATTTAATGTTTGTTTTTTATTATTAAAATTAATGTTTGGATTTAGAGATTAGGGTTTAGGATTTAGTTTTTATTTTTCAATTTTTTAAAAAATTTAATGTTATGCTTGGGTTCACTATTTTAATTTAGGGTTTAGTTTTTTCATATTAGAAAAGAAAATTTAAAATATGTTATTTTGATAAATTACTTTAATTAATTTTATTATTTAGCTGATTTTTATTGGTTAAAATAAGAAAAAGTAAATAAACGAATAATTTTAATAACTAAATCAAATTATTTCATTTGAATAATATTAAATTTTTAATTGTCTGTGATAAAAAAGTCAACTTACCTTAATTGTTTTATGAAGATAATATTCATTTATTTTAAATCTTAAATAGCATGTTTTGATTGGTTAAAAAACAAGGGGGTGAATGAAGAGGTTCACCCCTAGGGGTGAACCCAAGAATTGTTCGGAAAAAATACGTTTTAGTAAAAAAATTAGAGAAAATATTTTAAAACGCATAATACTTAGAACGCTTAGTCAAATATTTTAGGGGCAATTATATTTATACGCACAAAAAAATATAGTATTGTCTTTTTATTACTTTTTCAAATTTTACCATTTTTAGATTTATATATTATTTTTTATAATTACGAAAATTATTAAAAAAATACTTTTATAATTTAAAAAAATTAGGAAAAATTAGAAAAAGAAAGATAAATATTTTTTATACTACTTTTTTGCAAACACTATTTCTTTAAAAATTTTTTTAAAATATTCTACAAAATTAATAGTTCAATAAATCTATAAATTTATAGAATAGTTTATCTACTATTTCATTAGTTTTCTACGAAATATATAGAATTCGTTATCTACAGTTTTCTCTATGTTCTACAAAGTTATGTAACCGTGTTTACAATATGTTTATTTTTTTACAGTTTAGTAGAATTATATTTCTATAGTTAACTATTTATTTTTACAACTTAAATAAAATTCCATTTCTACAGTAAATTCTTTGTTCTACAATTATAGAATACTAATTCTATAAAACGGTAACTAGATCTCTGAAAATTTAAGATCAGGTGTAGAAAATCTACAGAATATATCTTTTTCCTTTTCAAATTATTTATTTTCCTAATTTATTTATTAAAAAAATTATAGAAATTAAATTTTGGCGTTATTCATTCTTCTCCACATCTACACGTTTTTCTCCTCCTTCAACACACATCTTTTCACGTTTTTTTCATAATTTTTATGTCTTCCTCTGATTTTTGTTCTAATTACCGGAGTGAAGATCCGGTGGAGATAACATCGGCAGAGAAGTTATCAGCATAAAAAAAAAATTTCCTTCGTCGAAGAAGACAATTTTTAGGAGACGGATTCTACAAAGTTTTTTTGGTAAAATTAATTTTTGTTACTTTTTTGTTTTTAATTTAATTTGATTAAAATTAAATACTAATAATTTTTATTATTCTAGGTAATCGATTTAAAAAGTAGAGGATGATAAATAATTTGTAGGAGTATTAAGAGGACAACTTTCAAAACTAAAGTATTAAGGAGACAATAGTAATATTTTTTGTTCTATATTTTTAATTATTCTAATATTTTTAAGTGATTTGAGTGGTATAATTTAGTGGTTTGATTGGGATTTCAATTCAATTGTGGTTTATTATTATTTTTTTCATCTATCTGTTGGTAGAAATAGATACCATATTGTAAACTATTTATATTCTGGTTTTATTCAGTCTCTTTTATATTACATACAATTCATTAATTGGTAAACAATAAAAACAAAATTAAGTTCTTTAAGTTAAGAAAAAAAATTATTTTATTTAGAAATTTTTTTTTCTGGTTGAAAAATCAACTATATTTATTTTGGTTTGATTTGGTTTTCTCAATTACTTTTTTAATTACCATCTTGTATGCTTTGAACTTTTTTAAAGTCAATATATTTGCTTCTTAGCAATTACAACTTCTTTAACATATATGATATATATATATATATAATGGTAGTAGCAACATAAATGTTTATTCTATTCAGTTGTTCTTAACCATGTTTACTTTTAAAATTACACTATGTTTGTTACAGCAGATTGGTCTGAGATTTTCCATAGTCCTTGCATGGTTAATCTTGCTACAACATTCAATAGCATTGCTATGACATGCGTAAGTTTTTTAACCCATAACTAGGTAGTAACCTGCGCCCTGCGCGGAGTGAAATTTATCTATTTTTTTTTTATAAATTTGTTTAAAAAAAAGATTATATTTAAAAGAATAATGGGATATAATTATAAATTATATAATAGTTATAAAACATAGATAAAGAAATAAAATAATATAACCATAAATTTTTAAGTAATAACATGAATTGATAAATATTAGCATATGAGGATGGCCTCATCATACATTTATTAAAACTAAAATAGAGAAAAAAATTAACTTGGCTGAATATTACCGAAGATATCCATCTTTAGAGCAATTTGTATGATTTAGGTAGCCTCATTTATATGGAATCCTGCAAATGATTAAAGATTTCATTATATATTAGCTAAAACGACTGTCTAAAAAATAGTACTAAATGATTACGCTTACATCGATCTGAAAGCTTTTGTTTCTGGAATATCATGGTCAAAGAGAAGTCGAGATATTTGATTAAAGCCACCTAATTCAAAAAAAATCAAATATTCATGTTTATTAATTATAAAAAGCTAAACAATACTCAAACAAAAAGTAAAATAAAAATGCGGATTATAAAAATTAACCTTTCCACTCAATTTTCTAATATTGTAAAACACAAATGACAATCTGTTTATTAGTAGACCACCAAAAATTATATAACTCATCCGCAAGGTCTTTATATGCAACACACTTCACTTCATCTTCCTTATAATGATATCAAATTTATTTAGTTGTACGTTGGATATATAGAACTCTTATAGTCTTGTAAAAAAAAATAAGTACTTGAGCAAGTTACTCACTTAATATTCTTTAAACAAAACTGAATTCTCCTGTTTTTTTTCACCATAGATCTCGCCATATGGATCCTCTTGAATAACTTCAAGATTGCCAGCATTAACTAAAGCTCCATAGAGGTCTAGTTGAGAAATAAAACACAGTGTAATATGGTTATCGAAATTTGTAGATATATTTGAAGCAAATAAGAATAAACAGATAAAATATTTAAATAACCTAGCTAATATATATATATATATATATATATATATATAAAAGTGAACTCACCAACTGAGTACCTTGGGTGACAAAGTCCATTTAGGATTTTTTTGATAATCAACAAAACCCGAAAAAGTTATTTTCGGTTATTTGATGTATCTTTGAAATAACTGTATACTTGCTGAAGTTGATTTGGTATTTGTTCCTGGCTGTCCTTGTAATGTCGTCAGAGTGAATTACTTTGAAGTTCGATATCTCAAACCATTCACCTTCTTTTAAAATACCTTGCGTAGTTTGTACGAAGTCCTTGTAGATGGTTGCTTGAATTGTTGAACCCTTGCATTTATAAACCATTAAATTCCAAGAAATTAAGTTGCTTACATTCTCATCTCCCAAAACCATTAGCGATTTGGAGGAATCTAATCCAAATGTTGTACTCCATTTTCTGATGACCTTAACACGGATGAGAGAGATAGTTATGGATGGTTTCAAGTCAGAGAGAAGCGTAAAGGTAGACATTGTAATGGATTGGAAATGGTTCTAACGTTGTGTGATAATAGTTTGTACAGGGAGAGTAATGTATTAATAGAACAATTAAATGTTTTTTTTTTTTTGTTTTTACGAACTTGAACAGTGATTTTCAAGGAAAAAAGAACACTTAAACAATATTATGGGAATAAATCATATTAAAATTTTAGGCAGTCTAAGACAATCAAAAATCACAAAGATTGACATTCACACAGGAAACTATAATATCTACCTTATTACTTAAATCAATTATAGTAGCTAAAGGAATCAATCTAACAATATATTAAGAAGTCTAAAATCAATTATCGGATTGTAAAGTATCAATATCTGCTAATCTAATAAGAATACTAAAATCAATTAAGGGTGCCAGTATAAATCGCTGGTGTAATTATTGGTTATTTCTTGAACTTGTATTAATATTGGTTAAACAACAAATTAGAGAGAACCGAACATAAATTAAATATATTGTAATGGTTATCCTTTCCCAAATAAAGAAAATGCATAACGCTTTAAAACAAATACAGTACCTTAAAAGAGTAAACAACACGAACGTAGTTGGGATTAACGAACAAAGATCATCTCAAATAGAAGAAAAAACACCAAGCGTACATCACAGATGAATGCCGAGATTGTTCAATTGAAACAAAAGAATCCAACAAATCTTGGAAAACCTGCTTGTAAACAACATTCATGGTTTTATCTTGTGGCTTTCCATCTTTGTCTGTAATAAAAATCTTTAATCCTTTTCTAGACTTCATCCTGGACACAGCAACATACAGCTGCCCATGAGATAACACAGGTCTAGGTAGATACAAACCCACTTTTGCTAATGTTAATGGTCATTGCAAAAGCAACTTTCAGTGGAAACTGCCGACGCCTCATTTTGAAAGGAAGCTTAGTATCTGATGGTGTAATCAACATACGGGGTATGAACACCTTCTCTCCAACTCTATTCCCTGTGATCACTTTGGCTTCCACAATATGATTGGCCAATTGAGTTATCTGCAATTTTGTGCCGTTGCACAATCCACCAGTCGGGTCAATATTCCTTAGTACCATAACAGGTGTACCAACTTTAAGTCTCAATGAATGGGCTGGTAAACCTGATGCCTTTATACTATTAAGAAACTCTGGTGAGAAAACAGAGTCGTCCTTTGTATCTGATGGATCAATACTATCAGAGCTCAAATATACTCTTTCTTCACCTACACAATAACGAACAATAAAACAATAAGAGATTTCTCGAAAACTATTACAATTATGGTATACCATATAACATACCCCTTATTCATTTATGGTATACCATATAGCATAAGTAATATGCACTTATGGTATACCAAATCACATAAAAATATTTATAATTCCATCTCCTAATATAAAAAAAAAACCTTATGCAAGCGACGTAGGAGAGAAATGTTGATTATTAAACAATTCAAAAGAAGCATGCGATTAAGAATTCAGGAAGTAACGAAAGACATTTATCTTTTTTGAAAAAAATTTACCTGTAAGCAGATCAAGCATATAGTTGTTAATCATATCAACATCATCATTGGTAGGACACAAGATAGCTCTTTCCTGAAAGAAAATTGAATCTTTTGAATCTTTGAATGTGGTACCATCAACTTCAGAAACTATAGACTCGATAGGATCAGTGCAGTTGGTAATCAGAAGATCTTTGGGAATGTCAATCATGGTTTCTCCAGTATTTGGCTCATTGATGTTCCCATCACCTAAATCAAGTATCCATTCTGAAAATTCCTTTATCTTTTGAGCTTCACGACTATCTTGCTCAGACAGAAGTCTAATATTTTTGGTTAATTGCAAAACTTTGCAATGCTTCCAGAGGTGTGAAGAACTAAGAGAAGCCATGACTATTTCAGCTCTACTCCCTTTGGGAATAATAGGCAGAATCTGTCTGAAATTCCCTCCAAACACCACAACTTTACCTCCAAATGGTTTATCTGAATTCTTCATAATGTGGCGTAAAGTACGATCAAGAGATTCAAAACAGAACTTGCTCATCATTGGTGCTTCGTCCCAAATAATAAGCGATGCTTTAGATACCAACTCTTCTTGGTCACTTCCAGGTTCTATATTGCACATGGAGGATTCATGAACATTAATCGGAATGCCAAACCTGGAATGAGCAGTCCTTCCACGAGGCAACAACAATGAAGCTATCCTGCTAGAGGCAACGTTGAGTACAATATCTCCTCGTGAACGGATAGCAGCTGAAAGAATATTCCATAAAAATGTTTTGCCTGTTCCTCCAAACCCATACACAAAGAAGACACCACCTTTTTTGCGAAAAACAGCACCAATTATCTCATCATACACAGACCTTTGCTCGTCAGTTAACAGACCAAGCCATTCATCATGTCTATCACGTCATTCAGCTTGCGGATAGTTAAGCTCATCCTGCAGTAGTCGATTCTCACTAATTGATGAAGAGTTATCTACAGGTTTTGGCATTGTCTCCCAATATTTCAAAGAACAGCTGTTGCTGCGCAAAAGACTCTCTATCATCAATAAAGTGCAGTTATAAATCTCTTCTTCGTTCAAAGTGAAACCTAGTAAACAATATAAAAATTCTTGTGGTCAATATTAATTCGTTTGTTACGTATAACTGAATAATAAAATGAAGTCAAACTACTTTCTGACCTGGGTTTCGACGGTTTCTACGTTCTATGAAAAGCACATCTTCAGATAATATGCCACGTGTTGCCTCCCAAACTAACTTAGGCGATGATAAACTATCAGATTGTAGCATCGTTGCAAACAATTTACGAGCATAAGCAGTTGAAGCCCAGAAGCTACATTCTTTTAATCCTTCAATGTACTCCTTATCATCATCTAATAACCCAAGCTTATAACATGCCTCTTCAAACGACCCTTGAACCATTTCGTCCACTGTCTTGATTTCATCAAATGACGTTGGACCTTTGATTTTGTTTATCAAAACTCTCAAAAAATAAAGTTCTCCCATACTTGGAGGAACGTGTTGCAGCCTACCGATTGCAAAGCTACCCTTTTTCTTTCGTGGATTCCAAACTATTTTCTTTTTATCATAAGTGAACTTAGTAGGGAGCTCTGCATAAGTCAACTCCCTTGCTTCAGGATATTCCTCACAACAATCAAACCAAGCTAAGAACATCGTCCTACAAATATCAGGCCGCGACAACACACTGTTCACAGGATCACCCTCCCTGTAGATGACCATATTCTCATTGGGCAGATGGAAAGTAAGCTTCATTACAGGTGTTGCCCGGTAATGTGTATGATAACCGAAAATTCTCCAAATCGATTCAGGCGCTGAGAGATACCTACAGAAATTGTATACTTGAGTTAAATAACAGTTTCTCGGTGGAAAATATATATGCATATATCATAGATAGCCACAATTACCAACGGCACATACCTTGCATCAGAATATTTTTTTAATTTCGTCAACAGGTTTCTTAGCTCCTTCTACAGCAGCCAGAATTATCATTTCCTTGTGCTTTTGACTCATTATTTGGATTTTTAGCTGTCGTCGTCACATGACCTGATACACAGTCTTGGCCTTTATTTATGTACTTAAATAAGTACTTTATAGAACGTGACTGATTACACCACTCGATATTAATGTGTGCACGATAGCGGACCATGTTTACTTTTGAAACTACACTATGTTTTGCTACAGCAGATTGGTCTGAGATTTTCCATAGTCCTTGCATGGTTAATCCTGCTACACGCCTACAACATTCAATAGCTTGCTATGACATGCGTAAGCTTTTTTAACTCATAATACCAAAATTGTGACATTTAAAGAAAAAAAATTAACAAACCAATAAATAAAAAACAAACCGTCAAACTTCATCTCCCAAAATCCTCGCCTCCGTTAAACAACAACACTAGTTTCCGATAGTTTTCAGTTGGCGGCTTCGGCCGCCGATTTCGTTTTTTCTTTCTTCGTTACTTTTCATCTTACTCATCACATCTCTATCTTATGATACAATGAAATCCAATATTACTTCCGATAGAAATGTAAAACAGAATCCAATGTTCATAGTAAACAAGGAATTCTAAGTTCTTTCTTACGAGAAATCCGAATTCAAGGATCCCACGAAGAAGACGAACCAAGGTCAATTACAGAGATGAACGTAAGAGAAAATGACTGACAACAACTTTCTTGAATGAATCATTTCTTTGTCCTCACTTCATTAAATCTTCACTCTCTCAGCTCCACTTAATCTCCACCGTCGAAACCATCATTCTCCTTGCATCTTCCACGTGGCCTTCTTATTAGAATACTTAACTATATCGTATAGTTATAAACCGTATAATCTGTGTAGCGTATAACCCGTATCAAATCCTTCCCCTCCAAGCAACCATTTCCTCATGGTTGAAACTGAGGAAAACGCTGCATCAGATCAAACAACAACTCCCAAGTAGCTTCGGACTCCTATTCACCCGACCATTTCACCAAAACTTTAGTCACAGCCCTGCCTTGGCGCTGAACCATTTGCCTTTGTAATATACGCTCAGGCTCCTTAACCAACCCATCAGGACCCAAAGAAGGCAAATGTGTACCCACAGAAACATCTCCCACCCGTAAATTCAACTGAGAGACATGGAAGACAGGATGAATCTTGGAAGTAGCGGGCAGATCAATCTTATACGCCACCTTACCGCATTTATCAATGACCTTATAGGGGCCATAATACTTTGGAGCCAGTTTCTGATTGGGACGATGTACCACTGATCCCTGACGATAAGGTTGGAGCTTGACAAACACAAAGTCTCCGATATTAAAGCTACGATCAGACCTCCTCTTATTAGCACTTTGTATCATGCGATGTTGGGCTCGAAGCAGTTGAAACTTCAGCAACAGTAACATGTTCTCGCGTTCCTCCAGATTGTGAGCTACAACTGCAACCTTTGACTCACCAGGAAGATATGGTAAATGCTGAGGTGGAGGCTGACCATAGACAACCTCATATGGCGTGGTTTGAGCAGAGGAATGAAAACTGGTATTATACCAGTATTCGGCCATTGGTAACCACTTACTCCACAAATGTGGCTTATCATTACCCATACACCTGAGGTAAGTTTCCACACAGCGACTCACCACTTCAGTTTGTCCGTCACTTTGCGGATGGTAAGCACTAGAATAGTGTAAGGAGACACCCTGCAAAGTGAACAGTTCCCTCCAAAAATCACTCAAGAAAACCGCATCTCTATCACTTACAATCGAAGAAGGTAACCCGTGATGCTTAAAAACATTATCCAAGAAAGCCTGGGCTACAGTTAGGGCCGTGTAAGGATGGCTCAAGGGAATGAAATGAGCAGCCTTCGACAAGCGATCCACCACAACAAAAATAACAGTCTTGCCAAAGGAAGGAGGGAGACCATCGATAAAATCCATGGAAATATCAGACCATACTGCATTAGGAATAGGCAGAGGCTGAATCAAACCTGGAGAAGCGGCGGTATCATATTTACACTGTTGGCACACAGAACAGCTCCGAATGAATGCTTGAATGTCTTTAGCCATTCCTTTCCAATAAAACAGGCTTTTCACCCTTTGATTAGTGGCTTCTCGACCAGAGTGACCACCAGCGCCAGACGAATGCAACCAAGCCAAGATAGATTGTTTCAAAGAGGCCACAGCTGGGATAACAACCTTGTTCTTACGACGCAACACACCTTGAGTCCAGACCAAATGTTTCTTAGATCCTGGAGAAGCTATTAATTCAGCGATCACAGTTTTAAGCTTATCATCTGTTTCATACCCAGCTTAAATCTGTTTCATGAAATCACACTCCAACACCGATAACGCCATTATCAAGATTTCAGAACCTTCCACACGTGATAAAGCATCAGCAACCAAATTTTCCTTCCCTGCTTTATACTGTATCTCATAATCGAATTCCAGAAGCTTAGGCAACCACTGTTGTTGGATTGGTCTGTTAAGCCGCTGTTCCAACAAATACTTGAGGCTTCTTTGATCCGTCTTAATAATGAAATGATTCTGAAGAAGGTAATGTTGCCACTTTTGAACCGCAAAGACCACGGCAAGCAATTCTTTTTCATAGATGGAGATATGTAGTTGTTTGCCTTTCAAATGTCTACTAATAAATGCCAATGGATGTCCATCTTGCATCAGTACGGCACCAATTCCCTGACCATTGGCATCAGTTTCTACTACAAAAGGACGATCAAACAATGGTAAAGCCAAAACTGGAGCAGTACACAATGCTTTCTTCAAAGTTTCAAATGCCAACTGAGCTTCTTCACACCACACAAAAGAATCCTTCTTAGTCAGCAAGGTCAAGGGTCGAGCAATGGTGCCAAAGTTCTTAACAAAACTTCGATAGTAACCAGCGAGCTCCAAAAACCCTCTTAACTGTTTCAAGTTCGATGGAGAAGGCCAGTCAGCTACCGCTTGAACTTTTGCTGGATCCGTCGATACACCATTGGCCTCAATGAAATGGCCCAAATATTCGACCTTTGCAGTAGCAAAAGTACACTTGCTACGCTTAGCAAACAGTTGTTGCTCCCGCATAACTTCAAATACTTTTTGCAGGTGAGTAAGGTGATCTTCCAACGAACTGCTATAGATGAGGATGTCATAAAAAAAAATCAACACAAATTTCCTCAAGAAGTCCTTAAACACTGCATTCATCAACCCTTGAAATGTAGCCGGAGCATTTGTGAGGCCAAAGGGCATAACCACATATTCGAAATGTCCACTATGGGTTTTAAACGCTGTCTTGTGAATGTTTTCAGGACACAAGCGGACTTGATGATAACCCGCTCTCAGATCAATCTTTGAGTAGATGTTAGATCCTCCCAACTCATCCATGAGATCCTCAATCAGAGGAATGGGAAAACGGTCCTTAACAGTTAACCCATTTAATCCCCTGTAATCCACACAAAGTCGCCATGAACCATCCTTCTTCTTGACCAATACAACCGGTGAAGCAAAGGAACTTGAGCTCGGTTGTATAGTTCCACCTTGAAGCAAATCCTGAACTATCTGATCAATCTCATTCTTCTGATGAATAGCATAACGATAAGGTCTTTGATTAACCGGATTAGCACCCTCCACCAACAGAATCCGATGATTGTGATGCTGTCGAAATAGGGGTAACCCTGTAGGCTCCGCAAAGATGTCAGAATAGTCGGAAAGTAGCTTGTCCAACGGTGAGTTCAGTGGACCATTTGACTTTACCAATTCTAAAGCAAAAACAGACGCCGTGTCAACAGGGTCCTCCTTGCCTATGCATATAATAGAGATTTGAATATCCGAATCCCGAAGTTTATTTACCTTCTCCGCCTTCACACTTCGAACTGAGCCCGGTTGGATTCCATGAAGCATAACTTTCTTATTCTTGTAATCAAACTTCATGGTAAGTTTCTTGAAATCCCATTTGACCGGACTTATAGTTTCTAACCACTGAATACCCAACACGCCATCACAACCATTCAGTGGAATGACCATAAAATCATCTTCAAAACGAGTACCATGAAAATCCCATTGAAACCGATCAACTCGAGCTTGAACTGCAACTCTGTTACCATCAGCAACTATTGCCTTCGCATTTCTTGCAGGTAGCAAGGTACAGCCCAAACTATTAGCAACTTGAGGATCCAAGAAATTATGAGTAGACCCCGTATCAATAAGGATAAAGATAGGTCGTTTGTTATGTGTGCCTTTCACCCTCATGGTGGTGTGAGTAGATATTCCAGAGATCGCATGAACCGAAATCTTTGCAATTTCTCCATCAGGTTCTTCATTCTCTTTATCACATTCACCATCAGAGTCCTCCTCAACATCCACATAGAACAGTTGAGGGTTCTTGTGAACCTTAGAATGCTCTGGGGAAAACTTCTCGTCACAGAAGTAACATAACCCCTTCGCTCTACAGTCATTCATTTCTTCTTGTGAGAGAAACTTCCGAGGTGGAGCCATCTGTTCCTTCACTTTATCCCCCACCATAGGTTTAAAAGAAACCACCTCCCTTTTAAAAGTGTTTCTGTTCGCTGATAGAGGCTTAGGTCCAGACCACGTAGTAGAGGAACCTTTGTGAGGATGTGCAGTCTCATACAAACGTCCCAACAACAGACATTGCCGCACTGTCCGTGGTTGAAACATCCGTACATGCATTTGCGTATCAATCCTCAAACCAGCCAAATACGCACTCACTAAATAAGCCTCAGACATTTTCACCCTGCAACGAATACTTTCAAACTTATTGTGATAATCCACAATACCATCAGTTTCCTGTAAGCGTTTCAGCTCAGCAATTGGATCATCCCACACCGCCTCGAAACGTTCCTTCAACAAAACCTTATACGAAACCCAATCTGGTAAGTTCTGTATCCCTAGTTCTTCCACTAGAGCTTGGTGCCAACCAGCAGCAATATCTTCCAAATGAATCGATGCTACCGAAACCTTAATCTCATCAGGAGTATGATCAATGGCGAAGAACCGTTCAGCCTTAATGAGCCATTCCTTAACCTTATCACCATTGAACTTAGGAAAATCCAATCTACCCAACCGCGTGACCCCTGCATAGTGAGCAATGTTACCTGATCGAGCTCCATACGACAGATCTGGTGCTTGACCCACGGGAGACACCGGACCCTGACGATTCGACCGATCTGAGCTCACCGAAGTTGGCGACGGAGGTGGTTGGTGTAAACGAAAAGCTTCGAACAGATCCACAAGCATCTTTTCCATCCGAGTATTTTGACTATCGATTTTCTCTTCCAACGCCACAAATCGAGCATCAATACCTCCATCACCAGCTCACGAAGTTTCGGGTGCTTTATCCTTCCTCGTTGCCGTTTGAGATCTCGTTTCAGTCATTGTGCCGAGGAAAGACTGAGCTCTGATACCTTTGATACAATGAAATCCAATATTACTTCCGATAGAAATGTAAAACAGAATCCAATGTTCATAGTAAACAAGGAATTCTAAGTTCTTTCTTACAAGAAATCCAAATTCAAGGATCCCACGAAGAAGACGAACCAAGGTCAATTACAGAGACGAACGTAAGAGAAAAAGATTGACAACAACTTTCTTGAATGAATCATTTCTTCGTCCTCACTTCATTAAATCCTCACTCTCTCAGCTCCACTTAATCTCCACCGTCGAAACCATCATTCTCCTTGCATCTTCCACGTGGCCTTCTTATTATAATACTTAACTATATCATATAGTTATAAACCGTATAATCTGTGTAGCGTATAACCCGTATCATCTTATTTCTTCGATTTCTCTAGAGATTGTTCATGTCATTTGTCTCAGAGATTCCTTTGTGCATCGGTCAGTCCTCATCCAATTCATCACCAGAATTATGTCTGGTGCGATACTTTCTTCCAATCTGCCTGCGCTTCCTTTGTTGTGTGGCAGAAGAGATGGATATTAACCGATGTCTCACTTTTGTGCTCTTGTTGAAGTTTAGTTGAATGGTTCATCGAAAGTCAGCTTATTTATTTGCCAATTGATCTGTTTAGTTAGTTTGTTGCTAGTTTGACAGTGATGATTCACGTTTTGGAATAATTGAAGAAGCTTGTAAAATTGTGTTAGCTGCAACTTTTTCTGTTCCTGTAAATGTTAAAGCTAGTTAGGAGTCTGCTTGATTCATCTTTTGGTTTGCTAGAGCAATGTGTTCAAAAGTTAGAGCCTGTTAGTTATTAATCCAAGCTTGAAGGTGTTCTCTTTGTGTTGATACCATTTTTGGGGTGCTTATGGTTTGCAGAAAAACAGCTATCACAAAGGGAAGTGCTGGATATTCCACTGCTACAGCTCCTGGTGATTCTAACGGGTGTCAGCATTCGGGTCATCAACGGTCTTCTACTGTTGACTTTAGTGGAGAGTGGAAACTTAATATAGGATCCAACTTGGCGAGAATGGTTCCACCAACTGTGAAACAAGCTGGAGCTGTGTAAGTGCTTGGAGGAAGGAGGAAGTCAATCAATATGGAAATCTTGTCCATGCTTGTGATACAGAGGTATGTGGTCATCTGTTTGCTGTTGCATTGTTATTCACAAAGCAATGAAATGCTAATGCACTTGACTTATAGACGCTTCTCGTAATGTTTCTTTTGTTCTCTGCTTATCGATTCTTTAGGTGTACACAATTGATGTAAAGAATGAAACACCTGTGATAATCAAATTTTATACAAACATTTTTAAGAGCATAGTATCGGTTTTGAATAGTTTGTAATGAAAAATACACAAATGTGTACTAACGGGAAACGAAAATCAATTTTATGCAAACATTTTTAAGAACCTCTAATGAGGTTCACCATTGGAGGTGAAAAAACTCATGAGGTTCTAAATTTTTAAATAATCAATATTTACTATTAAAATATTTGTTAAGAACCCCCTGGGGTTCATTAATGAACATGCTCTTATGTGGATATTAACCGGTGTCTCAATATATAGGGTACGTAGGTATGTTATTTGTTTTACTTTCCTGGTTTGGTTCGACTGAAACTTCTTTAATTATAATGGTTCTGATAGTGACATTAGAAGAATGTGCAATCAGATTTTGGGTTGAGTGGTTCATCAATTCAAAATTGTATCTGTGTCTATTGGCTTCTCGATGTCCTTCAGTACAAAATCAGATGTTGAATCTGATTATTACGTTCGTGTAGATCTGGGTTGATGCTTGTCGGTTTGATTGTGTAACCATATCTTGATGCTTGTCGGTTTGATTGTGTAACCATATCTTGACTCTCTAGTAGAGTGTCTTTCCGGAAATGTCACTCTTTATGGTGGTTTGGTAGGCTTTTGTTTGATGTTGGTCATTGTTTTCAAATCTGGGATCCTGGAATTTTGGTTTTGGTAACTGCATCTTCTATGACGTTAAATTTTCATTGTGTCTTGACATCTATAATCAGAGAGGAAGAAAGACTTTGTACAATTATCAAGGGACAATGCATTATTTTGAAACAACAGCAACTTTCATACTTCAAAGAACCATCACTTAAGACATTGGTGTCATCTAAAGAAACCTTCAACAGACGCAAGAATATACGAAGTCAAAGCGGGAATAATATAAAGTCTACATTATTAGCAAGGACGATAATATAGACTAATTGGTATTGTGTCGACATTCCAAAACATGTAAAGGATGCAATGGGTTTTCCTTGTACGATTTGGAAAGTAATAAAAGCAATGCCAATTTGACATACATATTGTATGAGAGTGAAACGAAGAGAGAAAATAAAAGAGAAAATTGCTGAATGGGATGTTTTTAAGTTTTAAATTTGAGGAATAGGATGTTTTGAAAACCGTAGAAGGAAAGGGGTGTTTTAACTGTTTGTCTTCCCACAAGGGCCCTTAGGCAATTTTTATTTTCGAAATTGCCATTATCGAAGTAAAATAACTAAAAATGCCTGATTAAATCCGATTTGGTAAACCGATTACACAAAATTATCAACCGAAGTCCAATATCATAAACCGAAGTAAAACCAAATTAAAAACCGAAGTATAATTTATCGACACCCTAACATTTAAATTAAAAATTTAATTCGGGATCCACATCTGGACGTCGTCTATCTACCATCTCCGGCAATCCAGCTCCGATTAGCCTCCGATAGACCTTTATAATGGCGGGAAAAGTTAAAAAATCGTTAACGCGGAACAACACCGTGCCTCCGGTGTCGAGGCGAGTGCTCCGGAGTAACTCGAAGACAGCTCCGACGGACCACTCGCCCATGCCGCCCATGCCACCGCGACGGAGTGACCGGGTTGAACATCCCATTCACTCGAGTCGTCTGAATCCACGCCGGCGGTGTAGAGCCAAAGTACAATTCGCTCCTCTTCTTCTAGAATGGCCTTCTCAGAATTCTAAAAGTAAGTTACATTTATGAACTTCAACCTTGTCTGAACTGTACTGGCGGTTTGTAA
This sequence comes from Eutrema salsugineum, assembly GCF_000478725.1. Taxonomy (NCBI): domain Eukaryota; kingdom Viridiplantae; phylum Streptophyta; class Magnoliopsida; order Brassicales; family Brassicaceae; genus Eutrema; species Eutrema salsugineum. The sequence continues at coordinate 11,729,014 of NW_006256756.1, read as the reverse complement.
TTCAAATTAAGATTGTAATTAAGATTAAGATTGAAACGGGGCGCCTGATTGGCTTGATTTATGTATTGGCGGTAATGAACTGTAGTACTTATGTCTATATATTGATTTCAAACGGTTGGATTACTCTTATATCATCTAGAAACAGTTACAGAAGTTTTTATAGGAGACCATACGAATAGGATAGTTTTCCGTTTATCCAGAATACTATATCTTTTCGTGCATTTCGGAATTGTTGTTTTCGTTCAAATACAGGTATGGAAGACGGAGAACCTTCAAATACAGGCATGGAAGATGGAGAAGCTTCAAATAACCTTTCGGAAAAACTACCAAAACGAGTCCTCGGCGATGGTTGCTACCCCGTTGGTGCTCGGTTGAACATATATTCAAAGGCCAATGTCATTGGCCTCCTTGTCGAGGCGTTAAAGGGTACTAAAGATCTTGAGAAGCTACTTCATTCCCAGTTTGGGAAGTTGTTCCATCTACCTGTTGCAAGATGTTGCAACAGCGCCAAACTTGTCCATGCCCTTCTATCACGACAACTTGTGACCACGAAGAAACACGAGATTTGGTTCCTCTTTGGTGGACAGCCTCTGAGATATTCGATACGGGAGTTCAAGGAAATCACTGGATTGAATTGCAATCCCGAACCTGATAGCACAGAAGAAGAAGACGATGTGGGAAAAACAGGAATCTGGAAAGACCTGTTCGGAAGAGCGAAGGCGATGAACGTGTTTGATGTGCTTGAAATGCTAAAGGACCCGGATCTACCCCGATGGAAACGGCTTCCATTGGCCCTAATCGTTTTTGTCGACGGTGTTCTGTTTTGCAATAGCAAAAATCTGGCCCTCACCGAGAAATACGTTGCGATGCTGACTGACTTGGATAGGTTCATGCTGTATCCATGGGGGAGGGTATCCTTTAACAAAACAGTATCTCGTTTTCAAGCTCCGAAGGCAATCACGGATGCCGAGAAAAGGGAGAATCCTGTAACACGATTGCGCCGTCAGCTTAAACAGAAAACCAGTGCATGCTATGGATTCCCTCTATCACTACAACTCATGGCCCTCCAATCTATACCAATGTTGGTTTCCAAAATTCCTCAACCTGATAACTTGAAGACATTCCTTGAAGATCCCGAAGGCTGTCAAAACGTTATCACACTGTTGCATCTTGGGGACATACATGCCGTGGAATCTGACCCTCTGGTAAATTATTTGTAGTATTATATTTAATAGTATTTGTAGTCTTATTTTGTAGTACTTGTCTTAAAAGATAAGTGCTCTGTCATTTTGGTTGGCAATTTTACAATTGTATTTTTTTTGTCTTAGTTGTCTGTGAAACAGATGGTACTGGATGATGGTGACAATGACCAACAGAATGAATTGCGTTAGGTAGATGAGGTAGAGGATGCCGAAGTTGCATTCATGCAGGAACTCATGGCCGAGGGGTACAAATTCACACCTTCGGATTTTGCAGTGGCACCGGCCCCTATCGTGGATATTAGTGATGCAGAGGACGAGGTTACCCATGAACAGGAACCTGAGCCATCCACCAGACCGAAGAAGAAACAGAAAACTCATCAAACTGAAAAACGTCCCATGCAGAGGAAGAGAGGCAGGGCAAGAACTCTTCTAATCTATCGGAAGATGAATCCCTTGATAGTGGACCCATTAAAGAGCTTAAAAGATGGATAGTACGTCAGAATACTTTGCTCCTTCGTGACATTAAGACCGAGTTGGACAAGAGATTGGGCGTATACCAAGAGGACGAAGAAGATGACGATGTACACCAGTCAAAAGAAGATGGGGAACAGGATGACGAAGGACAGAATACAAAAAAAGATGGTAAAAAACCGGATGAAGATGAAGACGAAGCCGAAGATGGAGGTGAAGAAGGAGGTTATGATGGGGCACAGTCTAGCGTACGCCATAATGATGGTGTACACCCCGAAGCTGGTGTACACCAGAAAGAAAGAGATTATGAAGAAGGGACATCTACTTACTACGGCGGGGACCATTATTCTCCCAGGGACCATGCGTACTTGAAGACTACAGAAGCTCCGACGATGACCCCTGAACCGGGACAAGCCAATTCAGGAACAACTCGTCCACCTCCTTACTTCGTCATTCCGGATGAAGATCCACCTACTGGCCTCAACGAGGTGAGCTAATTGTTTAGGCAGCAGCTGACTCTATTAAGTTTCATAACGTGGGTGTATTGTGCTATATTATTTATGACTTATTCAGGTGGATGGTGGTAGAAAAAATTTGGTGTCAGGCCCCTTAGTAGTCTACAAACCTCAGACTCCTCACCCATTGAGCTACGCATATAAGAAACATGAAGCGCAGACAGATGCACAGGATGCAGAGGTCAGACATTAAAGTTGTTCATATGATATGGATGTGTATACAGTAGTGTTTAGGTATACGCTAGGTATATGATTGATATGTTATACGCTTTATTGTTACGGTGGTTTGTAGGCTGTGGCTAATGAGGACGACTCAAATTTGGGGAAAGATTACCATACTGCGCCTGAGGATGCAAGTGATGCTTCGCAGAAGACCCCTTGTACTCCTAAACCCCCACAAGAAGTTGAGGGATCGTCTGGTGTGAGGCGAAAAAGTGGAGGAACAGGAAGAGGAGGAAGAGGAAGAGGAACAGGTAGAGGAGGAAGAGGTAGAGGAAAACGCGCACGTGTACGGTCGGACAAGATTCGGGATATTTACACCGCTGATTCAAAGGTGAAAGCTCTATTTGTATCCAGATCGAAAGCTCCGTACAAACCACCCGAAACAGTTTAAGAAGACCACTTCAAGGCATTTCAGGAGTTATTATCGCGTGAAAGAAACATGTAAGTTATATCGTATTGAAAGCAATTTATCCATAAACTTTCATTCTAATCAATTACCAATTGCTCTCATTACAGCGACTTTTGCATTGTCACTGGTCATACTGTGAACAATCAATTCTTCCTACAAATTGCGAAGCCTACTGAGTGGGTTAACACGATGGTAAGTATATTGTTAGTACTTACTCAATCTTTAATTATCTGTAATATATGTTATTTATGTTTTGTTATTTGTCAGCACATGCAAGTAATAATGGCCATGCTTTGGAGACGTAGAGGTGAAATCTACTTGAAAGACAGGGTAGCATTTGTAGACACCTTGTTCATATCCATCATCGGCAACTACTACAACGATTTCATATCGCGAGACAAAAATCAGTATGACTGGGGGAAAGCCATTCAGGGCATTGTATTGGGAAAACCAGCAAAGTGGGCTAATCAGCGGCAGAGGCAAATGTTTCTACGGTTTGTGGACGTTGTATGCGTCCCGATGAACTGGGGGTCTGAGCATTGGGTAGGCCTTGTAATTGACTTTAAAACGGGCAACATAAAGATTTTGGACTCTTTCATCAGTCATAATGATGAAGCGGCTGTGGAGCAGTATATGGCGCCCGTGTGTCAAAGTATGCCATTTATATTGAAGCGTTATTTGGATAGCAAATTAACAGAAGGCGTACGCACCACCCCTTACACATGGAGTCGTTTGGAGGGCATATATCAGAACAAAAGATCCGGTGACTGTGGGCCATGTGCGGCCAAATTCTTAGAGATGCATGCTGCAGGGCTTGGAGTGGAGGATATGGCTTTGATAACGGACGATGCCGTTGACAGGTTAAGGGAGAAGTACGCCATGGACTCATACGAAGAGTTTGTCGGGAATCCGGCTATTGCCAACGCTTAGGACGAATGTTGAAGTTTAATGTTGAACTTGACAATTTATGGAAGGGTTATTTGTTGGATTCTGTGTTTGATAATGTTTAGGATGTGGGTTTATTTGAGAATTTTTATGGTTATACTTTAGGGTTTACTTTAGTATCTATTAAATGGTGTGTCAATTATTTAGTTTGGTTACAATTTAGTTTACTTTAATAATTGCGCATCCGTACACCTAACACCTAACACCAATATGCATGAAATGGGAGTACATCAAGAAAAATTTGTTCATAGTTCACTTTATTTTAGTACTTATTAATTGGTGTGTGAATACTGTGTTCCAGGCGAAATATGTACCTGTACACCAATATCCATTTAGGTGTACATCTACTGGGTGTACAAGGAAATTTATGGTTTATGCAATAATTTTACAAACTCATTTACAATCTTAACGGTAACCGCATTTAATGTATACGCTCAATTAGTGGGCTTTTTTATTATTATATATATGCAACATAAAGAACCGTTCCGTTTCACAAATCTTAAACCGCAGTTATTCCATCTCCATAAACAACCGTTTTCATCACAATTGAACCTCACAAATTAACTATGGCACCAAAGAGAGGGCGATGTGATGCGGATATCCTGATTGTCAATCCCCTCTGATGGCGCTTCCCGACGAACTATTGGAGAAGGTTCTCGCATACAGTTGCAAGTCCGTCCAACAAATTTTCACACTGAAGCAAGTTTGCAAACGGTTCCAGGCCTGCACTTTAACCCATAATTTTCTGGCATCGGTTGATCCAGTGGAATTGGAGATGCCTATTCCCGAAGATTTCGATATGCCTTTTATCGCGTTTAGGGAATTTCCCAACTTGTTGAGGAGGATGTATGACGCACGCAATCCTGGTTTGCTGTTCATGAAGGGAATGCAAGACTACTTCTGCCGTGGAGACAAAGGTGGCATAAAACTCATCAAGGAATCGGCAGATATGGGATACGAAACATGTATTTACATGTATGGCATGTACATGAAAGCAGTGGTCGAAGACCCCGTGGGTTTAGAGTATCTTTCAAAACTAAGCAGGGGGGCAATGAGGAGAATAATTCGGAAAATTATTGATGGAGGTGAGCGTGGTTATGTTAATTTGCATGATGAGTTTTCGAGGAGGAGATTTGAGACTAATTCTCAGTTTGCCACACTTTGGTCTTGTCGCTGTGGTGTTGCCAATGCTCAACTTGATTGGCATGACGAATTGTTAAAGGGGCCAAGCATGTGCACGTCGTGTCTCTGGGCACAGGAAATGCAAAAGTTCTTCGTATTTGTTTGGTATGCAGCGCGTTCTGGGCCGTCAATGGAAGAATGGTGACTGATTGGTGAAAGACAACCAGTTTCGGTGTGTACACCTGCGTTGTGTACACCTTGGTGTGTACACCTTGGTGTGTACACCTTGGTGTGTAATCGATTAGATTCCATATTTCGTACTTTATGATTTAATCTTTTATTTAGGCCTGTATGTATGTAGGTGTACTTTGTTTTGCTTTCTATCTATGTATACTTTAATTGTGTTGACAGTATTTAATTTCGGTGGGTGGTAGTTTCAGTTTTTCGAGAACCATTCTGTTATATCTTTAAAGTCTCAGTTTACCTCTCTTTGTACGTCTAATAACTACAAAAAAAAAGAACACCTCAATCTGGACTCAATATGTACACCTTAATTTGTACACCTGAATGTTACATTTACCACATATTATATATTTGAGTATACAAACGACATTATCTCTTTTGTGGGTATTTTCGGAGAATATGGATATACAAACGACATTATTTATTAAAAGTCTCACCTTACCTATTTCTGTACGCATATTTTTAAAAATATGCATGATTTCGTCTATGTGGACAATCTGTACTCTATATCTCGGTTTACGTGATGTTGAGAAAACGTCTGTAATGATGACAAGAAATTTAGTTTCCAACAAATAAATAAAGGGCTGGGTTGTCAATGAAATTTCGATATTATCATAAATACTAATAGTATTGTCTCAGATATCATAAATGTATTGTGGTATATCAAAAATTAAATTAAATCATTCGTCAAAAAAGTTTAATGGTGAAATTTGCTTTTATTTGGTAATTCTCTGTATTTATTGTTGTAATTTAATTTTGCCGGTAAACGAAAAGACACATTTTCGTCTCTTTTCAACGTCTCTCTTCAAAGACATCTATTCGGCTCTATTAAAACCGCACTACTACCTCTTTAAATTCAATCCCTTCACCATAACTGCCTACTTAGCACCATCATATCTTCCTCTTTCAAAACATTTTCAATCCTTTCTCTTATTTCTCATTACATCTTCTTATTTTTTCTCTTTTCACCGAAATAAACAATGGTTCGAAGGAGAAACAGAGGTGGTGATGGTGATTTTTCCTATCTTCTCTCACTCCCTGATGAACTGCTGGAACAAATTATGGCCGCTACAAACCCAACTATAAGGGAAATAGCCCGCCTCCGTGCTGTTTGTTCTCGTTTCAACCGTATCGGCAGAAGCAGGGGTTTCTATCGAGCCATTGATCCCGCCGAAATCGTGCATGAACCAGCGGCGGTTCCACATTACCCAGCGATGATGAGGAGATTCTATGACGCGGGTAATCCAGGGGTTATTTTCGAGAGGGGGATGCAAGCCTACTTTTTCTTCCACGATGGTGAAGGCGTGGATTTGATAAGGGCTGCTGCGGAGGGAGGCTACGACCGAGCCCTTTTTGTGTACGGGATGTGGCTCAGAGCTGTGCTGGAAGACTTCGTCCGTGCAGAGGAGTATTTGGGCACGCTCACGGTGCAAACCCGGAGGAGGATGAGCCGGTTGTTGCTGGCCGAAGTTCCACACGGATGGAATTTCGATTTGCCAGTGGATTTCGCTGAGAAAGCGGCTGCCTTTCATCCGAGATTCCTTGCGCTGTACACTTGTCAGTGCGGGGTTATAAATTACTGGCTGCAGTGGTTTAGAGAAGACTTTAAGCAGCCAAAGTGCACAACCTGTTTCTGGGCCCAAGAGACCCAAAGGTTCTTCCGCTTCATTAGGAACGTCGTTCCAAGCTGGCCGGTCATGCTCGATTGGTGAAAGCCATAACCTTCGTTTGTCGTTAATTATTTATGTTGTCTTAGTGTTCCAAACTACAACTGATGTTTTTGAAATTGCTTGTCTGCTCTCGTTTTTTTAGTACTTATGTTGATTTATGATATTTATTGTACTTATGTTTATTTTATGATATTTATGGTACTTATGTTGATTTTATCATAGCTCTTACCATTTTTTTAAAAAAATGGGGGTTTTTTTCATTCGAAATATCTAAGTTAAATTAGGTGGATATCATTTCGTCTAGGGCAGTAATTAATTATGTACACCTATTCACTGTAATTATTTATGTACACCTATTACAGTATACCTATTACAGTATACCTATTCACTGTAATTATTTATGTACACCTAATACAGAATACCTAAAGACATACACCTACTTACGTAAACGGGATCAGATATAGATTGGAATCATAAAACAGGTTGAAAATAAAGTAACATTACACATTTTAGAAAATAAAGTAACATTACCATTGGTATTCGGGTTCGTATACGTACACCACCGTACACCAACATTGGTATACGGGTTCGTAAACGTCACCAGCATTGGTATACGGGAGTGTAAACAATTTTTGGACATAAGGCTGTTAGACATAAAGCATTTTTGCAAAGCGTTCTGCCGAACATCTAAGATAACAATTTTCACATCTATACGGAATCGTAAACGTACACTAACATTGGTATACGGGTTTTTAAACGTACAACAACATTGGTATACGGGATTGTAAACCCTTTTAGACATAAGGCTGTATTTAAACTTCATATTTATTTTTGAAATAACCACAACATGTAACAATAGCAGATCGATACTAAAGCATTTTTGCAATGCGTTCTGCCGAACATCTAAGATAACAATTTTCACATCTAACAATGTAATGCACATTCTCGTGATACACTTCGCACGACGCAGAGTAGTCTTCATGAATGAGACTAGGGTACCTGAACGTTTTCTCGTATGTATGTTTATTACGTGGGCAAAATGACCAGAATAAATATACTATATCTTCGGCGACTTCAAGAATTTCACGAGAATCATGAGGATAGTGGTACCTGAAAACCATCTTTAGAAGTTTTTTCCCTCTGTTAAGGCGACCCACGCACATTTGCAAAATGGCACAGCTGTAAGTGGCATAGACGTCTGATGGAACGAGCTTATTTAGCATCCTGATGGCGGGATAGATCTTCTCCTCTGTTGACACGAACCTTATAGCTTCGACCAATATGGCCTGTGGATTTTTCGACGCTAAGCAGCGCAGGAATAAAGGCCGATATACTCCACCAGGGTATATCCGAGATGGTGTGTCATGCAATGTCCATAGGTATGCCGATCTGAGTACTTCCGCGCTAAACGCAATGTCTCTACCACGGGTCCCTGCCAGAATAATCGGTCCAAGGTAGATGCAGTCAGACTCAGCAACTTTCTTGACAATGATTTCGAAAATATGATCTGGTAAATCTGGTAAATCTGGCATTTTTTTGGAAGGTTATAGGGTTTGTGTAGGGTGAACTTTCTTCGCAATATTATGAAACTATATATTGAATTGGATGAGTAGTTGTAGTTGAGAAACAGTTAATGGTAAGACAATTAGTGTGTATTTGAACAGAAGTAATATTACAATAAGTTTGTGAAGTGATGTTTACCAACTACATAAATTAAAGTAGTAGTTACATTGTTACAACTAGTTAAGTTCTTAGTAGGTACTTGTTACAATAATATCGTCAACTGATGTTCACTTAGTTTCCACCTTAAATTTATTACAAAAATTAAACTACTACTTGCAAATAAAATAACTAAACAAAAGTAAATATCTAATGCGCAGAGCCGTGCATTATAGAAGGCAATACTCGCAGTCTGGTGTATTTGAGCCATCGTAATGGTCATCTACACACTCCGATATAGGTTCTTCTTGTAGTGTGATGGGGAAGGTCCAAAGGCCACCCCACCGATCTTCAAACGGCCCCAGTGCGAACTCCCATACGTGACGTATAACGGCGTGAGCTAACAGCTTCATTTCATAAGCGGCATAAGGGACGTGGTTAGTGAATACATCGGTGAGGAGTTTTTTAGCCCTTCGTGGACGACCGACGCAAATTTCAAACATGGCACATGCGAAAGTAGCATGTTTATCACATGGGACAAGTCGGTTAAGCATTGTAATCGCTGAATACAATTCTTGCTCACTGACGGCAACTCTAATGGCTTCGAAATAAATAGCTCGTGGATTACAGGCGCCAAGACAACGCTCAAAGAATGGGCGGTAAGGGCTCCTAGGGGATACGTCGAGCGGTGTGTCAACCAATCGAGAGATGTCTGCAGAGCGTAACACGTCGTCGGTGAACGCGATGGCTCTTCCACGTTTTCCTGCGCGAATAAAGGGGCCAAGATGATAGGAATCATCCTCAGCTAGTTTCTTTACTATTAACCCTAAAACATCATCGTCTAAGTAGTGCATTGTTGTTTCACTTTGGTGTAAAATAAATTTGATTCCCTTTATTTGTAGACAAGGTGGATAGATATATAAATGTCCTAACTCGTGGTTGGTATACATATAAGAGCCACTTCAATAACTGCTAATCTGACCCCAACACGTCGCACTACATTATAAATGTAACTACTAGTTTCGGGCATTTTAATAAAAGAGAACTGACCATTCTTCTAAAAAATTGGGGGTACAAAACGGGTAGGTGAAATATTTACTAAAAGGGAGTACACTATTATATTATTTTCAACCGTATAATAAATTCTCCACCCCCCCCCCCCAACCACACACCAGTGAAGTCCATATATGATGATTTTGCTATGTCTTAACACAACTTGCCTCCTTTCCAGCGAAAAGAAACCCTAAACCAAACATAACATACCCTAAAGCGAACATGTCGCTCCCAGACTTGCCTGATGAAATTCTTATCGAAATCCTCAAGAGGCTCGGCAGCGAAGCATTTTGGCGACTCGGACCATTTGTGCGCGCTGGAAAGCGCACCCTCCGGCTTGTTTTCACCGACGATGGCCTCAAAGCTTCCAACATTTATGCCCTTTGCTGTGTCCCCAGCGACATATGCCCTGGAAAGGAAAGACGCCAATTCTTTCTGAAATGTTTGGCGAGTGAAAACCCTGAGGCAAGATACTGGGAAGGCCTGAGACTTGCAACCAGAGGCGCAGATCTCATTGCAAGTAGGACCATGCTGGAACCAAATGTTCCCACCGACGCTCTCTCCACCCTGGCGTCGGCCATGTTCAGCGTTTGCTTGGGTGACCCTTTTTCCGCAAGCCAAACATTGCAACTGTTGGCAACGCATCACGGAAGTCTACAGTCAGAGCGCGTGCGACAATTAGGTGAGGAGTTAATTCTTGAGATTTCATATTACGGAACTGGATACATGGATACGTACTCTAACTCATTTTCATATCCAAACGACGAAATCATCAAGCTGCCTGATTGTGCATTTGATCATTTCAAACCTGAGATCCGAGTACTTTGCAATGGTTGCTTCATATATTGGTGTGCTAGGCGTATCTGCGAAATGCTTTAAAATTAAGTTTATGATGTACACCTTTGAAAGTGTACACTAGTATGTGTACACTATATGAAGTGTACACCTATATTTCCTTTTTAGTATGTAATGAACAATCTTTGAATTAATATTCCATGACTTATGTTTCATGAAATCGTTGGACAATTTATGCTTCGACAATTTATCAAATCGTAAACATAAAAACCACATTTAAAAGTTAATTTGAATTCATAATCTTTCCAACAAACAAAATAGAGGTCTTATTTTATTCCAAAACATAATACACAATTCAACAAACAGAATTAAAAGTACAATTAAGGAGTTTATGCTCCTCTTGCGTGCTCCACCGTCCACGCAAGTGCAGTGGTTTCAAAAGCAGCCCTGTCTTCCACGTAAATCCTAGCAATTTCTTCAACAAAAAACAGTCCTTCCCCTATTTGGGGGGCAGTTAACATTTGGTGTATTTCCGTCAGTACCTGATTACATATACATGTAAACACAGTTAATCCCTTAGTTAAACGGAATTAATATTATATTCCATAAAACACAATAACGATTTATTTCTTTCATATGTAAAAATACATCATTGATGCTGTTGTTGGTCCTGAAGTGAGTTGGATTCAACATCTTCAGAAAAATGTTCCCATAAGTTGTAACGTTTGGGTGATACACTTTTGTTTTGAACATCACCTGAAAAAAATCAGTGTTATTAGTAATTGAAATCTTTATTGACTAAATCTGAAACCCTAAAAAAACAGCAATTTGAGAGAGCAATGATATTGTTCAATCCTTACCCTAGGAGGCACGAAAAGGTAGTCAAGCGGAAAGTGAATGTCTAGTTTGAAAACACCATTCTCATAGGGTGAACCTTTAGGCCCCCTTATGATAGTTTCCCAGTGATACAAGTCCTCACCCACAGGTCCTAATGAAATCGGCAAAACACTAATTAGGTAGACGATGTAAAAGACCGATCCTGAAAAACTAAAACTAAACTAATCCCCTATTTTCGAGCTGTCCTATCCAACAATTACAATTCAAAGACAAGATCATTGTCCGTTGTTTATTTGAACCATGTCTTTCATAATGTTTTCTTTCTCTGCTATAGAACCATGTCTTTGATAATTATTTTGAACTATAGAACCATGTCTCTGCTATAATATTTACCATTTCTCAGCTATAGAACCAGAACCATGTCTATGATAATTAGTTTGATACCTAAACCCTACTTCGTAAACCCTAAGCCCTAAACCCTAAACCCTAAACATAATCCGTCACCATATAAATGTAAACTTATAAATAAGCCATAATGCAAATACACTATATGATGTAAACTGATTGATGTTGTCCACCATCATAGTGTACACCAACTGTGTCCACCGTCAAGGGTGTACACCCTTGACCAGTAAACATCATCATTTTCATACCAAATTTAACTTAGTTCATGCCTTTCGAAGTTTAAATATAGGGAAACATAGTGTACGCTAGAAACAAACCCGAAAAACAAAGCGAGATCACAGTGTCCACAAACTGTGTCCACCAACATGGGTGTACACAGTGTGTATACCCTGTCCATGTAAACATCATAAATTTCATAACAAATATAACATAGTTCATGCCTTTCCAAGTTTAAATAGAGGGAAACATAGTGTACGCTAGAAACAAACCCGAAAAACAAAACAACATCCCCACAAAAAAAGCAACTTGAGCCACACAAAAGACACACCCCGTCAACCCAATGGTTCCTTGCATTTTGCCCGGTTATGGCCGGGATTTCCACATCTCGAGCATTTGTTTGGCTTCTTTTTTCGCAACCTGCAACAGCGTATATCAGTAATAAGTAATCAGTAGGACTAGGAAAAAAATTATAGTTTAGTGTACACTAACCTGAGGATACTCTCTGCTGAAAGTTTTCTCTTCGTCGTAGGCCTTCCTGATGGACGTTTTGCCTTAGGTGGCATAATATTAAGGTCACGCACCTCTGCTGGGATACGAATGTCGTCAGGGTCGGGCACTGGTAGGATTTTTTCCAGAAACAGTTGCACTCCAAATTGATTTCTTAAGAATTGGATCAACCAAACTGCTGTACTCCACTTGCCGAAGCCTAGCCGCGGCCATCGCATGTCGGCAAGGGTATTTCAATGTCTGAAACTCTAGACATGAGCATGTTTTGTTTAGGAGATCAACAAGCCGCCGTACACCAAACTCCGAACTCACTTCAACCTCCCACAAAGAAATGCCTTGAACTGATAGTGCAACAGATTTTTCCTGCTGAAGGTTCATTAACTTGCCAACTTCTTCTGTGACGTCACCATCCATCTTTTGAATTTTCTCTCTTCTGCATTCAAGCCACCTACTTAACATTCGCCTGATAAATTCTAGCATTGCAACGATTGGACTGTCTCTTGCAGCGAATAGTGCATTGTTCAGAGACTCTGCAATGTTACTGGAGGTCATATTATACCTCTGACCAGAAAAGTGTGATCTAGTCCACAGCGCAAGAGGGATTTTTTCCATGTACTCCCAACAACCATAATCAACATCCTTCAGCCTTGCGTATAGTTTCTTGAAATTAGAAACTGTGAACGCTTCTCCAGCCTTTACGACCAACCCTTTCTGACCGGAACCTTTGTATTTACCGTGAACATTTCTCTGTATATGGACAAGACATGTACCGTGGTGTGACTGTGGATACCATTTCTTTTTAGCTTTGGCAATTCCACCGTCCCTATCCGAGATAAAAGTAAGATCAGAGGAATCTGGAATAATTTCTAACAACTTCTCAAAGAACCACCTCCACGTCTTGTCAGAATCTGCATCGACAACGGCGAACGCTATTGGAAATACCTGGTAATTAGAATCTTGTCCACTCGCAGTTAATAGACAACCCTTATACTTACCAGTCAGGTGAGTTCCATCAACAACAACTACTTGTTTCAAATGTTTCCATCCAGATAAACACGCAGCCAATGCCATAAATACAGACTTAAACATGGTAATACTTGTTCCATCTTTTTCATCTCTCTCGCTCTCAGTTATCAAATGCGTTATGGTGCCGGGGTTAGCATACTTGAGCACATGGAGGTAAATCGGTAATAATTTGAAAGAGGTCTCCTCTGTTCCGTGAGCAGAGTATATAGCCAGCTCCTTAGCTTTCCAGCATTTCCAGTACGAGGCTGTAATATTATATTCAGAGAGAACAATCGCAGGTAGCTGACTCGCACGTGGCCCAACTATTGCATTCTCATACTTAGACTTCAGCAGAGCCGCCATGACTTTAGAAGTAGCATGTTTAGAAAATTTCTTTCTTGTATCCGGGTGGCATGTATGCTTCAAACACGCCTTCCTCACCTCATACAACGCCGAGTCGCCAACTTGACCCCCCAACACTCTCCAATTACAAATCTTTGATGGACATTCGGCGACTGTGTACTTCTTCGCATGCTTTTTGAAATTGAACGTCACTATATTCTTCAGCGCATTGATGGCCAACGTGATTTTAAAGTGTTCCTTGTTCCTGAACTTTTTTCCAACCCATATCTCTCCATCTTCATTTGACAAATCAAGTTCATCGAAATCCCCTGCCATTTCATCAGAGACTGGTGCCACATCCGGAAATCCATATAGTTCTGTACGTTTAATCGCTTTCTTCAGCTCTGCACCGCCATTCTGACGCCCCCAACTGACATCACCTGTCGGAGTCTGCACAAAATCATCATCATCTCCATGGAACCAGAACATTCTCACATACAGTCCTCTTTCTTCCAGGAAAATGAATAGGACTCTCCGTTAAGACAATAGAGTTGTCCATATGGTTTGAATCACTCGACTCACTTCCGCGAGTACTACCACAACCCCCCTGAACTACCACAGTCATACTTATCCTCATCAACTCCAGGTTTAGAATGGAAACCCTTACCATCTGCTAGTACGTAATCATTCCACCAGTCAAAATCATAATCTGGATCATCATCATCATCAGGTCCGTATTCTGCATCGTCAACATCATCAGCTTCCTTCTCTTCCGAATCTCTCGCCTCATCTGATTCCTGGGACATTTTTATTTCCAACTCAGGGTGGTCAACAGAGAGAGCGTGACTTGGAACATCCGGTTTGACATTAACGGAGCTGTTAGTGCTGGCCTTAGCCTCTACTTTCTCTGATTCCTGGGGCATTTTTAATCCCATTGGAGGATGGATTACAGAGACAGCTTCAGGTTGTACACCTTTGGAGGTGTTCATTGCGGCCTCTGCCTCTACTTTCTCGGCATGTGCTATCAGCAAACCATTATCGATATCTTCATCATCTGCTTCATCATCGGGTTGTCTTGACTCAGCCGAAGAAGAGGCAATGAAATTTGTTGGCCCTAAGGACTTTCGCCGTTCCCTCGCAGTTTGAACTTCAAGACTGTCCTTCCGTTTCAATCTCACCATTTCATTATTTACTGACTCCTTGAATGTGACAAATAAATTCACAGACTTGTCAGACTTATGCAGCGAAAGGAAGAATTTGTACTCTCGAGGAGTAACTATTACACATGGACAACTCCCATCACCATTAAGCTCAGCTAGAACATCATCAAACCAGTAGGAAATCTCCACCGAAACAGCTCTCGTGTCTAATCCGAACTCATGCGCAATCAGATTTCTCAAATCATCTGGTCCGGACACATCTTTGAAATTTATGCACCTTCCACGCCGAGATATGTCCATTTTGAAATCCCATTCTCCTGTATAGTACCTTATCCACGTTCCCGCCATAACAAGAATGAACGCATCCACTGCACTTCGCGAACACCATATCTATAAAACTACTAGAAAATCGCGAACACCAGACCAAAAAAATACGAAAATAACAATGACAAATCTATGGGTGTACAATCATAGGATTAAGTAACTAACCGTGGTTGTTGTCCTCTTGATCTTCGCATAATTTCCCCTTCAATTTCAACATCTTCTGAAAAGGGAAACTAGGGTTTCTAATTTGGTTAGGGTACTTTGTTTCTTATTTTTACCAATTTATCTCCATTATTTCTAATTAACCACACTTTTCCCGCCAAAATTAAAAAGATACTGCAAAGGGTAGTTTATCGTGTAATTTGTTGGGTAGTTTCCGGCCCATAACCGAGGCCCATAAAGGTGGTTTTTGGGAATTTCATTCTCAAATTCGAAATCAGGCCCAAAAAACGACCCAATCACGCGCGTGAGTGCTCTCTTCCCGCCTGTTACCTGCCCGGACGTAGACCGGACCCACGGTATTTTCTGTGTCTGTCTCTCTCTAAGGAACAGACTGCACTGTCTCTCTCTCTCTCAGAAAAAAGGGTAAGCTTGCCATTATGGAGATATGTCCCTACCCCGACCAATTAAAACTTAAAACTACCCATTTCTCAAATTAAATTTTAAAAACGTCCTTATTTTCAAAACAACCCAAAATAAAAATAACAGATGTTTGTTCGCTTACCAAAATTTTTTTTTTTTTCTAATTATTTGTCTCCAGCATATGGTGCATATAGCTGTTTGTGCAATAATTTGTATTTAAATGTTTTGTATTCGACTTTGTAATCCTGCTTGTATTCTGGTTTTTAACGAAAGAAGTTTAGACGAGAAAAAACAAAAAACCAAAATTGTGACATTTCTTCATTGAGATTTTTTTAATTATTTTGCTATATGAAGCTAGTGGAAGTTTTCATAGAAACTAATGTTTCTCTTTTGGCATAGTCTCATGTGGTACTACTACCAACCTAAATTTGATGTGTCAACTCACTAGACTCAAAAACCAACATCTCCACTGTAAAATGATATAAATAGATTCTGGACATGTAGATAAACATCAGAATTCCAATCCAAAAAACACACAAGATCGTAGGTGGCAGACCATTCCCAATTTGGGATGTCGACTCACCATACTTGTTGCTAATAACATTTTTATTTTGTTAGGTAGTTTTTGACAACGAATCAGAAGCACAATGTATACTCATATACATGTCCGACTCAGAACGCTAACACAATAAAAATATTATCACAGATTTAATCACACAAAAATTATGAAAATAAGAAACCGATCAATAACTGATTAAGAGAGATTATAGATCAAATTCCTGTTCTTAAAACAAAAAAACTCCACAAAAATTATCAGTTTTTTTGTTAGTGCAATAAGCATAAACGAAAATTTACAGAATTAAGATGGTAAGAACGCAATATCTACAAGATTACAACATGGGTAAACTGATAATTTGTAAATAAAGAAATGACCTAAGCCGCTAAGCGAATTGATAAATATAATATAATAATGATACCGATACAGGAATTAGTAATGAGATTTGCAGAGGCAAGATGAATCTCTTTTCTTAATTCTGTAAACGCTCACGGTTGCATGGCGTTACGAATCTCAGGATAAAACTGCAGCTATTCTGCCTTGCACAACCCAAATACAGAATCTAAAGATTGTTATTTTTTTCTGTATTGTACTCTCAGACAAAAAATTAGAGAAAAGGTATAGAAAGTAAAGAGCGTATTTTTTTCCATTTCATAGAAGAGTGAGTGAGAAAACCATTCTTTGTTGGTCTAAACTCTAAACATAAAGAGAATAATGCTCAGTTAATTTACCATTAATCTGAGCCATTATGGAGAGGAGTAGTTTCAGAATTTCTTAATCAATTTATGTATTGATGGGGAGACTTTTCAGCTTGAACGTATTTAATTTTATACTTAATTCTAAACTCATATACTTAATCAAGTTTTGTTTCTTTTATTTATCATATAATTTGTCTTTATATTTTTGTTTAGATATAATTTATTTTTTTTAAATCAAGAATTTTGTTATCATATTTTAACTTTAAATAGTATAGATTTGTATATTAGTAGAATAAGAGTATGAGTTAATTAAATATACATCAATATAATGTTAATTATAAACTTCGTTATTATGTGAACTTAGATTTACACATAAATAATATATATATATGTAAAATTGGATAATCCGTTTGTTTAATTGTCTCAAATTATTTTTTAATATCTTACATGTTTTGACAAACTAACTCGTATAAAACTGTAATTATAAATGCATAATCCTAACATACATTTTTCATCATATTATTGTATAATATAAATATTAACCAGTAATAAATATTTGATATCTCTATATTATTATTTGAGTACACATTTATATAAATAAACCTTTTTTTGTAAGATATTACAGAATATTTTACATAAACGAATATTTATTTATAAAATATTACATAAATAAAATTTTACTTATAAGATATACATAAATAAACTTTACAAATATAAAAACTCAATTAAATATTTTCCCATAAGAGATAATTACATATAGAGCTCACAGATTTATTCTGAATATATATATATATATATATGGATATAAATAAAAAGTGTATTTAATTTCTTTACTTATTAAAATATTAAAATATATTCTATTATTTTAAATAATAATCAATCCTTATATATGAAAAAAACTATTTATACTTTTTAATATATTCATTTTTATTTTCATAATTAATTAGTATCATTTTTGAAAATCAATTTAATTATTCCTATTTTTTAAAAACTGAAATATGTTTTCAAAATTTAAATTATATTTTTACGGATGGGTCAAAAAAATATTTTAGTAAATTTGAAAGAGATTAAGTAGATGGATTTGTCCACTTTGACAATCCTATATATAATCATTATTAACACATATTATAGAATTTATTAACTATAAATGAAAATTTGATCTCTAATAAATATTCATAATGAAATTCTTATTATTATTATATATATAGATTCTAATTCATGTTGGTATGTATATAAATATATACATATATATATATCAACATTATATCACTTTCATATTTAAAAACTACTAATAATTAAACTGCATAACAAAACTAGTTCAAACTCCTATTCGATGGATATAGATATATATACAAGTAAATATCGGTTGTGTGATATATATGTTTAGGGGATTTTCAGTCCTCCGCTGGAGACAAGTCTCCTGCAAAACAGAAAAGATGTCAAGGCCCGGAAACACAATGGGTGTGTTTTCCGAAAGCACTCCAACGTTCAAGTCAGAAAACAGCTCAATAAAGACCACAGAATAGCCGTTCAAAGAGCAGAAAGAAGTCGGAAAACTTTGTGAAGGAAAGTGGGCCGAGAGTCTTTAAGAAAGGCAGGATCTACTCGGGCCTTGGAATGAGAATGAGTTTTTTATGGTGGAAAAAGAGAAAATAAAAGTTTGAGTGTGAAGGTGCTCAACGGTTTAGGAACCGCATAGAGGCGAGACGAAGTGAGATGACCAGAAAGATAGTCGGAATTGTATAGAATGCCTAAACTTAAGAACCACAAGTATCTAGAGAGATATCGTGAGACTTAAGATATCTAAGAGTGTGAACCCCCTCCCCGTAGGAGAGGGTAAATTATTTATAGAGAATTACCTGACCCGGGTTAGTATACCAGGTTTGCCCATGGATGGCGTCACGCTTCTGATCGGGTGGATCGGCCCATGGCCCGACTCGACTGAATTCAAATCTTGTGATGGCGTCACGCTTCTGATGGTCACACCAACTTTTCTTGGCGTGTTCTGCCTGCAACGAGACCGTCTCCTGGCGCGTCCATTTCGTTCTCAGTGTACGAATTGGGTTGGTGGCTCAGACAGCGACATGGCTTTTCGCTGAACCTTTGCTTTTCCCCTGGCTCCTAATAACATCGTATTTGTACCCATTTTCACAATTGATTTCAAATTGCTTTTCAAAAGTTTTAATCAGTTTTCGAAACTTATATTATGATTTCTCTATGTTTGTAGTTTCAAGGCTCTTTTCAGGAAACTTAGGGAAAAACATGGCAAAATGGAAGAAATCCACATATTTAGCTCAGAGTAAGACCGTCAGAATTCAACCTCAAATGAAGACATTCTCACCGTATGATCCAGCTCAAATTTGGAGACATTCAAGAGGAGACAACAAGCTTTCCATAGCACTTTACATCAGGACAATCCAAGAGTGCAATCGAAAAAGATATGTGAAGAGCAAGTTGACCAAATTCACCAGTCTCGGAAGACTCTCACCCGCGGAAAACAAGCATTTCACCAGCCCTGGAGGACTCTCACCCGCGGTGGACCTATACCGAGCCACAAGGCCCAACATCAAAGCCCATTTCGTCATTTCTCTGCAGAGAAGCCTTAAATTAGACCTGGAAGACCTTAAGAACTATAAATATATTTCTTAGCAGTCCTAATCGGGTGTGTGCTCCTGTAATGAGTTTTTAGCCACCAAACTTTGTTTTCTTAGGGTTAGGCAATGGAGAAGGGGATTCTTCCCTGGATCCCTTGTTCTTTCTCCATTTTAGCTAATTAGTGTTTCTATTTCATCTTATGCATTCTTTCATTTTTTTTTTTATCATTTCCTGCATCATGTAGATTTGTCCCAGAGAGTCAAGTTTCTATAGAGTCATCGATAGGAGTCTATGTTCGATTAAGATTTCTAAGTTTCTAAACAATAATCTAGATCTCTTCTCTTCTAAGTTGTTTATATACCATGAGGATAGATTCATAACCTATTCTCTGAGCTTATGATCGATCAGACCCACGAGAGTATTGTATTAGATCATCCGCACCTAGTTTCAGAAGAACATAGTCGCTACAGAAGTCGAAATCTACCTGTAGAGAAGATGTGAGCAAACGAATTCAATTGAGAATGCATGATCTTATTCCTGGCATGAGAACGAGAGTTAATTTTCATATTTAAGTGATTAGTTGGTTAAGATGACGAGATTTGGTTAGCCATACATATTCCTATTCCAGTTCCATGTAGATCCTAGAAATAGATAAAGATAAATCGCCCGGAAGCTAATCGAAAGATGCTTAGCCCATCGATTAGAGTAAACCGGAGAAGTCCAAGTCACCCCCTATGAGTCTAGATCCCTAGTTTGAGTCGAACACCCTTTAGATATTCTCTAGTAACTCATATGCATTGCATTTAGTTTCCCGTAAATATTAGATTATGATTAGTTTTAGTTCCCGTAACCAAAAAATCCAAAACCCCCATGAGTTTATGACTTCGCTTACTATCCCAGTTTGGTGTTTCCTTGCAGATTAGACATCTTCCATGTGGATCGACACTCTAAGTCCTACAACGTACATCTTTTCACTCTCAGACATTAGGGTTTTATATATTTAAAACTCCGGACCAACGGGCTTGCAAAAGACCTGCGACCCTGAGGCCCATCAAAGTTTTTTGGCGCCGTTGCCAGGGAAGTTTTTAGCCGCAGAAGGCTATATATATGTCGAGCTTCTGCCAAAATGCCATAGGAAGTAAACCGAACTCATAAACACCCTAACTTTTTCTTTTTCTACTTATTATTTCTTCTGTTTGCCCACCTTTCAGATTCCTTGATGCATGAATCATCCAAGAAGAAATCTTAATCCCGAACGAAGGTTTTGCAGCCTGTGTAATGCTCCATGCGCATGTGAATCACATTCAGTCGTGATTCCAACCACCTGGATCGGATCCCTCAGCTGAACCAGCACCCAGGAAACTCACGGTTCTTGAACTAGTATCCCGTGTACCGAGATGAATCCTATTTGCCAACCCTGGTGAATCGACGACCATCTCATCCCCTACCTCATCAGATTCTGCACCAGAACAATGAGAGTGATCAATTTAGGCTCCAACTTATTCGATTAGAAGCCAAGCTGGATCAGTTCCTTGATTCACAAGCTGTTTCTGAATCTAACTTTCATCTGAAGATGGAATTCATCTCCGTGGATCTTAACAAGAAGTTCGATGGACTCTATGAACATGTGAATACTCAAGAAGAACAAAGGCTCAAAGATGATACATCATTGAAGCAAGACTTGAATCTGTTGAAGAAGGAGAGGGGCAGAATGCCGTCACCCTTCGTTATGCACTTAGAAGTAGACGAGTCTTTAGTGTCATGATTGAAGACTTGAAAACCGACTTTAAAGATAGCAAAAAACAATCCGATGAAGAAAGATTGGAGATGTACGAAGAGATAGGAAAGGTTACTGACAAGACTGAAGAGCTTGATGCTACTTTGGATAGAGTTGTCTATGCTCTAGATGAAGTAGAAGAGAAAGTGGAGAAACTTTCTAAGGATCATAAGGAGAATGATCTGAACACTGGAACCAATGATTTGGATACCCAAGACGTGCCTGAAAACCACTGGAAGCAAGAGAACAACAATGGAGAAGAAGAGAGTGAAGAAGAAAGCATGGTGAGCCAAGGAGAGCTGACCGCAGATGCGAACACTTCACCCGCGGCCAGGCCCACTCCCACCGCGTCTCCAACCACTTCACCTGTGGTGGAGCCTGATTTTTTTTACTAGGAGTCATTTCAACCTCTCCCTCAAACCTGTTCAACTGAAGACCAACCCCTTGTGACCAGATCTAGGTTGTTTGATCAACCTGTCTTCTCAATCATTGCACAAGCATCAAAAGAAAAGGAGGAATCCAACATTTATGCACCTTGCAACATAGTTTACACTTGTGACAATGAGCTTTAAGAGCAATTCTCAGAAGATGAAGAGTATGGTTTGTTTGTTGAAGATGCAAACCCTGGAGACAATTCATCTAGTAGCAACTCAGAACCAATGACCAAGAGTATATCCAGAGATAGACTGATCGAGTTATCAATTTTGTGAAGACAATCCCTCTCTACCATGGATTCGATGATATCTGGAAGCAAGGCTGCCTACAATTAAGGAAACTAAGGAGAACATCTACACATACAGCAAGGAAACTAAGGAGAACATCTACACCTATTTCAGGAGATCTAGGTACCCATCTTTTTCAAGATCATCACCTGATGCAGCTGTCTACAAGATCCATCTCAAAGACCCACAAAAGGCCAGTGATTACACAAACAAGATCAGCAAAAGAAAACTTGAAGAGTTCAATCAAGTAATTCAGAGTCTGTCCAAAGAATTTTTTTTTGCCAAAGCATGTAGTGACTACATGATCGGCCACTTCTTCGGTGAAAGCAAATAGTCTATCCAAAAGATGAAAAACTTGTTCATACACGCCCAAGAAGGTAGACCAGTTCGAACCCTGCACAAGGTTCAAGAAAAAGGTCAATTTCTTATCTCTTGTGACATTAGAGGTGAAAGATTTCTCAATGATTTTGTGATTCTGGAGCTTGTATCTATATGATGTTCAACACTACTGCTTTGAGACTTGGGATAAAGCACATTTCAAGTATCAGGACAAAGATTAGCTTAGCAGATGATTTAAGTGCAACTCCAAGAGGGATAGCCCGAGACATTCCTCTAAGGATTGGAGATTGCCTAGCACCTGTCGATCTCAACATAGTGAAGACCAAAGATGACTCATATCCAGTAATCCTTGAATAGCCTTTCTTAGCAACTGCTGGATCCATCATGGATTGGCCCAACCGGAGAGTTTCTTTTGCAAATATCGACAAGGACATCTTCTATGAAGCTACACCACTTAAGAGCAAAGGAGGAAAGCATAAGGCATAAGCATCAAACCAGAAGAACTCTGGAGTGATAAAGAACCTGCATGAAAGAACAAAAGGATTTCGAAAAAGACTTGTCTTACGACAAGATCTTATTTGAACTAAGTCTTTTTCTTTGAAAAAGTCTAGCTAAAGACTATAAACCAAAGCGCTTGATGGGAGACAACCTATTTAGGTACTTATCTATTTATTTCAATGCTTTTTCTATTGAAGTTTTGTTTCTATTCTATACGGGCCTAAGTATGCATCAAAAAAAAGAGAAGAAAATGAGCTGACCGCGGCCGAGGAGCCTTCAGCCACAGCCATGAAGAATTTTGCAGCGGCCGCGATAGCCTGACCCGTGACCAAGCTCGGTTCGGCCACCCTTGGCCATTTCCACCTCTATCTTGATTCAAATCAGACCCCTTTTGATCAAGCACCACTCCACATCAACCACCGTCCATCATTCACTATCCTATCACCTCCACAACCACCTCACAAACCATCACCAATACCAGGTAAGTTTTCTTTTCCTTTATCTTTTCAATTATTACATACTTTATTTCTCATCCTTACCTGATTTATTTCACACCGGGAACAGTGTGATTTAAGTCTGGGAGAGGATTTTATTCCTTACTGACCATCCTTTCTTGCATGAGCCCTTGCATTCTGCAATTTTCTTCAAATTTTTTCAGTTTTCTCAAAAATTTCAAACGTTTTTTGAGTTTTAAAATGTGTTTTCAAAGGTCAAATATGTTTTGAAGAAATGATGACAAAATCGATGATGATAACCAAACTGTTTGCTTCTACACCATTCGTTCATAAAAGCTCTTAAGGTTTAGTACTAGACTAGGCGATAGCTAGAGTACATACACTACAAAATCCCACCAGAGAACCTATATTCATGGAGATATTTCTGACAGGATATACTAGCTCATTTTACTTGGACCTAATCTTGACATCTAATTCTCTCA
This sequence comes from Eutrema salsugineum, assembly GCF_000478725.1. NCBI lineage: Eukaryota > Viridiplantae > Streptophyta > Magnoliopsida > Brassicales > Brassicaceae > Eutrema > Eutrema salsugineum. The sequence continues at coordinate 11,705,205 of NW_006256756.1, read as the reverse complement.
TCAAAGGTTTTAGGAAGGCATCATGATATACATCTAGGACATCTCTACTTTATTGTTACCACTCTTTGTTGTCCTAGATGGCCAGTTCATCTTTAGCTGGTACCACACCCTGAATCCAAGCCTTTATGTTCGAACCTCATGCATTTTCTCTTAAGTTTTTATCGGCAAATATGTGAAAAACGCCGGAGAGGGAGGAACAACATAGTTTTTAGTCACTCAAGAGAAGGACTGAATCCAACCGGGAAGGAAGTGTACCATGCAATCTTATCAAGCCTCACGATGCCTCAGAAAGCTCACTCTTAAAAGTAAATTTTATGCTCCATAAGATTCTATGTCAAAAGGCGGTTTCCCCAATTTCAAAAAAAAAAACAAAGAAGAGAAAAAGAAAGAAAGGGAAGGAAATAAAAAGCCTAAAGAGTCTTAGAGGCCGGAATCATTTGAGCCAAGGCTACAAGTATTCATCTATGGAATTATGGTTTCACAACCAGGACAAAATTCCAAGTCTGGGGGAGTTATAAGGAGAACCTGAAGAAAGAAGATCAGAAATCTTAAAGCAAGACGATTGTGACTAGAAACTGTGGATATCAACAGCTCCATCCTCTCTTGCTGTTTTGTATAATATCATGTATCTCCAGAAAAGGTAACCCTAAACACATCAAACCTCACCATTGAAAAGCCCCTGAATACCTAGCCTTGAATGCCTTGTTTAATACTCTTTCGATGAGAATCATTGAAACCTTTAAAGAATGTTTAGAGGTAGTTGACTGAAAGTTATTTTTAAGTGTGTGGATTTTTGCATGACGGATTAGCTGATTAATTATGTTTGTATTTTAGTGAGAATTTTCTAGACTTGATCTGATTGATACATTGTCCCTAATTTAGGTCTAGAAGTATGGTTACCGATATTTTTGAGTTCCCTATGATTTCTGTGGATGATATTTTTCCAGATTGGATCTTGTTTTGTTTGAGGACAAACAAAGTCTAAGTCTGAGGGAGTTGATAACACCGTATTTGTATCCATTTTCACCATTGATTTCAAAAGCTTTTTCAAATGTTTTAATCAGTTTTATGAACTTTTATTATGATTTCTCTATGTTTGTAGTTTCAAGGCTCTTTTCAAGAAACTTAGGGAAAAACATGGCAAAATAGAAGAAATCCACATTTTTAGCTTAGAGTCAGACCGTTAGAAGTTCAGCCTCAAATGAAGACCTTCTCAGCATCTGATCCAGCTTATATTTGGAGACATTCAAGAGGAGACAATCAGGACAATCCAATAGTGCAATCAAATGTTATATGAAGAGCAAGTTGACCATATTCACCAGTCCCAGAGGAGTCTCATCCGCAGCAAACAAACATTTCACCAGCGCTGAAGGACTCTCACCCGCGGTGGACATGCTGAGCCACAAGGCCCAACATCAAAGCCCATTTTGTCATTTCTCTTCAGAGAAGCCCTAAATGAGACCTGGAAGACGTTAGGACCTAGAAATACATTTCTTAGCAGTCCTAATCGGGTGTGTGCTCCTGTAATGAGTTTTTGAGCCACCAAACTTTGTTTTTTTAGGGTTAGGCAACAGAGAATGGGATTCTTCCCTGGATCCATTGTTCTTTCTCTTTTTTTATATAATTAGCTTTTTTAGGGTTAAGCAACGGAGTTAATTGTCAGATTTAAGTGATTAGTTGGTTAAGATGACGAGAGTTGGTTAGCCATACATATGCCTATTCCAGTTCCATGTAGATCCCAGAAATAGATAAGGATGAATCGCCCGGAAGCTAATCGAAAGATGCTTAACCAATCGATTAGAGTAAACCAGAGAAGTCCAAGTCGCCCCTTATGAGTCTAGATCCCTAGTTTGAGTCGAACACCCTTTAGATATTCTCTAGTAACTCATATGCATTGCATTTAGTTTCCCGTAAATATTAGATTATGATTAGTTTTAGTTCCCGTAACCAAAAATCCAAAACCCCCATGAGTTTATGACTTTGCTTACTATCCCAGTTTGGTGTTTCCTTGCGGATTAGACATCTTCTCTGTAGATTGACACCCTAATTCCTATAACGTACATCTGTGCACTTTCAGACATTAGGTTTTATAAATTTAAAACTCCGGACCAATGAGCTTGCAAAAGACCTGAGACCCTGAGGGTCATCAGCTCATGGGAAAAGTCACTTTCACCTAACACACGTAGGGAAACGCATTAAATGCCATTCTAGTGGGCCTGTATGGGAATGGGCAATCAAATCAGACTAGGGATATTTGTATTGTCGATTGGAGGGAAATTTGAGTAGTATTCCCGCTCAAGTGAACCACTCATACCTGGCCCGGATCCCTCGATACTAGGACCGGGCTGTCGGGGATGGAAGTCTTTGCTCTCCGGGTACCTGTGCGGGCCATTCAGCTTATATCCCTACCCTTTCGAATTATCGAGCTTAAGTCTAGGACATAGAGTATGTGACCTCTCCTCCTCCTGACCACTCAGTTCCCAACTTCCTTGTTTCTGACAGCGTAGCTTGCGCTGTCAGACATGAGGAGTCCGGGAACAGGTGGCTTATTGATGTGATGTGCGGTGAGGGTGTCAAGTTTTACCCTAAAAATAAAAATAAAATCCGCAAGTGCACAGCTAATCAATTGTAATACTTAGGGATCGAATCCACATGGATTTGTGTGTCGAATACTTTTCTATGGTTTCTAAGTTTATGTCTAGACTAAATTGCTTTTTAATAGGTTGGTGTGTGTCACAATTTAAACTAACACGAAAGAAAACAAATAAATCTATCCTAGAAACCCAAGTAAAGAATCGTATGAAATCAAAATGAAACAAACAAAATTTCGAATAAAAGCAAGTAAACATGCAGATCTAAGAAAGCAAGTATAAATTGATTTGGTTGTAAACAGTAATTAAACACGCTGGGCTTTCGGGAACTCTTTGAGGATCATAATCGGTTTTAACAACTAGGGATATAGATTGGGATTATTGGATATCAAAATATCTAGGGTTTTAGAGCTAGAGTACGGCGGTATGACTACGTCACGTACTGTCATGATCATAACCAACTGTCTCTCGTAATCTTGACCAGTAGGTTTCCACTCTGGCCCTGGAAGGGAGAAAATGCAGGAACTTGTATAGGACTCGTCATGACTCACCCATAGGTAAGTTTCCACTCCTATGGCAAAATCACCTGTTTCATTCTAGGTCGGATACTTAATGAAATCTTTCACAACAATAATTAACTATCTAGATCAGACACGAGGTGATCAATCAAGCATACATGCATTAAGAACAAGAATAAACGAAGAACATAAAATCAAAATCTCAAATCTAAAAACCTAGATGTCTTTTACGATTATGAGAGCCCCTTTCGGAACCCTATGTCCAACTCAGGATCTACTCAGACATTGCTGATGTCGACATTATCATTAGCTTTAATGAGCAATTAAAAGCAGTAAAGAAAAGAGGTAGAAGAAAGCTTCTCTATTGATGAACTAAAGGTTGAGAAATCTTCTCTACAAATCGCTAAAATGGTTAAGAAAACTTGTCTCTGTAAAAAGTATGGAAGAGATATCTAAAAACGACCTAAATGACAAGTATCTATAGTCTTTAATACTCTAGGGCATCTAGGGTTTCAGAATTGAGGCTGGGAAATTACTTGGGCTCAGATATGGGCTTCTTAAGTCGGAGATGGCTGGCCGCGGTCGCATGATGTGTGACCATGGTGGATGGGTGCTTGTCCGCGGTCGCGTAGCCCTAGCCGTTGTAAATGGCTTGTTGGCTGCGGTCTCGTAGCTTGCTGGCCGTCTTCAAATGTCTCTGGGGCAAATAGAATATCTTGAGATCCAACCGTTGCAATGTCTCCAAACCAATTGCATTTGAAAGGTGGTTGAGTCTTCTTTTAATTGTCCAATTTTGGGGGTGATCAGGCAATGAAAAGGTCTTCGTCTTTTCTTGAGAGTTCTGACGGTTTGAATTATCCAAATCTTTTTGTTTCAATTTTCACATTTTTCTCCCAAATTACATGAAAGTCTTTTATAACCTGAAAACATAGAAATTCTTTGAAAACATATGAAAGTGGTGTAAAAAAACACCTGCAAAAAATATTAAAATGATCCATAAAAATGGTCAAAATCTGGTGTTATCACCTATCGTGCCGGATCTCCCGAATCCAACTGGATTTCGAGACTCTGTGCTATAAGCTTAGGGCCGTATTGGGCCTCCTAATTTGACCGGGGGGGGGTACCTGCAAAAAAGCCATGGATGCCACGTGCTAGCACGTGATTCGTCCACGAAGGAATGATTGAATATATTTCCAACATTTATATATGTATTGTTATCTAATTGTCACCAATATTATTTATTCATATTTTTATTAAACGATTTTTACCACCAATTTTGATGTAACCAAAAAATTAATATTCAATTTAAAGATAATTTAAAAAACATTACCCCACACATTGTACAAGTTTATTTCTAATTTAAAAACATCTAGAAATGCCATTAGAGAAATATGTATTTTACTAACAAAAAAAATTTTAAAACCAAAGATGATCCGCATTCTTTTAAGTTGACCCGTTTAGAAAGACGCAGATCTTAGCCTTAACCCGGATATATGAAAGATGAGGTAACTTTTCAAAAAAGGAACATGTAATTGTTTAAGAAATATTTAGCTTCTACTATTAGGAAGAACTGATAAATATCACAATAAATATGAATATCAAATAAATTATTCGCAAGAGAATATCTTCAAATGAAATCTTAATTAAATTTACTCATATTCTGTATTAAATTTAATCCCAATAAATATTTTTTGCCAAATTTAATCAATACATTATATTCGGATAACACAGTCCGCTCAATTACTAAGAATTATATAAAATATTTTTGCCATTTTATATCAAAACAATATTTATGAGACGTTACAACAATATTAATATATCTTATTATTCAAAACTATTGATTTGCCGCTCTATTAGAATATGTTATTATTCTGATAACAACTTTACAAAAATAATCTCTTCTGCTATTTGCCATCAATATTGTGTTTAATTTAAATTTAACAAATATACTTGGCCTCTAATTTACTTACAACTTAATGACATTGCAAAAAAACCCTACATTTTACACTATAAATACGACAATCCCATCTTCCATTTCACTCCAGATCAATTACAACTTTCTTATCTTTTCTTTCACTTATTATCTTTGCAATGGCTTTCAACATGAAGTTAGCACCATTGGCTGACGTTAAGCTCTTCAAGAAGGGGTGGAAGGTTCAGTATAAGGTGCTTCACAGTTGGAAACAATACCAAACCAAAAATGGAAAGTCTTTGAAAATTATTCTCGCTGATGAAATAGTATGATACAATATATCCTATTACATTTTATGTGAAAATTTTAATATATGTGGTTAACTTATAAACATTTTTTTATTTATAAGGTATTAAAATTCATGTTACTATCAAGAAAAATTTGATTCATTGTTTTGAACAGATGATGGTTATCAGTGAATGAAAGTTATTTTTGAACCAGCCATCAGGTTAATAACGGGCCATCTAGCATCAATTCAAGATGTCTTTCATAGCCTCTACCGTTGTCAGCAAAAGTGTTAATCGATCAGACAATCGGTTTTTTAGTTTTCAGATTTTAGTACAATCTTGAACGATGGAACTAGTACAAGTTTTTTTGATTAGTGATTTTATTGAATTATTTATGTAGTCGGTTAATCACACTTATTTTATCATATTGATCTGACGTTATTTATATTAAATAGATGTTATTGGACAAGTTGTAAGTGTCTATGAGTTGGAAACAATCCCAGGTATGAACAAAGACACCAGCAAGCTCGAATTTGACTTGAATTAGGAATCAATATACGGTGGGTCGTCCTGATTCTAGAGCTTACTCAAGACTATAAGCTAGTGACTTATATCTAACCGTCGGTGAATGCTAAACCGGTGTTAGGGGCTGTTGGTCGATGCTCAATCATGTCAAAATGCTTTGTCAATGCTGGGAGTCTCGTCAATGCTCATTTGGATTGATTGGAAGATTGGTATTACGGCTAAGGATTTGGAATCTCTTGTTAAATCAGGGAGAGTTTGAGAATTGATTTTAGATATCCGAACACATCCATCCAATTACCCAAATTTCCTGCACTTTGGGTTATGTTTGTCATTACTAAAAATACTTGTTCCCGACCTATTTTGTAGTACTGGTTTCCTTAAAGGTTGTGTATACCAATATCTATTCAAGCCACATCCCACATTGATAAACATAATAAAAAATCTCTAAATACTTAACTTTTTTAGTCATTGACAAACTCAAACAAGCTTTGGTTAATCAAGAAGACGAGTACCAAAGATTCTGTATAATCTGGTATTCCAAGGGTCAGCTTTATTGGTATAGTAGGAGAGGATACAACATTCGATCCATGGTGGGTTCCTTGGAGTTGAAGCCAAAGACATCGAGCTTTCCCTTCTTATTCCCAGCAACCGATTCCACTTCTTCCTTAACATCTCTATGTTCTGAAACTCTAAACCCCAAAAGTACTCCTGCCAATCAAACAAACTCTAGTTTTAGAGTTTACAGATAATCTCTGTTCACTGTTTTAGATGCATAAACCAAAATGGAGTCTTGCTCTTTTACTGCGTCTTTATCGCATAAGAAAGCTTCTAAAGTCGCTGTTGGATCCTCCAGGGTCAACAAAACTCGGTAACTACGGTTCTCATCTGAAGAAAATTTCTCAACTTGCCAAGGATATGCAGCTACAACTCGAACAATGCATTTGTATTTGTATGTAACCTGTAATAAAAATACAAGTAACAATGAGTCATTTTACAAAATATGACAATGTAAAGAACCCGTATGGAACCTTGGGGAATGTTATAATGTCCATGAGTGTAACAAATGGGGCTTGATCATCATCTGCCTCTGCAAGATACGGAGACTGTTAGGGAGCAAAACAAAATCATCATCACTAAAAAAAATATGTGAATTTTTATCATGAAAAAAGAATGATGAAGCATTGCAACCTGTTAATCTAGAAGGAGATGGAAAACTCCAAAACGGAATGTGTCCAAACTTTGATGATATTCTCTTATCATATATCCTATTTGTTGTGAACATAAGATAGAAAAAAATAAGCACTGAGATTATTATGGTAGGCAGAAAGGTCAGATTATCTCGAGAGACGAAAAGTGACTAACCTCATAATCTTTTCTACTAAACGATCATCTTGTGCGAGCCTGACCGTTGTAGAGTCTGTAAATTTACCTATCCAAGATCCCTTATCAACTTCACAGAGTAACCGGTATAGTTTCACCCATTGACCAGGTTTAACCCAATGAAATAGATGACTGCTTAGAGAAACTCTCAAGATAGTTCCAACTGTGGGAAAGCCGAGCAATATATCTCTCGAGAGAAGAGTGTTAACCGAGATACTGCTAAATGCCTTGTCTTCTCTATCAATCCCACTGTTAATAGTCAACATTGTACACCAAATAAAGAAGAATAAGCATAATATCGATCTGCCTAAATGAATGAAACAACTCAGAACTCAACAAATCCAATGATTTTTTTTATCTTTTTCCGGATAAGAAACTCACTTTGCAAGAATAGATGCTGGAGGTGCATCGGTTCCATCCCAAACAAAAATGGTGCGTGTATCGTCATTGACATGGAGGATCTCAATTACAAGAAAAAAAAAAGTAGAAAACAGGGTATGCTCAGTTAAAAGTAATCGTTTCATGTTGATTGAGACTATTGGGCAAAAGGTATGAAAGAGTAAGTCATGTTACCTTGCACACCAAATCAAAGTGTTTTCCTTTCTTGATCTCTCTCAAAAACGAAAACTTTTTAAGAGTCTGAGCTTTTATTCTGTAAGATGAACTCTGCAAAGCTAAGAAACCACAAGTAGAGATGCAAAGCGTATGAGCATCATTCACAGTTATACATGTATTCTTGAAGGAGGTTGAATTATCAACATTCCTCAAATAACCTATTAACTCATAAAATGTAACACAATGTTTGTTTCTGTTTACTTCTTCTTAGCTACCATCTTACGAACCTATTTATCTAAAGCCATTAAAAGTTCCGGCGCATCTTAGACGAGTTTTTAAGACTCTATAGATCATTGAAAATAAGATGTTTACCTAGATCTCTGGTACTAGTACTGGCAAACAATTTGCCTAGATTATAAATGGAACTCTTGTATCGTTCTTCGTCACGAAAATTCGAAGTACATTGGTAACATACAAATTCCTCCTCGGTTATTCCTTCATACAGTGCAAAGGAAGAAACCCGTTTATTACAAAGAGCAGTTACTGCTTTTCCAGCATCGAAAAATGTCATCTACACAAACAAAAACAAAATTAATAAATAAATAAATGAAGAAAAAGTGTCCTACAAAAAAAAAACCAAGATTCTTGTACCTTAACGCGTATAAACAGAATCATGTCGTTGTGGTTCTTGATATAAGGAAGTTCTTCAAGATTGTTATTAAATACATTAACCGTAAGTCCAGGGCTATGGTAAGAATCATCGATTATCCGGAGAGTACAGATCCAATCTGACACAAAGTAAATTTCGAACTCTTAATCAGAAGATATTGCAGATTATCAATTTTGATGATAGATACAGGAAGAAAAAAAAAAAACCCAAATCTGAGAGAAAAAAAAAAACGAGATTTTGGGTTTTTCGACAATACTATTGTTGCGACATCGTTTGTGGTCTCTTCGTTCGATAACGATACCAAGGAGATTAACTTCTTGGTTAATAAGATTAATGGCGTCTTTGATTTTCACCAGCTTGAGACGACTCTCTATCTTCTTCTTCTCCATCTCCTTCCCCAACAAGCTTCTCCCGCTACTTTACACCTTGAATTTTAAATGAACACCTTTAATTACAAAAATTAGTCTAATTTATTGAGAATAGTTTTATTCCGCGACTAAACCCCAAATGGTTTGGAACGGGAAACGGGACGATTCGGATTGCAGGTTTGAAAATTTTAGTAACCGAACCGAGAAAAACGAATTGGGATTTTCATTTTTGTTTCGATTTCGGTTCTCTCGGCTCAACTAATCGGCAATTGTTCAATTTGGTATCTGCTCCGATCTCTTTCTCCATTAATTGTATTTAATAACCGGATTATACCAATATTAGACCGGTTTATAACAAAATTAGACCGATACTCAAATTTAACCGAAAAGAATTACATCTGAATCCAAATTTACAAACACATATTGGATACAATCACAAAGAAAATTTATTAAGATCAAGAGTATTTTAAAAGAATAGAAGAGATGATTATACAAAAAGAAATATTTTATTTATAATGAATACTCAAAACTTATAAAGACACATGTTTTTCTTTCAAATTTGATTACATGATTTAGTTTGGTTTATGCAAATACCCTAATCTTTTATTTATAGTAAAACAATAGATACCTAACTTGGAGATACCTTCTAATGTTGATACCTAATTTCTTCATGCATAATTATTTTCTTTTTTTTATTTTATACAAGCGTAAGTGCAATAATATTTTGGATAAATTGGATCTATTAAAGAAATTTTACATTATGCATAGGACAAATCCTGAAGATCCACGTATTGGAGCAAATTATTTTTAGTTAGTTACATTACTGGACACAATTTTGGATGATGTATCTAACAATTAAAATATTACATGTCACTATAAAATTAATTAATTTTTGTATAATTATTCAGTATTAATTTAGTATAACAGTATAATTTTGTGTTTTTTTATAATTATATATTATATTTTATTTTGGTAACTTTTATGTTAAACCATTAATACATTCGTTAGTTAGCCAGTAAAAAATATCACGCAAATAGAATCGCTAAATAACACTCGAAACTGCAATCGTTTACTTTCGCAAACTCTTACACTCGTAACTGCAATTGCAGCGTTTAAACCAGTCAAACAAATAATTATAAACTACTAATAGTATGATTACTTCTCATATTGTTGCTATTTTATATTTTATATATATGCATTATTATGTTTTACTTATTCAACATGTACATCAAAAACACCCGATTTTTAAAAAAGCTCGATTAAACTGAACCAAACCCAAATTCTTTTTGGTCAACCAATAGTCCAACCATATGCTTAAACATGTTGCCATATGCTTTATACATGTTGTAAATTTATAAAGATCCGATTATGAACTACAAACGACTACACCATACATGGATAGGATCCAATACTACATTTTTTTTTTTTGCATATCTCAATTTCAATTAATAACTCTGGTAGAACCAAAAGCAGACATAATTATACACTGTTTGAATATCTTGTCTCAGAAACTTTCCCTTATCTTCTCATATGTTGCTTGCAGAAGCTGATAATACATATGTACATACATTGTTATGGTGGATAAAATAGAACTATGTAAAAGCAGGACCAGAAACAATCAAAACCTAAATCAGGTTCTAGTTAGCAAAGAATCAGGCTACAATCGTAGAAGTGTACAGCAAACAGAACGATATACCACGATTTAAGAGACTAACCATGTATATCAAATCTCAAGAACCGGTAATTAATGTTGCCCTCTTACTAGATTTAATAAACTGTATAAAAGATGTAAACGTTACGTACACTCCTCCCCCCACCAATAACATCAGTTGCTATTAGAACACAAGGTAACAACAAAAGCATAATTGATTTCAATACAAAAACAAACAAATACAAAATAAAATGGTTGGTACAAAAAGCTATAAAGAGAACATTATCATAACCTGAAACAGATCAATTTCAGCATGTATTGATCCCATCTTTGCAATCCATTGTAAGGTTATAGAACGTTTCAACACGAGTCTTTCCTCTATAAAACACCTCTGTATCAACAGCTACTCTCATGTACCCATCAAACTCAACCGGTTTCCCATTGTTCAACAGACTTGTCTCATTGAACCACTCACTCTTGTTTCCCCACAAGTAGCTATAATCATCAAGTAAATGAACCTTATACTGAGACCTCAACTTGTCGAAGTAATTATAGAACGGTTCATTAGTAGCAACATACAAATTCCTCCACTGTTGAACCAATCCTTTAAGCTTACTCAGAATCGCATCAGGCCATGTATCTGCATCCAAATGTGGCCAGAGCTTCTTGTCCTTTGCTTTCTCGCCTCTAACAACATGAACCGCATCAAAGTCCCAGTCCATTTTACCGCTAATCTCCGAGACAATGTTCATCAGCCTCTTAGATTTCCACAGTGTATGCCATGGCCTCTCAACGTACTTCGAGGCTTGCCCTTCGCATACTCTATACCAATAGTTTTCAGGCTCAGGAGCATCAAACTGTCTCCATATAATAGTGCTCTTATCTTTACTAAGCTGCAAAGGAGAAACTTTATGCGTCTTAACCTTCCTAACAGGAACTTTACGTTTATGAGACCGATTCCATTTCTTCCAATCTCTTACAAACTCTCCTTCTTCAACAATAGAAGCCGTTTCTTTAAGATGCTCGAAATCGAAATAATACCGAAAGTCCTTACCTTCCTCGTCTTTCCCCTTGGAGCTATAACTTGAAGACAAACACAAACTCAAATCCATCACGAAAGTCCGGTTCAAGTACATTGCTTCACCTAATCCACACAAGAAACTCCACATATACTGATTCATACCCTTGCAATAATCACCTCCTCTCGAGTAATACAAATACTTCCCTCTCCTGAAATTCGTCTGCGAGCCAAGCGTCGGGATCGTATCGTTGATCTCGGGATCGCCGCCACGAGCAACTTTTGGACCTCCTCCTCCTCCTCTAGGCTTCATCCTAAACCTACGAGCATTGACACCAGAGTGCCAACCACTAGTGTGAAACACTTTGTAAGTACAATTCTCACCGAATGCAAACTTAAACCTCCTGAAATCTCTATATCTCCTCCAAGATTTCTCCTTTTTGTTCCTAAACCTCCAAGAAACATCGCATTCGTCTGGATTCGAACCGTTAACCGGAGTTTCATACTCTAAGAACACAATTGATTTGAAAACTCTTAGATTAAACCTCTGAACAGCGACCAACACTCTCGGATCCGAGCAATTTACGACTTTCAGATCGTCACAATCAACAGAAGATGAATTCACCGTCATGTTCCCGATTTTCTCCTCGGAAAGCTCAATCGTCGCCTGGGTAACGGTTCCGGTGGAGTTCGCCGGAGCTGATACCGGAGAAGAAGCGATGTCTTCACCGGTGTTGAGGATAGAGCCGTCGATTCTGAAAGTTGCGTTTTCGGTTCCCGTGAGGAGTTTTGTAAGCGCTGGAGCGGATTCGAGCCATGGATCTGGTGGTTGGTAAGTGACGGCGATTACTGTGAAAATGAGAACGGAGAAGACGAAGACTGAGAAACAGACATTGCTGATTAGCTTGATGAGGTTCTGGGCGATTGGTTCGGTGGTCAGATCCGATTCCTTCATGGATTTTTCAAACCCAGTGACCAATATCCGATGGAGATGAAATCAAATTTCAAGAGAAGAAGATCCAAAGGTTATGAGAATCGAACAGAGAAGCGAGCAGATCTGATGAGAAACCAAATGAAGCTCTTGCTTTTTGGGAGTAAAAAAAATGGACTCTAGTGAACTTGTTGTAGTCTTCTTCTTTCTTATTAGTTCTTCATTTTTTTAATATCTTTCTAATTACTAATTTTAGGGACGCAAAATCTGAGAGATTTCAATTTCTTTCTAAATTTTGTTTTTTTGGTTTTTTAATGCTTTGGAAGTAAGTAAATGGACCAGCGACGTCCGCGCCACTTGATTCGAACATTTTACCTATTGCCACGTATTTGAAGGAGATGTTTATTTGTTAAGTGGTTCTGTAGAGGCTCGTCGGAAGCAAGAATCCGATAATCGAATCAATTAGTCCCATGGTTAAAAGGCTCAACCCCTTTTTGCGATGAAAAATCCTAAAGCTTGGTGGCTTGAAGGTAAAGTGGCAGGTCATGTTAATGACGATGATTTGATGCTATTCTTATTCTGTTAAGAACATCATATGCTAGCTGCGATCGAGCATGAGCTTTGGAATTTCAAGGAATGGATGCTTACCGTAAATAAATGGACTGGAAGAAATTATCCATACTTTCTTTGAGGTATTCAACTAGGTTTGTAGGCTCTGATTGGTAACTTATAGAATAGTAGAATTGTGTTTTAAATACGATTCCGCAAGATTTTTGTTATTCAACAAAAATTTGCGGAATGATAAAATACACACAAAACGCAGACTGCTGTTTCACTTAAAAAATATAAAAAGTCATTCTGCAGAAAAGCAATTTATACGTAGATTAATTTATTTCGCAAATTTTTTTCCATTATTCCGCCAACCAATCAAAGCAATAATCAACTAATGATAGAATAAATAAAGAATCTTAGGACAAGTTGAGAAAATTAGAATCCAAAAACCAGTTGGTGATGTTCCTGTAGAGATATGGATGAGAATTAACATAGATGTTTTCGAGAATGTTAATTTTTGCTAGATATTGAGTAGGTAAAAGGCAAATACCCACCATTTTGGCTATATGTGATATTTGATGTGTTTTGTTCCGAATATCATATATTTTCAATTTTTTAGTCTTGATAATCTGCTAAAAAAATCCAATCTCACTAAAAAGAAAAAAAAATGGATTTCATGATCTTGAGACTTGCTCTAGAAATATGTTAAGTCGGTTTGAAGAGGTTGCGAAAACCTGCGAAATCGTGTTTAAAAACACAATTTCATTATTCTGTAGGTTTTCTCTAAGCTCACCAGAACTTAAGTCTTAATTATATGTTTTCAAGCAATTCAACCCAAAAAATATGGCTTCTATCTATGTTTTTTTTATTCATATCATGTTTATGATTTCTAAAATGGTATAATTTTTCTACTTACCCTACTTCTAATCCTAAAAAAAAATATTTGTTTAATAAAAATTTTGTTTTTAAAAAACTAATACCACACAATCAAGCAAATTATAATATTCTTATAATTAATTACGCATCTCTATATCAATATAAATATATTTATAAAATATTATGTCAAATAAAACCTGCGTGTATGCGCGGGTACAAGCCTAATAATACATAAAAGCTCTTGTATAAAACCGTTCAAACAATTTGTAGAAGATTTCCATAAAGCCAAAAATAAAAAAAAACGAGCAAAAATTAAATTATATGACCAACATTATATTTTAAAAATCTATTTAATAAAAATCTCAAACTCATGAGTAAAATGGAGAAAGTGATACTATGGTATATGAAAAATATTGTATAAAACAATTTGAACAATTAGTAGAAGGTTTCCTAGAACCAAAAATTAAAATAACAATCAAAAATTAAATTATATGACAAAAATTATATTTCAAAAAGCTATTTAATGCAAAACTTAACTCATGAGTGAAATCGAAAAAATGATAGTATGTTATAATGAATTTCTTATATAAAGCCATTCAAACAATGAGTAGAAGCTTTTTTTTAGAGCCAAAAATCAAAAGGAAAAAGCAAAAATAAAATCAGATGATCTAAAATATATTTTAAAAAGCTACTTAATGCAAAACTCAACTCATGAGTAAATTGAAAAAAATGATAGTATGGTTTATGAAATTTCATGTATGAAACCATTCAAAACTTTTGTACAAGCTTTCTATAGAGCCAAATATAAAAAAAAACGAGCAAAAATAGAATTATGTGTTCAAAATTATATTTTAAAAGCTATTTATTGCAAAACTCAACTCATGAGTGAAATCAAGAAAATGATAATATGCTATATGAAAGTTCTTGTATAAAATAATTCAAATAATTAGTAGAATGTTTCCATATAGCCAACAGTCAAAAGGAACAAGCAAGAATCTATTGGAAGAGTTTGTGAAGACACTGTTGATTCTTGAGATCACTAAATGTGTTTTAGATATGTTAAAGATGATTAAGAGTGACAATGGGGTGAGATTTCTGTAATATGAAGGAAGGTCGCAACCGTATGTTGTGTATTGATGAAAAGATGTTTAGAATTTTGAACTAGGTCTCAGGAGAATTCAGTTTAGTGTTCTAAACACTGTTACAAAGAGCTCGGTCTTAGAGAGAGAGTTTTTATATAGGAAGAGAGTAATAAATTTTGGATCCCCCTCATAAATAATCTGTGGGAAGTATTTACAGCGGAGGTTGGAAAGCAAGTTTCTTCCAAATCGGGATGGCGTGGGAGCTTCAGCGCATCTCGCAGGTATGGCATCTCGAGCCGCATGTTCGAACCACTCCGCGGCGAATGATGATGAGCTTATCGCCGAGCTATCCGTGCAGATAGGTCACTGTAGGCGATTTGCTTCTACACGTGTCAGATTCTGCTCGGTTCCGTCCAGTGTAGATCGGCGTCGTGATGATAACAGTTAGGCGGGGCCACACTGACTCGATTCGTTGACTTTGGTTTGACTCTTTGTTGACTAGGTCAATGGGCCTTATCATTCAAGATGGGCCTAGCTAATTGGGGGTGCTAAGCCCACCTCCAACAATAGCCCCCCCCCCTCCCAGTTTGGTATATGAGAGGGTGTCGAATGCGCTGAAGTCCGTGGTTTTGATTAACTCGGCCCATCACAAGTCGGTGTTATGATGAAGTTTAAGGCAGACTCCTCTGGTTCCAGCATTAGGCGGGAAAAGACGTAAATTTCCTGTGGAAACTCTTGGGACTCCTGCGCGTGGTTGGCACATGCAGACATGAAGGGACGTTTTCGCTGCTTTTTATTTTTGCGCTTCTCGAGAACGGCATCAAAGCGGCATCATCATTAGGGTTTTGCCAAGTATCAACTGTTTCTGTCTCGATTGGTCGTTTTTCCTTCATCCTTTTCTATTTAAATCTTCTTCCCCTTCTTTCTTCTTACTTTTGCTTTTCCGAGACAGAACTGCAGAAATTCTTCTTCTTCTTTTCTCCTATTTTTCGATTTCGCCTCTCATTTTCCTTTTCTTTCCATTTTTGGTCCTTCGTGCTTTGCAATGGTGGATCTTTTCGATGGGATTTCGGTTGAGTCTGAAACCGAATCTGGTTCTCGTGAGAATCACGGTGAGGTGCTCCCGGAAAGATCTTCGCAGGTGGCTAGTTCTGAACATACGAACTCTCCTCATCATGAGGAAGAAAACGAAAACGGACCATCTTCCGCTGATCAACCGGGTTGGCCGGAAGGTGTCTAAGATCGGGACTTCGGCAGCCGGTGGTCGTGGCGTTGATCGAGGTGAGCCCGGCGGCCGGGATCACAGTGGTGTCCAGAACCCAAAACCTTGAAGATCCAAAGCTCAAAAACCTCGAGGATTGAAGACCTGGAGCGATTCGAAGTCCGTGCCGACTATGATTTTTGAGTGCGGGTTTCCCTCAGATGTCGAGATTCGGATTCTCGCCGAGGAGGATTGACCCTATGCCTATGCGAGGCTTTTTTTACGAAGTGCGGGCTACGGTTCCCTATCCCTGATCTTTTTGTCTCGTACTGCAAGAGGCGAGAGTTGGCGTTCTCGCAGATCTGCCCGACGACGATACAGAATATGGTCGTGCTACTAACTTTGGGGTCGGAGAGCGGTGTTGAGGTGACGTGTGCTCTTTTCGAAGATCTCACCCTTCACAAAAACAATTATGCCATATCGGGCACTTACTATGCTTCCTTCAGGCCGGGGTTGGGTATTACCTCTGACAAGCCGAGTAAGGTTGGCGACTGGGAGCGTAACTACTTCTATGTGCGGGCCAACGAAGCTGCCGGCCTCGTCCCAGGTCGGGATTATCAAGCTGACGTGAAATTTTCTCCTGGTAAGGTTGACCGCTTCAGGTTTTGCTTGGTCTGATGAGTGTTTTTTTTAGTTCCGCACCGAGGTGGAGTCAAGATAAGAAGCTATGACGCAGTTCTCGACAAGCTCAGGTCGGTGCTGAGGCGCATGTGGACGGAT
Source organism: Eutrema salsugineum (assembly GCF_000478725.1). Taxonomy (NCBI): domain Eukaryota; kingdom Viridiplantae; phylum Streptophyta; class Magnoliopsida; order Brassicales; family Brassicaceae; genus Eutrema; species Eutrema salsugineum. Next base: position 11,688,308 of record NW_006256756.1, on the reverse strand, counting down.
TTTACTGCCGAACAGGTGGCTACGACATTCTCTTCGATTGCGTCTGGTAAAAAGATCTACTTTTTTTCTCTTTTTATTTAAACATATATTGATCGCAGGTTGGCCACGGCCTCCTACTTCCTCTTGCGGCACCTCGTTAGTGGCGCATCCAAGGGTTCTGTGCCGCAGCCAAGGCAGCCCATTGTTAGGGCTCCGTTCTCGTCACGCCCGAGACCGGTTGTGTCACCGCGGGCCTCTGTATTGCGGACAAAGCCGTCTGCAACAACGTTTCCGTCTTCGTCACGCTCGAGACCGGCATCAACTCCTGTGGTTCCGCCCTCAGTCTTTACTCTTTCTCCGTTTGTTCCACCGCTGATGCCGATCCCAGCTCTGCGACCTGGTAAGTTGTGCGAATATGTTTACTGTTTTTGGAAGTGTTCTATAGCTGATGTCTGTTTTTAGGTCGCTCTCGATTCGTTATACCCTCCTATGCAGTATCTCTTTCGGCAGTTTCAAGCTCAAACCCTTCGCCATCTGTAGGTCGGACTGAAGTTATCTGTGAAGAGACTGGAGATGGTTATGCTGATGATGCCGAGGACGCCCAACCTCTGAGGAGGAGAACTGCCGAGGAGAGGCGTAGGGCTGATGGCGATGCTTCGGTGGAGTCCTCCGGGGTTGCGACCAAGAGGAGGAGGGCGGAAAGTGGCACCGATGAAGTTCCTCCGAGCCGTACTTATAACGTGTCCGAAGCCCAGTAGGACGAGGTGCCCGAAGAGGGTAGAAGGGATGCTGTTCCCAAAAACCAAGGGGATGTCACATTGACTGAGAGGAGGCTCAATCACGCGTACGAGGATATCAAGCAGGTTGAGGATCGGGTTGGGGCTCTGAAGACGGAGAAAGACTCAACAGTGCGGAAAATTCGCAAGCTGGAGGAGGATTTGGCGGATGAGAAAGCTCGTTCAGCCTTGTTGAGTGGATTCCAGGACGAGGTAGAGAGGCTTCAGGCCGAGTTGGAAACAGAGAAGGCAAAGTCGGCCAGCTTAGAGGAGCAGCTCTCTCTCGCGGGTGGGGCGGTAAAATATGTGAACGGGAGGCCTTCCGGTCTGGATTGGAGCCAGCTCGAGTGAGGTGATTAGGATCATCACCGCAGAGCACGATGGTCATCGAACTAAGGTTTCACGGCTGACGGCTGAGGCTCGGCAGCTGGAGGAGAAAATTAAGCACGCGAAAGCTCACCTTGCCAAGGAGAATTAGCGCATTGCGCAGACGGTCGCGGTTAAGAATTGCAGGTGGGGGAATAGGATGACGAGGATCCGGGCTAACTTGGAAAACCGAGAAAGGGAGGTGGGGGTGCAGCTGCTGTTGAGCCAAGTGGTGAGGACATACGAGTGCCTTATGACGCTGAAGAGGCAGTATAATCTGACTCCACTGCCAGAAGTTTTGACGAAGTTGAAACATGATGAGGCTGTGTTCGAATCCCAGCTCGAGGAGATCCAGTATCCCGAACTCACCGATGAGGATTTCTCGGTGCCTGTTGGACGTGCCCCAGTGATCCGACCTGAGGGTGCTCTCCTGGCGTCGGTGGGGAATCAGTCCGCTACCGATCGAGTTTCAGCAAGCAACCGCCCTGATCCCGGTTGAGATACTCCTCCCTCAGCGTCGGCTCCAGATCCCGAGGAGCTAAGCCAACCCTTCTAAGGTCAGCATGGGTGAATGCTCGAATACTAAGTCCGGTGATAACACCGTATTTTGACCACTTTTATGGATCATAACTGTATCTTATGCAGGTGTTTTAACTCTGTTTTCAATGGTTTTTAATTTTTTTTCAATGTTTTAGAGTTTCAAAAGACTTTACAGGAAAATTGGGCAAAAGATATGAAATTTGGAACAAATAAGCAATTTTGGATAAATGCAGACCGTCAGAATTATGACAAGCGATGAGGACTTTCTCACCGTCTGATCACCCCCAAAATTTGAGACAACATAGAGGATCCAACCAGCTTTCTAATGCACTTGGTTTGGAGACAATCCAAAGGTTAGATCTTCAGATACTCTCAATGCAAGAATGACAGAAAATGCAGTTCCGGAAGAGAGCCGTGTGCCGGGACCGCGGCCAACACCCATTTTCCCGCGGGTAGAGCCACCGCGACCGCGGACATTGGTCGTTCACTTTCCCGACGACTTAATTAAAGCCCAGATCAATTCCTTTCGTTATTTTTGAAGCCCTAAGTGTCCAAGACCACCCCAGAAGCTATAAATACCCTCTTTAAGTCATTCTAAACAGGAGAGACCGAAACTTAGACAACTTAGAGAGAGAGAGAGAGAGGGATTTCGTGTGGAACCCTAGAGAGGAGGCCGCCGCATCAGAAGAAGGAGCCGCCGCTGGAGGAAGACATCACACCTCCATCTGCTGCTCTGTTCTTCGTTTTTCTTCCTTCTGTTCTTTAATTTCCTGAACTTTTAATACTTTATGATGCTTTGTTACAATATGTTTGAGTAGTTACCCAGTTGGATTTAAAGGGATTGTTCATAGGGAATTTCATGTGTCTTTGCTTATGAATCGATAGATTTAGGAATTATAATCTTCTATATGTTCTTCGTTTGCCTTTAATCTTACTGCGTGATTCTTTGCTGGCCACTTAGAAGCCCATCTGATAAGATATGTTGCGAAAGCTTTCATTGATTATCTGAACTAGGGTGAAACGAGCAATAATTCTATAGGAGTGGAAACCTACCTGTAGTTGAGTTGTGAATATTGATGAGTCTTGTTCTGCTATTGCATCTTCTCCCTTCCAGGATCAGAGTGGAAACCTACTGATTAGGGTTGCAAAGATAGTTGTTTAGTGCTGCGAAAGTAGGCTATTCATACTTCTGTGCCTCGAGTTCTAGAACATACGTAGTTGATTACCTTTATCACTTGTTTAAAATCGACATAGCTTAGTCCATGAACCCCTGCCAATTCCCCTAGATGCCCAACGTTTGTCTTTCGTTGCTTACAACCTTAGATTTCCATTCTGCTTTTCATTCGCTTATTGCCTGCTTTCATTCGCCCTTGGTTTAATTGCTTTTTACTTGATTTACTTGCTTTCGTTTTTCAATTTTTTTTACTTGCTTTGCTTTGTAGTTTAGATTTCGTGACAACCAAAAACCCAAAACCAAAACCAAAACCTTTTTAGTTATAATCTGATTTAAGCGTTGCACTGAATTCGTACTGAAACAACTAAGTCTCTGTGGATCGATACCCTAAGTACTACAGCGCACATCTGTGCACTTGCAGACATTAGGGGTTATAAATTTAAAACCTGAAGCTTAGTAAAACGAAAACAACAAACCCCGCTTTTGCTCGCAATCAAGTTTTTGGCGCCGTTGCTGGCGACTTTGATTTGTTTCGTTACGAATCCCAGCTTAAATCCATTAGAGCACTTGTTTACTTTTACTTTTTCTTTTGAAATTTTCAGGTTTCGCTGCGATGAGAGACCGGGAACATGTTCCCGGAACTCTTGGTGATCCACCATATCGTGTGGGTGGTGATCCAAGCGATGATAACCTGACTGATGACGAGTTTGAGGAACTGATTTATGATGACAATGGGCTAATCGGATCGACAAAACGTGAAGATGATAATGAACTGATTGGAAGTTTTGATTCACTCGAGAAGTTCATGGGAGATCGAAGAGCTATTCAACCAGCCTTACCAGAGGATGGCAAAACCGAAATTAAGGTACCCCATATCCATTTAGTTCAACAAAATCAATTCTCTAGTTATACATTCGAAAACCCGATAAACCATATCGAGACGTTCGAATAATTATGTGCAACCATTACAGTAAATGGGGATTACCACAAGTGTAGTATTTTCCCATTCTCTCCTAGAGATAATGCCAGCAAATGGCTAAAATCTTTGCCACCTGCTTCACTAAAAACGTGGGCAGCGTGTAGAACTGCTTTCCTAAATCGTTTTTACACTAGAAATCGTTCAAATCTCTTAAGGAACAAGATAAGAACTTATAAACAAAAAGAAGATGAAGATCTTTTAGATACTTGGGAAAGATTTAGGGAATACCAAAGAGATTGTCCACACCATGGATATACCGAGGAGTACCTGCTGGATATCTTCTATCGTGGTATAACTTCAGAGTTACAACACTCTTTCGACACAGCAAGTAATGGAGACTTCTCAACTAGATCTGTAGAAGATGCTCATGCTTTCACCAACAATTTTGCAAACAGCATCCGAAATCAAACAACCTTTGGTAATTCTGCACTTCCTGAGAAGAAAGAAGAAATTTTGGAAGTTATGAAGTGTCTCCATCACATAATGAGTCATCTTGGATTGCAACAACCAAACAAGGCACACAATACGTGTAACTTTGAAGGTTGGGACAACCCAATGGATTCTTATGATCAAGGGATGGTGAACACTGCAGAAGTCTATCAAATTTAAGATTTTCCCTTCGTTTCTAATCACCGCGGGTCCATTCATCCGGACCGCGGCAAACCAAGCTTTCACCGCGATCGCGAGCCTTCTGACCGTGGTAAATCGTCTTCCGATCTTATCTGGACATCACCTTCCGAACCAATCTTGGGTATTCAATCTAATCCTGTTTCATATCCTAGTTTTCCCTTTTCTGAAGCTGAAAACCTAAACTAAAAGATTTTAGAGCTTGAAAAATCTAGGTCTCAAGAGATTAGTGATCTTAGATCTGAGCTAAAAACGATGCAAGAAGATTTCAATGAAAAATTTTCCACCCTCCTTAGCCTAATGATCAAAACTAATTCTAAAAACTTAGATAAACCTGAGGAGGAGCCAAGTGAAAATTCTTTCGAACGCTCAAGTGAAGCAGATCCCTCCGATCATGTGAAAGCTATCACACTTAGGAGTGGATTAGCTTACAAAGAGCCTGAATTTCCTAAAGATCCCGAAGATGAGGAAAAGGGTAAGGAAAAGGAGAAAGAAAGAGAAAGAATCACGATTGGAGACATTGAAAGAGAAGTGGTAGGAGAGAAGGATGGAGAAGAAGTAAGAAAAGATTCATCCCGTGAAATCCTTGGAGAAGACCCGATTCCACCTCCACCAACTCGTGTCTATAAACCTAAACCTCCATATCCTAGAGCCTTAAGAGCCCCTAAGAAAGAGAAAGAAAAACCTAAGCTGAAAGAGTTGATCGATCAATTAAATGTGAGATTACCTTTCGTAGAAGCTTGTGCTATGATTCCAGCTTTAAGAAAATACAGGAAGGGTATTCTAACAAATTCTTTCACTCTTGAAGAAGGCATTATGATGATAACCCATGAATGTAGTTCTAACCTGCAAAGCCGAATCCCTGAAAAGAAAAACGATCCTGGAAGCTTTGTACTTTCATGCACCATCAATGATGTAGCTTTTCAGCGTGCTCTCTGTGATTTAGGATCAAGCATAAACATGATGCCTCTTTCAGTAGCAAAACGTTTAGGACACCACACTTTCAAGCCCACTAAAATTTCTTTAGTATTAGCTGATCGTTCTGTTAGACAACCTGTAGGTATCCTAATAGATGTTCCCGTCGAAATCGAAAAATGTTCCATCTCTACCGATTTCGTAGTTTTAGAACTTGAAAGAGAACCTGAGGATCCCCTAATTCTTGGAAGACCATTCTTATCTACAGCCGGAGCCATAATCAATGTTCCTGAAGGAAAAATCGACCTTCATCTAGTTGGTCTAGTTATGCAGTTTGTCATGAACAAAAGTTTCGACAAACCAACTTTGGATGGCAAAATTTGTTGGGTTGATGAGTTAGACGGAATTATTGAGGAAGTCTATGAAGATCTGCTTCTAGACGACCCTTTAAGTGTCACGCTTTCACCGGCAAAAGATGAACACCATTTCCTTAAAGAAATTTCAAGTGAGTGCACACGTATGCTTGATAAATCCGAAACTTATAGGAAACCTCTAAACTATCTAGATCTTAAGGACCAAACAAACATTCCTACACCTCCTAAAGACACTGCTGCAGCAATTAATGATCCTTGGAGCGAGCTTAAAGCCCCTAAAGTCGAGCGTAAACCTCTTCCCGTCGGACTTAAGTACGCTTTCCTTAGACCAAATTCTACTTATCCTGTCCAAAAAAACTCTGGTTTGAGAAGAAGAAACCACAATGTTGTTGACTGAGCTGAGAAAGCATAGAAAAGCCTTAGGATATTCACTTGATGACATACCTGGAATCTCTCCAGATCTTTGTATGCACAAGATAAATCTAGAGGATAATGCTAAGAACTCAATCGAAAGTCAAAGGAGACTAAACCCTAATCTCATGGATGTTGTCAAGAAGGAGATTATGAAGCTTTTAGAAGCTGGAATAATCTTTCTTATTTCAGATAGCACTTGGGTTAGCCCAGTTCATGTTGTTCTAAAGAAAGGAGGAGTCACTGTCATTAAAAATGATAAAGATGAAATGATCGCTACAAGAACAGTAACTGGACATCGTATGTGCATCGATTACAGAAAACTGAATGCAGCAACTAGGAAAGATCATTTCCCACTTCCCTTCATAGATCAAATGCTAGAAAGGTTAGCTAATCACCCTTACTGTTGCTTCCTTGATGGATACTCCGGATTTTTCCAAATTCCTATTCGCCCGGAGGATCAAGAAAAAACGACATTCACTTGTCCATATGGCACGTTCGCTTACAGATGTATGCCTTTTGGATTGTGTAATGCACCTGCTACCTTCCAGCGGTGCATGATGTCCATCTTCACATATTTTATTGAGGATTTCATGGAAGTGTTCATGGACGATTTCTCTGTCTATGGATCTTTTTTTGAAAAATGCTTAGGCAGCCTTGGTAAAGTTCTGCAAAGATGTGAAGATAAGCATGTAGTATTAAATTGGGAAAAATGTCACTTTATGGTACGAGACGGAATCGTGCTTGGGCACAGAATTTCCGGAAAAGGTATTGAAATTGACAAAGCTAAAATCGAAGTCATGACAAGCCTATAACCCCCCACAAACGTAAAAGGAATTCGTAGTTTCTTAGGACACGCAGGATTCTATAAGCGCTTCATAAAAGATTTTTCTCAAATAGCTAGACCTCTTACGCGTTTGCTTTGCAAGGAAGCATACTTTGAGTTCGATGATGAGTGCTTAGCCGCGTTTCATAAGATCAAACAAGCCCTTGTTTCCGCTCCAGTCGTGCAAGCACCTGATTGGGAACTCCCATTCGAAATCGTGTGCGATGCAAGTGACTATGCAGTCGGAGCAGTGCTTGGCCAACGAAAAGATAAGAAACTGCACGTAATCTACTACGCAAGCAGAACTCTTGACGAAGCTCAATGCAATTATGCTACAACAGAGAAAGAACCTCTAGCTGTCGTATTTGCATTTGAGAAATTCCGTTCTTATCTCGTAGGATCTAAGGTTATAGTTCATACTGATCATGCTGCAATCAAGTATTTAATGTCTAAGAAAGACGCCAAACCTCGGTTGATAAGATGGATCCTCCTACTGCAAGAATTCGATATCGAAATTCGAGATCGGAAAGGAGCAGATAATGGAGTTGCAGACCATCTTTCACGAATTCGAGTTGAAGAAAGATTGCCTCTAAATGACAGTTTGCCTGAAGAAAATATCTATGCAATAGATACAACCCCACCAATGCCAATGCCGCACCACCACGTCCACTAATGCGACGAGCAGATGCTTTCAACATCCCATGGTTTAGGCACATAGCGGATTACCTAGCAGCTGATGTAGAACCACCACAATTCTTTGGGTATAGGAAGAAAAAGTTTCTGAAAGACGTAAGACATTATTTTTGGGATGAACCCTATCTCTATAAGAGATGTGCTGATGGGTTATTCCGAAGATGTGTGGCTGAAGAAGAAATGGAAGGAATTTTATTCGGATGCCATAGCTCGTCTTACGCAGGACACTTTGTAACTTTCAAAACTGTTTCAAAGATCTTGCAAGCAGGTTTTTGGTGGCCTACCTTGTTCAAAGATAGTCAAGCGTATATATCACGATGCGATAAATGCCAAAGGATGGGTAACATAAGCAAAAGGAATGAGATGCCTCAAAATTTTATTCTCGAAGTCGAAATTTTCGATGTCTGGGGAATAGATTTTATGGGACCTTTTCCTACTTCTTTTGGGAACCAATACATCTTAGTAGCAGTAGACTACGTCTCTAAGTGGGTAGAAGTAGCCGCTAGCCCCACCAATGATGCAAAAGTCGTTATGAAGCTGTTTAAATCTGTTATATTCCCGCGTTTTGGAGTTCCTAGAATTGTGATAAGCGACGGAGGATCACACTTCATCAACAGAGTTTTTGAGAATCTTTTTAGAAAGAATGGAGTTACGCATAAAGTTGCTTCTCTATACCACCCCCAAACCAGCGGTCAAGTAGAGATCTTAAACAGAGAAATCTAGTCGATTTTGCAGAAAACAACTGCAGTTCATCGCAAGGATTGGTCTACAAAGCTTGACGATGCATTAAGGACATATCGAACAGCATTCAAGACACCATTAGGAACAACACCATTCAACCTAGTTTATGGAAAAACATGTCACCTTCCAGTAGAACTTGAGTATAAAGCGCAATGGGCTATCAAGGAGATGAACATGAACTTGAAAACAGCTGGAGAAAGAAGACTACTTCAACTTCACGAGTTAGAAGAAATCCGACACAATGCTTACGAAAACTCGAAGATCTACAAGGGAGAGACTAAGGCATATCATGATAAGAAGATTATTCATAGAAATTTTGCCCCTAATGATAACACCGTATTTTGACCACTTTTATGGATCGTTTTGAAATACTTTTTCTATGTTTTTAATTGCTTTTAAGTACTTTTATTACGTTTTTCTTGTATTTGTAGTTCCAAGACTCTTTTCAGGAAACTTAGGGAAAAGCTTAACAAAATGGATAGAAAACCAGATTTCAGCTCAGAGTCAAACCGTCAGAAGTTCACCCCTGATTGAAGGCCTTCTCACCGTCTGATCCAGCTCAAATTTGGAGACCTTAAAGATGGAAGTATCAGCTTTCCAGTGCACTTTACAGCTTGGCAATCCAACGGTTCAATCAAAAGATACGCTAAGAGCAAGATGTCCCGTAAACCAGCTGGCCAGCACTTCCACCCGCGGCCAACAAGCATTTTCCCGCGGTCAGGAGCATCCCGACCGCGGCAAACCACTCATCCACCGCGGTCACACTTGTCCCGACCGCGGCCTTCAACCTCCGAGCCCAAAAAGCCCATTTCTGAAGCCCATATTTGGAGAAACCCTAAATGACGTCCAGAGAGGTCTTGAGCACTATAAATACATGTCTTAGGAGCCCTAGAAATCGTGTAACCTTAGAGAACCGAATTATTTACTTCATACTTTTATTGTTTTTGCTTTAGCTTTTAGGGAGAGAGAGATTTGTTCTCTTGAACCCTTGTTCTTTCTTTATCAATTTCGGTTTCTATTCTACTTCTTAATATTATGTCTTTGATTTCGTTCATTATGTCTGAGTAGTTTTATTGTTGGGATTAAGGGATTTTCGATGGGGATATATATGTTCGGTGAGGATTCCATTGGCTATTGAGCTGAATCTTAGAACTTTTTCTTCTGAATTCGTTTTTACTGCATGAGAGTAGCGTCATGAACTACAATCTGATCCAGATGCTTGGTGACACGAAAGTGTTCATCAGGTATCAGATCTAGTTTGGGAGAGCAAAACAAACATAGGAGTGGAAACCTACCTATGGGCGATTTGTGAATTAGGACGAGTCTTAAACATAATGCATCTCTTCTCTTCAAGGGCCTGAGTGGAAACCTACTGGTCAGGGTTGAGAGAGATAGTTGTTTATGATCACGACAGTGGCGTATTCATACGTCCGTGACTCCAGTTCGAAAAGTTTAAGCTAAGATCTTATCAATTTACTCTCTAGCAATGTTTTGAATCGTTCGTACCCCTGGGAAAACTTCTCTGAACCCCATCGCTTTCTTCTCCATTGATTTACACCGATTTTCTTTAAAGCTTTAGTTCAATATTGTCTTTTCTTTTTACTTCATTTTCATTTAAGCATTATAATATCCGTTTTTATCATTTTTAGTTATTTTCGTTAAGTTTAGTTATTACGCCATTTAATTTCTGTATTCTCTTTTAAGATTTCGTTTTTAGATTTTAAACACACTACCAAACCCCCTCCCCCACTAAACCGTTTTTGTTCTAGACTTCCTTACTTTAACTTATTTCAAAGGCTTTTTGCAGGAAAAGATCCTCCTTCCCTGTGGATTCGATCCCTAAGTACTACAATCGATCAGCTGTGCACTTGCGGCTATTGATTTCAATTAGGGTAAAACTTGACAACCCTCGACACCACACATCAAGAAGACACACAACACATCAAGTTTTTGGCGCCGTTGCCTGGGAAGGCACGTGTTTACTTTTCTGCAAAACCCCGAGAAAGGTTAGTAAATCGACTCTAGAACACCCTTTTCTGCAACTTTCCATTTTTCGGTTATTTTGTTTTCATTTCAGAAGATATGGATCCTATAAATCGAAATATACACTATGAGGAAGGTTTCTATAACACTCCTCAAGCCACCAGACGCAGAGAAGAACACCAAGTCCGAAATCCTAGCTACATGGATCGATACAGCCAGCCAAACCACCCTTACCACCGGCGCAGAGAGACTGTTCGACGCCGGGAAGATCCTTATGGCCCTCCTCCGACCTACTTCGAGCCACACACCTATAATCCTCCACTTCAGAACCCTAGTCAGCAAGAGGACAACATAAGGATCAGCAGACGTTTGGGACGCCTCGAAGGAATGATAAACCAATTCCTTGATCAGCAGATTCTCACCGAAAACACCCTGCTCAAGAAAATTGATTCAATCTCTGAAGAGTTCAACAGAAAATTCGAAGATATGGCCAACCATATTCGATTTTTGGAAGAGCAAACCCACAAGGACTCACAAACACTAGCTGGGATGATCCACCAAGTCGCAACAGAGCAGACAAGACAAGGGTATGACATCATACAAAACTCAAGTGATATTTTTGATTCAAAACAGGAGATTAAAGATGTCAGAGAGTCCACCTCCTGGTATAGAGAGAAGACAGACGAAGAGTTGCAAGAGATCGAGCGCAGGCTGAACAAACTCGAGCTCAAAGCACGGGAGATTGATGCAAGAATGGAGCAGATGCCCAACATTGAGCAAATTGAGAGATTTTCTAAGAAATCTCCCAAAAATCCTGATGAAGATGCACATCAACGCCCTGGTATGAGTTCATATGATGCTAAGTTTCAGATGAAGAACCAGATCGGCATGAATCATTACCTTGTATGATGGCAAAAGAATGTGTTGAAGATTCAGCTGACTCTTCAATCCAAGAGGACCAGGCGTGCAGCGAAATAAAGATGCCGTACATTGATTCAATCATTGAATATGATGCTGCAGCCTTCTTTTGTGAATCCTATTCTGCGTTTGAGACACCAGCCAACACCTACAGAGAAAGGCAAGTTCGAATTCTCCATAAGGTCAAGACTACATGTCAGTTTCTTATCTCTTGTTCTATTAGAGGAGAAATGTTTAAAAACGTGCTATGTGATTATGGAGCTTGTCTTAACATGATGTCCAAGGCAATTGCTTTGAGACTTGGTATTAGACACCTGCGCAGGACTAGAGCAAAGATTAGCCTAGCTGACGATTCAAATGCAACACCTCAAGGAATAGCTCATGAAATTCCTTTGAGAATAGGAGATTGCATAGTGCCTGTCGACTTCTACATTGTCGAAACGAGAGATGCAACATATCCAGTGATTCTGGGATGATCTTTTCTAGCAACTTCCGGAGCTATAATGGACTGGCCAAACCGGAGGATTTCATTTGCTAATATCGACAAAGATGTCTTCACAGAAGCTGTCCCATACAACAGCAAAGCAGAAAAACGTTCTGCAACAGAAGAGCTTGAAGAAGAACTTTGGAGTGACGAAGAACCTGCTAAGCAAAGCAAGGAGATGTCGAAAAAGACTTGTCTCAGGACAAGGTCTTCTTCATTGGAATAAGTCACGTCCAACACCAAAAGTCGAGTTAAACGACTTAAAACAAAAGCACTTAATGGGAGGCAACCCATTTAGGTATTGTTTTCTTTAGAATTTTTCTTTCTTTTTCTTTTGATCTTTTTCTTTTTCTTAGTTTCAGGTGCTTCTTATAAAACAAAAAAAAGCCAAAAAAAAAAAACAAAAAACCAGAAAAAACCAAAAAGAAGGATGGTACCTGACTGCTCGGCCCAGCAGGAACCAAGGAGAAGCAGGAAGAGGCCGCGATATAAGCCCCCCGCAAGTGTTCTGACCGCGGGAAACCTACTGTCAGCCGCGTCGCGTAGTCCTGACCGCGGCACTTGGTCGTTGACATCCAAACCCGACCCAAATCACCCCTTT
>NW_006256756.1:11655515-11675188 GCF_000478725.1 Eutrema salsugineum | reverse complement strand
AAAAGTTCCCAGAAAGATTCAACACAAGAGAAAAGCTCAGCTGCCTAAGAAAAAATCTCAAATTTTGGACAATCTCGTCCTCTAGTCTCTCTCTTTAAAAGGCATTTCCTTTCGTAAAAAAAAAAAAAAAATAAAAAAAAAAAATCCGAAAATAAGAAAAGAAAGGAGATAAAAGTCTAGAGAGTCTAGAGAGGTCGAATTTTAAGTCCCAAGGCAACTGGAGTTTGATTTTATGGAGTTTTGGAGATTGTTTTCTGATTCCCGGAAAGAATCTAAGTCTGGGGGAATAGCTGTTTACAACAAAGGAGGAAGGATTATGCAACAACATTTGGCAAGAAGAAGTGATTGAAAACTGTGGTCATCAACAGGTCCTTATCTCTCTTGCGGTTTTGAATATTATCTTGCATCCTCCAGATCTTCAGGTAACCCGAAACACTTTAACTCCACCACTTAAATAGCCCTTTAATACCAAACGCCGTCTATCCTGGATGATGTCTTTAATGAGAACTCACTATTGAACTTAATGAATGTAGAGAGCTAGTTGACTGAAATCAAGATTTAAATTTTTTAAGTTTTGTATGATGGAAAAAGTGGACTAGTATCTCTTGTGCTTTGGTGAGAATTTTCTAGACTAAGTTGTGGATTGATGCACTATCTTTGGTCCTAGTTTAGAGTTCATGTCTATGAGATTTGTGCATTTCCTATTTTTGTTTTCACTTCACCAGTTTAGGCTTTTGCTTTGTTTGAGGAAAAACAAAGGTTTAAATCTGGGGGAGTTGATAACACCGTATTTTGACCACTTTTATGGATCGTTTTGAAATACTTTTTCTATGTTTTTAATTGCTTTTAAGTACTTTTATTACGTTTTTCTAGTATTTGTAGTTCCAAAACTCTTTTCAGGAAACTTAGGGAAAAGCTTAACAAAATGGATAGAAAACCAGATTTCAGCTCAGAGTCAAACCGTCAGAAGTTCACCCCTGATTGAAGGCCTTCTCACCGTCTGATCCAGCTCAAATTTGGAGACCTTAAAGATGGAAGTATCAGCTTTCCAGTGCACTTTACAGCTTGGAAATCCAACGGTTCAATCAAAAGATACGCGAAGAGCAAGATGTCCCGTAAACCAGCTGGCCAGCACTTCCACCCGCGGCCAACAAGCATTTTCCCGCGGTCAGGAGCATCCCGACCGCGGCAAACCACTCATCCACCGCGGTCACACTTGTCCCGACCGCGGCCTTCAACATCCGAGCCCAAAAAGCCTATTTCTGAAGCCCACATTTGGAGAAACCCTAAATGACGTCCAGAGAGGTCTTGAGCACTATAAATACATGTCTTAGGAGCCCTAGAAATCGTGTAACCTTAGAGAACCGAATTATTTACTTCATACTTTTATTGTTTTTTCTTTAGCTTTTAGGGAGAGAGAGATTTGTTCTCTTGAACCCTTGTTCTTTCTTTATCAATTTCGGTTTCTATTCTACTTCTTAATATTATGTCTTTGATTTCGTTCATTATGTCTGAGTAGTTTTATTGTTGGGATTAAGGGATTTTCGATGGGGATATATATGTTCGGTGAGGATTCCATTGGCTATTGAGCTGAATCTTAGATTTTTTTCTTCTGAATTCGTTTTTACTGCATGAGAGTAGCGTCATGAACTACAATCTGATCCAGATGCTTGGTGACACGAAAGTGTTCATCAGGTATCAGATCTAGTTTGGGAGAGCAAAAAAAACATAGGAGTGGAAACCTACCTATGGGCGATTTGTGAATTAGGACGAGTCTTAAACATAATGCATCTCTTCTCTTCCAGGGCCAGAGTGGAAACCTACTGGTCAGGGTTGAGAGAGATAGTTGTCTATGATCACGACAGTGGCGTATTCATACGTCCGTGACTCCAGTTCGAAAACTTTAAGCTAAGATCTTATCAATTTACTCTCTAGCAATGTTTTGAATCGTTCGTACCCCTGAGCAAACTTCCCTGAACCCCAATGTTTTCTTCTCCATTGATTTACACCAATTTTCTTTAAAGCTTTAGTTCAATATTGTCTTTCCTTTTTAGTTCATTTTCATTTAAGCATTAGAATATCCGTTTTTATCATTTTTAGTTATTTTCGTTAAGTTTAGTTATTACGCCATTTAATTTCCGTATTCTCTTTTAAAATTTCGTTTTTAGATTTTAAACACACTACCAAACCCCCACTAAACCCTTTTTGTTCTAGAAGATATGGATCCTATAAATCGAAATATACACTATGAGGAAGGTTTCTATAACACTCCTCAAGCCACTAGACGCAGAGAAGAACACCAAGTCCGAAATCCTAGCTACATGGATCGATACAGCCAGCCAAACCACCCTTACCACCGTCGCAGAGAGACTGTTCGACGCCGGGAAGATCCTTATGGCCCTCCTCCGACCTACTTCGAGCCACACGCCTATAATCCTCCACTTCAGAACCCTAGTCAGCAAGAGGACAACATGAGGATCAGCAGACGTTTGGGACGCCTCGAAGGAATGATAAACCAATTCCTTGATCAGCAGATTCTCACCGAAAATACCCTGCTCAAGAAAATTGATTCAATCTCTGAAAAGTTCAACAGAAAATTCGATGATATGGCCAACCATATTCGATTTTTGGAAGAGCGAACCCACAAGGACTCACAAACACTAGCTGGGATGATCCACCAAGTCGCAACAGAGCAGACAAGACAAGGGTATGACATCATACAAAACTCAAGTGATATTGTTGAATCAAAACAGGAGATTAAAGAAGTTAGAGAGTCCACCTCCTGGTATAGAGAGAAGACAGACGAAGAGTTGCAAGAGATCGAGCGCAGGCTGAACAAACTCGAGCTCAAAGCACGGGAGATTGATGCAAGAATGGAGCAGATGCCCAACATTGAGCAAATTGAGAGATTTTCTAAGAAATCTCCCAAAAATCCTGATGAAGATGCACATCAACGCCCTGGTATGAGTTCATATGATGCTAGTCTACCTAATAAAGATGCAGGAGGAGTTCGTTTCAAGTACAAGAAGGAAGAAACAGACTTTGAGCAAGTCATATCCGGAGCCGCGGGTCCAAGCATCCTGATCGTGACCAAGAGCACTTTTCCCGCGGTCGCGACTCCTCTGACCGCGGGAGTTGGTCGTTCAGATGCTCCTCCGGGTTTTGAGAGGAAAATAATACACCTTCTGTCCCAACTTCAGCCTCCAGCACCTAAAAAAGCAACTCAGGAAAAAGAGAACCAAGTTTCAGATGAAGAACCAGATCGGCATGAATCATTACCTTGTATGATGGCAAAGGAATGTGTTGAAGATTCAGCTGACTCTTCAATCCAAGAGGACCAGACGTGCAACAAAATAAAGATGCCGTACATTGATTCAATCATAGAATATGATGCTGCAGCCTTCTTTTGTGAATCCTATTCTGCGTTTGAGACACCAGCCAACACCTACAGAGAAAGGCAAGTTCGAATTCTCCATAAGGTCAAGACTACAGGTCAGTTTCTTATCTCTTGTTCTATTAGAGGAGAAATGTTTAAA
Source organism: Eutrema salsugineum (assembly GCF_000478725.1). Lineage (NCBI taxonomy): Eukaryota > Viridiplantae > Streptophyta > Magnoliopsida > Brassicales > Brassicaceae > Eutrema > Eutrema salsugineum. The sequence continues at coordinate 11,671,652 of NW_006256756.1, read as the reverse complement.
AACGTGCTATGTGATTCTGGAGCTTGTCTTAACATGATGTCCAAGGCAATTGCTTTGAGACTTGGTATTAAACACCTGCGCAGGACTAGAGCAAAAATTAGCCTAGCTGATGATTCAAATGCAACACCTCAAGGAATAGCTCATGAAATTCCTTTGAGAATAGGAGATTGCATAGTTCCTGTCGACTTCTACATTGTCGAGATGAGAGATGCAACTTATCCAGTGATTCTCGGATGGTCTTTTCTAGCAACTTCCGGAGCTATAATGGACTGGCCAAACCGGAGGATTTCATTTGCTAATATCGACAAAGATGTCTTCACAGAAGCTGTTCTATACAACAGCAAAGCAGGAAAACGTTCTGCAGCAGAAGAGTTTGAAGAAGAACTTTGGAGTGACGAAGAACCTGCTAAGCAAAGCAAGGAGATGTCGAAAAAGACTTGTCTCAGGACAAGGTCTTCTTCATTGGAATAAGTCACGTCCAACACCAAAAGTCGAGCTAAACGACTTAAAACATAAGCGCTTAATGGGAGGCAATCCATTTAGGTATTGTTTTCTTTAGGATTTTTCTTTCTTTTTCTTTTGATCTCTTTATTTTTCTTAGTTTCAGGTGTTTCTTATAAAACAAAAAGCCAAAAAAATCAAAAAACCCGAAAAGACCAAAAAGGAGGATGGTACCTGACTGCTCGGCCCAGCAGGAACCAAGGAGAAGCAGGAAGAGGCCGCGATATAAGCTCCCGCGGTTGCAGACGTTCTGACCGCGGGAAACTACTCATCGACCGCGGTCGCGTAGTCCTGACCGCGGCCAAGAACTTGGTTGCCGCGGTCGTGCAGCCCCTGACCGCGGCACTTGGTCGTTGACATTCAAGCCCGACCCAAACCACCCCTTTCACCTCATTTCACCTCACCAATCACCCTCCACCTCATTCATCACCCTCCACCACCTTCATCACCACCTAATCACCTTCCCAAACCCCTTCGAATGAATCTGGTTCATCTCCACCAGCATCCCGGATCCAGGTAAGTTCTCTTTGTCCTTACCAATTCGATTATCTATGCATTTTTCTCATCCAATCTCGACTTGTTTCACACTGGGGACAGTGTGATTTAAGTCTGGGGGAGGATTTCATCCTTTTCTAACCACCTTTCTTTCATGAGTCTTGCATTATCTACATTTTTTTATTTTCCTTAAAGTTTTTCAAAATCGGTTTTCAAAACAAAATACGTTTTAAAGGGAATGGTGAACATGAATCAATGATAGTTGACTGTGTGCTTTAGACTGTTCCTAGTGACTTGCTCATTCATGATTTAAGACTAGACTAGGCGGTAGCTAAGCACATTTGAAACGAAATACCCCAGAGGAATTTGAATGATTTTGATTTAGATGAAGGGATACACTAGCTCTGTTTTATTTGGACTTAATTTGGAGTTAATTTTCTCATTGAAGCATTAGACCAGGGAAACGAATCATACATTCAGGACTCCTTTATCCTTTTACCACTCTCTGTTGATCCTGAATGGCTAGTTCATCTTTAGCTAGTTCCCCACTTTAACCAATCCTCTTTCAAACCACATGCACTCTTGTTTTCTATTGTCTTATATACAGATAAGTGCAAAAACGTTGGAGAGAAAGAGGAACGACGCAGTTTTCAGTCACCAAGGACAGAGACCTGCGATTTGCCGGAAAAGTTCCCGGAAGGATTCAACACAAGAGGAAGCTCAGTTTGCCTTAGAAAAATCTCAAATTTTGGTACAATCTCGTCCTCTAGTCTCTCTCTCTTTAAAAGGCATTTCCTTTCCAAAAAAAAAAAATCCAAAAATAAGAAAAGAAAGGAGATAAAAGCCTTAGAGAGTCTAGAGAGGTCGAATTTTAAGTCCCAAGGCAACTAGAGTTCGATTTTATGGAGTATTTGAGATTGTTTTCTGATTCCCGGAAAGAATCTAAGTCTGGGGGAACAGCTTTTTACAACAAAGGAGGAAGGATTATGCAACAACATTTGGCAAGAAGAAGTGATTGAAAACCGTGGTCATCAACAGGTCTTTATCTCTCTTGCGGTTTTGCATATTATCTTGCATCCTCCAGATCTTCAGGTAACCCGAAACACTTTAACTCCACCACTTAAATAGCCCTTTAATGCCAAACGCCGTCTACCCTGGATGATGTCTTTAATGAGAACTCACTATTGAACTTAATGAATATAGAGAGCTAGTTGACTGGAATCAAGATTTAAATTGTTTTAAGTTTTGCATGACGGAAAAAGTGGACTAGTATCTCTTGTGCTTTGGTGAGAATTTTCTAGACTAAGTTGTGGATTGATGCACTATCTTTGGTCCTAGTTTAGAGTTCATGTCTATGAGATTTGTGCATTTCCTATTTTTGTTTTCACTTAACCAGTTTAGGCCTTTGCTTTGTTTGAGGACAAACAAAGGTTTAAGTCTGGGGGAGTTGATAACACCGTATTTTGACCACTTTTATGGATCGTTTTGAAATACTTTTTCTATGTTTTTAATTGCTTTTAAGTACTTTTATTACGTTTTTCTAGTATTTGTAGTTCCAAGACTCTTTTCAGGAAACTTAGGGAAAAGCTTAACAAAATGGATAGAAAACCAGATTTCAGCTCAGAGTCAAACCGTCAGAAGTTCACCCCTGATTGAAGGCCTTCTCACCGTCTGATCCAGCTCAAATTTGGAGACCTTAAATATGGAAGTATCAGCTTTCCAGTGCACTTTACAGCTTGGAAATCCAACGGTTCAATCAAAAGATACGCGAAGAGCAAGATGTCCCGTAAACCAGCTGGCCAGCACTTCCACCCGCGGCCAACAAGCATTTTCCCGCGGTCAGGAGCATCCCGACCGCGGCAAACCACTCATCCACCGTGGTCACACTTGTCCCGACCGCGGCCTTCAACCTCCAAGCCCAAAAAGCCCATTTCTGAAGCCCACATTTGGAGAAACCCTAAATGACGTCCAGAGAGGTCTTGAGCACTATAAATACATGTCTTAGGAGCCCTAGAAATCGTGTAACCTTAGAGAACCGAATTATTTACTTCCTACTTTTATTGTTTTTGCTTTAGCTTTTAGGGAGAGAGAGATTTGTTCTCTTGAACCCTTGTTCTTTCTTTATCAATTTCGGTTTCTATTCTACTTCTTAATATTATGTCTTTGATTTCGTTCATTATGTCTGAGTAGTTTTATTATTGGGATTAAGAGATTTTCGATGGGTATATATATGTTCGGTGAGGATTCCATTGGCTATTGAGCTGAATCTTAGAACTTTTTCTTCTGAATTCGTTTTTACTGCATGAGAGTAGCGTCATGAACTACAATCTGATCCAGATGCTTGGTGACACGAAAGTGTTCATCAGGTATCAGATCTAGTTTGGGAGAGCAAAAAAAACATAGGAGTGGAAACCTACCTATGGGCGATTTGTGAATTAGGACGAGTCTTAAACATAATGCATCTCTTCTCTTCCAGGGCCAGAGTGGAAACCTACTGGTCAGGGTTGAGAGAGATAGTTGTCTATGATCACGACAGTGGCGTATTCATACGTCCGTGACTCCAGTTCGAAAACTTTAAGCTAAGATCTTATCAATTTACTCTCTAGCAATGTTTTGAATCGTTCGTACCCCTGAGCAAACTTCCCTGAACCCCAATGTTTTCTTCTCCATTGATTTACACCAATTTTCTTTAAAGCTTTAGTTCAATATTGTCTTTCCTTTTTAGTTCATTTTCATTTAAGCATTAGAATATCCGTTTTTATCATTTTTAGTTATTTTCGTTAAGTTTAGTTATTACGCCATTTAATTTCCGTATTCTCTTTTAAAATTTCGTTTTTAGATTTTAAACACACTACCAAACCCCCACTAAACCCTTTTTGTTCTAGACTTCCTTACTTTAACTTATTTCAAAGGCTTTTTGCAGGAAAAGATCCTCCTTCCCTGTGGATTCGATCCCTAAGTACTACAATCGATCAGCTGTGCACTTGCGGCTATTGATTTCAATTAGGGTAAAACTTGACAACCCTCGACACCACACATCAAGAAGACACACAACACATCACCTAACGATAAAGTTCTTCTTTTCAATTCTCGTCTTAAGCTTTTTCCAGGAAAATTACGTTCAAGATGGTCAGGACCCTTCACGATAAAGGAAGTCAAGCCATACGGAGCCATTGTCCTGTGGGACAAAACCGGAAACTCATTTACAGTGAATGGACAGCGTGTATAGCCATATCTGGCTGAAGAAAGAGAAGACGAAAGAGAACTGATGTTTTTGATTGATCCATCATCGGCCAATGATGAGACCAAAGATTGTCACGACCCCGGTTAAGTCTAATCGAGCAACAATGTCAAGCTAATGACTTGAAACAAGCGCTTAGTGGGAGGCAACCTACTTGGTATTTTATCTATTTCCCTTTGACCTTTATTTTCTATTTTTATTGCTTTGCTTCTGTTTCATTTAATTTCAGGTTTTCAATAAGGAAGAACAAACACAAAAGACGAGCAGCACTCTCCAGCACGATAAGTTCACTTAAACATTTCAACTTTTCTATTTTCTTTACCATTATTTCCAAGATTTATCACACCAAGGACAGTGTGAAATAAGTCTGGGGGAGGATGTTCATCCGTTACTAATGAAATTTGATTTGTTTTGAGTTTGTTTTGGACACATAAATTTTTTCAAACAGTTTTTCAAAATAATTTTCAAAATGTTTTCAAACCAGGAACACAATAAACAATACTATGATGAATTAGACCAGTGTGCTTCTACTCTAATTCCTCGTTTTTTGCTCTCTTTGGGATTTAGGCCTAGACTAGGTGGTAAGTAGAATACTTGCATTACAAAATCCCACCAGAGGACTTCTATTCATGGAGATTCTTTCTGACAGGATATACTAGCTTATTTTATCTGGACTTAATTTTGATTTAATTTTCTCATTAAAGCATTAGATCAGAGAAACGAATCATACATTCAGGACTCCTTTACCCTTTTACCACTATTTGTTAATCCTGAATGGCTAGTTCATCTTTAGCTAGTTCCCCACCGAACCTAACCTCTTTCAAACCACATGCATTCTTGTTTTCCATTGTCCTATATGCAGACATGTGCAAAAACGTCGGAGAGAAAGAGGATCAACGCGGTTTTCAGTCACTGAAGACGGAGATCTGCGATTTCATTGAACAATTCAACAAAAGGAGAAAACTCAGTTTTTCTTGGAAAAACTTCAAAATCTTGGTACAATTTCGTCCCTTAGACTCCCTCTCTATAAAAGGTGTTTCCTCTTTTCAAAAAAAAAAAATAATAAATAAATAAATTTGAAAATAAAAAAAATGAAAAATATGAAGGGAGAGGAAATTTAAAACCTTAGAGAGTCTAGGAGGATCAAATTTTATACTTGAGGCAAGCTTGATCTGATTATACGGAGTTTTGGAGATTATCTTTATGATTTCCGGAAAAGATCTAAGTCTAGGGGAACAGCTGTTTACAATAAAGGAGGAAGATTATGCAACAACATTTGGCAAAGAAGAAGTGACTGAAAATCTGCGGTCATCAACAGGTCCTTCTCTCTCTTGCGGTTTTACATAATATCTTGCATCCTCCATATTCTTCAGGTAACCCTAAACACTTTAACTCCACCACTTAAATAGCCTTTAATGCCAAACGCCGTCTACCCTGAATAATGTCTTTGATGAGAATTCGCCATTACACTTAATGATTGTAGAGAGCTACTTGAGAATTTTCGCATGACGGATTAACGGACTAGTTTACTTGTATTTTAGTGAGAATTTTCTAGACTGGATCCAAATAGATGTTTCACAATAAGTTATGGTTTAGAAGGACGGTCACTGAGATATTGTTTAGTTCCTGCGATTTTTCAAAAATTTCTTTCCTGACTTAAGTTTGTTTGAGGACAAACAAAAAGGTAAGTCTGGGGGAGTTGATAACACTGTATTTTGACCACTTTTATGGATCATAATTGTATCTTATTCAGGTGTTTTAACTCTGTTTTCAATGGTTTTTAAGTGTTTTCAATATTTTAGAGTTTCAAAAGACTTTACAGGAAACTTGGGCAAAAGATATGCAATTTGGAACAAATGAGCAATTTTGGATAAATGCAGACCGTCAGAAGTATGACAAGCGATGAAGACCTTCTCACCGTCTGATCACCTCCAAAATTTGTGAAAACATAGAGGATCCAACCAGCTTTCTAATGCACTTGGTTTGGAGACAATCCAACGGTTAGAGCTTCAGATACTCCCGATGCAAGAATGACAGAAAATGCAGTTTCGGAAGAGAGCCGTGTGCCGGGACCGCGGCCAAAACCCATTTTCCCGCGGGTAGAGCCACCGCGACCGCGGACATTGGTCGTTCACTTTTCCGACGACTTAATTAAAGCCCAGATCAATTTCTTTCGTTATTTTTGAAGCCCTAAGTGTCCAAGACCACCCCCAGAAGCTATAAATACCCTCTTTAGGTCATTCTAAAAGGGAGAGACCGAAACTTAGACAACTTAGAGAGAGAGAGGGGGATTTCGTGTGGAACCCTAGAGAGGAGGCCGCCGCATCAGAAGAAGGAGCCGCCACTGGAGGAAGACATCACCCATCTGCTTCTCCGTTCTTCATTTTTCTTCCTTCAGTTCTTTAATTTCCTGAACTTTCAATACTTTATGATGCTTTGTTACAATATGTTTGAGTAGTTACCCACTTGGGTTTAAAGGGATTGTTCAAAGGGAATTTCATGTGTCTTTGCTTATGAATCAATAGATTTAGGAATTGTAATCTTCTAGATATTCTTCGTTTGCCTTTAATCTTACTGCGTGATTCTCTTCTGGCCACTTAGAAGCCGATCTGATAAGATATGTTGCGAAAGCTTTCATTGATTATCTGAACTAGGGTGAAACGAGCAATAACTCTATAGGAGTGGAAACCTACCTGTAGTTGAGTTGTGAATATTGATGAGTCTTGTTCTGCTATTGCATCTTCTCCCTTCCAGGATCAGAGTGGAAACCTACTGATCAGGGTTGCGAGAGATAGTTGTTTAGTGCTGCGAAAGTAGGCTATTCATACTTCTGTGCCTCGAGTTCTAGAACATACGTAGTTGATTACCTTTATCACTTGTTTAAAATCGACATAGCTTAGTCCATGAACCTCTACGAATTCCCCTTGATGCCCAACGTTTGTCTTTCATTGCTTACAACCTTAGATTTCCATTCTGCTTTTCATTCGCTTATTGCCTACTTTCATTCGCCCTTGGTTTAATCGCTTTTTACTTGTTTTACTTGCTTTCGTTTTTCAATTGTTTTTACTTGCTTTGCTTTGTAGTTTAGATTTCGTGACAACCAAAAACCCAAAACCAAAACCAAAACCTTTTTAGTTCTAATCTGATTTAAGCGTTGCAGTAAATTCGTACTGAAACAACTAAGTCTCTGTGGATCGATACCCTAAGTACTACAGCGCACATCTGTGCACTTGCAGACATTAGGGGTTATAAATTTAAAACCTGAAGCTTAGTAAAACGAAAACAACAAACCCCGCTTTTGCTCGCAATCACCCGGAAGATGCTAGCAACCTTCGCGCGGGTCTCCAGAACCAGGCCGAATAGTCTTCTTTGTATTTTGTAGCCTTTTTGTATATGAAATTGTAGGCCTTAGCGCTGTCAATTTTCATTTGTAGGCCGTGAGCCATCTTCCCTTAAATGAAATGACTTGTGACTTCATTGTGTTGCGAGGTGGTAACTCGGCTTAAACGTTTAAGAAAGTGTGATATAGGTGCGAGTAGCGAGCTCGGCTTAGAGCACTTATAGCTTGTGTGCTGTTTGATGCAGGTCGAAACCTGGCTTAAACACTTATTAGATTGTGAACTAGATGCGAGTTGGAACTCGGCTTTTTAGTTGTAGCTCGGGAGCAAAATTTTGAGAATAGAATTTTACTATATTAATAGTTGTGCCCGGGTTGGGCTGCCTACGTACCCTTCGAAAGAAGGGATCAAGCCAGTCGTAGTTTGTTTGTTTGCATAGATAGATTTGGATTTTCAGATCGGGAGCCTAGTGGTAGTATCGTTTGAGGTTTACGGTGTTCCATGAGTGTGGAATGGCTTCGCCTTCCATGGTGATGATCTCGTAAACCCCGGGTTTGAGAATTTTGGAGACAAGGTAGGGTCCATCCCAGTGTGCTCCGAGCTTTCTGGCGTTCAGCTCGGCTGTGTTCTCAAAGACTTTCAGTAGAACCAGGTCGCCTTCTGTGAAGAACATTCTCTTCACCTTTTTATTGTAGTATTTCGAGGCAAGCTGCTGGTAGTTCTGCATGCAGAGTAGAGACTGGTCGCGTTCCTCTTCGAGGAAGTCAAGCTCGCTGCGGATCATGTTGTTGTTGAGGTCGGCCTGTTGCGTGAGAATAGACCAGCGAATAGTTGGTAACCCGACTTTCAAGGGGGCCATTGCTTCCATTCCGTGTGACAGACTGAAGGATGTCCGACCGGTTGCTCGTCGAGGTGTAGTGCGGTGGGACCATAATACCCCGTCGAGCTCGTCCGCCCAGAGGCATTTCTTCGCGTCTAGGCGCTTTTTTGAGACCGTCGAGGATCTTCTTGTTTGTCGCCTCGGCATGTCTGTTTCCTTGCGGGTACCTCGGGGTGGATTCGCTTACCATGATCTTCCATTTCACGCAGAAGTCCTCGAATATGACCGATGTGAACTAGGCGCCGTTGTCTGTGACGATCTCGTATGGCAGACTGTGGCGACAAATGATGAACTTCCACACAAATTTGCGGACGGTCCTCGGCGGTGATCCGGGGTACGTCAAACTGAATTCTCCTGAGACCCCTCCTTCTAGCGCTAATTGTTGATCCCTGAAATCACTAAATATGTTTAAGATATGTTAAAGATGATTAAGAGTTAAAATGGGGCGAGATTTTTGTAATATGAAAGAGATTCGATTTGTGTATTGATGAAAAGATGTTTAGAATTTTGAACTAAGTCTCAGGAGAATTCAGTTCGGCGTTCTAAACACTGTTACAAAGAGTTCGATCTTAGAGAGAGAGAGTTTTTATATAGAGAGAGAGTGTACTAAATTTTGGATCCCCTCATAAATGATCTGTGGGAAATATTTATAGCGGAGGTTGGAAAACAAGTTTCCTCCAAACTGGAATGACGTGGCAGCTTCAGCACATCCCGCGGGTATGGCTTCTCGAGCTGCGCGTTCGAACAACTCCGCGATGAATGATGATGAGCTCATCGCCGAGCTATCCGCGCAGATAGGTCACTGTGGGCGAACCGCTCCTACACATGTCAGCTTCTACTCGGTTCCGCCTACTGTTGATCGACATCGTGATGATGATAGTTAAGCGGGGCCACGCCGACTGGATTCGTTGATTTTGGTTTGACTCTTTGTTAACTTGGTCAATAGGCATTATCATTCAAGATGGGTTTAGCTAATTGGAGGTGCTAAACCCACTTTCAATAAACACTTAAGCTTGTTACTCGAACAGAGTTTGAGTTCCTGAAGTTTCACAATTGGAAATAAAGAGAAGGTGGGAAGATTACATCATTATATGAAGAAGCACGTGCACATGGAGGCAAGGCTTCAGGTCATGATAACGTACGTGACTTATTAATGGTAGAAAGATGAAGGTACTTAAGGTGTATGAAGAATTTCATCAATGAAAAGTTAGAAAAATTAAAATAAATAAAGACGATCAGAATGGAGTCTTTTTGCAGGGATCAGCGCTGAGATTTTAAAACAATTTTTTTCTTACCCGAGAGGACCTAGTTCAGTGGAGTAAGAGGCTGAAACGCTACAATCACGAAAAAAAAGCTGAAATATCATAATCTAATAATTATTTTAGTTTTGATGTTTTTTAAAGTAAAAAAATCCTGGAAAATTCTACCCTTTCTAGTCTCCCTCAATTTATTTACACAATATTAGGGAACCCATCATTTTTTAGGTTAACCTGATAACTCGACCCATCCGAATTTGATGACTTTTCTTAATTAAAGAAAATCAAAAAACAGTTTTCTTTCCATTTTATTTTTCGTTTCCTTCCATTTTATTTTATTTTTCGAACTCTTCTTCTTCCCACTCCTAAGAATCGCGAAAATTCAAACTCCCTTTCTCAACTTTCTCTTTCTTCCTTGGAAACCGTTCTCCCGTTTAGCCCTAATTTCTTTTTTTCCCCGGCGAACGACTAGATCCTGCTCGGGAATCACGAATCCGAAAATCCATAATATTTATTCCGAGAATCGCGAATCTGATATATGGTGAAGGTGAGAAAAGATGGAAAGGTGTATGGGTCTACTCAAGTCGGAGTAGCAGCGGAAGAACAAAACACAGCGGAAAATGAAATTGAAAACCTAGAAAATCTGGTGGAAGTAGGAAACCCGACAGAAATCAAAAATTCAGAAAATCCTCCTGAAATTGAGAACGTCAAAGTGACCAATCCCATCCCTGAAGCAGGGGCGTCTACATCCATGAAATCAATTCCTTCGAGGGCAAATGATGGTGACGGGGAAGAAGTGCGAGAGGAAGAAGCAGAAGAAAAGGAAAATGAAGAAGAAGAATTGCAAGAGAAAGATGCAGAAGTGCAAGAGAAGGATGAAGCGAAAGACCACGAAGTGCGAGAGGATCATGCGCCTGAGGGCGAAGCAAGAGAGGATCACGCGCCTGAAAATAAAGCGCAAGAGAAAGAAGTGTCAGAGGAGAACGAAAAAAATTAAGAGAAATAAAACCAAGAGGAAGGAAACCAAGAGAAAGAAAACCAAGAGGAAGAAGATCAAGAGGTAGAAGAAATGCAAGAGTAAGATTTGCAAGAAGAGGAAGAACAAATACAACGTATGTATAAGATTCCCAACAGGCTCAAATTTATTACAGGTTAGGGTAGGAGAAGATTGTATGGGTTAATATAGGTGTAGTAGCATTTGGACTACTGGGTCAACTTAGATAGATAAAAATCTGTTTGGTATGTGGGCAACTGGGACAACCTTGTTGTTTGAAATATGTTTGATATGTGGACAAGTAGGACAACTTTGTAAATTAAAATATATTTGGTCTGTGGACAACAGGAACAACATTTTTTTGTCTGATTAGTCTGTGGACAACAACATTGTGTATTAAAATTTGTTTGGTATGTGGAAAACTGAGACAACTGATACAACTAAGTTGTATAACATTGTGTTACTCGTTTGAATTCTAGGATTTCGACGATGGCAGCCAACCAATGCAGCCTCAGATGCTTTATTTCGGTCCAACCAAATATAGCAAGGCATGTAGGATAATTACAAGGTGTTCTTTGAAACATGTACTTGATGTGACTGGGAAGCTGCACGAAGAGATAAAGTGGTTCAGATCGCATGCCCAGTTTAAGCACCTGTTTCATATGTTCAAGGAGCCAAACCACATGAATTAAGGGTTGTGTAAGCTTCTTCTTCACACAGCCTATATTGAGAATCAAAAATGAGCAGTGGTTTGTGGTAAATGGAGTGCATATTCGATACTCTTTGAGGGAGAATGCACTGCTAAGTGGTCTTGACTGCCATGACTACCCTCCTGACTATATGAACTTGGGTAGTTTGAAGTTTGTGCAGAAGCACTTTGGAAGGAGGGGTAAAATCAAGATCCCAGAGGTGGAAACTAAGCTAAGGGGAATGAAAGAGACCTCTTTGGACAAGAAGAAGATGGCACTACAGATCTTTTTATGCAAATTATTGAAGGGGAAGACCAAGGCTGACGGAAACATTGATCCGTTCTTGCTTAGAGTGGTGGGAGATTTGAAGCTGTGTAGAACGTTTCCATGAGGTCGCTACACATTTGACAAGACCATGAAGAAGATCCGGCGTGTGGTGACAAAGTCTAATTGCAGCGTAAAACCTAAAGGAACATAATGTCCTTTCTCTGGATTCATTCTTCCTCTACTGGTAAGTCTCTGTTTTAAAGTATAAGTTTATGATTTTATGCTTGATATAATTTCTTTATGTGTAGATTCTTGCGTTCGAGTCTATTCCAAGTCTGGGAAAGAAATTTTTTGAAGATGTACCTGCTGAGCCTGACTGTCCAAGGATTTGCAAGCACAAGTTCACTGATGTCTGCATGAAAGGTATTCTTTTGGATGACATAAATGAAGCTATTGGCACTAGTTCTGAGGTTATGATAACACCAAATTTTGACCATTTTTATGGATCGTTTTAATATCTTATGCAAGTGTTTTAACTCTGTTTTCAATGGTTTTTAAGTGATTTCTATGTTTTAGAGTTTTAAAAGACTTTTCAGGAAACTTGGACTAAAGATGTGCAATTTGGAACAAATGAGCAATTTTGGATAAATGCAGACCGTCAGAAGTATGGCACTTGATGAAGACCTTCTCACCGTCTGATCATCCCCAAAGTTTGAGACAACATAGAAGAGACAACTAGCTTTCTAATGCAATTGGTTTGGAGACAATCCAACGGTTAGACTCAGATATTCCCGATGCACTAAAGACAGAAAATGCAGTCTCGAAGGAGAGCATAGGCCACGACCGCAGCAAGACCATGATTCCCCGCGGTCAGGACCACCGCGACCGCGGCCAGACAACGTTGACGTCCGAAAGTGATCTAATTCAAGCCCAAATTCAGCCCACTACTTATTCTTCAAACCCTAGACGTTTCCAACGAATTAGAAGACTATATATACTCGTTTTAGGTCATTCTAATGACCAAGTCGTGGAGAGAGAATAGAAGAGAGCCGCACGCCTCGGAGTTGCCATCTTCGGGAGAAGAAGGAGTCATCGAAGGAGCCACCATCTATCTCCATCTTCATCCTCGTTCTTCGTTCTTTACCCTTCTCTTATTTAATTTCCAGCAACTACAATACTTTTGTGATGTTCTTATACACTATGATTGAGTAATTCCCTTGTTGGGTTTTAAGGGATTTTTCAAAGGGATTCATGGATTGATTTCTGGTTTGTTAAATTAGGGGTTTTCTTTAGAGTTATTCGTCTAAATCTGCGTTTCGGATATGTGGCTTGGATCAACCATCTAGCTACTGCGATTATGTTGATTTACTCATCGAAAGTGTTTTCAAATCGATTAACCCTATTTAGATGAACAAATTCTCTTAGACGGCGTGAGTCGATCTAAAGCGTTTTGTGAAATTATCAAACTAATTTATCTAGCCACTTAGAGAACTGAATGAGAGTTTAGTAAATCTGAGTAAATGGATTTTTGATTAATACTATGTGAGTAGGTTAGTCTGGTTTGATTTCAGGAACACATCTATAGAAAACTCTATGTTTAATTCTCTTTGTTAGCTACTCTATGATTCCCGGCGAATTCCCTAACGCCCAACACCTTCGCGTATTGATTTGATCTTATTGTTTACTTGTTTTTAAGTTTATTATTTGCCATTTTCTTCACTGTTCACAATCCCCAAACAAACACTCATATTTTCATCTTAGCTCAATTCTCATCTCAAGTAAACTCGTATTGCAGTTATTTGGTCTTCAGTGAATCAACCCCTAAGTACTACAACATACATCTGTGCGCTTGCAGAAAATTAGGGTTAAAACCTGAGCACATCAAGTTTTTAGCGCCCTTGTCGGGGACCTTTAACGTTGCCTACGAGTTGTAGATCAGAATCGAGTCTAAGGTACGTACTCTTGTTCATTTTTGAAAAAAAAAAAAAATATTATATTATATAAAAATATATATATATATATGTACATATATATAATCTATATATATAACAAAAAAATATATTTATTATTATATAAAAATATATATATATTTACATTAAAAAATTTTTTAAAAAATTATATATATATATTTATATAAACTAAAAAAGAAAAAATATATAAATATATAAATTAATTAATTAAAAAAAAACACACACACACACAAATTAGAGATGGGCGACAACAATAGACACTTGCAAGGTTTAGATAGGCTTAGAGATAACCACCACGTCCAGCAAAACGTTGATGAGCACGTCAGGTTCCAAAACGCTCCTCGCTTAACTCTAAGAGATTATAAGACTCCGTATGCTTTCTATGAGAACCGTTATTCCTTTAGTCTACAACCCATCAATGTAGACTATGAGATAAGCCCGAAGCTCATAAAATTGGTCAAGCAGAACCGGTTCCATGGCAATGCATCAGAGACCCCCATGGACCATCTCGAAGATTTTTAAGAAATCTGCAGCACCAAGCAATCGATTGGAGTTCCTGCAGATTACATAAAGTGCAAGTTGTTTCCATTTTCTCTTTGTGATAAGGCACGTGCATGGTTTAAGTCTTTGTCTCCTGGTTCACTCGGATCATGGGACGAAGGCAAGGCTGCCTTCCTTAACCATTTCTACACCACCTCTAGATCAAACTTCTTTAGAGACAAGATTTATAGTTTCCAACAAAAAGGAGACGAAACTTTTCATGAAACTTGGGATCGTTATAAAGGCTACATTAGGGAATGTCCTCATTACGATTTTACAGAGACATGCATCTTGAACACCTTCTATGAAGGTCTTGAATGGACATCTAAGGCACCTCTAAATGTAGCAAGCGATGGAAACTTCATGACAAGGACTGTGGAAAAAGCTTACATCTTGATTGATAATCTCGCTACAAGCAGCAGAAACAATTGGCCTGATCAAGGAAGAACGTCACGTTCTACTTCCCATGATCATGAGGAAATTGAATAACTTAAAGCCATGGTGAAATTGTTTCTCAAAACTCAGCAGCGTTCTGTTAATGTTTGCGAAGAAGTTAATGCAGCTGAGATTAATCATCAACTTGGAGCGCAAGATCACGCCCATATGAATATCCAATCTGCTCCAAAATCATCCCCAACCTCTCAAGACAACAAGCTCGAGCTTATGGTGCAACCACTTCTTATGAAGCTGCAAAGATTAGCAGACGATGTGGATATAAGAGTGGACTGCTTATACACTGACCTTAATGTTAAATTTGAAGCTCTTTCCACTAATGTTGATAGCATGGACGTGCAGCTATCACAAACCATAGATAGTTCAAAAAGCACTGAAGTTATCGAGAAACGAATCGCTGAGGTACATGAAAAAATCGCCGAAGACACCCGCAACCTTAAGCTTAAGTTAGACAACATGAACGATCTTGGGTACAAGTTAGACATCATGTATGATTACCTCAACAAGAATAATGAGGAGTCATTTGAGAAGTTCACTAACCTCTCTACTCATGTCAAGATGCTCGAGAAAGAAATCGGAAAAATTGGAGAAAGTGTGAAGAGACAAGATGGTCATCTTCCGGGAAAAACCGTAGACAATCCAATGTGGAGTTGCAATGTCATAGACACTGATGGTGAAACAGAAGTCACACCTATTCCTAGCAATCAAGAAACTGAAGTTGAATCTCCAGCATGTCCTGAAACCCTAAACCCTAAACCCTATACCCTAAACCCTAAACCCTAAACCCTAAAGAGTATGATGCAATAGGCAAAGCTCCACACTAAAGAAAGCTTCATAAGATAAATGATTCGGTGAAGTTTGTCTTCCCCTGCATAATTGAAGGTGTGGAATTTTCTGACTCTCTATGTGACACCGGAGCAAATGAGAATGTGATGTCTAAAGAAATTGCAATCGAGCTGGGGATGCGTGACACCAAACCTCCTCACGGTTCTGTTAAATTTGGAGACAATTCAAGCACGATCCCATATGTTTTCGTAACGGATTTGATGGTGCAAGTAGGAGTGTGTCTTGTTCCTGTTGATTTTCACATTCTTGAGATGGAAAATAACTCTCCCAAGACGTTAATATCTGGAAGTTAATTCCTTGCAAGGGTGGGGGCAGTTGTTGATTATCCCAACCAAAGAGTTTGTTTCTCTATTTTAAAGTCAAAAAGAGAATCTTCTATCCTGCAGTCTATAGTGGTGGAAGCTCGTACTGTATAACAATCTACAAGGAAGAGAAGTTGATTTTAGACCCTGGAGATAACAAGTAAAGGTGCCAACACGTTTCTATACAAGCCCTTTGAGTCGAGCCTAAGGGAGTTGTCGAATCGAGAAAATCGAAGCACAAAGCGAGAAAATCTAAGCGCAAATCAAAGAAATCTAAGGGAAAAACTATCTCACCTGATGCAAGCTCGACATTGACTTCTCAAAACCTTATTGGAGACGTGGAGAAAGATGGTAATGCTAAATTA